>NW_025814878.1:96417500-97017500 GCF_022079265.1 Lynx rufus
CAACATTTTGTTTCATTGCTGGACAGAATATCCAGACAATGTTAAATAGCAATAGTGTCTCTGCATTTTTAAAGTTGTTTCGACTTATGCATTTGGATGTTATCCTCTGCATGAATTTTAACAACTTATTCTTCCATTATTAATCTAAATTCTATCCATATGAAGTTTCCTTTTTTTTTTTTACATTTAATGCTTTTTTGTAATTAAAAAAAATTTTTTTTAACTTTTTTTTTTTTAACTTTTTATTTTTGGAGCGAGAGAGAGACAGAGTGCGAGGAGGGGGGGACAGAGAGAGAAGGAGACACAGAATCCGAAGCAGGCTCCAGGCTCTGAGCTGTCACACAGAGCCTGATGCAGGGCTCAAACTCACAGACCATGAGATCATTACCTGAGCTAAAGTTGGATGCCCAACTGACTGAGCCACACAGGCACCCCTACATTTAATTCTTCTTAATTTTATTTTTCTGATTTGATATTAGTTCTGATTTCTTTTAGTATGTATTTGCCTGATGTCTTTCTTATCTATCCTTTTATTTTTAAACTTTATATGACATTTGGTTTTAGGGCTAATTCTTATTTCCAAGGTATATTTAGATTTTTAAAAACCACATTTGAGACTTTTTGTTCTTTAAGAGGTGAATTAAGAACATTTAGTCATATTGTCTCTTATTTTATGCTTTCTTTGTATTGATTTTTTTTTTGATATTTTCCTATTCCTTTTGCTTTTGGCTTTTGCTTTTTGATCAATATTTGGTTTGTCTTTTATCCTTTGCAGAGACTTACAGGGCTTATAGTTTGTTTTACATCTACTGATGGCTACCTTTAAATTTTAACCTATTTATTAAATTAAGTGACCTTTAAATTGTGTTATGTGTCTGGGGTGCCTGGATGGCATTTGGTTGGGCATCTGACTTTGGCTCAGGTCATGATCTCACAGACCATGAGTTTGAGCCCTAAGTCAGGCTCTGTGTTGACAGCTCGGAGCTCGCTTGGAGCCTGCTTCAGATTCTGTCTCCTTCTTTCCCTACCCTTCCCCTGCTCATGCGCTCTCTCTCTCTCTCTCTCTCTCTCTCTCAAAAATAAATAAACATTTAAAAAAATTTAAAAAATTGTGTATGTGTCAAAACCAAGAACGGAGCAAGAACTTTAACTTCACTGTAATGAAGCTGAGGGATTTTGTGCCTTTCTGCTTGTGTCACTCCTTTTCACCCCTGCTTTTACACTGGGCTCACTGAATCTCGGATTGCAGATCCATGGGATGATGACTATCCAGGTCATTTAGATGTTGATGTCCAATTATTTAGGTGGTGATTATTGTATTGTTATTAGCTTACTATTAATTAATTATATTTCATTTTTACATCTTGTATCTTCTTTTTTTTTCAGTTTATTTATTTATTTTTTAGAGAGAGTACATGGGACAGGTGCAGAGAGTGAGGGAGACAGAGACTCTCAAGCAGGCCCGGCACTCTCAGCGCTGAGCCCAATGTGGGGTTTGAACCCACAAACCATGAGATCATGACCTTGACCTGAGCCAAAACCAAGAGTTGAACTCTTAACTGACTGCGCGACCCAGGTGCCCCATTAGCTTACTTTTCAGATACCTCACTTTCTACAAAACAATCTCTTTTGGCTTTTGGATACATTTAAAAAACATTTAAACCATTATTCAGACATAATGCAATGTATACCTAGTTTTGATGTTCACAGAGGGTCCAGGATACCAGGAATGTAAAGACAAAGGTGCCCATTCTTAAATTCTTAGCTTTGGTTCATCTCTCAATCAGCTAAAACATTTCTTTTTTTTTTTTAATGTTTATGCATTGAGAGAGAGAGAGAGAGAGAGAATGCAAGCAGGGAAAGGGCAAAGAGAAGAGAGGATCCCAAGCATGCTCCACAATGTCAGCATAGAGCCAGACGTGGGGCGCAATCACCTGACTATGAGATCGTGACCTGAGCCAAAGTCAAGAGTCGGCCGCTCAATCAACCGAGCCACCCAGGAGCCCCTAACGTGTATTTATGAATACTGTTTTTACCAAGAAGAGTGCCCACATTTTCCTCTGTCCTCACATACTTGAGAAAGTCTTTCTGTTAACTTTACAGAATGTTATTTGATAGTTTTTGGTTGAGTCATTTATTCTTTTATGTGACAATTATTTATTGAGAAACTTCATGTGCTAAACATTGTTCTTTTTTTTAAGCAAAATTTATGTCAGCCATTACATACGTATGGAGAAATGTACAACTCATAAGTGTAGAACTCAATAAGATTTCACAAATTTATCAGTTGGTGGTCAAAGAAAAGTTGCCTGAGCAAGCACTGTGTGACCTATACTTTCTCTCCCTCAGTGTTTTGTAGATTTTACTTCATTATTTCCTGGTGTTTTATGTGGGAAAGTCTGACATCAAAATAATTTTGATTCCTGATTTGGTATTTTATATTTTCCTCCTGGCTCTGAGTCTTATACCTTTTTTATTCTTAAACAAACAAACAACTAGTTCAATATATTTGAGTATGGTCTCTTTTAATTAATTTAGTCTAAACCTAGTTTTCAGATTCACTTTATTATTTTTTAAAGTTTATTTATTTATTTATTTTGAGAGTGAGAGAGAGAGTACCAGCCCAGGAAGGGCAGAGAGAGAAAGAAAGAGAGAATCCCAAGAAGGCTCCAAGCTGTCAGTGCAGAACCAGGCACAGGACTTGAACTCACAAACTCATGACCTGAGCTGAAATCAAGAGTTAGCTTCTGGGGTGCCTGGGTGGCTCAGTCAGGTAAGCATCTGACTTAGGCTCAGGTCATGATCTCACAGTTTGTGAGTTCGAGCCCCGTGTTGGGCTCTGTGCTGACAGCTTGGAGCCTGCTTTTGGTTCTGTGTCTCCCTATCTCTTTGATCCTCTCCTGTTCATTCTCTCTCTCTCTCTCAAAACTAAATAAACATTAAAAAAAAAGAAGTCATCCACTTAACCATCTGAGCCACTCAGGTACCCCTCAGATTCACTTTAAAAAAATTTCCCCAGCCATGGAATCTTTTATCTTATTAAAACTTTCTTTATTATATCTGTTTAATCTGTCCAGGTTTCTTATTTGTTGTTCACATATTTTGTCTCTGCTCTCTATCTTTTATTATTACTATCAATTTGTATTTATAATCTATTTGTTTCTTTGGTACTCTTCATCTGCATTCCCAGAGAACATCTCAAATTGGTCTTCTCCAACAGTTGTTCTCAAAGGCTGGTCTGTAGATGGTTACCAGACAGAATGTAGCCCCTGGGAGTTTGTTAAGAATAGTTTTTCATACCTTATCTTCAGAGATATTTACACCCTTTTAATAGTGATGAGAAATGGGAAGACCAAGAAGGAAATTCCAGATAAGAAAGAAGCATAGGCAAAGCCCCAGATGTGGGAAACTGTTATGCATGGCATTGAGTACTGGTGGTGGAGAGGGATAAAATGCTTTGGAGCCTGGTGAGAGGTGGGCTGGGTAAAGTTATGGAGGATCATTTATGTCATGCAAGAGAGTTTGTGCTTTGTCATAAGGCATGGGGGAGTTGCTGAGAAATTATCGGCATTGATAATGAAACATTTTATTCTATCTAGGTTTGCTGAAGGTCAAATAAGTTCACGTTATCTCTGTTCCAATTTGTTAGCAAAAAGATGACTTAAAATAATGGTTAATTTTGTCTGTCTCAATGTTTTCGTGGTTAATTGTTAAGATTGCTTTCAAAGTCTTCAGTAACCTGGAACTTTAAAGTTTTTCTTGCATGATAAACAAGATTGGATTCATTGGACATTCTAGGTCTTTTCCAACAGGATAAGATGTTAAAGCATTGATTACCAAACATATGTTTGTACTTTTGACTTCTTATCGCAGAGAAATTAAGGATATTTTGGTCTGTTGGAAAACCTGCTTTGTGCTTGATTCATGAATTTGCCCTCTAAAGATTCTGGTGTAACAGTTTACAATTGATTACTACTTAGTTTCCACTGGAGACTAGGGTTTCTAAGAGTTAAAATTATGCTAAATGTAGTTAAAATGATGGAGACAAAGGAAACAACTCTATGTAAAAAGTAGGAGATGTGTAAGAAAGATATAAGGAATGGGAATACATTTTTGACGAAGGTAAAAGAAAGTAATTTTGTCCTAAGTGAGATGGATTGTTTGGAGAGAAATGACTGGGGACAAAATTTGAATGCAAAGGAAAGCTGTAGAAGGTTTGTGACCGGAAATCATTGGAAAAGAATTTTATGTGTGGTCAGGATGGACTCATTTAAAATGGATTTTATTTTATTTTTTTCAGGACGGACTAGGTTAAAATGGATTTTTTAAAAAGATTTTTAAAAAAGTTTATTAGAGAGAGGGAGAAAGAGAGAGAGCACAAGTGGGGAGGCAGAGAGAATAAGAGAGAGAGAATTACAAGCAGACTCCACACTGCTAGCACAGAGCCCAATGGGAGGCTCAAACTCAGGAGCATTAAGATCATGACCTGAGTCAAAATCAAGAGTCGGAGCTTAACCGACTGAGCCACCCAGGTGCCTCTAAAATAGATATAAGGTTAAAATTCTGCTTTTCTGTGTTAAAAAAAAAAAAAGTTTTCTTGGATTGGTGGTCTATTCCTGAAAACGTAAACAGAGGTCTTTTCTCTTTTGTCAGCCAAAAAACCAAAGCTTGTGTTTTGTCTTTGTCAGGTCTTTGATTACTTAGTTAAAATTTCTCAATGTTAAAGGAGCTAAGTTTTGCTAACAACTATATAATCCTACATATTTGCCTTTGGAATCTCTTATTGCCACCTTGGTTAAATAAATAATTAAGGTTTCAGTTTTATAATGATCTATAATCCTATTCAGGCATGTGCTTTATTTTTTTTTTAATTTTTTTTAACGTTTATTTATTTTTGAGACAGAGAGAGACCGAGCATGAACGGGGGAGGGTCAGAGAGAGAGGGAGACACAGAATCTGAAACAGGCTCCAGGCTCTGAGCTGTCAGCACAGAGCTCGACGTGGGGCTTGAACTCACCGACCGTGAGATCATGACCTGAGCCGAAGTCGGATGCTTAACTGACCAAGCCACCCAGGCGCCCCCAGTCATGTGCTTTATAGCTTTCTAAGGTTTTAACAAACTTTTCCAAGATTTAAATTGTAATGAAGTCTTTTTGACCAGTTAGGTCTTTTTTTGGTATGTTGAGTTACTCTGGAAACACTGACAAACAAATAATGGTAAGCTTTAGGGTATATTGTTTGGGTAAATGCTATAACTGCTCAAATATATGTGCAGTTCCTAAAGTCTTAATATGTTTTGGTGTAAGGTCATCACTTGATATTCTGATTATCGAAGTATTATGTGTCACAGAAATGACTGGATTACCTCGTCAACTGCATCATAATGAACTCTCATATTACATTGTTACCCAAGTCCATATTTGAGTCATTTATTTATAGTTACTGTTCTGAAGCTCTTACAAAACATGTTTCATCTTCAAGGAGATTTATAAAAAGGACCTTTAAGATAAATACAGGAACTTGAGATCTTTAAAATCCTTAAATTAAAATGAGTAAGAATTTCCAGAACTAAAAAACTGCATTCACTGGACAAAAATTAGGAATATTGAACTAAATGAACTGAACAGAATGATTCTGTTGGTTAAGTGTCCAACGCTTGGTTTTGGCTCAGGTCATAATTTCATGATTTGTGAGTTCAACCCCCACATCTGGCTCTCTGCTGTTGTAGTGGAGTCCACTTGGGATCTTCTGTCCTCCTCTCTTTTTCTGTCCCTCCCCTGCTTGCTCTCTCTCTCTCTCTCTCAAAAACAAATAAAATAAAAATTTAAAAAATCAATGAACTGAGGAAGATTATAGTTTTTGTGACACTTGTTTTAAAGTATTGCTGGTTCTCAGAATAGAGAACCCAGAAATGCACCCACAAATGGATGGCCAACTAACCTTTGACAAAGCAGGAAAGAATATCCAGTGGAAAAAAGACAGTCTCTTCAGCAAATGGTGTTGGGAAAACTGGATAGCGACATGCAGAAGAATGAACCTGGACCCCTCTCTTATACCATACACAAAAATAAACTCAAAATGGATAAAAGATGTAAACATAAGACAGGAAGCCATCAAAATCCTAGAGGAGAAAATAAGTAACAACCTCTTTGACCTCAACCACAGCAACTTTTTACTTGACATGTCTCCAGAGGCAAGGGAAACAAAAGCAAAAATGAACTATTGGGACCTTATCAAGAGGTCATTAAGATAAAAAGTTTCTGCACAGCAAAGGAAACAATCAGCAAAACTAAAAGGCAACTGATGTAATGGGAGAAGATATTTGCAAATGACATACCAGATAAAGGGTTAGTATCCAAAATCTGTGAAGAACTTATCAAACTCAACACCCAAAAAACAAATAATCCAGTGAAGAATAGACACTTATCCAAAGAAGACATCCAGATGATTAACAGACACATGAAAAAATGCTCAACAGCACTCATCATCAGGGAAATACAAATCAAAGCCACAATGAGATACCACCTTACACCTGTCAGAATGGCTAAAATTAACAACTCAGGCAACAACAGATGTTGGCAAGGATGTGGAGAAAGAGGAACACTTTTACACTGCTGGTGGGAATGCAAACTGGTGCAGCCACTCTGGAAAACAGTATGGAGGTTCCTCAAAAACTTAAAAATAGAACTACCCTACAACCCAGCAATTGCACTGCTAGGTATTTATCCAAAGGATACAGGAGTGCTGATTCAAAGGGGGCATGTGCACCCCAATGTTTATAGCAGCAGTATCGACAATAGCCAAAGTATGGAAAGAGCCCAAACGTCCATCAACTGATGAATGAATAAAGAAAATGTGGTGTTATACACACACACACACACAGACACACACACACACACACACACACACACACACACACACACTGGAATGTTACTCAGCAATGAAAAAGAACGAAATCTTGCCATTTGCAACAACATGGATGGAACTAGAGTGTTACGCTAAGCAAAATAAGTCAGAGAAAGACAAATATATGATCTCACTCATATGTGGAATTTAAGAAACAAAACAGATGAACATAGGGGAAGGGAAGCAAAAATAAGATAAAACTAGAGAGGGAGACAAACCATAAGAGACTCTTAAATACAGAGAACAAACTGAGGGTTGTTGGAGGCGTGTTGCATTATGGTGTAGGCTAAATGGGTGATAGGCATTAAGAAGGGCACTTGTTGGGATGAGCCACTTGTAAGTGATGAATCACTAAATTCTATTCCTGAAATCATTGTTACATTGTATGTGAACTAACTTGGATTTAAGTTTTATTTTATTAAAAAAATTTTTTAATAGTGTTTTTATTTATTTTGGGGGAGGGACAGAAAGAGAGGGAGACACAGAATCTGAAGCAGGCTCCAGGCTCTGAGAGGTCAGCACAGAGCCTGACGTGGGGTTTGAACTCATGGACCAGACTGAGAGATTATGACCTGAGCTGAAGTCAGATGCTTAACCGACTGAGCCACACATGCTCCCCAGATTTAAATTAAAAATAAATAAATAAATAAATAAATAAATAAATAAATAAATAAATAAATAAAGTACAAAGAAAAATAAAGATAAAAAAATAAAGTATTGCTGGTTCTGTAATGTTTGCTCTTCTAGATAAAGAAAATTTTCTTTTAAGATATCTGTGACACACAGAAATGTGATAAAGTATTTATTTGTAAACAAACTGAAGTGTTTAACTTTTCTGTCTACCTAAACCCTCTGAAATTCAAAAACTCTTAAGTGAGTATTCTTTCTTTCATGGCAGTTACAGTTACTTGCATAAGTTCAATAAGAATATGTTCTCCCTGAAACAGGATACCATTGGAAATACTGGTTATTTTACCAAGTCTTTGACTGGAATGTTATTTGAGAGACATGCATAGACTCAGATATGACCATATAGCTTTAAGGAACGAAGATTGACTTTTTTGAAGCATCAAACCAAGAAAGCCCCTTGGAAATGTTGGCCTGATACCTTGCTTAGAATTCCCATCAGCTTTACCAGGTGAGTAAAGAATGTCACTTTGTGGCAGGTGCAGGGACCTCAGCATGTTTAGGGACTTTGAGAAGAGGAATTCGTCTAAATCAGCAGGTATTTCAGGCATGTTTGATGGCAAGTACTTCTCTTGGTTTCTGGCCTGGAGAGGCTACTAAATATTTAATCTAGATTCTTTATAAAAAGTTTCAGCAAAGCAAATTGTGGAAGATCTATATGAACAATTGTTGTTCTTGCTGAGCTTATGTAAATAATTATGCCAAGTTAAAACTTGACTTGTTTTGCAAATGAATTAGTCTTGATTTGGCTATCTCCCTAAAAGGGAGAAAAGGTATGCACCTTTATGGATGTTAAATTTTAGCTTTGATTGTGTATAAATGTTTGCCTAAACTGAACAACCTGAGGTAAACTTCAGAAAATTTGTCACAATAGCACAGGTATGGACAATCTTCTTGCTTGTTATTCTGTGGGGATAATAACAGGACCCCAAGGGCATATGCGTATTTAAACAACTGAAAAATGGGATAGATTCCCCCAACAATTGTATATGAAAAGCCTTTTCTCACCGTAGATCTATCAATAGATAAAGACTATAGTGCTTTATTAAATTACTTGCTTGAGGTCGGGTTAATTCATAAATTTCTAAGTGAATATGCAAACCATGTCTTCCCTAAACCTGATCTGACAGTTGCTAGAAACCCACCGCATATAAACCCAGGAAGCATGGTTCATTTAAAGGATTAAAAGTTTAATACAGCAGGGGATTTAATTCCAAAATGCAAGGGCCCCTACCCGTTCTTATTATGTATTCCCACTGCATTAGAGTTAGAGGGACACTCTTCATGGGCTCATATCAAGAATTAAACTTGTACCTCCTTCACAGGAAATCAATGAACAAACTAATGTGCCTTCTTATTCCTGTGAACCTCAAACTTCTCTTCAAACAAAAATAAAGGCTGTACCTTTCTTTTCCATTCTCCTTTCTCCAATTTATCCTAATAATTCCTTCTTACAGTGGGCCATTCAAAAGCATCACTACAGACATTTGAATTACAAACCAGAAAACCCCATCTGATTCCTCCTACCTGTTCCAACTCCATCCGAAGACCCTTCAAGCCTGACATCTAAGAATCTTCTCATTGGCAGACACTGGGTTTGTAATTTACTCTATCCATTAACCTATATTTTTCTTGTTTCTATAAAAGTACCTCTTATTAATTACCTAATTGCTTACTAAACAAAACAGAGTCTGGGGGTAGTCTTATCAGTAGCCTAATCTCCAGGAATTCCCTATTGTCTTAATGTTAATGCTTTGCTAGAGAGAAAAACAACTTTAGCTTGACAATAGCTAGGCCTCTGGTAATCTGTGAGTTTTCTTTAGGATATGAAAATACCTTTAAGAAACTTCCTCTTGACTTTATCTCCCCCAACTCCGTAGTATATAACCAGTGCAGCTTTCTGCCCATGGGTGCTGTCCCCGTGCTTTAATAAAATCACCTTTTTTTGCACCAAAGACATCTCACAAATTCATTCTTGACTGTCACCTCTGGACCCCCACTACCACTCCAAAACCCAATCAGTTGGACTGGCCTGAGAATTTCCAGAGGCCTCCAGAAGTAGGGCAGTGTACTGGGCCATGATACGGGGACAGGGTGATGAAACCTGAAACTACTCTGGAATTGAATATGATTTAGTTTTTATTTTACTTGGGCTCATCATTTCTCATACTTGAAGTTTGTTTTGCCTCCAGTGGCTTTTTTCTGTGTCCTGGGGAGCGATGGATCAGAGGCCAGGAGCAGGAGGGTTAGTCCTGGGGTGTGGCCTGAGGAAGAGAAAAATATTCCTCTCTAGATCTCTAGTTGGCATTAACCTTCAAAAGAAGCCTGAGTCTGGGGAGAGATTGGAGATTCTAGTCTGGAAACATGTCTTCTCCCAACACTCCCTCCTTCCTGTCAAACTGTCGCAGGATTCTTGACCTCAGTGTCCAGGGTGACTGGTCTCACCGTTTCCAAGAATCAAGAGGTAGACACACAATAAAATGAGCAGCAGGCAAAAGTTTGTTAGAGTATAAGATTAGAAAGATTGTATGAAAGCCCTTTTTGCAGAGAGGGAACATTCGAAAGTGAATGCCTGTGAACTATAGGCAAGGGACTTTGTTTTATAACGTTCCAGTCAACCCCCCTTCCCTTCTCCCTGTTCCTTCTCAAGTTCTACCCTTATTGCCTAGGTAACTCTAAATGCTTAGTTATTTCTTTTTAATTAGCTCGTTTCCATTGTATGAGGGGTAGTCTGTGGTATGAGGGGTAGTCTATGGCCATACCGTTACTTGTGGGTCATACGTTTTATAGTCTACTAACTTATTTTTAGTTAGGTCTTTTGTCAAGTTCCTGAGGGGATTCTGAGGGGGAGTAAGTAGTGTCAGTTTGTCAGTTACGTTCTTTTTTTTTTTTTTCCTAAATATTTTTATTTATTTTTGAGACAGAGAGAGACAGAGCATGAGCAGGGGAGGGGCAGAGAGAGAGGGAGACACAAAATCTGAAGCAGGCTCCAGGCGCTGAGTGGTCAGCACAGAGTCCAAGGTGAGGCTCGAACTCACAGACTGTGAGATCATGACCTGAGCTGAAGCCGGATGCCCAACCGACTGAGCCACCCAGGCTCCCCAGTGTCAGTTACATTCTTAAGAAAAACCTTAAGCCTGAGGGAGTTTGCTTTTGGTCAGAAGCTCCCAGCATGGTTTTAAAATATGTGTTTTTCTCCACTTGGGGACCTCAGGTCATAACCTTTCCCTTTCTGGCTATTTTACCCTAAGTTTTCCTGTCCTAAAATCTCAGGTCATAGTTTTGGGAGGGTCTTGTCTTTTCTCGGTAAGATCTTTAATAATGACGGGATCTTTTCCCAGAGCCATTATTTTTATTTGCTAAATTCATTTTGGAATGTTCGTGTCCACAGCATGGGCTAATAGTATGAGAGTCTCAGTCCTCTATTGTCTGGAAGGCTTATAAAATTGAGTACTTGAACTTGGGGTAGATGGGATGCTATTACTCAAAGGCATGCTTTGTTTTGCTCTTTCGGCAAATTTCCATACTCTTTCAAATGGGAAAGAGCTGAGCTCTCTAAAGTACTGTTAATGAGAAAAAATAAGGAGACAAATTTTCTTCCCAAACTTTATTACAAAAATTTTTTATTACAAGGGTTTAGCAGAGCAGAGTCAGACTTTGCCATCTCTCTTGTGAAAACCTCAATAATTTACAAAATTAAGTTAATAAATATGAAACTAGGTTTGGGTTTTTTTTTTTTCCAGCCATCTCATGCATTCCTAAGACACAAAGAGGAGAAAATCCTATATCCATATGTAGTACAAAATCAGAAATTTTTCAAATGCCATTTAACTCTCTGTAGGATTTCCCTAGACAGAACAGGTAATCACACTATTTCACCTTTCTCTAAAGATTTAAGAAACATAAATAGATCCATAAATAGTTCATATAAATAAAAGTTTTACCTTTTAAATAATAAATTCCCAAGTCTGAAACCTTGTCTTAAATAAAATACAAAATAAGGCATGTAATTCATTAAAATGGAAACTTCTACCCCAAAGTTATCTCAGGGTCTATTAAATACACAAATAACTTAAAGCCCTTAGAAAAGCAAACAAAAAGTAAATTGTTACTCAGTCAAAACTCCCATCTTTAGGGAGAGGGAATGATCGTTCAGATTCTATCTCTGGACAAAAGTGTTACCTCTGAAACTTCAATGGATGAACTAGTTTAAGTTTTGCTCTTTCGGCAAATTTCCCTCATGAGTTTGGTCAGAAATGGGGCTGGGTCTACTCCCCAGAAAGCCTAACTAGTCTGGGAGCTGGGGCTAGACAGGAAACTCTTATACCACGTGGCGAACAATGGGGGTGACACAGGTGCAGCCCACAGTCACCAGCATCTTCTCCAGCTGGAAGGAGTGGGGACAGTGCCGAGACTCCCTTCGCAGAACCAAGATCTCCTGCTGGATGGGGACGGAGTTCATGTGGTGGTCTTCCTTCCCTTCAGTATTGACACAGCCCCAGTGGAGACACTTGGCCTCCCAGATCACAGAAGGGTATCTCTCAGGGTCCTCATTCCGGCTGCAGGGAGACAAATGCAAGGAAGAAAGTGAATACCTGGTAAAGCAGCAGGAAGGAAATCAACTAGGAGTAGACAAAGGGAGGCAAATTCACAAGGTGACAAATTACAGGCACTGCAAATTCCCTGAGTGCTGCCAGTCTGAAAAAACTGTTTGGGGAAAAGTTAGATTTTTAAGCACATGAAATGTTAAGGAATAGCATGATCAGTGTTTCCCAGTTTCTTTGAAGAATGAACCAAATAAGATAGGCTGAGACTGCAGAAAGGATTTAAGTTTGATATAAAGGATGATTTCTTAAGGTAAATCTGATAGACAAAGACCAACGGAATCATTTAGAAATAAGATAGCCATTAATCTCACTTCATGAAGTTTATCTTTGAAACAGGGAAGGCATCAAAATTTTATCTGACAGCACAGTCATGGAACAGAATCCAGAGCGGACTTGAAGGGCTGGAAACAAAAGCTGAAGCCCCTCTAAACTCTTCTCCCCCTCTCTCCTCTAGCTGAGTGAATGACCTGCTTTGACTTTTGAACTATTCTTAGTAATGGGAGGAGGAGAAACCCCACAGTCAAGTGAATCTATAGGCACCATGTAACTGAGGCTTATTTGCATAAAATCGAATCACTAAAAAACATTTTGTATCTAATCTTTATGGGGTCAAATATTAGATGTACTAAAGATCGGCAAATATAGGTCTATTGGTGATGTAAAACAAAACTATCTAACTCAAAAAGGGGTGGAAATACCCACCATGTTATTTCCCCCACTGGGATTCAAACTATCTTAACCCATTGCTAATATGACCAAAAAAAAGGAAAAAAAAGGTACAAAAATCCAAGTTAATTACTAGTAATTTTCAACCAATCATTTAAATGGTAGTTCTGGTAAAAATAATTTAAGCATTAATTTTCTATGATACATTTCTATTTTTTAAAATAAATAAACAATAGGGGCACCTGGGTGGCTCAGTTGGTTAAGCGTCCGACTTCGGCCCAGGTCATGATCTCACGGTTCGTGGGTTTAAGCCCCACATCAGACTCTGTGCTGACAGCTCAGAGCCTGGAGCCTGTTTCAGATTCTGTGCCTCCCTCTCTCTCTGCCCCTCCCCCACTAGCACTCTGTCTCCCCCTGTCTCAAAAATAAATAAACATTAAAAAAAATTTTTTTTAATAAATAAACAATAGACTTAGGGTGTCCTAAATATTAGAATAAGGACTGCCATTAATTTGGGTGGGTTTTTGGTGTCAGTGACAATGAAATCTAATGGATAGGTGTTCTCTGGGAGAGGTGGTCCTGCGCTCTGTCAAAGAAGTCTATAGAATGTCATTTGAGAATCGTTGCTTTGCACAATGGCCCTTCCAAATCTGACTCATGATTCTAAGTAAAATCATCCTCAAGGTGATTTAACTGGCAGTCTGATGCATAAAAGATAGAACAGTACAGAGATTTTTATCTGGCGCCATTACGTACTGCAGGCTCCATGGTGAAGTGGATCGGCGGTAGTAATCCAAGGGCCTTCTGGAACTTTTATTCCCGTTAAGAATATTCACGTTGACCTTCACATGCTGAGGAAAATTCTTGTCCTCGGTAGTTGGGCATCCTGGATTTTGTGGGAATGCTATTCCTGTCCTCACTATAGCCATGAGATAGAGCAGCAGCAGCAGTGATGGGAACTGAATGGGAAAGAAGAGAGAGGTGGATAGCATGAGAGAGATTGGATTAGCATGTGGTTTTTGTTAACAAATTCTGATGATTATTGTGTTCCTAATCATAGAGAGCATACTATGTTCTAGGACAATCTATAATAAATTTTCAGATCAGTTAGATGAAAAACTGGTATTATGACCAAAGGTTAAGGTTAAGACCATGGAGTGTTTACCAGTCTTGAACAGTCTTCCTTGGACTCAGAAGAGACACATGTTTTTACTGATTGGCAGTAATTTTAGTAAAAAATGGCAAGTCATCACGCTGTTCGTACATGCATCTCTGTCAGGTCACTGGGGTAATAATGGCCTTGATTTTCTGGGAGGAAATTGTCTCCTGAATGATTGTTCTCTGTCCTAGCATTCTGTGAAATCCTATGTGAAGTCAAATGTTCCCCTTAAAAGAAAGGGCTGTAGAAAAATGTGTGTGGTATCAGTATTCACCTGAGAAATGCTGGGCAGAGACATTCAACCCCAAACTGGCCCCCGCTCCCCCTTACGTTTTCTTATGTATATTTTCCAGTTTTTCTAAATGTACGTATATTGATTCTGTAATCAAGTTGGGTTTCAAAAGATGCTTTAAGTTAAATATTTCAAAAATATAAAGACTATTTGCTCTGAACCATAGTAACGTGTCTCTATTAGAATAGATAGGTTTGGTGTAGAGACTATGGTGTAATAACAGGATAATGGGAAGGAAATTCAGTCCTGCAACTAATTAAATCCTCAAGGATGGCCTTCCATTTTATTTTGGAATAAGAAAAATGCTGTGGCAGAATTCTATCAAATCCCTTGTACTGAGAAAAGAAGATTTATAATAAACATTCCTTCTCACCACACAGCATCATGTGACACTTCTCATGTGGTTTAGCCCCAATCTAGCTATCTTTCAGTTTTAATCTCATCTTTCAAACTGATGTGTATCAGTCCTTGAAAATGCTATAAAGTGGATGAGTATCTACCAAAGCTTTCATTTCCTATCCCATATATGCAGTATATCTCCATGGTTAGAATCCAGAATTTCATGGCTGCATTCCAGAAATATTATCTGGTCCAAATAAGCAAGAGCATTGTAGGTCAGTGCAGGACTCACCATGGATGAAGTTGTCCCAGGAGCCATTGTAGTTTCTTCCACCTAGCTGGAGAAGGATGAGATTGTGCCTGCTGGGAGATGGATAAAATGTAGCGCGAGCTTCTCCCTTTTTATAGGACTTTGCTCCTCTGTGGTCACCTACGTTGGTGTGTTGAAATGGGTTCAAGGGTGACACCATTTTAGTGAAAAGTTCCGTCCTCAAATGAGGTCAGAGAAGAACCTCCCCTTCATGACGGGTAATATCTACCTCAGAAGGAAAACGGAAGGGCAAAAATTCATGTTTCGAAAGATTCATGTCTTCTCTTCGGTCTTCAAGGAACTGTTACTTGTCAGAAGCTGAGCAAAGATGCTTTACTTATGAGCTGATATCATTTATTTATGGCCATATGTGAAGCTGCTGTAAGAGCTATGCTTTATTTTAATGGCTCATGGGAAAATAAATGTTTGACACAACGTTCAAGACTTCTGGTATCATGTACCTTGCTTTCCCATTTGATAATTCCTTTCCTCACCAGATTCACTGCCAGATATTGTGGAGGCCATTGTAGAAACTACTCAAGCTCTCACCATATAAACAAACAATTGAAAAATGAATAACTAATTTAATGATAGGAGGATATATTATTTCATTGCATTAACACCTGCTTTGTTGAATGTTTACTCTGATCAGGAAACTAATAATTAGGTTCAAGAGACATGAGCTTTACTATTAAAGGCATGTCTAACACTGCATGTTACCAAGCAACTTGTTAACTTGTGCAATTCTTCAGGAGGAGTGAGATGGATATGAAGGAGTGGAGGAGTATAGCCGTACAAAGGAAGGAGTTGAGAATGAAGATAGGGCCTGAAGAAAGGTGATGGAAGTAGAGATAAGGACGGCAATGGAGAGTAGAGAATGACAGGAAGGGAAAGGAAGAAAGAGGAAGGAAAAAAATGAAAAAGAGAAGGAAATGGTTCTCTCCTTCCTTTTCTCTTCAGTCTAAATTAAATGACTTCGATTTCAGGTCCTTGAGAATAGCTCTCCCTTAGGAACAATAAAGACTAGCATGGGGATGGTAAAGATGAGGAGTCAGGGGGTACAGATGTGTCTGGCCACATGTCATCCTCTCTCTGCCCCCTCTACCCAGTGAAGTGAATGATGGCTCCCAGGTCCTTGCAGCTGGTATCTCATATTATACATGATAATGTAGCAGTGCTCACTAGCAGTTCTAACTCAACAATTGGGGTATATAAGAAGTCTGCTGGACCTTGGGCCTGTTTGCCCTGAGATCCATTCCTCCTTGCTCTGCTCTATTCTGTGTCTCAGAGGATTGACCCCAAAAGCTGTTTTCTTACTCTTCTATCAGCTGATTTCCAACTAGATTCAGCCAAGGGGAAATTGGACAGAAGAGTGGGAATGGGGAGAAGGAAAGGGGGGAAGAACAAAGGGTACTTACTATGTCTTCTGGAGCAGTGCTTGTTCTTTTTATCCCTCTAGCCTTAGGATGGTAGTAGCCTCTAATATCAGTCTCCGTTATTATGGTAACCGGTTCCTTGTATTAAATTTCTTCTATTGCAAATGCCTGAAGTCACTTCTGTTTTCTTGGTAGACCCTAAGTGATCAGTGAGGGAGGCCACGAGCAGCTGATCTCAGTGGCAACAGTAGATGAACTTGATAAGTGAAGTAGATACAGATAGAAGTGGAAGATATAGCTTCTCCTGATTTCCCTAGTTCTGGTGTTGACATCATCTATTCTTGAAGGCATGGAGTCACTATGAGCTTTCCTGTTCATCATCTATATGTGATCAGGTAGCAGTCTCAGAAGCTGCTGTGTCTTTCACATCTATTCCCTATTCTCAGAACTGCTCCATTCCTAACTTAGACTCTTACCCACTTGAACTATTTTAATAGTCAACTTTGCTCTTCCCAATTGCTGCTTTATACCCATCTTCAACATTCCTGCAGTAATCCTCAAAGCATGGTTCTGATTGTGCCTTTTCTTGTCCCATTAGCTTGCATACAGAACAAAATACAAAACCTTGAGCATTTTAAGTAGTATTTGAGTTAGTGTTTGAGATGTGCAAACTTTGTAGCTTTGCCTCCCACCATGCTGTATGAACTGGGCTCATGGGGTCCCGATTGTCTTCCTTCTAATATCTACATGCTTTTTTGTTAAGGTATTATCTCTAAAATGCTCTTCTCAACCTCAAAATGTTGCTAGTCCTTCCGGAACCTGTTCAAATGTGTCTTGTAGGTCTGGAGGTCTTTCTTGATTTCCTTAGTTGGAATGAACAACTCCCATAACATGTAACTTATACATACATCTCTAGTCATTTTTGCTTCATTTTGTTCTGTGTTTTATTTGGCTGGAGAAAGTATTGGAGAGCTGCCTCCAATACTTCATTGGGGGAAAGCTGACTCTAGCTATTCTCCCTACTTCCTGCCTCCAGTGAAATCCAGCCTGCGTGCCATCATTTGAAATGCCAACTCTTAAAATAAGAATGGGGAAACAGGAGCACCTGGGTGACTCAGTCGGTTGAGTGTCTGACTCTTCATTTCAGCTCAGGTCATGATCCCAGGGTTGTGGGATCAAGCCCCACATAGGGCTCTGCTTTGAATGTGGTGCCTGCTTAAGATTTTCTCTCCCTCTGACACTCTCCCCTGCTCTCATGTGTGCTCTCTCTCTCTCTATAAAAAAAAAAAAAAGGGAAAAAAAGGTAGGTTTTCACAAAGGTGTATTTTGAAGTGGTGGTCAGAGCTGGGTATGCCCAATCTTGAGTAGCACTGGTTTCCCAGATGCATACTTGAGCTGAAAGCCTGTGCTTCCTGGAGGAATGATCAGAAGCACAAAGATGGTGTGAAGAATGGGGAGGGCCCTTCCTCTGTATTTGTCTACAGAGGCAGCTGGCTTAGGTTTGGGTTGCTGTTGAGATTGGGGGAATGCTACACAGAGAATTAGGATGCCTAGGACACTGGACAAGAAGACACTTGTGTATTCAATGGCTCTCCCATTAACTACCCATGCCTTTGGGTATCTCATGTCTTTGAGGCTTAGTTTCCCTCTTGATAGAATGAGTTTTTATATCAGGTAATCTTTGATTATTTATGAATTTTCAAGGAAAATTCAAGGAAATACAAGGAAAATAGTAGGAGAACAAATAAGAGCAGTAAATTAGGGGTGATTATTTTGTTTCATGATTGTCTTCAAGTTTCTCAGTCTTGCTTCTTTGAAGACTTGGAAACCTGATGTCCACAACACATGGGGAACTACAAATTGGGAGTTGGGACCTAGGTGAGGAGAAGAGCAGCTGTTGGAGACTGAACAATATTCCTGGGAGCCAAATGTGCACTTGAGGAGATGATATTGAGGAAAGGTTTGTGGGCTTCTTGACTGAGGGAAAAGATTTTCAATGCTCCTTGACATTATTAGGACACAAAACAGTATTTCTTTCTACTTATAATAGAGAATAATGCAAGAGGTAGAAAAAAATTTTCTTCCTTTTGCATTCAGGAGAGAGTATTGTGGAGTCTTCTGTCTAGATGTAGTGGAAAATTGAATCTGTCATTAAAAAATAAAATAAATGGGGCGTCTGGGTGGCGCAGTCGGTTAAAGCGTCCGACTTCAGCCAGGTCACAATCTCGCGGTCCGTGAGTTCGAGCCCCGCGTCGGGCTCTGGGCTGATGGCTCAGAGCCTGGAGCCTGTTTCCGATTCTGTGTCTCCCTCTCTCTCTGCCCCTCCCCTGTTCATGCTCTGTCTCTCTCTGTCCCAAAAATAAATAAAAAAAAAACGTTGAAAAAAAAATTAAAAAAAAAAATAAAATAAATGAGCTAATTTTGAAAAAATTCTTTCTTAGGTGGTGAAGTTACCATTGAAATACCATTGGGCTTTTTTATTTTTATTTTTTTGAGTATAATTGACACACAATGTTATATTAGTTTCAGGTGTACAACATAGTGATTCTGTAAGTTTATATAAATTTATACCTTATGCTATGCTCAGCACAAGTGTAGCTACCATCTGTCACAATACAGTCTTTATTCTTTAAAAAATTGTTAATGTTTATTTATTTTTGGGAGAGAGAAAGAGTGAGAGTTGGGGGAGCAGCAGAGAGAGAGCTGTCATCAGAGAGCCTGATGCAGGGCTCGAGCTCACAAACCATGAGATCATACCTGAGCTGAAGTTGGAAGCTTAACTGCCTGAACCACCTAGGCGCCCCATGATATAGTCTTTTTAATTTCTATTCTACAGCCTATGTATGTATGTATTTATTTATTTATCTTAAAACTTTTTTAAATAGTTTATTTAGTTATAGAGAGAAAGAGAGAGCATGGGCAGGGGAGTGGCAGAGAGAGAGGAAAAGAGAGAGGGACAAAGAGAGAGAATCCCAAGCAGAGGTCTATGTGGGGCTTGAACTCATGAACCGTGAGATCACAACCTGAGCTGAAACCAAGAGTCAGATGCTTAATTGACTGAGCCACCCAGGCACCCCTCTACAGCCTTTTAAAATAAAAAATAACAATAGTCTGTCTCAGTATAGGAGGGGGAACTGTGCCATCATTAGTGATAAATGTGTATTATAATTTAAAGGCAATGGCTATTCAAAGAAATGCATGCCATTTTATTTAATGCCCTGCACATCAATAGAAAGACTCCTTTTCTCTTGATTTTGATCTGAGAGAGGGAAACAGTAGCTGCAGAGAATCCCGTTGAGTTTTAAATCTGGAGGCTGATATTGTAAAAATGGTCTAGCATACAGCAAGCAAAATCAGACACTTAAAATGAAGATATGATATTAAGGGAAGAGAATGTTTGCAATAGGGAGTCATCTGGAGGGTCTTGGAGAATTGCCAAAGTCAGGATTTAACTAAGATCCACGTTTAGATTTAGCTTATCAAGGTCTAGATCATCTATCCCCAACTTCAAATATTAATGGTGCTATGTACCCGAGGCTCAGCTTTGAGGTTAAAACTGTTGTCTTGTGAGCACCAGGACTCACTACATATGAAATTAACATGACTTATTAAATAGGAAACATTAATCTTAATATCAGCTTGATAGTATTGTTGTTCCTCTCCAGCATAACACAGTTAGGTATGCACAATGACTGTGTTGCTGAGGGCCATCCTGAATGATGAATTTTCGGGTGGGAATACTGTAGGGGTAGGTACAGGCTTCCTCTGGAATCCCTGGTGGGGAAGTTTCCGCTCCTTAGATGACAGGGTGGATTGAAGGAATGATTGACAATGAGGACAGGGCCATTGTTAATGGGTTGGTGAGTGCTGAGAGATGAGAGGCAGAATCCTCTTCAACATTTGGATTCTATTTTTTTTTACGATTGGTCATTCCAATTCTTGGTGAGTTGTTCCTTCCTAATGAAGATACAAGTGAACAGCTCCTTTGAGTAACTTATTTTCTTCTACTGTTGGTTTTTGATGTTGCCCCATGTAGTCCAGACCAGACGATTTTTATCTGAGGAAATCAGATCACAAAACTGTTTGAACATCTTTAAAAAATAAACCTAATCTATTTGGTCAAAAGAACATTGAACAGCGATTACATTATCGATGTGAAATATTTGATTCTGTTCCTATAACTTCCAAATAGTGCATAATGACTTTATCATTTATCTCATAAGTGAGACTTGCTCTTACACATCTTTTCCATCCCCAAAGCACTGAGATAATGCCTGGAAGCTCTGTAAGAGACCAAGCCATGTAAGAAGGAAGACACCTCACCTCACATCATCTTCAAACAACCACAGTCTATCAGTGTTTCCCCAATCCCTACACTAAAATCCACAGTCACACACATCATATGAGTGTGTCAATTTCTCCTTTGAGTAATAACTACTAACCTCATGGAAACCAAGCCTCTTCCTTAGATGGGTTTCTCACTAGCTTTTTACTGAAACACTGATTTAAAGTGGGTCAGAAAACTTTCCATTTCTTTTCAAACAAATAAATTTAGAATTCTATAACTATACATTAGCAGGCACATGCAAATTTGTTTTATGTGTAGCCTTCCCTTTGGTAATGCTGACTTCATTTTATACTCTGAGAATTAAGGTCAGTAAATGACTGAAGTTTCAAGTCTGAACGGATGTCACTGAAAAGTAAGGTCTAAAACAAGCAAACCAAAACCACACACACTGAAGGTGGGCTACCAAGATATCACCTTTATTTTCTTTTCAGAAATTTTGAAGTTAACGTGATTTAGAGACAACCACAGAATGCATTGAAAAGGAAAGATACAGTGTATGAATTGCTAACTGGCTTTTCTTCTTTAGGGAATACAGAGTATGGTGAGGTGGCTGCTCCATGAATTGGAAATATGGTAAAATCGATACATAATGGTGCTGCATCCCTTATTCCAAAATGCTCTGAAGAATTTGAGATGATTTATAACAAAAATTCAAGTAATAAAGTATATAAAAATATGAGTCAGGCCCATGGAACAGAGTCAAAAGCCAAGTTCCAGGAAAAGAAAACCCAAATTCATAGTCCATAAGTCCAATAAAGACCAACATGGTTACTCTAGTTGAGGTTTTCATTTGCCTCTGAGCTTTCTGGCAGCCAAATAAAAAAAGTAGATATGCTCAGTTAGGTAGTTCTCATTATGAGCAAGGAAGAAGCTAGCTTGCTAATTTCTTAGAGGAGATGGAGGTTTTCCTATCGTTACATTTTGAAGGAAAGTTTTTGTTTGGGGTTTATAAATGACAAGTTTTTGACATTAGACATTCCTATAATCAGGTCTCAGCTCCACATTAGTAGCTGTGTGCCCTTGGCCAAATTATATCACCTGAGACTCAGTTTCCATACCTAAAAAATGGAGATAACAATAAACCATGACTCATAAGGAGTTGTGAGGAGTGAATTAGATAACATTTGTGGGATAATATATGTGTGTATTAAGTGCTCACTGGATGTTGGTAAAATGTTAACTTTATCAGAATGTCAGGGCATGAGAATCAGAATTTGTCAAAATTTTGAGAGAAGAGAGTCACTGGTTCTGAGGGATACTAGTTGTCTGATCATTTGAATGTCCACTCTGTGAGGAAGTCGGGGAATTTCTTCAGGGTTCCATATGGCCGGGACGAAATAGCCATTCCATTCAACAAAGTTTCTTGAGCACCTATTATGTGCCAGGCACTGTGCTAAACTCTGGAGACACAGCAGCGTACAAACAGACAAGGACCTGCTTTCAAGGGGCTGACATGCAAGGTAATACAGGCCCTTATTCACATTTTGTATTTACCAAACTGTTGGCTAATAATAAAGTAGGTTTTTAAGGTACTTAGATAACCTTGAAACCAGTGCCCTGGATAGTAGACATAGGCATTCTGATTATTGAAAAGGAATAGTTCCTGCTACAAATTATTAATCTGTTCTTCTGGTTTACATATTGTACTAACAATGAAGGAATTTCAAGGTTTACATATACTGTATGGAACTTAACTTAGACCTACCATCCTGTATATATTTACCTATGTATTTTCTTTCTTCCTATCTATTTATCTATCAATCATATACCTTTCTACAAATATACATTCATATGCAGTTCTTTTCAGACCATGAATGTGATATATGTTCATTTGTTATACAAAATAAGGGAGTGGGGGAAGGAAGAAAAACAAAAAGAAAAATGTAAAAATCCATAATCCTAATTATTAGAAATAAGCTTTTGGAATATACAAAAATTGGGATAATTTTAAGTGTATTCTAGTTTTTTTTTGTATTGTTCTAGTTTTTAAAAATACATTTAAAAAACTATAAATAGTTGGGGCACCTGGGTGGCTCAGTCAGTTGAATGTCAGACTCTTGATTTTGGCCCAGGTCATGATCTCACAGTTCCTGAGATTGAGCCCAGCCTTCGACTCTGGGATCCGCACTGACAGCATGAATTCTCTCTCTCTCTCCACACTCTTCCCACAAAAATAAATAAATAAACCTAAAAAAACTATAAATATTTTATTTTATGAAATTGGACCACATTATAATATTGTTTTGTAATCTGTTTTCTCACCTTATAATGTATTCTAAACATTTTACCCTCTTCTAAGCTTTTGTGTGTATGTGTGTTTGAAACAGATTGACTTACATCCTGAGAAATCAATGAACAGCAGGCCATTTAACCAATTGTCTATTTTTAAATATTCTAGTGGCTTCTAAGTTTTTATTATTTCTTTCATTTCTGTACATCTTGTAGTCATTGCAGTAACAACTCTAAGACCAGGGTAGAATTCCTGTGGAGTTCTACACTTCCAAAGTTACTGCATTTAGCTGAATACCACTATTATCAGGATGTAAAAGCAAAGAAAGAGAAAGACCCACAGGCTTATACATGCTTGGTTGCAAAAGTGGAGTGACCTTTGTGAATTCATAACACTGGCAAATTACAATTGTTTTTTAAGTTTATTTATTTTGAGAGAGAGAGAGAGAGCGCAAGCAGGGGAGGGGCAGAGAGAGAGAGGGGAGAGAGAGAATCCCAAGCAGGCTCTGTGCTAACAGCAGAGCCTGATGTGGGGTTTGAACTCACACACTGTGAGATTGTAACCTGAGCTGAAACCAAGAGTCAGACGCTTCACCAACTGAGCCACCCAGATGCCCCTACAATTGTTTTTGATGATGGCTTGACCCTGAAGGAAGTAATTCCAACTCAAGAGTTAAAAAAGTAAAACAACTTAGTGACAAGGCCCAACAGGATGGGTTCAGAGAACAAAGCTTGCTCTGTACTTACAGTAGAATGAACAGTGTAATGATAATGGGACACATTCAATATTTTAATGGTTACAGCAGATATATCATTAAACGAAGGTTTTATTTGTTCAGATGTCACTGAGTTGCAATTTTCTGGCTTGTATTTTCCTATGGCAGAGAAAGGAGTGAATATTTTGGGTCAAAATACTTTCTTACCAATATTTCTTTGGTAAGAATAAATAGAAATTGTGCTGATATTAACAGCTTTATTAAGGGATGTATGCTATCTTGTGCATAAGAACTTGAATATAATGTGTTGTAATCTATTCACAGATGGATGACAACCAAATGTAACAATAAAAATAATGCTGAAGATAAATTGACAGAGATCTATAATGTTTGTTAAAAATTCTAGGTAATGTTACAAGGGCAATAGCCAATAAGACATCAACAAAAATACTTACAACAGAAAGGCCTATGACAGTAGGAAAAACAAATGGTCTGACACTTGGTGTCAAATAAATGCCAATGATTACAATGCCACAGAGCAAGACGTTTTTTGTATTTATTCGTTTATTTTACTTAATTTCTAAAGCAATCCTACAGGATATTATTATCCAAATTTACAGAAAAGAGAAGTAGGTTTGGTAGATTTCAGTAACTAGTCCAAAGTCATCTAGTTTGGAATTGATGGTCCTAGATGGGTCACATATTCTCAAGTGGCTGATTCTCAAGTCTGTGTGGTCTCTTTACTATGACAAACTGAAAACAGTTATAGTGAAACTTTTTTTTTTGAAATTTATTTTTTTAAATTTTAATTCCTGTATGATTAACATACAGTGTTATGTTAGTTTCAGGTGTACAATATAGTGATTCACCAATTCTATACATTACTCAGTGCTCCTGAGGATAAGTGTACTCTTAATAACCTTTACCTCTTTCCCCATCTCTCCATCCTCCTCCCCTTTGGCAACCATCAGTTCTCCATAGTTAAGAGTTTGTTTTTTTTGGTTTGTCTCTTTATTTTCCTTTGTTCATTTGCTTTGTTTCTTGAATTCCACATATAAGTGAAATCATACGGTATATATCTTTCTCTGACTAACTTATTTCACCTAGGATTATACCCTCTAGATTCATCCATGTTGTTGCAAATGGAAAAATTTCATTCTTTGTTATGGCTGGATAATCTTCCATTATTCATTCATCTTCTTTATCCATTCATCTATTATTGGACACTTGGGTTACTTCCACATCCTGGCTATTAATAAATAATGCTGCAATAAACATAGGGGTGCATGTATCCCTTCAAATTATTGTTTTCATATTCTTTGGGTGAATACCCAGTAGTATGATTACTGGATCATATAGTATTTCTATTTTTAATATTTTGAGGTACCTCCATACTGTTTTCCATAGTGGTGACACAGTTTACATTTTAACCAACAGCGCACAAGTGTTCCATTTTCTCTACATCCTTTTTTCTTGATATTGAAACATTATAAAAACTTATTCTGCAACTGACTTTCCAACTTCCCAAAAATCACTTTGTTGTTTTTGAAGTTTCAAAATTTTGAAGTTTTAAAAATTATCAAGTTATCTTTTGTTCATCTATTTGGAGGTATCACCTCTTTCATTTACCTTTGTCTTTTATCTGTTTTACGACAACCCATCTCTGTCTAGAACTATGACTGTGTCTAGATTAAGATTAAGATATTTCTAATATATATCTATTTTATGATCTCCCCAAAGTGGATATTTCCATAAAAATAAACAAGGGAAGGGATAGAGAGGTGTGTATATTTCTTTCACCGAGGATAGTGCTTAATTTTCTGGCTTGATTAGAAGATCAGTAAACTTTTCTTTTCCCTAAAAAAAGGTGGGGGGTGGTTGGAAAAGTACAATTTAAGCATGAGAAACACATTTTATATGTTGACTATGGATCAGATTGTTTTTCTGTTTGATTTGAAGAGCTAGTACATTAGAGTCATTATATATTTCAACTATGGAGAAAAACTTTGCAGGGGTCAGGGTTGAAAACATTAGACAGTATTGAGTTAAACCTCGTGAACTTGATGCCTGGTATAAGATGATAGTAAATGAAGAACAATTAATTTTGAAAAATGCATGATGTACATATTATTAAAAATGTTTGGTTAAGATTCAATTTTATTTATATACCATATGTATTTATTTAGTTTGTTAATGAATTTTAAATTCATTTCAAATTATTCACTATTAATACAGTGATAAATATTAGATCTTTGCTCAACTACATATTATTGTTATTATAGGTTATATAAGGGTTTTTGTATGATTGTCTATATTTTATTAAGAAAATTTGAAGATTATATGGCTTCTTTTTTATTTTTTAGAGTTTACTTATTTATTTTGAGAGAGAGAGAGAAAGAGAGAGAGAGAGGGAGAGGGAGAGTGTGCATGCAAGCAGGGGAGGGGCAGAGAGAGAGAGAGAGGTGGGGGGAGAGAGAATACCAAGCAGTCTCCACACTGTCAGTGGGGACTATCAAATCTTGGCAGGGATACCCCTGGCTCTTTGAGCTTTATTATTCCTGCTCAACCTGAATGATAATCATTGTTTTTATTTCATTTTGTTGATGACATTATTCTTTTTTTAAGTTTTTATTTGAATTTCAGTTAGTTAATGTACAGTGTAATATTAGTTTCAGGTGTACCATACAGTGACTCAAACATCACCTCGTGCTCATTACAAGTGCCCTCCTTAATCCCCATTACCTGTTTAACCCTCCTCTCATGACCTTCCCTCTGATAACCATCTGTTTGTTCTTTATAGTTAAGAGTCTGTTTCTTGATTTGCCTTTCTATTTTTCTTTCTCCTATGTTCATTTTTTCCCCTTAAATTTCACATATGAGTGAAATTCAGACTTATTTCATCAGACTTATTTCTCTTAGCTAGCATAATACTGTCTAGCTCCATCCATGTCATTGCAAATGGCAAGATTTTGTTCTTTTTTATGGCTGAGTTATATTCCATTGTGTATATACACCACATCTTCTGTATCCATCCATCAGTCCAAGACACTTGGGCTGTTTCCGTAATTTGGCTATTGTATATAATGCTGCTATAAAGTTGATGGCATTATATTTTAAGTATATATGTATATACTTTATATGTATGTATATATATTATATAATTTACATATGTAATGTGTGTGTATATCTATATCTATATTTTATGTATAAATATTTTTGGTCTATTTTCATTAGATTTAAACTTATTAAGTTGCAGTTCTTAGCACTATACAAAACATATATGGTAGATGTCTAATATGTGTCTGTTTATTGTCTTCTCCCTAAGACCATCTCCCTGCCTGCAAATGCAAGATGCAGACCTATTATCTATTACTTTTAAAAATAGCTATATGTTTTATATAAGTCTATAGAGATCTTGCTGAACCTATGTGGTTTTTAAACTTTTTTTTTGATAAGATCTGCTGCATGAAGCATGGAGACCAAATGTGGTGAGCTTAATACCTGAAAGTGAGACATAGGGAACCAGGGTCGTATGTGGGCTCAACAGAGCATCTGCTAGATGTGATGAGTAAACAGCCATCAAGGAAGTGGTTAAGAGACCATTTGACCGAGGTGAGAAACTCACTTATCTGCCTTTGTGCTTGTTGCCAGAAGAGATGTTTCAGCAGGGTGCCTGGTGTAATACATAGTAAGGTTCCAGAAATGCTTTGGTTTGGGAGCCAGGATCTCAGCAGAAATATATTGCCCACTGGTTGTCCTAATTTATTAAACATCTCCATCCATCCACCCATCCCATCTACCCTCTAATAAATATTTATTGAGCAATTATTGTATAAAAAGCATCAAGGATTCATTTTAGAAGGAGTACTGGTTGAGACACAGATACACAGAATTTACAAATACATAGGAAAGCTTTGAGTTAGACATATTTGGACCCACTTCATTGCCTACTGGCTGTGTGACCTTAGTCGAGTTACTTAATATTCTCTAAGCCTCAAGTCCCTTATTTTTAAATAACAATAATAATAATGTGTCAGAAAGTTATTGTAAGGATTGGAAGAGATTCTACATATAATGTGTTTTGTACAGAGCCATAAATATTATGCATTATTATTTTTAACTATCACAATCATATTCATCATCAACCACAATTAATTTCTATAGGAGCTCAAACTTTTATGCATTGTGAAATAGAAAGAAGCTAAGTTCTGCCTGCCACAGGTTGTAATTCTAAGGCAACTGCTTCATGTAGGATGTGTCCATAAAATAACAAGATATTTGAAAAAAGAAAAGACTGTCAGAATGTTTTGCCTAAGTGCTGCCAAATATAACTTTATTTATGCTACTGTATCCAGATGGGCTCATTTTTTCACTTTCATCTGAAGGTTTGGACAGTGAGTAAACATGGCCTTAGACTCATAGTCTTACCAGAATGGAAAACAGAACTAATCCAGAGAGCTTCTCCAATCAATAGGTGTTCTTGAAAACTTGACTAAATATGTGTGCTTTATCTAAACACATTCAGAGAAAGAAATGTTATAATTTCCTTTTGAAATTTATCCTTGTTTCTTTTTAAAAAATTATTATTATTATTATTATTGTTATTATTATTTGAGAGAGATAGTGCACAAGCAGGGGAGGGGCAGAGTTAGAGGGAGAGAGAATCTCAAGCAGGCTTCCCACAGTCAGGGCAAAGCCCAACGCGGGGCTCAAACACGCAAACCATGAAATCACGATCTGAGCTGAAATCAAGAGTCGGATGCTTAACCCAGGCACTCCTATCCTTATTTCTAACCAAATTACCCACATTTGTAAATTTGATTAATTTGTTTTGTTTTATCTTTAAGGAATATCTTCCAAATTAATGAGGTCCAAAACTTTTCATTGCCTTTTTCAAGTCCTGTCACCAATTGCAATTTGTTACTAACTTGTGTTGTTTTTTTGGTGTCCTTCTGCCATGTTATAGGAGAAGTTCTTTTCACACTTGTTTGGGCCTTCATTCTCCTATGCTATTCCAATGGTCTTTGCTTCCTACTGTGGACCTCCCTGTTTCCAGACCTGCCCTCTTATAGCCCATCGCGTTCACCAAAGCCACATCCGTCTTCCTTAGCTATTGCTGTAATCAAAGCTTTTCCTAGTGAGGTTATTATAGGATAGATGAAGTCTATTGTACATCTCTGTTGTACATCAAGATCCTTGACATGAGGAACTGCCCTTCTTGTCCAGCTCTGTCCTTTGTCATTCCCAGCTCTGCATCTGATAGTTTTCTGTCTTGCAAACATAGTGCTCCCATTCTTTCAGCAAGTCTTTGCTCCTGTAAATTACTTCTGAAGAAACTAGACAACCTCTCACCTTTTGACTATTTGTATGGCTAAATGGTTAGAAAACTGCACAGTTAGTAATGTTTAAACTTTTGCTAGCAGTTCATTATAGGAGAGTTGAGAGGATAAATGGATGACATAGGGTTTAGGGAAGATCATCATCTCTGTTTTCACATGAGCTGTGAACCATGTGGCTTTCTCAGATGGGAACCTGGGAAAGATGGGAGGTTCTGAAACAGGAATTCTTAATTTAGGGTCCGTGGATTTCTAGAAGTCTATGGATGGGATTCAAGAGACCTGTGAACTTACTAAAATTACAAGTAAAGATTCATGTGTATGTGCATGCGTTTTCAGGATGGGGAGTTTCCATCACTTTCATTAAGAGAAACAGGACATTTGACAAGAAGCCTTGGGTAGGGGTTTGATTGGTCAAAGGAAGGCAGAATGAAGTTGGGACTGAGATCTGCCAAGACGAAACTTGTCACCTTGTGACACACCATGGTGATGCATTCTTTGCTTGACTACTATGGAGACAGGTGCAGAAACTAAGTCTCTCTAAAGTCTGAGTCAGTCATTAGCACTGCTCAGGAGAAATCTGTATAAAATGATCCTAAATTTATTTTTTTTAAAGTTTATTTATTTTGAGAGAGAGAGAGAGAGGCAAAGAGAGAGAGGGAGAGAGAGAGAGAATCCCAAGCAGTGGGATCCCTCATTGACAGTGCAGAGCTGGAAGCAGGGCTCAAACTCACGAGCTGCAAAATGATCCTAGAGCCTCCTGAGTGTCAGACTGTTCAAGATTTAGGCTCAGCTTGGGAAAAGGCTTTTCTTGGGAAAGGGCTAATCTCTTGCTAATCTCAGAGATTAGGCAACCACAGCTTTGGGCCAATTCAGAGCACTGATTTTGGAGGTAGGATGGAAATGTTTGGTTGAGGGATGCAAAGGCCATGTGGAGTATGGGAGAGATTAAGAACTGAATTTCAGAAAAAAACAGATCTTCAGAGCCACTCAGAATGGTTTCGGGTGGGATTATTCTTTTAGGTGAGACTTAAAAGACCAGTGACCTCTATGTATGTAGAACATTTTGTTGATTAAGAAATGTGTGACTAGAGTTTAGCTATCTAAATTTCCTGTTATCTTATACATTCAACATTTTTTCATTGTGTTCCTTTTATTTATGGTAATTCTTCTTTTAGTGTTTGGTAAAAATGTCCTGAAGATGTGAATCCAAGGGGCACCTGGGTGGCTCAGTCAGTTAAGCGTCTGACTTTGGCTCAGGTTATGATCTCACAGTTTGTGAGTTTGAGCCCCACTTCGGGCTCTGTGCTGACAGCTCAGAGCCTGGAGCCTGCTTCGGATTCTGTGTGTCCCTCTCTCTCTCTGCACCCCCCCCCCCCCCCACTCACTCTCTGTTTCTCCCTCTCTCTCTCAAAATAATAAATAAATATTAAAATTTTTTTAAAAAGGTGAATCTAAGCTGTTTTGAAGAAGAGGAAACTTAGGAAAGTGTTAGGGTGTAGTGGGATGGGTAAGAGGTACCATGTCAGCTGGGTAATGGGGAGCAGGTGGTGCAGTTAGTGAGAACCCTCTTTCTGCAGCTCTGATGGGTAGATGTGGGTCGTTCCCCTGTAGTGCTCCCACCCCCAAATACCCATCTGTAGCCTAACTGTCCTTCGTATATTCAAATTCATGATGCTGTAACTCCTTACTGCACCTCTGACAAATCTCTTCCTCTTTCTTTCTAGAGCATTGGTTCTTAATCATAAAGTAGATTTGGGGACTTTTACAAAATAAGCCCTCATTGTAGAGTCCAACTGATGACACATATTGTGTGTATCACTTGTTAAAAAAATGATTTGACATTTATTTGTGTGCAGTTTGTTTTCCTCAGTAATACCCTAAGTTCTTCCAGAAGTGTTGTAAGTCAGACATGTGGGTTCAAATCCTGGCTCTTCTGCAGTCTATGCAGTATGCAAGCTTGCTAAACCATGGTTCTTCATCCATAATTGATTAATTGCTAATAGATGGTAATGTGACAAACTCACTACAGGCATTTAAAAATACTAGGTACTAAGAAGAATTGAGTTGGTAATATTTAAGGGTGGAAAGAATATACTTAAGACTGAAGTACTTGAAACAATGTATTCTAAATTCCCCATCTATTATATATCATAAAAAAGTAAGACTTTTTTTTTTTTTTTTGAAAAGAGATACTTCAGAACTCAATGAATCCAAATTAACTAAGTGGAATTCTTTGGTAAATTAGATCCTGTGTTAGAGCTTTAAGGTATAAGAGAAGAATGGCTAATAGATTTCAGGCAATCAAGTCTAATTAAGGGCAGGAAGAGGAAGTATATAAAATTTCTTTGTTAAAAGGTATTATTAAAATTATTAAGGGAATGTGCACCTAGGTGGCTCAGTCTGTTAAGCATCTGATTTCAGCTCAGGTCATGATCTCATGGTGAGTGAGTTCGAGTCCCATGTCAGGCTCTGTGCTCACAGCTCAGAGCCTGGAGCCTGCTTCAGATTCTGTGTCTTCCTTTCTCTCTCTGCTCCGCCCCCATTCACACTCTGTCTCTCTCTTTCTCTCTCTCAAAAAAGAAATAAACATGAAAATTTTTTTAAAAAATAAAAAAAAAATAAAATTATTAAGGGAAGAAGGATCCATGGCTTATATCTCTTAGCAGGAAGGCCAAATGTTGCTGAGTTAGCAAAATAGGTTAATATAATTTAAACTGTTGGATTACAACAGTGGTTGATCTTCAAAGGTTAGTGAAATAGCTGGATTCAGTTAAGATGATTTTATGACCTATTTTCTAAGGAAATAAAGTTTCAAGTTTACTTACAGAAACTATGCAAATGAAAGAGATCATAGCTCAATAATGACAAACTGACAGAATGAGAAAGGTGAAAAGATTGTAATTTCCCTACAAAAAGACTTTCCGACCAAAGTTACAAATTTGACAATTCAATCCCTAACAAGAAATAAAAAGATATATATGGATGAAAGTTAGCAGTTGGTTTAGAAGCTCTCAAGACTTGCGAATATAACAAAAACAGCATGTATTGGGAAAGATATATTGAATAATAAGAATCTAATGATTCTGAATTTATGTTTCCAACTAGATAGCAATTAAAAAGACAGCTTGGAAAACACATCATAGATAAATGCTGGAAATATAAGGAAGAATGGAATTTAACTGAAATTAAGTCTTCCCTGTTAGAACAATAAGGATTTTGTGATTTATCTTTAATAAAAATGTAAAATATTTATTTAATATTAATACACATGGAAAAGAAAAATGGTCAGAAGATACAATATTTTGTTCAAAATTTTAAAAATCTTTTCTAAAAATGAATGTAATTATGAGCTGTGTTTTTTAGATGCTTTTGACGTACCATTTTGCAGAGTACCAGCATTTTACACAAGGCAGGAAAAAACAATCCACTTTCCTGCATATGGCACATCAGGAAGTCTGGGGTAATTTTGTGTGTCCTTCAGGCATCTCAGCCAAGGACTGCCAGGCCCCAGAAGCTGGGTTTACTCATGGCATTCCTGGTCATCAAAATACAAGCTTCCAAAATAAAAAGAATCTTCTGGGGGGGGGGACCCTCTTGGAAAGCTACAGACACCTTTGTTACTCTCATGCAGAGGCAGATGAGTGAAAAGTTTGTTGTGAACATGCTTGATTTGGTACATGGATCTTAGGTTTGATGCTGTTTAAAGGAGCCTGATGCTGGGTGGGGATCGAGGACAACCAGTAGTGAGATTCACTCCACATTTGGATGAGTCTTAAGAATTAGAGTCAAGGGGAGCCTGAATGGCTCAGTTGGTTGAGCATTCGACTTCGGCTCAGGCCATGATCTCATGGTTCATGGGTTCGAGCCCCACGTTGGGCTCTGTGCTGACAGCTCAGAGCCTGGAGTCTGCTTCGGATTCGGTGTCTCCCTCTCTCTCTGCCCCTTCCCTGCCTGTGCACTCGCGTGCTCCCTCTCTCTTTCTCTCTCAAATAAATAAATAAATGTTAAAAAAAAAAAAAAAAGAATCAGAGTCAAGATTGAAAATCCTTGTGGGTGAGTGAAAAACTTCTTGTCTGCAGGGAAAGGAGTCAGAATGTGTAAAGCTCCACACACTACATTCTGGGCTGCATTTGCATTTAGGAGGACTGACTATACATCTTGGAAACATGGTCTGGTTGTCACATTTCTGCCACCAGACAGTCAAGGTAGTGCCTGGAATGCCACTGTTAGAGCTAAATGTCTTTGCTTACAAGCTTTGCCCATTCTCTGAAACCCTCTTTTTTTTAAAAACAAGGGATGTTAAACACACGGTGGTGGGTGCTACTTACAAGAGTACTTTCCTGATACTCCAAGGGTACCTAGGAAGCCAAGAGAGGAAGCCTGGGAGTAAGGGTAGGATGAAGAAAAGTGAAGAGACAATATTGAAAGCACAAAGGATAAATTTTCCTACTCCATGGTGTGCTCAGAGATCTGTCTTTTGTATTCCTAAATCCTGGGGTTGCAGGCTTGAATGGGTGCTCCATGACCTGTAGCTACCGTTTCAAATTCAGCTTCAGTTACAATCCTGCCCATACCTATTGGTACCAGCTTGGAAGAACAGTGAAGCAAATAACACTTCTATGTACATTTTGAAAAACTGGAACCTGCGGAAAAATATATGAACAAAAAAATTCACCAATCACCCCATCACCTCATACAGCATCACATCTCTCTATGTCTATCATCATATGTGGCTGAAATTAGCCTGGATATACAATTTTATATCTGACATTTAAAAAAATTTAAAATTTTATGATATATATTTCTCCATATGATGAAAAGTCTTTGTGAATTTTTTAATGCATACCTAAAATTTCTTTTTGTGGCTATACCAGAATTTAACATTTCCATATTGCTGGGTAATTAGACTATTTCTAGTATACTGCTATAATAACATGATGAACATCTCTGCATATAAATTTTTACCTCTAGATTATTTTCTCAGGACCCTAAACTGATAGGGTATGAACGTTTTTGGAAGTCATGTTACATGTTGTCAAGTAGCTTTCTGAAAACCTGGGTTTGAATTTATATTACTATTAGCAAGGAGAGTACACATTATTTAATTTATTGAATGAGATGAATGAATTGAATTGAATCCTTACTGGCACTGTTACCATAAGAATTCAAACTAACAGAAAAAAAAAGCACTGAGATTAATAACAGTACATACATATCTTGCTAACTGATACACAGAGAATTGCGTTTAGCTGTTGTAATTTACATTTCCTTGAAGACAAGTATATGTGGAAAATCTTTCTCATGTTTATCAACCCCCAATTTTTGCTTTTCTGTGAATTATCAGCTACTTTTCTGGGTATGGAAATTTATAGAAGGAATTGTTTCAGTGCTAGCATTTGTAATTTGTGCGTGGGAGACTGGTTCAGGCCCCAAAGAAAATCTTCCTCTACCAACTGTGAGTAAAGAAAGTATCTAACATGGGCTCAGCTGCAAATGGATATCTCAGAGAGATCTCCAAAATCTGTTGGAATCTCCCGTGATAGCAAACCCTTGGGAAATAGTGCTTACTATTTGCCAAGGATGTTCTAATTGGCCTATTAGTGTTGTGTATTGCCCCCCCTAACTCCTTCTAGCCACTCGTGGGTAGATAGTATTATTAGGCTCAACTCTATTTTTCAAATGAGAAAAATAAAGACTAGAGTGGCTAATCAGTGCACCGGGAATCACACCAATCTGCTGCATGATTGGGCATTGAACCCAACAGTCTGCACAGTCTTATTTCTTCACCACTAAGCTACACTGGCTTGCCAGGCATGTCAGAAATGTCATCTAGACAAGATGGGTGGTCCTGTTCTAAGAAGCCTTCTTCACATCTACTGTTTTTTTCTTCATACTTCGTAGTAAATTAAATAGTTATCTGTGCAGTGCTTTCTTAAATGTCTCTTCTGCCAGAATTTAAGCTCCCTAAGGGCAGGCATTTTTTCAGTCTTACTAACATTGTATCCCTACCATCTATCATGTGCCTGTGGATAGTATATAGGCACGAAATATTTGCTAGGTGAGTAAATGAGTGGTCTCAAGGTTTGTGTCTTCTTTTTGTGGGTCTTCGGCTGGGGGTTGGGTTAATATCTGTGCAAGGTCAGAAAATGAGGGTGTAGGGAGAAGAGCTGTGTGAGCACCCAAGTGGATGAGTGTGCAAACCTTGTCCCAATGTGGGTAAAGGTCTTGTGCTGGTCTTCCCACTTTCTGTCCATGCTCTCCTCCTCCACTTTCAAGGGCATTTCCTAGATGTTACCTTGTTGAATTTGTAACTGTGGACTGGTTTTTCTCTGACCTGGAGCAGAATGAATTTTGATAACTTGGTTTTTAATCATGAAAGATTACAATGTCAACAAATCTTAGGAAGCCTCTAGCTCACCTGGAGTGAGGAAGCAGGTGTGAAGAGATTAAAGAATTTGGTCAAGGCTCAGGCTAGTTTATGAGCTTCCTATTGTCTGATTCCCTAGTCACTGCTCTTTATAATGCAACGCATGGATTTAACCAGTTGTGCTAAGAAATTTTAAACTCAGGGGTGCCTGGGTAACTCAGTTGGTTGAATGTCTGACTATTGGTTTTGGCTCAGGTCATGATCCCAGGGTTGTGGAATCGATCTCCATGTCGGACTTCGCGTTAAGTGTAGAACCTGCTTCATATTCTCTCTCTCTCTCTCTCTCTCTCTCTCTCTCTCTCTCTCTCTCCCCCCCCTTCCTCTGACCCTCTCCCCCTGACCTTCTCCCCTGCTTGCTCTCTTTCTCTCTCAAAAAAAAAAAAAAAAAGAAAGAAGGAAAAGAAATTGTAAGCTGATTTTTGTGTTTTGTTCTAACTTAAGCTCAAGCAATTCACACATTTAAAGCATAAGCATAGCTCCTAGAGTGTGAGGGACCAAATCCTCTAGCTCAGATTTTTCCCTGATGATAGGATAATGATTCTGAATGTAACCTCCAGGGTTCCGTTAGACCAGTACTATACAACAAAGATAACACGTCAGCCACATTAGTAATTTAAAAATGTTTTTAAAGTAAAAATAAATTTTAATCATATATCTTACTAAACCCAATATATCTAAAATATTTTTGTTTTAACACACAATACCAAAGTTCATTAACAAGAAATTAGAAAAAACACTCTTTGCCAATGCACACACTATAATACAATGCCTTATGTGAGGCAGCAGTTAAAGGGAAATGCCGTTCGGTGTGCCTGGGTGGATCAGTCGGTTAGGCGTCCGACTTCGGCTCAGGTCATGATCTCATAACTCATGAGTTCAAACCCCGCGTTGGGCTCTGTGCTGACGTCTTGGAACCTGGAGCCTGCTTCAGATTCTGTGTCTCCCTCTCTTTCTGCCCCTAACCCACTTGCCTTCTATCTCTGTCTCTCTCAAAAAGAAACATTAAAAAAATAAAAAATAAATAAATAAAGGGAAATGCAGCTCTACCAAAACATAACTTTGTGTTTAACATAGAAATATGTTACACTGCTTCAATTTTTAAATTTAAATTTTAATAAAAATTAAGTAAAACTTAAAATTCAGCCCCCCAGTCCCATTAGCCACATTTCAGGTCCTCAATAGCCGTACATAGCTAGTGGCTACTGTTGGACAGCATAGCTTTTGAGAGCTCCTTGAGAGAGGTCTTTGTGGTGACAGATGGCTCATGCCGTTCCCTTTGGGGCTAGTCTGATCTGTAGATGTCCTGGGGGTGCTGGGCAATCCCTGGTTCATTCTCAGACCTGCGGACCTCAGAGAGATAATATTGATTCCTGGGTACTGTTTGATGGTGTTGGAGATCTGTGTTTTGGTTTGTGTTGGTCTTTGTGGGGTCTTTGCAAACTTACATTAGTGAATACTCATTAGAGCTTGTTCTTCCCAGACAATAGAGCCTAGCAGTTCCTTACAATTCAAGTTTCCAGAGTCAAATCCTGGCGATGTCACTTACTGCATATGTGCCCTTGGGTGTGTGGCCTAATCGGTCTTCTACTCAGTCTTTTCATCTGCAAAATGGGGATTGTGATAGGACTTCATTGGGTTATTTTGAAGAGCAAATACATTTTATACACGTAAAGTACTTACATGTGTGCTTGGCACATACTAAGCTCTTGGAGAGTGTTAACAGTCATTATTATTAACCATCAGCTAAGTGCAGTCTCTGAAATCCAGGGCTTATCGGGTGCTGTTCCTTCTGCTGTAAACATTCCTCCTGGATAAAACTTACCATCTTTAAGTTCCCAGTTTAGATTTCACTTGTCTAAGGAAGACTTCCCTTGCTTCTCAGACTGGTTTACGTGCCCTCTTATTGGCTCCCACTGCACTCTATTCTCTCCCTTTTATAACCCTTATCACTAAATATGTGTTTATTTGTCTATATCTGACCTGTGAAGGATATCTCTATCTTATTCTCTACTGTATCCTCAGAGCCTGGCATATAATATTTGTGTGATGATAAAAATATTAGGGACACCCAGGTGGCTAAGTTGGTTAAGTGTCTGACTTCGGCTCAGGTCATGATCTCATGGCAAGTGGGTTTGAGCTCTGCGTCGGGCTCTGTGCTGTCAGCTCAGAGCCTGGAGCCAACTTCAGATTCTGTGTCTCCCTCTCTCTCTGCCCCTTTCCCACTTGTGCTCTGCCTCTCTCTCTCTCAAAATAAGTAAACATTAAAAAAAAAATAGAAGTAGTAGCTACCATTTATTGACTGCTCACTAGTTAAAATTCATGTAATCCTCAGTTATAAGCTTTTGAGAAAGGTACTATTTTTCCAGTTCATAAATCAGAAAATCAGGTGAAATATCACTTTTAAAGACAGCCAGAGAGCAAATGGCAAAGCCAGAATTTGAATGCAACTTGTTTGACTCTGAGCTGATACTCTCAATGGATTATTTGATATAGTTCATGAATGGTGCCCTCCAGTGGAACCTTGGACCTGTTGGACTAGAATTCCTCATGTCTAGCCCAAGGACTCAGGAGGCTAATTTGTATACCAGCTCCCTGGAGCAATCCTCATACCACCTTCTCTCTGACTCTCTTGAGGTCCGCAGGTAGCCACTGGCAGCATAACTTAGGCTGGAAAGACTGAGCAAGATCTGGATTCACTTGGTTCTCTGAGTTTAATCAGACTGATACAACCCTGTGTTCTACATAAACCTTACCTTCAATGCTTCATTTAAAAGTCAAATGGGTTGGAATCTGTGCCCGCCCCCCCCCCCCCCCCCCCACCGCTTGGGATCTTATTTTGTGAATAACTGCTCCTTTTGGCTCGGACATAGAGCACATTCACCGTGAAAATCTGGTTCAATGCAAATTCTATATTTTCTAACTATTTATTAGCATTATTTCCTCAAAATGCTGAATAACTATATGTATATTATTACAGTGTATTCTTCTACGTTTAAACCTTTGTTATCAGCATGCATTTTAGAGTTTCTAGAGAGGAATTTATTCCTACTCTTTGACAGGGCTTTACAAACCTATGTGTGTAATGAGGCGTGAAGGGATGCTCTTATTGATGTGGCAAATGGAGGAAACATTAATCAACTCCTTGTCTGACCTATCTTTCCTATTATCAACTGCTGTCATCTGGTGGCAAATTTGAGAAATAGCAGAAACCTTGGATATCCATAGTAATTTTCTCTTTTTATGTTCAGCAAAGTGGATTGAGTATTTTCGTCGTGTTTGCCTGTAGCATATAATCAAATTAAGTGTTTCTTAACAAAGCTAGCATTTATCATAATGCTTTGATCATTTGAATGTTATAATAATAACCAGTATTAATGTAAGTGTATTAGACACCAGGATCTGTTTTCAGTGCTTTACATGGATCATCTTATTTAATATTTATGAGACTTCTATGAGGTGGTTATCATTATTCATTTTATCGCCTTGAGACATCTACAGGTTGAGTAATTCATCCAAATCACACAGCTGATAAGTGATACAGCCAGAATGGTAATCCAAGAGATCTGATTTTTGTGTCCATGCTCCTAACCACTGCTTCATAACAGACGTGTAAGCTAGGATGGCCAGGGAGGGAGAAGAAACTGGAAGTAGGAGATTTGGCAGTGAATTAAAAAAATTTTTTTTAATGTTTATTTGCTTTTGAGACACACACACACACACACACACACACACACACACACACACACACAGAATCTGAAGCAGGCTCCAAGCTCTGAGCTGTCAGCGCAGAGCCCAACACAGGGCTCAAACTCACAAACTGTGAGATCATGACCTGAGCTGAAGTCGACCTTGGTCATATTCGCCTTCTCTGGGTCCCATTTTCTCTTCTGTAAAATCATGGGAGTGGACAGGATCGCTGGTTTTCAAGCTGGTATTTGTAGTGTGCTGGTGGCTCCACATGTGAGGAGGCCAGTGAGAGAGAGATGAGAAGGAAGGGGGTGCTTAACTGGTGGCATTGGGACCCTCATTCCTACCACTGCTACTTCCTTCACTTCTGCTACGTGGTAGTCTTCTAAGTAAAGTTTTGGTTCCACAAGTTACATAATACCTAAGAGACCATTTAGAAACAACATGACCAAACTCTTATGGGGACTCCCAGAAATGCCTGGTGGAGAGAACATGCCCAGACAACTGTGTGTGGGGAGTCACTGAGACAGACTTCCTCTGCTCTTCAGGAGAAAGCCCTAGAAACTCTATTCCTATGTGGATGCTTCCAGCCTAGCATTCTGAAATACTAGGATTGTTGCTTCTATGGAATATTAAGGATATATATTTATAATATGCTCAAAATATTACAAGGATTTTTGTCTATGGAGAGGACATGAAAGGAGGACTGTTTTGTATTTGGAATAGGATGCAGATTTAAAGGCAAAATTTTCACTTGAAGAACACTTAAAGCTTTTTCTTTGCAGTGTTTGGGGGGCAGGGTTTAATTCAATAGAAGAAGAAAAGAAACAAAGCATTTCAAGTGCTATTAGTCTTAATATTTCTGGTAATTTTTTTGCCTACCCAAAATGCATTAGTAATTATAGACATATTTATTTTATGTAACATTTCCTCAATTATGCTATACTTTGGTCGCTTATAAGATATACAGTCGTTGAAAGTTTTGTTCCTAGGAGTAGATTTTATGTCAAATTTGAAATCTGTATGCATTTCTACCACAGTGCCTAGTGCATGGTAGGTGTCCAGTAACTATTGAAGGAATATTGCTGTCCTTGCATGAAGGAACAGGCTAGATTGGAAGCTACACAATTTAATTCTTTGGCTTTGGGGCCTACTGAATATTCATTGGCTTATAAAATTGCTTTTTTTTCCCATTGACCCTCTCCCCAATTTTATAGATACAGAACTGATGCCAGGAAAATGGCAATGTTCCAATGTGTTATGGGAAATCGGTTAAAGAGAATTAGAACCTAGGCTTTCCTAATGGCTCTATGTCAGCTTTCCAAAAATCAATTTCCTGTAGGCCAATTCATCCGTCGATCAGTGTACCACATTTGCTTGTTTTTAAGCATTCAGTTTTGGGTGACCTACTCTTATAACTTTGTTTTAAGGGATGTTAAACTTGCTCTTGCCCCAGCTCCTGCTGCTGCATTTGGATGCCAGGTGGAAGCTGAATGGGGACGGTGGGGGGTGGTGGTGCTAGTGGGCTCATTTATGGACAAAAGACCGTAAGAAAGTCTTCATTTTCAAGAGCATATTAATGTTTCTTTATGAATCTATCCTCCCTTCCCGTTCTTTGGAAAACATAGGATCATAGGATTCTCAAGTTATTAAACATTACCATTGATTGTCTGGAAGCCTCTCTTTCTCTCCCTCTTTAATTTTATTCCCACTTCCTCTTTTCATCTTCCCCTGCTCCATCCTAGGCAAGCATTACAACGAGCTTAATTTGTATCTTTTTGCTCTTATGTGTTCTTGCAGAATGGATATTGTTTTGTGCATATGTATTTTTCACTTGCCCAAGTGATATTATGTTGAAGATCTCATTTGTTGCTCAGGATTCCACCATAAAGGCCATTCAGGTGATTAGGAGTACACCTTGACAAGCCTTTCTGACCCCATGGTGGACCTGCTCTACATTTCACCCAGCTCCTCTCTCAGTGATGGGTACCAGGTTGCAGCTAACTCCCCTCTGCCTCTAAGTACCATTGCAATAATACCCTTGACCACGTGCTTTTACAAAAGACCTGGGTGGGAATTTTTTTAGGTTCTATATCTAGGAGTGGAAACTCTGAATCATCAGGTACGGTCATATCTGTTTTATTGAGACCTGCTATAACGCTCTTCAGCCTTTTCTTCTTTCAGAACACAAGAGTTCCTCTATGCAGATCCAAATGTTTTGCAAATTTAATATGTGTCAAGTCATATCTCACTGTTGTTTCCATTAGCACTTCTCTGATTACTACTAACTTGAACATCTCTTTTTAGGCTTGTTAACTTTATAGTTTCTTCGTATTATTGCTGAGTGGCGGGATTTCTGGTATCTATAAACATTATTTGTTTAGACTTACAAACTTGTTTTATAGTTTGCAAAGGACTTCTCTGAATCTATCGTCTATTAATGTTTCCATGGAGTTCCTTTCTGAACAGAAATCAGTAGTTTTTATGTAATTTGATTCACTGCCCCTTTTTTTCACTTTGTGTTTTGAGATTTGGTTAAGAAGTGCTTTTTCACCCCTAGGTAGGTATCAGAGTTTTATTATGTATTTTATTCTATTGACCTCAGAGCTATACTTTTAGCATTTAAATCTTTACCTGGAGTCTACCTACCAGTTGTATTTCTTTCTATAAAAGGAGTCTGTTTTCTCTACATCATCTTCTAAATACTCCATCTTTTCCTGTTCAACATATGGGGCCATTTTGATGCTATTAAGTCTTCCTATGTAGATGGTGTGCCTCTGAGTTCTCTGATTGTTTCATTGACTTATTTCTCTGTTTTGCATCAATACTACACTGAACTAACTTACGGTTGTGGCTTTCTGATAGGTCCTTTTTTCCCCCTCCTTTAGCTTTAATGAGATATAATTGACAGGTAACATTGTAGAAACTTAAGGTGCACAACATGATGATTTGATATATATGTATATTGTAAAATAGTAGCACAATAAGGTTAGTTAACAATTTCATCACATAGTTAACTTTTTTGTATGGTGAGAACATTTAAGATTTATCCTGTTAGCAATTTTCAAGTATATGATGTAGCATTGTTAACGATAGCCATCATGTTGTATGTTACATCCTTAGAACTTATTCATCTTATAACCAAAAATTTGTACCCTTAGACCAGCATCACCCTGTTCACCCCACACTCCACTCCCTGACAGCCACCAATCTACTCTGTTTCAATGAGTTTAACGTGGTGGGTCTTAATATGTACCAGAGTAAGATACCTACCTTGTTTTTTAAGTTGACTTAACTAGCTGTTAATAATTATTCTTTCATTAATTTTTGACTAAATGCAATTGGTTCCTGAAAAAAGTAAGTAATCCAAGTGTAATTCCATTTGGGATTACATTAAATGTGTAGGTTAATGGGGGGAAGTGATCTCTGTATGATATCATCCATCTGGTCCAAGAGCAGAGAATGCATCTCTACTTATTGAAATAATTCTCTATGTCTTTTATTGAGCTTAAAAGTTTTCAGAAAGAAACTTTTTTCAGTTAAGAGAATGAATAGTTTTATTTCAACACCAAATGGAATCTTATTTTTTTCTTTTAAATGTTTATGTGCTTTTGAGAGAGGGAGAGCCTAGAAGCAGGGAGGTGGAAAGGGAGAGGGAGACAGAATCCCAAGCAGGCTCCACACTCAGAGCAGAGAGCCCTTGAGATCATGACGTGACCTGAAGTTGGATGCTCAACCAACTGAGCCAAACTAGTGCCCTGGTATCTTATTTTTAAAACATATTCTGCTGTTATGGCTGATGTTGAAAAATGCTGTTGCCTTTTTTTTTCTTTTTAAATCTTATATCCTGCTACCCTGCTAAATGCTCTTTTTTTCTTTACTCATAGTTGGCCTATTGATTCTATTAGTATTTATGGGGGTGGGGTAGGGTGGATAATCATGTCATCTACAAACAGTCACAGCTTTATCTCTTCCTTTCCAATTTGTAAACCTCTCCTTCACCCCTCTACTGTCACCTGGGACCTCCAGTGCCATCTTTGACATTGGAGTTTCTTTATCTTGTGCCTTATCTTTAAAGAAATGCACCAAAGTTTCTCATAAAGTACTGTTTGCTGTTGTTTTCAGGTATATAACTTTTACCAAGTTGAAATGTAACTTAGTTTGTTAAGAGTTGTTTTTAAAACTATAAATAGTTGATGAAATCTACCAAATGCCTTTTCTGCATCGATTGGAATAATGAGATAATTCTACTCTTTTACTGTAAATTATATCGATAGGTTTTTTAAATGTTGGACTGTGCTTGCATTCTTTTAGGGGGGAAATGTACCTGTTCATAATATGTTCTTGTTTTATTACTCTTTACATTTGTTTAGCTAATATTTTACCCAAGATATCACATATAGTCATAAATGAAAATGATAATAGAATTTGTATTATTCATAAATGGTTTTAGAATTAAGATTACACTAGTCTCATAAAATGGACTGGGTAACATTTGCTCTTTTTCTATTTTCTGGGCAACTTTAAAGTGAATATTAACTCTGTTTTGGTAGTGTTCATCTGTAGAGAGTCTGGACTTTCTGGTGGTCTTAGACCTCCATGTACATTTACTTAACACTTTCTTGTTTCATGAGTATATTTATCACAAGTATGCTTGTAAGAAAAAATATATCCATAAGAAGAATATATTCCTTGGAGATTTTTGTAATCATTTGGCATGTTGGATATTGGTGAATTGGCCTCTTTTCTTGGCCATCTATTGAGATGCATGTTTTTTTTTGTACATTGAAAGCCATTCTGTTATTATTTTAAGGAAACCAATACAAACAAGTAGTACTTTTCAATAAAACTGAGAATACAGGGGCACCTGAGCTCAGTTGGTTAAGCGTCTGACTTCGACTCAGGTCATGATCTCACAGTTCGTGGGTTCGAGCCCCGCGTTGGGCTCTGTGCTGACAGCTCAGAACCTGCACCCTGCTTCAGATTCTGTGTCTCCCTGTCTCTCTGCCCCTCCCCCAGTTGTGCTGCCTTCCTCTCTCTCTTTCTCTTTCTATCTCAAAAATAAATACACACTGAAAAAATTTTAAAAAAATAAATAAAACCAAGAATACAAGTTCTGGTGGTATTGATGTATTAGGATGAAGTGGAGGGTGAGATTTACCTACCAGATTCCAGTGAGTCAGAAAAGGTTTAACTCCAATGGTGCCCTGGCTCGTTGAAGGAATTTCTTTCAGCATATTTCTGTCTAACAACCAAATATAGATGATACCTTAAGCAATAGTATAACGATTGAAATGTTAAGCTATTTAGTTTGTTGAACTGTTGTATTTCTGCCTCGCCTTGACTGCTAGGAAGCTCCTGGTAAAGTTCTTTTTTTTCTTTTTTTCCTCTGTCTGACTCATTTCTTTTTCTTTTTTTTTTAATATATGAAATTTATTGTCAGATTGGTTTCCATACAACACCCAGTGCTCATCCCAAAAGATGCCCTCTTCAATACCCATCACCTATCCTCCCCTCCTTCCCACCCCCCATCAACCCTCAGTTTGTTTTCAGTTTTTAAGAGTCTCTTATGCTTTGGCTCTCTCCCACTCTAACCTCTTTTTTTTTTTTCCTTCTCCTCCCCCATGGGTTTCTGTTGAGTTTCTCAGGATCCACATAAGAGTGAAAACATATGGTATTTGTCTTTCTCTGTATGGCTTATTTCACCTAGCATAACACTCTCCAGTTCCATCCACGTTGCTACAAAGGGCCATATTTCATTCTTTCTCATTGCCACGTAGTACTCCATTGTGTATATAAACCACAATTTCTTTATCCATTCGTCAGTTGATGGACATTAGGCTCTTTCCATAATTTGGCTATTGTTGAGAGTGCTGCTATAAACATTGGGGTACAGGTGCCCCTATGCATCAGTCCTGGTGAAGTTCAATGCCTGACTGCAGTGACCATCTTTTCCTGGTTTGGGTTACTTCCCTCATGTGCATATTTCAGATCATACTCTCTGACTCTGTCTTGAACCGCTCCAGAACATTTGAGACTGCCTAAATGATTTTGTAATTTCATCGTCTTTCAATGAAGATAAAGATACCTATGTTGTTGTGAGGGTTACACGAGACTGGAGAAACAAGGGGCAGATGCAGGGTGGCCCGCTGGGGCTCACTCACTTCCTAAATGACTTGTTTCCACACACCAGCCTCTGGGAAGGGGCACAAATTCCTCTCAGAAGAATTCTAAGTTACTATGTCGTAGGCTTTTAGAGTCATTTGTAAAGAACTCCAACTGTAAAATTTAAGGATGTCCTTGATGTGTTCATTGGGAGAAGGTGGAGTGGCATTAATGATAAGCAAACACGTCTCCCTGTTGAGGGCCATGGAAGTAATGGGTACTCTCTGCAGAGGCCCCAGTTAATGCTTAGCTAAGCTCTCACCCCCAGGACACTTTTGGCTTTTCCTGATCTCGCCTTTTTGTCCTCCTTCCCCTTTAAGCTGATGAGAGGGAAGATTCTCTGGCTCAGTTTCAGGATTTCAGCCAGTCTGAAGCTTGGTGACATTCCTGCACTTCACTGAAGGGCTGGGGGCTCGGGAGGAACCTTGGGGGTGATGCTAGGACTATAACCTGCTAGAGCATGCAGAATTGAGGCAGGGGCCTCCAGGGAGCCAGGGAAACACAATGGGAAAGAGGCAGAGAATGAAGAAGAAAAGTGAGAGAAGATAATGAGGTAACAGAAATATCTCGGGGCACCTGTGTGGCTCAGTCAGTTAAGCATCTGACTTTGGCTCAGGTCATGATCTCAGCACAGAGCCCGCTTCAGATTCCCCCGTGCCCCTCTCTCTCTGCCCCTCCCCCTCTCATTCTCTCTCCTCCCTCTCTCTTTTAAAATAAATAAATAAAAAAAATAAGGTGACAGAAATATCTAAAGCTAATAATGCATATGGTATTTTTTAGTGTTTACTTTTCCCATTGGATTTTTCTTTTCTAAATGCCGGCCTCTCCCAAGTTCTCCAAATCCATTTCTCTAGACAACTTTCTGAAATCCTTCTCTATAAAAAAGCACTTCTGTGGATCAAATAAAACCACACTACATTGTTGGAATTTGAGAATTAGAGTTTGAGAAGGCGTTATTGCCTCCTGCTCTTAGAAACCAAGATGCCGTGACATATTTGGAAGATCTACAATTCAGGAATACGGTATTTGCTCCTAGTATTTAAAAATACTTCCCTTTCCTTTTCCTCCAACTTCTTCTCCATCCTTCTTTCTTCACTCTTTTGCACCTCCCTCCACGCCCTCCTGGCCCACATACCCCACTCCTGACATGCATGTCTGTGGTCATGAATAAAGCACATTGACGAGCTTCAACAGAGAGTGACTGAAGGTGCCATTTGCTACTTGGAAAGGCTGGGAGCCAAAGGAATTTCAGTAACACAAGAAGATTATTTTTTTAAAGGATTCCCTTTCTCTTCCCATCTCTGGACTTTATTTCTCTACCCTATGTGTGTGTGTGGGGGGGGGGCGCTGCGTCTATTGGCACAGGTTGGGGAGAAAGGTTTTCTTTGCTGTAGAGAGTATTTTATTTTGGCATGTGCCCCTTGCCACTGTGCAGCATTCCAGTTTAGACAAGTCAAGCAGAACAGTGGGTCACTCTGGCTACTGTGCTTTAGTGAGTGCCCTTGGCTGGGCGGGTTAAAGTTCAGGAAAGGCAGTCAACAGGTGGTTGTTTTTCTGGGATGGCATGTTTCTAGTTCTCTAAGGTGCCCACAGTTGCTGCCTCGGGAAGAGGATGTGGAGGCGGGAGGTGGGGGGTGGGGGGTGGAGAGGTGGGGGTGTAGGGGGGATGGGAAAGGGAGACAGAGGTCACGAGGACTGTCACATATGCTCAACAGCTGAGTCAGGCAGGGTCAGGCAGTAACAAGCACATCACTATGAGTTTAGGTCAATGGGTAGAATTCTTCTGACCAGTAGTCTTTCTCTGCAAAACCTAAAAAGTAAAGGGAAAAAAATGTGCAAATTCCCTTTGAGGATCCATTATGCAGACTTCAGTTGCTGTCAGACAACATTGGGTTTTCCTTCTTCAGGTACCTTCTGGGGCCCTGGGCCCTAAGCCCACTATTGGATGTGTTGACTGAAGGGGTATTTTTAAAAACCATTGTGATGTGGCCGCTGATCTATTCCAATGAGAACAGAAAGAGGAGGCATGAACCTTTACCTTTTTTTTTTTTAATAAGAAATAGATTACCAAGTAACCTGCCTACATCACCTTCACTACATCATTCCTCTTCCCTGAATGACCCCATAGGGGTGGATAGAAGTCTGGGATTGGGGAAAGTTCGGGGATGGGGTGGGATCTGGGGTGAGATAAGGCTTAGGGAGATGTGAGTATGGCTACACATGCAACTTGGTGATAAGGAAAAGTCAAATGCATTGTTTTTAGAGTCAGAAAATGGAGATAAGTACCCAAACATGACTGGGGTCAAAACAGCTGCTCCAAAATAACCATAGTAAAATATGAGGTAGTCAGGCAAACACAAGAAATGTAAAAAATTTTTTTTTAATGTGTATTTTTAAGGGAGAGAGACAGAGTGTGAGCAGGGGAGGGACAAAGAGAGAGGGAGACACAAAATCCGAAGCAGGCTCCAGGCTCCCAGCTGTCAGCACAGAGGCCGACACAGAACCTGACCTGGAAGGAGATCATGACCTGAACTGAAGTTGGACACCTACCCAGGCACCCCTAAAAGGCAACATTCAAGATATATAGTAATTTCTCTCATATTGATCTTTTTTTTCACAAGAATCATAAGAAAATAGAAATTACTTTGTGTCTTTGCTAACTAGAAGAAAAAGGCTATAGGAGGATTTAAATCCCTGGGGAGAAGAAACTACTTGGACATGGCGCCATGAGACAAGCCATGGAATATCAGGAATTTTGAGCTGTGTACACGTGTGCTTCTGTATTTTTGTAAGTGTGCTTTCATTAGTGCACTCTTTATTTATAACAGTATGCTTTTCTATGAAGAGGAAAAGAATTTCTGATATTTTAGTTGAAAATTCTCTAAGTATATGAGACCTATATATTAGCTCTCTGTGAAGAAAGAACTGAGGGGCGCCTGGGTGTCTCAGTTAGTTTAACGTCCAACTCTTGGTTTCCACTCAGGTCATGATCTCATGGTTTGTGGGATCGGGTCCCACATCAGGCTCTATGCTGAAGATTTCTCTCTTGTCTCTCTGCCCTTCCCCCTACTCGTGTTTTAAATAAATAAATAAATAAATAAATCTTTAAAAATTTAAATAAGAAAGAACTGAAAAGTTTGGTGGTGCAGACTGGATGAAAATGCAGCTATTATTGGTTTCCCTTGAAAAAAACTCAAGAGGAAATGGGTTTACATAGTAAGGGGATTTATGTGGGGCACGAAGGAGAGTTTTCAGCTGCACCTTTATGCCAACAATGTGTATGACGCTTCTTTCCTTGGGATGTAGAATGGTCACAGCAGGGTCCATACTGGTCCTTGGACAGAGAGGCCTCTGTAATGACCCCACCCACACTTCTGCAGGTCCCTCTGCCTGCAGGGATTCAAGGGGTACTCCACTGGGGTGGAGTCAATGTCTGAATTCAGCCCTACCTTTTGAGGAGCCATCAGGCTTGTGCCCTAAGTGATGGTTATGTTCAGAGCAAGGATGGCCTCACCTGACTCACAGAACACCCCCGAAATGCATTTCCAAAGACCTATTTCCAATGACCTATGTTTTTCTCCAAACAATATGTTTTATTGCTTGTGGACGTCAATGCCAATGTTGGAGTAGAAATTGGGGATGGGGTAGAGGACTACTATTTTTCATTAAAAGCTTTAAATATCTAAACTTTGTACATATGTACATTTGAGAAGAATGTAAAAATCTATAATAATCTAAACAATCTGTGCTGCTTTTTGTTATACAAGTAATACATGCTCATTGGGAAAAATTTAGAAAATTCGGAGAACTGTTCCTGAGATGTACCATCTAGAAATAGTTACTATTGAAACTTTGTTCTAGATGCTTCTGCATTTTTCTCAACCCATACATAAAGTATGTTTTTTTAAAATAAAATTAGATCATGCTATTTGTCACTAAACAATATGTATTTTGTTTCCAAGTGACAGCATTTCAGTAGTAAGTGCCTTAAAAGGGGTATAGGATATAGGAACTGGGTCTTGGGAATAAGTGGGTCCAGGACATAAATGCCTCCAGGACTGTCTATCTCTTCTCTCTCTCTCTCTCTCTCTTTTTTTTTTTTTTTTGTTGTTGTCATCATTGTTGTTTTTTTGTTTTTTTTTTTGTTTTTTGTTCTTTTGCTTTTTGTTTTTTGTTTTTGGTGTAACTGGTTTATTCTCTTTTAGTGAACACTGGGGGACATACTAGGATTAGTTGTGGAGCTTTTCATCCTTCCATGTTAGGTCTCCAAGGAAGTATATCCCTTTTTTTATAGACTGCAGCCCAAATTCCCACAAAAGGCTCGCTGGGACTACTTAGCAGTGTGTGGTCATGAAAGGTTTTCACAGAAACCTGGTGAGTAGAGTGGAGGAAGAATTTTAAGGAGAGTGTTCACTAAAGAGGGGCAGAGCTGTTACCAGAGGAGGGGAGGATTCAGGACAGAGAAGATAATAGCATCCTCAATGGATATGTGTTGCTAGATCGTGCTCTAGAGAGTAAATACCAAGACTCAGTCTCCACTGCAGTGTAAGAGCTGCCTGTTGGGCAACAGTCTTGCCAGCACAAAGAAAACCTTGATGAACCTCATCTAATGGGATTTTCCTGTTTGTTCTGAATTTCTGCAAGATCGATCGCCCCAGCACTATTTTCCATCAACTCCTGTGGGGAAGAGCTCCTTCAGCACTTTTTGTGGTATCATTTTTTCCCTCTTAGAGAGCATGCTTGCCGCATGTGGGGGTGGGATGCCTTTGAAGGTGACCCAGAGTTGTCAGAGTTTTGACCACTGTGATGTCATGTGCTGCCTCTTCCTGGCACAGGAATGATGATTATACAGGAACATTCATGAAGGGACACAGCAGCAGCAGCAAAACCACATGCCCCGCTGGGTGGCCTAACCTAGATTTCTGCTCTGAAAAGGGGCTGTGGCAGGATGAGCAGGAACGAGCCTAGGGCACGATGCCCTGACTCTGTGACTGAGCTGGATTCCTTACTGAAATGCAGTTTGGTCTTGTGGGACCTTTAGAAAAAGTTATCACGAACATTCACACTTAGCAGAAAATACACATTTTCTTAAAGATTCTGCCATTCTCTTTGGCAGAGGCTAGCAGGAGCAGAGGTACATTTGCTTCTCTTCGAGTTTTATGAAGATCAGACAGGAAAATCACCCAGAGTTGCTGGGGGTGGCTAGGAGTTTTTCAAGTTAAGCTCCCTAACCTAGAGGAAGACATCATTTATCTTAGACTTACATGGTCCTGTCCAGTTTTATCAGGTATTTTAGCCATAAAATCCCAGATTTGAAAGTGGCCCTTTCTTTGGTCTCCTACCACCTGTACCTGTCATTGTTCATCTAATCTTTACCTACGTGACCTCTGCTCTCACACAGGGAAAAGGTCCTTTCTTTGTTAAGTACATCTAGTCTTTGACTATGTCATACTTGTTTTCATGTCATTGAACCCTCTGTTCTTTGGGTGTCTGCTTCAGAGCTCTATCACTGAGCTTTAGGGTCCCCCTGCTGCTGCCCCCAGAGGCATGTGTCTAGCTCTTGGGGAAGCTCCATCACTGCAGAACTGGGGAGACAGAGCTGGCCAGCATCCCACCCCTCACTACTGGTTTGCATCAGTGTGCTATGTTTATTTATTTATTTTTAAAAGTTTATTTATTTTGAAAGAGAGAAAGAGAGGAGCGAGAGCATGCAAGAGTGAGCAGGGGAGGGACAGAGAGAAGGAGAGAGAATACCAAGCAGGCTTCACACTGTCAGCCCAAAGCCCTATCTGGGGCTTGATCTCACCAATCATAAGATCATGACCTGGGCCGAAATCACGAGTTGGATGCTCAGCTGACTGAGTCCCCCAAGTGTCCCCAGTGTGCTATGTCTAAAGAGATAAGCAGAAATAGTTGAACCGGAAATGCATGATCCCATAGTTTGTGATTAGAATAAAAAAAGAAAAAGGTGATTTATTAAATAAGTGTTTATTGAACACCAATTTAGTGTCAGGAACATTTCAGGTACATTGTCAAAGATAAAAACCCTTAAAAGCTTATTATGCACCCAGCACTAGTTTTATACGCTTACTTGTCTTTTTATTTCATTCTCACAAAAACCCTATGAGGTAGATGCTATTTTTAATATCTCCATTCTACATATGAAGCAATGGAGAGCCAGAGAAGTCAAGTAATTTTCCCAAAGTGGCACAGCTGGTGGGGGGGTAGGAATGCTGGGATTTGAGCCTGGGCACTCTGGCTCCTGCACTTAGGTCTAAACTCCACACCTTTGGAATACACACTCTGTGGCCTCCATGTACTCAGGAGGACAGGTGGTTACAGACTAGCATCTCAGTGCCGTCCACAAAGGAAGGCTTTCCAGGCAGGATATTTCTTTAGGATGATACTATCAGTCTCATGAAGGAAGCATTTTTTTTTTTAAGTAAAACTTACTACATACTAGTAACTCGTAACTCATGTAAGGATGGATGCATGTTACATGATAGTAGAATTAATAGTTGGAAAAGAAAAAGATCCTATAGTGAGGTTGTTTTTTTTTTTTATTTTCTGAGTTCTTTTTTATTTTCTAAAATCTCATCTCCCCCTTGTCAGGCCTGCGGACACGATACTGTCCTCGAGCTGTCGCCACATACAATAGTAAAACAACAACAGATGCCATTTCTTGAGGGCTTAGATTTGGCTCTTTATAAAACATTACCCTTTTATTTTATTTAAAAAATTTTTTTAAGTGTTTATTTTTGAGAGAGAGAGAGAGGGGGAGAGGACGAGTGGGGGAGGGGCAGAGAGAGAGGGAGACACAGAATCCAAAGCAGGCTCCAGGCCCTGAGCTGTCAGCACAGACACTGACATGTGAGATCATGACCTGAGCCGAAGTGGGACACTTAACCGACTGAGCCACCCAGGCGTCCCAACATTACCATTTAAATCCTTAAAGCAATTTGAAGTTAAGTATCATTGTCCCCATTTTGCAGATGAGGAAACTAAGGTTCATGCAATGTTAACTGAAGTTCAGAGAGGCGGTAGCAGAGCAAATAAATGAGAGGGGCAGGATCCAAACCCAGGGCTCCCAGGTTCTAAGACGCGTGCAGAAAAGCACCACATCTCCCGTGTGGAGACTTGGTGGCTCTGGGCATTATGAGCCCGCCCTGTGTCAGAGTGCAGCATGTGAGTCACACATGTTTCTGGAATTCAAATAACAAATGTACTGAGCTCTAGCTAAGTTCTGGGCACCCTCCTAGGTGCAATGTCAGAGATATACATTTTGGAAGAGAAATTGGAAAGACAGGTCAGGTTATTCTATTAATGACAAGTAATAATTATTGAGAGCTTTCTAACTCCTTTACATGTATTCTCATTTCATTGCACATAAAACCATATGTGGTGGGTGTTATGATTATTATCCCCATTCTACAGATCAGGAAACTGAGTCATGTGTATATTGCTTAGTAAACCGGTATCTTGGGCTGAATGGATGGGTGGGGATTTGATGCCTGCCATGTGCCAGGCATATTTGACGGTCTATGTAAGAAGAATTGTGTCTTAGCACTAGGCATGCTTTGACCTGCAATTCCATTAAATTGTACCATATTCATATGTCTGATTTCTTTACTCAGACTGTTAGCCCCATGTGAGCAGGAGCCCTGTCTTCTAGGTCCCATTATCTTCCCCTGGCTGGTACAAATTCCATCCTCAAAATCTTTACTGACGATGTGTGTATCAAGAGCCTGTGAGCAGGTCTAATTGTGGTTGCAAGGGCACAGAGCTCCATGTGTTGAGCATGAAAATCTTGTCCACTTTTGGAACCCAGGGCTCCTCTCTTCTCCCTTGCCGGGAGCGTGAGAGTATATGACAAAATCAGAGTCATTTTCTTAAGGGAAGCATTAGTAGGTAATTTCAGCTTCCGGTGAATCTCTTCTGTTTCTCCAAGGACTGGGCATTGCCAGCCCTGCTGTAGCTGGTTGAAGGGGACCAAACCTCTCAGGAAGACGGACTTGGTTCCGTTTGACCAGCCAGAGCAGGGGGCAGCTCCCTTGGGAGGTGACTGTAGCCTCTAGGGTGAGGATTCCTTGGTATAGCCACACATCGCTTTTCCAAACCTGCAACACAGAGAGAACCAGCATTAGCATGAATCAAATCCTGGTAACTTGCCACGCCAGAATGCCCTCTCACAGGGCTTGTGAAAGCCACACGTGACTTGTCCTCTGCATTACATGACTCTGTTTTACCTTCTTTCTTCTATCCTTATTCTTTTTTCAAATATAAACACTGTGAGGAACTAAAATGATAATGAATTGTACAATATGGAAAATGAAAGTCTTCCATAATTCTCTCTCCTCCCATCTTCCAAAATCAGATAACATTTTGGTCTTTATTCTTTGAATATCTTACATTTAAATTTTTTTTTTTTAATTTTTTTTTTCAACGTTTATTTATTTTTGGGACAGAGAGAGACAGAGCATGAACGGGGGAGGGGCAGAGAGAGAGGGAGACACAGAATCGGAAACAGGTTCCAGGCTCCGAGCCATCAGCCCAGAGCCTGACGCGGGGCTCGAACTCACGGACCGCGAGATCGTGACCTGGCTGAAGTCGGACGCTTAACCGACTGCGCCACCCAGGCGCCCCATCTTACATTTTAATTTTTAAAATAAATTAAAATTTATAATTTTTAATTCAAATATGACGTACTTGTAAAAGAATACATGTAATATATATGTAAGCTATGACACATAATGATAAAACCAATACCCACAAATAACCATCTACCTTAGGAAAAGAACTTTACCAATACTTTTGAGGCTTTCTAAATGCATTTCCCAATTTATCTCTTTAGTTTCCCCTCAGAGGCAACTATTATTCTGAATTCCTTTTTAAAAAATAATTTAAATGTTATTTTTTACAGTTTTTATCATTTATGCATTTATCCCTAAACAACATATTGCTTGCTTTTTTGTATAATGGTACCACACCATAGGTATTCCTCTACGATTTGGTATTTACACTTAAAATGATATTGTAAAATTCATCCATATTGATATGGCAGCTGTAGCTTATTAATTTTCATTGTTTATGGTTTTCTACCATGTGAATATATTACAATTTATTTAGTCATTCTCCTAGTGATAGACACTGAGGTTGTTTTTTTTTTGACAAATGTATAGAATTGACTAGTTTCTCAAGAGAGGTGGGGATATCTTTGATTCTTGTAGTTTCTCAAGGAGAAGGCTGGATCTCAGTGTGTAAGAACTTGTACGTTGACCTCGAAAAGGAAGGTAACATTTACCAGCCCAAAACACTGGGGGTGGGTCCAGGCATTTGTGTTACCTGCCAGTCAGGTGATTCTGATGTAGCTGAAGGTTGAGACTTTTGGATTAGCAGATGGGCCACTAGTTTCTGCCTGTTTCTGGGGAAGTGTGATCAAGGGGACAGAAAGCTGATCAAGAAGGAGACATTCCCCAGATATGCAGCCTGGCTATTGTCATGATGTATTTGAGCAGGTAGGGCAAGAGGCAGGCAGAAAGGAGAGTTTGAAGAATGCCAGAAGGCTGTCTTCCTCCCTTTAGGGCTATTCTTGACTGTTCTTTTAATTTCCTCTTCCCGATGAAGAGAAGTGTAATAGAGTGGAGAGCACATGGCCTTGGGGTCACACTTATCTGGGTTCAAATTCCGCTGATGCTTCCTGGCTCTTTTGCTTTGGGGAAGTGACATAAATTCTGTAATCCTCAGTGTCCATATCTGTACAGTCAGGGAGCATACCTACCTTGTCCCCTCAGTGTCAGACCTAATGATAACAAAGGAAAGGTGCTCAGTGCTAAGTCCCTAGTGGGCTCAGTAGACACTTTCAAGCATGGTGGGAAATCCTGGAGACAAAGTGTGCCTGCTTTTGAGGCCAAAGGTTTCACTCCCAACTTCAGCCTGTTCTTCACATATTTCCCTTCCCTTGGCTGCAAGTATTTTCATTTCATCTCTGAAGTCGTGGAAATCACTGATCAGGAAAAGTAGAGCTGGTTTACCCTGTCGAGCAGACATATGCCAAATGGACTGTCTGAAATAAGTCAGATATTCCAGAAGTCCATGCCATCAACAAGGCACTGTAGATGTGGCAACTAGGGAAAAGCACACTTTGATAGTGGAGGGAGGTGGGAGCAGGGGCCACACCACCTAGATTGTTTGCGTGGAGCCATGTTGAAGCTTCTTTCTTGTACCGCATCCCCTTTGCCTTGGCATGCATCCTCCTGGCTCCACAGTTAGGCATCTTACCTTCTCCCTCCACTTCACATCAATGACATAGGGGCCTTGGGGCTGCTGCCCACAAGCTCTTCCTCTGGCTAACCTTGTCCTTCTCAGCTGCTCGTGGGGAGCATGGGAGGAGGCAGCGGTGGGGGCGGAGGTCAGCCAGGCAGTGAAATCATGGTGGAAAAAGTACGTGTGTCCTGCTCATCAAGTCAGAACAAACCTCTTGAGGGGCAATTTCTTCAACTCAGGACAATACTCTTCATTGCCTGTCTCCTCTCTTTACTCACATCCTGCCCCACCTGTGAGACGGGCCCCTTCCCCGTAGATAAAATGAAACCAACCTCAGGGTAGGAAAAGGAGAACTATCTCTGGAGCAGGTATGATTTAGAAAAAGAAAGGGTTGTCACTGGGAAGAAGTACAACTTTGAGGGGCACCTGGGTGGCTCAGCTGGTTAAGCATCCGACTTCGGCTCAGGTCATGATCTCACAGTTCGTGAGTTCGAGCCCTGCATCGGGCTCTGTGCTGACAGCTCAGAGCCTGGAGCCTACTTCGGATTCTGTGTCTCCCTCTCTTTTTGCTCCTGCCCTGCTCACACTCTGTCTCTGTCTCTCAAACAGTGAATAAACGTTAAAAAAAATATTTAAGAAGTACAACTTTGAGTCATCTGCCTATTTTACAGATGTGAAGACTGACCCACGTCTGTAAAAGAAGGGCAGTACGTTTCTTTGGAATATTTAGTGTGCCGTAATATGCCCACATCAGAAACCTTATTCATTCAAAGCACCACTGTCTAGGGCAGGGCTTCTCAATCTCAGCCTATGGACATTTGGGACCAGGCAAGCCTTTGCTGAGAAGGGCTCTTCTGCACATCGTAGGGTGTTTAGCAGCATCTCTGGTCTGGACCCACTAGATGCCGGTACAACTCCTTAGTTGTGACAACCAGAAATGTCCCCAGGCATCGCCCAATGTGCTATGAGGGGCACCCTCTCCTGCAGCTGAGAACCACTGATCTAAAACTGTAGTCTCTGTGTTCAGTCTTGCAGCTGCCCCACATCTCCAGTAATTCCCCCACGTTGTCCTAAATTCCCTCCAGCCCCCAAGGAGCACAGGTTGGCGTGCCCTTGAAGGCCATCAGACCTTTGCCTGGTGTCCAGAATTAGTAGTGGGAAGCCCAGGGAGGGGCATGGCCCAGTGTGCTCGGCACCATCACCTCTGAGGGGTGGTCCCTTCACCTCCAGCCACTCTGCATTCCCCTTCCCTTTCCTCCTCTTCCCACGCCCTCCTTTTTGCTGCTTCTCAGTTCTCTTTTGCATCTCGGCTCGCATCTGTCAAATCCTGTGGTTCTGCTGAAGAACCCACAGTAGAGATTGAGTGTGGCACAGCTGTCGTCTCACACACACGCACTCCGACAGCAGGAAGCAGAGCTGTGGAAGGCACAAGGCCATCCACAGCCGGGGTTTAAGTGAGGGAGGGAGAGATCCTTTCAGCCTTTTCTCTCATTCTGAAATGTGGGGGAGGTGATTGCTGTCTAAGTCCAACTCCTTGGGGACACAGGGGTTCAGGGAAGAGTGGAGAAGGGAACTTAGCTGGGACACTTGGGTGGCTCAGTTGGTTGAGCATCTGACTTCGGCTCAGGTTGTAACCTCATGGTTCATGGGTTCAAGCCCCATGTGGGGCTCTGTGCTGATAGCTCAGAGCCTGGAGCCTGCTTCTGATTCTTTGTCTCTCTCTCTCTCTCTCCCCCTCATCTGCCTGCACACGTGCTCTCTCCCAAATAAACAATTAAAAAAAAAATGAACTTAGCCAATTAGGTGAGTGGATCACTATAGGAGTACTCAAACCTCTTCAGCAAGCAGCTTCACACAGTGCTGCTTTGTGACCGGGCTGTGATGTGATGTGGACAAAGTGGCAGAGCAGAGCCAGGAGACATCCTGGGACCCAGACTGCAGTCTCTTGGGCCTCACAGCTCCTGCCTGCCTGCAGGGAAAGCCCTTGAACTGCGCAAAGTGCCATAGACAGCGATGGTTCTACCGGGGAGTGATGCAGATGGATAGGAAGGAATCACAATTCAGTTTGGTTAGTAGAAACCTCCCATTTCAGAAGCAAAATGACTGGAGGGAAGAACTTGAAGGGTGAGGGATGACAGTGTGAAAAACCTTTAGGTGATGTGGCCTCTCTCTGCCAGTGGCATGGGGAGTGGGATCTGGGAGCCTGGGACAACCATCAGCGTGCCTAAAGCTGGGCTTAGCCATGCAGCCTCAGGAGGGAGAGAAGGGTGAGTGGGAGAGGGGCCCAGCAGGATTCAGAGACTCCTGCTTGGTTGCAGAGGGAAACTCTTGGCAGGGTGGGGTGGAGGCACAAAGCTGTGAGGACGGGGGTCAAACCTCCGCTGAGGGCGGTGTGGGCCTGCGAAGAGGCACTTGCCGAAACCACACACTTCCTTACATTCCATAGCAACGTAATCCGTATGGGGATATAAAGAAGCATGTGACCTCGGGAAGCAGTCTTGGCCATGACCTGGCTTCTCCTGTCGTCCAGCCCTGCACATCTGATGTGGGCCACCGGCACTTTCCTCCCCAGCGATGTGCAGACACTTAGAAGAAGGACTTGTCTGTGCCATCCTACATTGCCCCCAGACCACCCTGGAACAGTGTGGTGTGGAATGACAGTGCTTTAGCGGCTCGATTTCTTCCCCTACAGTTTGTTCAGAAATAAGCAGCCCCTAAGTTTCACTGGCTTATTTTGGTGCAGTTATGATCTTTGTTATTACTAGTAATTATTTTAATAGCTACTGCTTTATATATTTCAATATGACTCTTTTTTAGTGTTTGGAATCCCACAAAGGAAATTTTTTCCTTTTTTTTAAGAGAGAATCCAGCAGTGAACTGCTCTGCACGTGTGCAGAGAGCATCTCCCACATGGAAACACATCCGGGCCCCCCTGTGTTTCCTACTGTACATTTGTTGTGGGCACGTGTTGATGGGCCGCAGCTGCCGGTGCAGCATTCCAAGCACGATTGTTCATTGTGGGAAAGATCTTTTTGTTTGGCTTCTGCTCCCCCTAGCCCTTCACCTGCCCTGCAATCTGTGAGGCCTGAGCCACCGAACAGTGAGGGACCCTCGCAGCTGTCTTGCCACTCTGGGTCTGGACAGGCCACCCTGGCTGGAAGGAGATGGGGTTTTCAGCTTTATGGCATCTGATTCTCTGGAAACAGAGAGATGGATGGAAAGAGGGAGGATGCCAAAAGAAGAATTGTATCCCAAAGAAGTTGTGAAGCTCAAGGCACTGACGAGGGCAGTTAATGAAATCTACTACTAAAAAAAGTACTAAAAATGAGAACAAATTTTTTTTCAAGCATACCTATAACAGGGATAATTTTCTGTGGTTTGCAAATATGATCTCCTTAAATCCTCACTACTCTATAAAGTAGCTATTATTTTTATCTGGCTTTGTAAATAAGGGCCATAGAAACAAATGGGTTTACCTATATGTACATGGTAATCCTTTAAAAAAAAACTAATCGGGTTGGAGGGTCAGTCTTGATCAACCCACGGAGACAGGCTGGGAAGGTATAAGAGTTGAGAGGGAAGGAAGGGAACACTATGGGTTAACTCTGAGCCCACTTTTTCCTCTATGGCTGTATACTTGGGCTGCTGCTGCTGCTGCTGCTGGTGGCGGCTTAGAAACCGTGTTTTTTCTCAGGAAAATAGGAAAATGTCCTAGGCAACCCAGTCAAAATCTTCACTGGTTGGTCTTGGGAATCATCCAGTTAATTCAACCCAATGGCTATATAAGCTTCTGCTGTGAAAACATGGCTCTCCCCTATAGTCAAATGCGAGCTTCACCTGAGTGAGAATGTGGGACTGCTCTTCCCCCACCAGGTCTGGGGTGGTGGTCAATCGGGGCTGATGGGAGGACAGATAGTGGGGCTGGAGGAGAAGATGTGCCTGTACCTCTGAGAAGAGGAGAATGTCTCATCTCTTCCAGTGAACCGGGGAATGTATGAGCTGAGTAAAGTTTCATTTTAACTGGTAAAATCTGTCAGATCAAGATCCTCCGAAGTGTTTGGCATGTCAGTTGGAGGAGTGAGGGTTTGCACAGGAGAGAAAGACCATTGTGGTTTTTGGTCCAAAGAACTAGAAAGAGCCAGGTTTAAAAGACTTGCCATTCCTGAGTAAACTGACACCCAGAAGGTGATTAATTCATGTAAGAATACAAAAGAAATAGATATCCAGGGAAATGATGTGAGATACCCAAGATAGTGCTACCCCAGCATTGGGGTATGAATATCTTTGTCTTTATCAAGCCCAACCTTATATGGTTAAAAGTTTACTTAAAAGTTCACTTCAGGGGCACCTGGATGGCTCCTTATGCGTCTGACTTCAGCTCAGGTTACTATCTCACGGTTTGTGGGTTTGAGCCCCACATAGGGGTCTGTGATGTCAGCTCAGAGCCTGGAGTCTGCTTCGGATTCTGTGTCTCCCTCTGTCTCTGCCCCTCTCTTGCTTGCACTCTGTCTCTCTCTCAAAAATAAATAAACATTTAAAAAAATGTTCACTTCAAAATCTGCAGGAAAAACAACAACAACAAAAAGCTTTTAAAAACCAATTACTCAATTGTTCTTGAGTCCCAGAAACTAAATTCCTTTTTTAAATTCTTTTTTCTTTTTCTTTTTTTCTTTTAGAGAGAGAGCATGAACAGGAAAGGGGCAGAATGGGGGGGGGAGGGAGAGAGAGAGAGAGAGAGAGAGAGAGAGAGAGAGAGAATCTCAAGTAGGCTCCATGCTCAGCACAGAGCCCAACTCAGGGCTCGACCCCACAACCCTGAGATCATGACCTGAACCGAAATCAAGAGCCAGATGTTCTACCAGTGGAGACACCCAGGTGCCCCCTAAATTCTTTTAACTGAGAATCTACAAAGAATTTTGAACCTGAAGGGAAAGTGTGAAATGGGAACATCTATGATGAAAGTGTTGTCTAAACCCTCGTGATGCTGTCCCTGGTCACCTAACTTAACATGCAAAGGAAGAAATTCATGGAACAGATTAGAAAATGGCACACAAGCTAGGCTGGAAAGACAAAACAAAACAAACAATTGCAATCAGTAGAATTAAAACATTTCAGACCAGGAGTGATTGTAAGTAAGAAATCTAGGTTGGGGAATAGTAAGACGTTTCTCTGAATTTTGCACAGGGGAAAGGCATGGACATGGCAATTGGATGGAAGTTTTTTCCCACATTTTTTATTTGGTGTCCTACCTGCCCAAATCTTCTGAATTTGGTAGATAGCGTTAATAGGAAGAATGTGGAGGGTCGATGTGTCACCTGGCCACTTGTGTGATGGGTTATATTGGTGACCTTTCTGTCCCTCATCCCTGTACCAGATCCCATGCCACTTGTCTGCAAATAGCTGTAACCCCATCTGCCCACCACAGGATGGGCTGAAGATTAATGAGATAGCATATGTGAGGGTCTTGAGTTTCTTAGGAGAACAGGCTGATGGCAATAGAAAATGTCATTCAATATGTTATTGAAAACAAGATTTATTTCTCTCCCTCTGCCCTGTAATCAGACAATTGTTCAAAGCCTTAAATTAGAAAAGGGTCCTTTCCCTAGCTCCTGGGAAGCAAGTGTAGTTACAAAGCTTCCAGGACTTAAGTAACAGTAAAAGCATCATCGAAAGCATAAGCAGCAATCACAGGTTTTTTCCTATTTCTTTCTCTGAGCAGGGAAGCATTTGAACATAAATGACAGACACAGCATCACAGAGAAGTGAGAATGGGGATTTCCCATTGATGGTCAGCAGAAAGACTCTTGGATTTGGGACACATCCAGGATGGGTTAAGAGAGGGAGAACACAGTGTAACTAACTAATGTAAGTAACATGATGTAATCTTTATTGGAGGCAGTAGGGAGGAAGAGCATGGCGTGGGCATCAGTGCATTCTGGCTCTGTGACCTTGAGCAAGCTACTTATCCTCTCTGAGCCTCAGTCTCCTAATCTGTAAAGTGAGAATAATAACGCTTACTCAACAGGAGGCTTCAATGAGATATACTTATGTAAGGTCCCATGAACACAGTATAAGAAGTGGCCTCTTACTATGATTACTATTATTTCATATATACTTAATATGAATACAGCAACCGAAGCTACTCACTGCATGGGAAGTCCCTATATTTGATCTACTTTAAAGAGTTTCATTAACATGACAATTGTTATTGTGAAAGGAGTGGTAGTAAGATACTCGAGAAAGCTTAAATATTATCAAAAATATTTCTGCTTGCAATTTTGGCTTGCCTATAAAAATTACCTATAAAAAACAATTTTTGATATTTTCATATGTACAGAAAGGATTTGGTCATTCCCAAAATCTGAGCACTTGTGACCTTATGGACTGCTATCACTATGGGTGTTCTTGGTAGCTGCCCATGAAACAAGCTATTCTGGAGTTCACCAAGGTACAAGCCAAATTATTTGGGGCTTACCGTCATCTGGCTGAGGAGGTAGGAAATAAAGCAGAGGGCCCTCCTTTTAAGGCAAGCGTGGGGTAGTATGTTGGGATAGGACCTCATTTTTCCTAAGGCTCAGCCAGAATGTCTAGCTATTTTTAGAGGACTAGCCCGTTCTGAATGTTGATTCAATCATGGGCATGGGTCCCATTTTGGCTTCCCAGGGCAGCCAAGAGCAAGGCTAGCTCCAGGAGTCAATCTTTTCTCCCTGTCCTGCCACCACTCTCTGTAGAGGTAAGGATTGGTGGCATTTCCCCATCACTGTTGTCCTTGCCCTGCTTCTCATCAGAGCTGGAAAGCCAGAGCTGGGACTTCAGGCGAGATGGAACAGGGGTAGAGAGGGAGCCAGTGCTATACTAAGGCAGTTACTTATTCACACTTCCAGCAATTCTGTGAAGTACAGTTTATTACATAGGATAAGACTGTCTCCAGCAGGTTAAGTAACTTGGAAGCACAGAGTGGTTAAGGAACTCTCCCAAATCACACGGCTAGCGAATGGCTGACCTATGACTTGGGAGTTCCTCTCTAAGCCAAAGCACCTATTCATTCTAACACACGGTATTTCCCACCCTGGCCTGATCCTTGGTGCCACAGAAGCACTTGCTAAAACTTCTTTCCCTCCACCTCACTCCACAGCCACGGACTCACAATCTCCACGGGAACGGCCATGTGATGCTCGGCAAATTTGGCAAAGGGCAGCTCTGGAAGCATTGCTTTCAAACTTGAGTGAACATTAGGGTCACAAGGGTGCTTGTCAAAATGTAGATGCTTTTGACTTGTTCTCAAAGATACTGAAATAAGCCATCTGGGCCAAGGCCCAGGAATCTGCATTTTTGCAGCCACTTCTAATTTATTCTATAGCAAGCAGGCAGAGGATTTTGAAAAACATTGATCTAATAATATGGGGGGGGGAGACGGATGCTAAAGTAACAAAATTGGGTATAGTGGGAAGGACTCATTTTACAGTAAAGAAACATTACATAGTTTGGATTACAGAAAGAATTTGTGCAAACTCGGGGGCAAAGAGTTAGACCCAGAAATGAGGTGATGCCTCTCCGTAACACGAACAGCTAACCTCTTAGGAACAGAAAGAAGAGCAGGCACTATTGTCCACACCAGCCCACTAATGTCTTATCTTTCCAATGTTCCCTATGCTCAGCTTCCCTCTGGAATATTCTTTTCTCTTTGCTCATCTGCACTAGTTAAAATTACTCTCTTTTTAAGCCTCAGTTCAAAAGACACATTCTTGGTGCACTCAGGTTGCTCAGTCAGTTAAGCATCTGACTTCGGCTCAGGTCATGATCTCGCAGCTCTAGCGTTGGAGCCCCGTGTCGGGCTCTGTGCTGACAGCTCAGAGCCTGGAGCCTGCTTCTGATTCTGTGTCTCCCCCTTTTTCTGCTGCTCCCCCACTCACATTCTGTCTCTCAAAAATAAAATAAACATTCAAAATTTTTTCTTTTAATTTCAAAAGACACAGTCTCCAGAAAGTTTTCTCTTGTTCTCTTCTTAGTTGCTATTGTTTGGACCTGTGCTGGGGCACATGACCCGTCTTACTTTGCTGATGGATTCCTTGTGTACCTCTAACTCATACATCTCCTCTCATAGGGCCAGGATCCTGATTACTTCTTTTGTGATTTCCCGCACAATCCAGGGAAGGTCTTTTGCACAGGAAGGGCGGAACAGATAAAATACCACCACCTCACTCAGTGCTGCAACAGGTGGCTTATGTTAGAAATATTCCTATTTTCCAGATGAAGGACACAAGGCACTGACTGAGAGGTGGTTGTTTGTGGGTCTCTTTTAGAAGCCATACCTCTATAGGTGACTGGAGTCACACCTATACGGAGAGCTGAGCTCTGTGTGTTAAAGGGAAAAGGTTACTTTAAAACACTGTAACCTCCTGGGTGCCTGGGTGGTTCAGTGGGTTAAGTGTCTGACTGTGGCTTAGGTCATGATCTCACAGTTTGTGGGTTTGAGCCCTGTGTGGGGCTCTGCTGACAGCTCAGAGCCTGGAGCCTGCTGCAGATTCTGTGTCTCCCTCTCTGTCTGCCTCTCCCCCACTCACACTCTGTCTCTCTGTCTCTCTCTCAAAAATAAGTAAACATTAAAAGAAAAAAAAATTGTAACCTCCTGATTTAATGTGTCAGTCATCTGGAGGGCTTGCTCAAGCACAGAATGCTTGGCCCCAGCCTCCCGAGTTTCTAATTCTGGAGGTCTGGAGTGGGATCTAAGAATTTGCATTCCTAACAGTTCCCAGGTGATTCTGATGCTGTTTGGGGACCACACTTTGAGAACCACTGCTCTAGTTCCATGTTTCTGAGGCAGAACAATTAGAGGGTAAGGAATTGGCCGTTATGTTCTGAGCTTCCTAAAAATGGGGGATAAGGAAAAAGAGTAAAGCCATGCAGAAGCCAGGAAGGTGGAGGTCCTCTTCAGGGGTGTGGTTGTATACCTATGGGGGTAGACAGATAGTCAACACTGCAAAGAGAGGGGAACCCCTGTCTGTGAAATTACGAAGTTGCTGAATTACTAAGTCCCTAGGAGTTTTCAGCTTGAGGGAAAGACAGCCCAGCAGGGGGTTCACTGACTCACATGACCTCATATTTGCGGAGGGATTATCATGATTATATAACAAAACATAATGTAATAATGCAGACTAATGATAATGCTCTTTAGCTCCAAAAACTCTTACTTCTTAAAAAAGTGCACCTATTACACTGAGTGGGCATTAAGAATTGTTTAAGGTCCAGGGGACACATCAGAGAATCTGGTTCTTGTCCTAGTTTTCCAAAGAAATAACATTGCTCAGGGACTTAGCTTTCTTAGTTTTCTAGGAAGATGTAACATTTCACACTATGTTAGTGGGGATGTCTGTGGGGTTGTCCAAAGAAACTACTCTCATTCAGTGATGGAATATTTGAGATGAATTACATATTAGAAATGAAGTCCTTTGAGTTGCTTTAGGGAAATTTCAACCTACATTCAAAGTATTTTACCAAGGCATTGAAAGGGGAAGCGGAAAGTTCAAGGTCATGTGCTGTCAAGTGTCCATGCATCACTCCTAAAACCCTAGCTTTTCTTTAGGTAACTGACTAGCTCCTAGGCTATTTGCACCAGATCTCTCCCCTCAAGCTGAGCTGTGTTTCATTGTCCCTTAATCTCCACGCCCACCCTCCTTCCTTTGCTTCAAACCCAGCACACAGAAACCAGTCCACTGTCTGCATAGCCAACAAATCATTCCCATGCACTGAAAATGTGGGCAGGGGTGATTTCTCTCCTTCATTTCCCCTCGCCCAGGTCTGCCTGACAGACTTGGATTCCAGCGGTCCTCCCCCGCCCATGTGATAAGCAGAATGTGGGGTTTCACCTGCTTGCATAGACACTGCCGCTGTGCTGGCTTCAGATGACAGAAGCAGATCGCCTGCGGGGCTTCCCGAAAATTCACAAAGAAAGCAAGACAGATGGGCAAGGCAGGAACGGCCAGAGGACAATTAGAGGAGAAAGCAGGCTGGGAACAGCTCAGTACATACCTGGGGGAAAGTTGCAGGCGGGTCCCTCCGCGGTGCGCCTTCTTCCCTGGCGGGCTTCGGCCCCATTGAGGTGTTTAGAGCATGGGTTGTTATTATTTGTGTTTTTTTTTCAGAGCTGGCAGTGTTGGCTTGCATTTCTATGCCTTCCTGTCAGAATTCTCTCAAGGAAACAGCAGCTGGTGAGCTCAGAAATGTCAGTCAGAATCTTGGCCTAGTTTGGGGCCTTGAAGATTCTTACAGAAAGTTAAAAAGGTTTCTGGGCCAGTGTCTCCTTTGGGTTTTCCTTCTCCTGCTTCTCACCTTTTCCATTTTCTATTTTTTTTTTTTTTTTTTCATTTTTACCTCAGTAGCTAGCTACTTAAATTGCCTGCCTCTGTCTTACTGAGGGTCCCCTCCTGGGTATGGCTGTGAGGCTTCCTCCAACTCAGCCTAACAGCCTGGTGATTTTGAAAGCATTTAACTAGTATCTGTGCACTTATTACTTGTTTTGTCTCCTCACTTACACCCTGTTTTCTTTCCTTTTACTCTTCTCCTTTGAATCGCCGGCCTTCTAGTCACACACAGAGGAACCATCTTTGTCTTCCTGTATTTATGCCCCTGGCCCCAATGGTCTGTCATCTCTCCCCTGTGCTCCCTCCTCTCAGCTGCCTGTCTTTCTCTTAGGTCTGTTTTTTATTGTTTCTTAACCTCCTCTTGTGTCCTGTTCAGCTGCAACTTTGCGTCCCGTGTCCCCTCCCCTCTTCCTGCTCCTTGCCAGCCTCACCCTCTGCCTTCTCTTGTCCCTGCTCTCCAAGCGAGCCTCCTCCTTTTGTAGTCCCCAGCCCTCTGCCCACCCCCAGCACACTCTCCACCTGTTTGTGTCTTTTAAGGGCCTTGGTCATGTCCATGCCTTCTGTCCACCTCAATCACCACAGTGACGGGCCTCTGAAAGCTGTTAAATTACACCTCTTCAGCTGTCCCATGGGCAAGGAGAAATGTCCTTTGCTAAATCCTTTTTCAGATAGGCAAATCTATATTAATGCTTCTGTTAATGAAATATGCTGAAATGAGGCATGTATTATTTTAAAGAGTAAGAACAGTAATTTTTTTCCCGTGAATGAATCCCCATCTTTCGATACTGGGTTTCTTTTAAGCTATGTCAATATATACTGCTTCAGACACAGACATTTTAGTTTGTCTCTGACTTGTTTTGGGGCATTTTCAAACGGGAGGGTGGCTGTGGTGGAGTTATGGAAAATATGGCTAGTTTGGGGTTCGACTAGATGCAATAATATATATTTAGTGAGTGCCTGTCAATCTTGATGTTCCAAGCACTGGGAATGTCCATGTTCTCTTCCGTGAGAGACTTAAACAGGTTCTTTTGGAGATAGAACCTCTATCTAGAAAAATATACCAAAAATAAAAAAGTTAAAAAAAAGGACATGATAACTGCAAAGTGATAATATAGAAGATAAGAACTATTAGCATTCAGAAGTAGAGATTGTTAAGTGGTGAGTCAGTTTAATGGTGGATGGCTTTCAGCTGTGTCCTAAAGTTAGGGAGGCCATCCATACCTGGAGGGTTGAGGGAAGACCTTTCCTAGATGGGGGACAGCTAGAGCAAAAGTATGGAAGCTGGAATGTCCAGAGTGTTCAGGAAATACTAATTAACCTATGGCTGGATCCAGTGCTTTGTAGAGGGGTCATTCTGGCAAGGCCTTGGGCACAAAGCAGCCATTTTGAGAAAATATAATCATAGTAAGAAATCTCATTGTTTTAAAAAGGAGTCCTTTAGACCAGACATTTATAGAGAACCTAATTTAAAAAGAGTAATACTATATTGGTATGACTTCTACAAATTCAATAAATATAAATTTGGATTCTTTGATAATTATCATCAGGAAAACCATGGTCTGAAATCTGTTGCTATTGAATATAGAGAGAAGTAAGCGTTTCTCTCCAACCCCAATATTAAAATTCTTTTTCATACTTAATTCTGGCATTTGTTATGAAAGTCTGCTGTTGTAAACTGCTCATCCTGTTAATTCACAGTCTGTCTCCAGTTCTGTCTTTGCCATGTAGCTTGCCCCAAACACTAGTCAACACCATCTTTCCTCTTGCTGAAAGGCTCAGTCCCAACATGGCTGGATTAAGTATTTGTTATAGGTCTATATACACTTTACCATACCACTATACTGTTTTAAAATTTGTTTTACAATTTTTCTGTGTGTGTGTGTGTTGTGTAAATCTTGAACATAAACTTCTGGAAGTCAAGTTTATGTTCATTTTAATTTCTTCCCTTGTCTTTAGTATAAGGCACACAGTGAGCTCCTAATAAGTGTTTGTTAGGTAAACCATGTAAAGGAGTTTGCCAAAAGTCTACAACAAAATATAAACACACCAGCCACCCCACTGATAGGAAGACACACATCTTTTTAATGTTGTATGAGTCTTTTAGTTCTGAGACTTATCTAGGGTCAAAAGAGGGAAGTGATCTTAATTTGATGACTTATCTGTATACAAAGTTATATTTTACATTTTCAAGTTACTTCTTCTTGTGAGCCTCAGAGATTGTGGTAGGTCGGTCAGAGAGGTATTGCTATTTGAATTTGGGAGATGAGCCATCAGAAGTACAGAACAGTGAGGGGATTTGCTGAGGGCTAAATGGCTAATTATTGAAAAAATTGGGATGAAACCCAAGTCCTCAAATTCCTAGTCAATCCCCCCCCCCTTTTAAAACCTTAGTGCATTTGAAGAGAGGAATTCTGATTTCTCTGATAAAGAGCTACTTTTATTTTCTCTAAAGTCTGGGGTACACCAGGTCTTTTTTTTTTAATGTTTATTTATTTTTGAGAGGGGGGGCAGAGTGAGAGGGAGACAGAGGATCCTAAGGGAACTGTTGAGCACAGAGCTCAATGTGGGGCTCAAATCCGCAAACTGCAAGGTTATGACCTGAGCTGAAGTCAGACACCCAACCCACTGAGCCACCTAGGTGCCTGAAACCAGGTTGTTTTTTTAATGAGGAAAATCGATGAGTGAAGTAGAGGTGGACGTGAGGGGTGGGGAAAATTTTTTCCTGAGATATTTTCTAGTGAGATGCTCTTCCCTGTGGAAATCTCCAGAAGCGAGGAACAGGGTAAAATTAGAGCTGGTCTAAGCAAGAATATATTCAAGATTAATCTTCAAGATAATCTCACTTGGTTACCTCATTTAATATATGAGGAAACCAAGGCACAGTTAATGTGCCCTTGGTCACAGAAGGGGTATCTCCTGACCCCCCAGGTCAGTGCTCTTTGCATGGCATTCTTTTTTTTTTTTTTTTTAAGTTTATTTATTTTTGAGAGAGGGGGGGGGGAGGGGCAGAGAGAGAGAAAATCTCAAGCAGGCTCTGCCCTGCCACCGCTGAGCCTGACCTGGGGCTTGAACCCATGAACCATGAGATAATGACCTGAACCAAACTGAGAAATGGACACTTAACTGACGGAGCCACCGAGGTGCCCCACTTTGTATCATATTCTAATTGCCTCCTGTTTGGTAAAAAGCCCTTGAAGAGTCTCCCATACCCCCAATACCAAACCTAAGGCGACACTGGGACAGGGCAGTGGTGGTGAAGGGAATACTCAGACTGACCTGTTTATGACCGCAGGCTATGTCTTTAGAGCTCTTTGACAATGAGCAAAAGAGGGGAGAATCCCACAACTGTGGGGAGAATGCAGAAAACAGACTGTTCCATGTTAAACGTGGGTCTAATGCTTTGTAGTGGGCTCAGCTACTGAATTTCATAAGGATGATAATAATAATAATGAAATCATGGACGATAATAATAAATCCTTTGAGATGTTGCCAGAACTACATATTGCAAGCTTTAGATGCCAGTAGGCAGCTGCTTGGCTAAATGTGGTCCCCAGTTGTCAAGGATAGACCCACCCTGATACGGGAGAAACAAATCAACAAGGATGTGCAGGGCACACATAGGGCAGAGCCACTTGGAGATGAAGGTTTCAATTTAGACATCATCTCTGCCTTTAAGGAATTAGCAATTTGAAAATGTGCTCAAAATGTCAAGTTTGACATAGAGGCATTTATGGCCCCATGAACTGGCTTGCATAGATCAGAGATCAAATAAAGTATCAGGTGATTATCCTCTTTTCAACCATCCAGTTGACAGTTGTCAGCCTTGAGGAGGCTGGATGTCTATGAAGGTGGTGTTAGGAGTAAAGTTGTGTTAACTTTTTCATTGCCAAAATGCTTTCATTGCTTTTCCTCCGAAATAGAAGGTAGGACTTTGCTACTTTCTGTGTGATTGCCAGAAATCCCCAGTTCTCACCTCAATTTCTTCATCTAAAGATGAGATGTGACAATATCTGAACTTCTTCCCTCATCATCCTTTCATCATATTGGAGTGGGTAAACAGTAAGGAGTGTGATAAAGGTCAGGGGCCCGTTTGAATTTCATTCATCGGTGGATGGAATTGACTGGGGGGAAGGAAGGTTGCTTTGAGGCATTTGTCCATCAATGTTTATTTTAAGAGGAGATCATCTAATACAGTCTTCTCCTTTTGTACTAAGGAAATAAAGTTGTGAGTCTTAGAGTGACTTTTTTCCCCCCTCAGTATCACTCATGGAGTGATGGGTCAGAGCCCAGGGTCAGAACCCAGGCCCAGAACTTGGGACCTGATTCATAATGTTACTGAGTCTGCCAAGTTTGTTCAAGTGAGACTGAAAGAGATAAATGCTTGTGAGAGTTATCTGTCAATGAAATAATACTACATAAATGGGAAGTGTTAATGAAGTGTGTCCCCCAAATACCTTGACTGCGGACAACTACTCTTCACCCTGGGTAACGGCAGAAATGTGGGGCCTGGGACCAGCTGTTCCCCAGGAGGTTTTCCCAGCTGCTGCTAGGGCCAACTCCGTGGTGGGGGAGTTCAGGGGTGGGGGATTCCAAGAGTGCAGATTCCATATAGGATAGAGCCAAAGCAGGTCATAGGCAGAACAGTTGAAGCTGTTTGTGAAACAGGTGGGAACAATGGAACATTCATTTGGTTAGATGTGAGCTTAAATCAACACAAAGGTTATCCCAGTTGCTTGGTTTGGTTTGACAGCGCATGTAGTGTTAAAGCTTTCTCTTTGTTTCTTTGTTCATATCCTTCCTTTCTATCTCCTTTCCTCCCTCCTTTTCTTCCTTCTTTCCTTCTTTTCCTTCCTCCCTTCCTTCCTTCCATTTCTGCATCCTTTTGCTCTCTCCTCTCCTTTTCCTGTTCTTTATAAATTTAACATTTGAGGCTTGTTCAGAACTTAAAAAGAAACTAGAAAGGTGATTTAACTCTCTTTAGCTTACAAAAAGATATTAAATGAAAGTTGATTACCAGTCATGTGATTCCCCCCCATTTTATAACAAGAGGGCATGTGATTTCAATGCAGAGAAAAAAATTGTTTTTTTATTAAAAATTTTTTTTAATGTTTATTTATTTTTGAGAGAGAGACAGAGACAGAGACAGAGTACAAGCTGGGGAAGGGCAGAGAGAGATGGAGACACAGAATTTGAAGCAGGCTCCAGGCTCTGAGCGGTTAGCACAGAGCCTGATGTGGGGCTTGAACTCACAAACCCCAAGACCATGCCCTGAGCTAAAGTTGAAGGCTTAACAGACTGAGTCACCCAGGTGCCCCTGTTGTATCATTATTTTAAATATATCCAGTGAAACCCAATCCATAGCAATTTGGCACTCATCATCTTTCATTAAAGGAATACAAAAGTGAGCTCTTCTAGGCAGTTGGAATTCTGTAATGTTTTTTTCTTTTCCTGAAAACCTGGGTTACTCCCTCCCTCCTTCCTTCCTTCCTCCCTTCCTTCCTTCCTCCCTTCCTTCCTTCCTTCCTTCCTTCTTTTCTTTCTTCTTTCTTTCTTTCTTTCTTTCTTTCTTTCTTTCTTTCTTTCTTTCTTTTCCTTCCTTCCTTCCTTCCTTCCTTCCTTCCTTCCTTCCTTCCTTCTTCTTTCTTAGATAAAGAGTGAATTAGAGTCGGGGAGATGTGCAGAGAGAGAGGGAGAGAATCTTAAGCAGGCTCCACATTCAATGCGAAGCCTCACTCTGGGTTGATCTCACCACCCTGGGATCGTGACCTGAGCCTAAATCAAGAGTTCATCACTCAACCAAGCCACCCAGCTGCCCTTCCATTTTATTTCTTACAAAAAATTTTATTCTAATGTAGTGCTTTATGTTTGAAAGTATTTAATTTGGTACTTTATCAGATTTTGCTACAACAAACATATGTACAAACCTTGAAATTAAATTTAAGATGAAAACTTTCTAATTAAAAATTAGAATAAAAATTGTCTTATTTTCTGTGGCTACAGAGTAGTAAATGTTTTTCTTTTGGATTAGCTTATCATTACAATGCTTACTAGTAAACAGTTACTCAAATACCATAAATATGTTTCAAATAATAATTACTAAACATAAAAATTAATGTTTGTTGGAAATATATCTCATGAAATCGATAGGGCTTTAAAAACTTTTCCATGAGTTCATACATCCATGATAGATATTACTAATTGTTAGGGAGGAAGTTTGTCATTGACTCTCTTCTTTTTTTCCACTTATAAATATGAATACTGAGAGCACTTATTTGCATAAATAAGAAAATGGGAGGAGAAGGAGTTTTATGATGGAAATTTCTCAAAACTCTTTCATCCACATTTGAGTTTTATGCCAGAAATTATGTAGTATAATGTGTAGTATTACATAGAATATTATTATAAAAATTATTATTAATGATCTATCACTCACAACTTGCTGAGGTTCTTCAATTATTTTGAAAGCTAAGAAATGGGACTTACATAATTTGCAAAAAGAGCCTGTTACCCAGCTATGGGTGTGTTCTGTTGGGAGAGGCAGTCCACCTGGACCCCGAGTGTCCCTGCAGAGTTTGGCCGAGTCTGCAAGAATGCAAGGCTCTGGCTGTTTTTTATCTGTGCCATTTCCCAGGGCAGTGAGCAACCTTGAGGTGAGGTAACGTCTCTCCCCAGAAAAAGAGCAGATGTTCTTCTGCTTGCTATGGAAGTGTTGAATCCCCCAGGCTTGGTGTGATAGAAACCCAGTGTACAAAGCATGTGCCTAAGTCCATCCACCGACTTGCATTGCCTCTACAGGATTTGGAGGTCACAGGAAACCGAAGCAAACTAACTTCACGCTGGTGCTTCTTGCTGTGCTGAGAGTAATAAAGGGTATAGCCTCTGACCCACAAGTTTCATGTCTTTTGTCTGCATCCATGAAACCTTCACAGACTAGTTCATTGGTTTTTTTTTAAATTTTTCTTTAAATGTTTATTTATCTTTGGTCTTTTTCTTTTTTTTGTTAAACTCATTTCTTAAAGCTTATTTCTTTTGAGAGAGAGAGAGAGGTGGAGAGAAAGGGAAAGAGAGAATCCCAAGCAGTCTCCATGCTATCAGTGCAGAGCTCAATGCTGGGTTCAGTCTCATGAATTGCGAGATTATGGCCTGAGCCAAAATCAAGAGTTGGATGCTTAACTGACTGAACCATCCAGGAGCTCCCCAAATGCCTATTTCTAATGCCATACATTACAGTAACAGAAATATATCAAGAGGAGAAAAAGAGGGAGCTGTACTGCAGTTTCATGGTACGTTGACTGAAGCAGATTTTGCAACTCTAACATTCAAATTGCCCCTTCTTTTCATCACCTCTGAAGTTTTTTTTGTACCTCAGGAAAATTCACACTAGGAAGAATCAGGTGGAATTAAAGGCATCATATATTCTTGTTGAGTGCAAGAAATAAGGCTCTGAAAGTAGTAGAAAAGGAGAACTGGATTGAGGTAGTAAGAAGAGATGAGATTTGGAAGGAGATGAGATTTTCCAGGCAAGGATCTGGAAGTGGTTCCCTTAGAACTTTCTATGCCCATGTACCTGTTAGAAGGTCTTTGTTTACTTTAATTTTCAGACCTCAGGTCTAACCAATGGAAGAGGGTTTGTTTGGGGTTGGGGTGGGAGCAAGAAGTGTTGAGGAACCAAGTGTCCATTTTCATAGTATTCTAGGTTGACTTCCTTCAAGTTAAAGGCTTACACTGTTATGGCATGGAGCTAAGTAAAGAAAGTATTAATATCCTCAGAGCCCATAAAATTTTGGGGGTCACAGATTTAATAGAATTAAATGTACATGCATATAGAAATGGAGAAATAAGTTCACTCCGGTAGAAAAAATGTCTAAGAATACAAAAGTAGGCAGAGATCTAAACAGAGGGAGAGTCCAAGTAATTCCCTTTTACATTTTTTAATCACAATGAAAAATCTACTTTATGCATAATGTCAGATTGGATTCCACTGTTTTATATTATACTTTTTCTTTCAGTAATGGAATGGTAGATTCACATATCACTTATTCCATCTGGGAGACTAGTCACATAAGTATAATAAATCACATTTCTATCTTTCTAATTTTATTAATATTTATGTATGATGAACAAAAATTAAGTTTGGAAAATGGTTCAGTCCAAGGGGGTGTTTAATCATATTGTACACAAGGCAGTGTAGTATCCATTTTTTAATCTGTAGTATTCCAGGAACTGTCAGTGGTACCTAGTAGAGGCCTTTGGTAGCTGGTGCATATATCTGTGAATAAATTAATAAATAAAAACCTCCCTGAGGAGTCTCAGAGATTTTGACATACTTGGGGGAGAATTATTGGAAGCTAGGGACACCTGGGTGGCTCAGTCGGTTAAGCCTCCAACTTCGGCTCAGGTCATGATCTCAGGGTTTGTGAGTTCAAGCCCCACATCAGGCTCTGTGCTGACAGAGCCTGGAGCCTGTCTCCCTCTCTCTCTGCCCCTCCCCTGCTTGCACTCTGTCTTTCTTTGTCTCTCTCTCTCTAAAATAAATAAATGTTAAAAAAAATGAAAAAAAAAAGAATTATTGGAAGCTAAAGTCTTGATGAGCACATAAGTAAGGACAAGGCCCATGACATTTGGGTTAATGACACCTCATTTGCCATCACATTCCAATGTAGGTGGCTGTCCAGTGGAAACGCAGGTTACAGATAAAAACCTTAGTTCCTGTTAAGCAGCAATTGGTGAAACCCCTTCCTTCTTCCCTATCCGCTGTCTCTGAATTACCACCTCCCATTCCCTCCCCCTTTCCACAAAAGGCTAGGGATGAGAAATACCCTTTTTGCAATGATTTGGGGTTGAAGTAAGCCTTTTTCTTGTTGGTTTTGTCCAACACAAAAACTGGAATCTCCTGTCCTGGCCCTCTGATAGACCTAGTTGAGATGGATCCCCAATCTCCTGGGAATCATTTCAAGGAGAAATGAGGGGGTGGTCCTTACGAGAGCACCAGGAAAATGACTAGTACAGACTGCCTGGCCTAGCTCCATCGACAGAAACCAGCACTCCCACCTGTTTCCACAGCTTAGCCCTGCCCTTAAAGCCCAAGACCGGCAAGTTGCCTAGTTAATGTTTAAAACAAAAACCTGTTGAACAGAAAGAAATTCTCCCAAAGGACAAAAGGTCTTCATGCTGAAACCTCTTCCAAAATCTCTCCTGGGCAGAGAACACTAGATGTATAATCTCAAATACTTTTTAGTGAGATGGCATTTTAGCTTCTCAGGGAAGAAAAATAAGGTTCTGAGGAAGAGCCTAGAATTTTAGGGCAAGGGGAGGAGACCCTGAGAAGATTAGTGGACCCCAGACACCAGTGTGTTCAGAAGAGGGTCTTGGGTCCTTTGAAAACAAACCACCAGGCTGGCCGTGAGGTGGGTCTATAGCTGGTGGGGCCATGAGCTGGATGTTCAATGGAGAAGTCAGTCAGAGTGGTTTCTGAGAAAGGTTTCCTCTCAGCTCTTTTGTGATATGGTAATCATTAATTAGCTCCAACTACGCTGGAATCACATTTGGGAATTTTTATGAAATGTGGTTGATGTGGGCAACAAGAGAAAAAAAACCCGGGTAAATGTTTGATATTCAGCCTGTGATCTAAGGAGAGGATGCAACAGAGGATTCTACCAAAATAAATTGTATTTTATTTTGAATTGTTTGATAAGGATGAAAGAACATAGGGGTGCCTGGCTGGCTCAGTCAGTTAAACGTTGGACTGTTGGTTTTGGCTCAGGTCATGGTCTCACACTTTAGTTAGTTCAAGCCCCGTGTCAGGCTCTGCACTGGCAGTATGGAGCCTGCTTGGGATTTTCTCTTTCCCTCTCCCTGTCCCCTACTTGCACTTTATTTAGTTTAAATAAACTTAAAAGAATGAAAGAACACGTAATGGGAGTGTCCATACCTCTTCACCCCCAGCTTGGGGTGTCTCAGCAGACCTCTCATGGGCATCCTTCTTTCCCTACTCTGTTTGGAGTTAGATGTAGTCCCCATAGGGATTACAAATATCTGGGTATCAAGGGTTGACTCCACAGGTGAACAAATAAATAGTTATTTGGTAATTTTTTCTTGTAGGATCATGTTTCCACATATGCCATATCTAGAGGGTGGATAAGTAGGGCTTATATTCAGAGAAAGGATGATAGCTAAAATATAAATCCCATAATTTGTTCATGAATGTATCCTAAATGATTAGAATGAATGTTATATTAAATGAATGGCTCTACTAATATGATGGGATAGATGGCCTGCTAAGGCCAGCACAGCTTCTGATGCATGGGTTCTTCCTATGGTAGTTGCTTTCCTGGGGCACTGCTTCTGTACCTTTCAGGTCATGGCTCCCTTGCCCCTCATCTTCACCTTCTCCCACCTAAAAATAGTAAAAAGTTGATTCTACCCTCTTTTCTAATTGACAGTATTCCTGCTTCCTATCTTTGGGTAGCTGCCCCAATCCCTACATATACCCAACATGAAGGGAAGCTGCTGTTATAGTTTTAAGATGAAGAAAAGAAAAAAAAAAAAAAAACAACCCACAACTCTATCAGGATACTTGCTCCAGGGCAAATAAATTATCTGCCTGTGAAGTCTGACTGTTCCCCTCTGTGTGCTCTTCCCCTGCACTGCATTTCTAAAGGTTCTTAGGGAACATAGATGATATTTATGGGGTATTTTGTAGGCTAGAAAGAGTGAAAAAGCTTTATTCTCAAGGAATAATACTTGGCCCAACATCAGTTATGTTGATATGTCAAGGATATATCACACAATGGTACAGAATTCAGGAGCAGAGAGAAAATGTTATTCCTTCTCCTGTGAAATTCATTCATTCATCTGACAGATATTTATTGTGATAAACACAGGTTGTTAGAAGCTGGGGATGGAGTGGTAAAAAAGAGACAAAATCCCTGTCTTTCTGGAGTTTATAGTCTTTTAGGAAAGTTATATCTTTCCTACCTATGCCAGTGGACAGCTAAAGAGAGAGCAGTTATAGATGGCTGGAAGGCCTATGGCAATCTGAATTCTTTCTAAAGAATCTATGAACAGGAGACTGGTGGAATTTTGGTGCTAAATTAGCCTTATATAATCAAGGTTATAGTAACTCCCAGAGAAATCTAACTTGGCCACAGGAAAATAGTTAAGAATGATATATAAAGAAGTTTTCTAGTTAAATATGGGAGTGAGTGTGCATTGTATTTCAGGTTTAGTGTTGCAACTATTAGGCTAAACCAAGGGGAAAAAAGGAGAAGAATCTTATGTATGGTGGAGAAATACAAAGACAACTTTAAAAGACAAATTATAGATTGGGAGAAAATATTTGTAACATGTATATCATCCAAGAAGTAAAATATCCACATATATAAAGAGCTCCTACAAATCAGTAAGATAGTAAAAATTACAATGAAAAATTGGCAAAGGTTATTTTATTGGTCACCTCCCAGCAGAAAACAGCAGCTTACTCAAAGATTTCAATGAAGAAATTTAATGAATGTACTATTTACAGAGATGAGACCAGAGTTGGGGACAAACAACAACGGTACCAGCAAAATGAGGAAGTCATTACCACTCCTAGGTCTGGATGCATAAGGGAAAGGAATGGCTTCTTGAAGCTCAGAGAGAGCTGGGATTCCCTCTAGTTCCTGGATTCTTCTGGATCTGAGCCTGAGCAGACAAGCAGAGCAGGATACAGAAGGGTGAAGAATGGATCTGTGGTGGGGAGGAGGAAAAGAGAATAACCAGTATAGTCATAAACAGATACTCAGAGTTTAAACATAAATATCTAACAAATATTAATTTATTTAAGATTCAACCTCATTGATGAGCAGTGAAATATAATTTTAACAATACTATTTTTCACATTAGATTGGGAAAACCAAAATAAAGTATACTACTTAGTGTTGGTGAAGATGGAAAGAAGTCAAAACTCCCACACATTATTGGCAGTATAAGTTGATAGTTGTTTTGGAAAGTAATTTGGCAGTAACCATCCATTTTAAAAATACTCTTCGACCCAGCAACCCAGCTTCTAGAAGCAGCTTACTTCACTGAACGATAGTGAATTAAATTATTGTGTTCAAAAGGAGGCACCCAACCCTGCCCTACTCCATCCCTGGAGATTATAGTCTCTAAGGGATGGAGTAAGTATTTCTTACTCATTGTTCATATTTTGTGGCTCAAAGATATAGTTTAACAAATATTTATGGAGTACCTACTATGTGCCAAGGTCTTTACAAGGCACTAGATAGAGAATAAACTGTGGCTCCTCTCTTTGAGGGCTTATAATGATGTTGGTAAGAAGGTTATATAAACATACTTTGAATAGAAAGTGCTAAAAGAGGAAGCAGACACATTCACAGAATAATATTGAAACAAAGGGGAGGAAGAGTGTCACTTACATGGGAGATATCCTTAGAGAAGTTAAACATTTAGACTGAGTTTTGAGACATAAGCAAGATTTACCCAGGTGAATTAGGGGACAAAGACACTCCAAATAGAGGGAACAGCATGAAAAATGGATGAAAGCCAGAAACAGAAATTTTCTATTGGGGAGACAGAAAATCAGCTTAGTAGAGACTATTGCTTCTGCTAAGATGGAATAACAGGGAACAGACTTGCCCTCCTGCCTGAAAAAGAAAAAAAACACCCAGACAAAATATATAAAACATGACTTTCAGGAAACTGGACATCAGGTAATGGAGAGTGATCTCTGAGAGATGGAAACAAATGAGGTTTATTTTAAGATTTCCTCCACTTACTACTTTGAGACAGTTACCAGGCTGTGGTGCAGGGAGGTGGGGTCCATCTGGAGCCCAGAAGATGCTCTGAGTTGAGGACACAGAACTAAGAATCCTAGTAGACTAAGGCCAATTTCACTGGAAATTATAGAACACTGCTGAGAGAAATTAAAGGAGATCGGATAAATGGACAGATACACTTTGTTCATGGGTTGGAAGACTTTGTGTTGTTAAGATATTAGTTCTCCCCAAATTGATCTATAGATTCAATGTGACCCCAAACAAAATGCCTGCAAGTGGGGATCCCTGCAGAAAATAACAAGTTGATCTAAAATTCATAAGAGCCAAGTCATAACGACTTCGAAAAAGAAGAACAAAATTGGAGATCAGACACTACCTGACATACCTATAATATTCCTATAATACTACCTACAGTGAAGACTTACTATAAAGCTGTAATAATCCAGATAGTGTGATATTTGGCTTTAAGAGAGACAATGGAATATGGAACAGATAAAAGAGTCCAGAAATAAACCTACACGTATATGTTTTATTTATTTTTGAGACAGAGAGAGACAGAGCATGAACAGGAGAGGGGCAGAGAGAGAGGGAGACACAGAATCCGAAGCAGGCTCCAGGCTCTGAGCTGTCAGAACAGAGCCTGACACGGGGCTCCAACTCACGAACCGTAAGATCATGACCTGAGCTGAAGTCGGACGCTTAACCGACTGAGCCACCCAGGTGCCCCAACCTACACGTATATAGAAGTGATTTTTGACAAAGGTGCAGGGGCAATTGAGTGGATAAAGCATAGTCCTTCAACGTGGTGTTGGGACACAGAATGGATGAGGCCTAAATGTAATACTTAAAACTACAAAACTTGCAGAAGAAAACATGGAAGAAAATCTCTGTGACCTTGGGTTATACAAAGATTTCTTGGGTAGGTACCAAAAGCATGATCCATAAAAGAAAAAGATAAATTAGGCTTTATCAAAACTAAAAACCTCTGTTTTTTTTTAGAACGCACTGTGAGAAAATGAAAAGATAAGACACAAACAGGGAAAAGTAATTGCAAAATTTTATATCTCATAAAGAAATATATTCAGAGTATATGAAGAGTTCTCAAAATGCAACAATAAGAAAACAATGCCTTCTACCCTTTCCCCAAAATGGGCAAAAGATTTGGACAGACACTTTACTGAAGCAGATATATGGATGACAAGCACATGAAAAGATGTTCAATCTGAACAGTTATTAGGGACAGGTGAAATAAAACCATAATGAGATACCTATTAGAATGTCTAAAATAAAAAAGACTGACCATATCAAGTATTGGTGAATATATGGAGGAAATAGAACTCACTCATCGCTGGTAGGAAAGTAACTTAGTACAACCACTTTGGAAAACAGTTTGGCAATTTCTTAAGAAAGCTGGATATGCACCTACCAGGTGATCTAGCCTTCCACTCATAGGCTAAGAGAAAAGAAAGCATTTGTCCCTATAAAGACTTCTGCACAAATGTTCACAACAGCAGCTTGTTTTGTAAAAATGAAAGTTGGAAACAGGTTTGTCAACAGGTTGTTTGTCAACAGGTCAGTAGATAAACAAATTATGGCATAGAGACATGATGGAATACTCCTCAGTCATAAAACGGAATGTTTATACACATGACAACATGGATGCATATAAAAATAATTATGCTGTCTGACCAGATTCAATGGAGTGGTGAGGGCAGACATTGGGTTGGGAAGAAAAAGGAAAAAGTGTTGGCCAGCATAAACTACTTTTCTAGAAAATTTGAATGAGAAGAGAAGATGTATCAGTGGCTACCGGAAAGCACAGAAACAAGGAAGAGTTTTGTTTTGCTTGGGATGAGATCTGAGCATAGCTCAGGTCAAGGATATCATGTCACTTTGGGCTTTAGAATGTTGTGTTCAGGTGCTACAATATTCCTGTGATTCTTTGCTGTTTTTTGTTCTTGCCAGTTTTAACCAGAAAAGTGGTGGATGGCTGGGATGAACGTGTCTTTCTGACTCTGGTTTGGGGGAATGTGGAGAATAGGTAGACTAGTTAATTTGTTCATTCATTTAAGAAATACTGTGTGTGCATTTTACTCTCTGCTGGTTGGGGATATAGACAGGTAAATGGGAAATTATGACAGAGTCTGATAAGTGCAGAGACCAGGGGAATGGAGAGCACTAGGGGTGAACATAGTAGGGCTGTTAGACCTCAGCGAGATAGGGAAGTACTGTCAAAGCAGAGAACTAGCAGGTAAGTAGGAATCAGCCAGTGACAGAGAAGAAGATGGTCAGGCAGAGTCCTAATGTGGAATGTACAAGTACCATTCTGGGGAAGTTGGACTTCAACCTGAAGGCCCTGGAGGAGCTATTTGTTGAAGGGTTGGAGCTGGCGTAACCCCAATATCTTATGTGTTCTTGAGAAAGAATGTATTGCCCTCAGGGTGACAAGGGTTGAAAGGTGACAAGTCTTGGGGAGTGAGGCTAGTTAGGAGATAGTGAGGGTCATTCAGGCAGAAGGTGATGGTGCCTGAGGGAGAGAATGGCTGTGGGAAGGTGAGAGGTGGCTGGATTTGAAAGAGGACTTCAATAGTTCATTTTTGCTTTTGTTTCCCTTGCCACCAGAGACGTGTTGAGTAAGAAGTTGCTGGGGCCAAGATCGAAGAGGTTTTTGCCTGCTTTGTCCTCGAGGATTTTGATGGATTCCTGCCTTACATTTAGGTCTTTCATCCATTTTGAGTTTATTTTTGTGTATGGTGTAAGAAAGTGGTCCAAGTTCATTCTTCTGCATGTCGCTGTCCAGTTTTCCCAGCATCACTTGCTGAAGAGACTGTCTTTATTCCATTGGATATTCTTTCCTGCTTTGTCAAAGATTAGTTGGCCATACATTTGTGGGTCCATTTCTGGGTTGTCTATTCTATTCCATTGATCTGAGTGTCTGTTTTTGTGCCAGTACCAAACTGTCTTGATGATTATACTCAACACCCAAAAAACAAATAATCCAGTGAAGAAATGGGCAAAAGACTTGAATAAACACTTCTCCAAAGAAGACATCCAGATGGCCAACTGACACATGAAAAAATACTCAACATTACTCATCATCAGGGAAATACAAATCAAAACCACAATGAGATACCACCTTACACCTGTCAGAATGGCTAACATTAACAACTCAGGCAACAACAGATGTTGGTGAGAATGCAGAGAAAGAGGATCTTTTTTGCATTGTTGGTGGGAACGCAAGCTGGTGCAGCCACTCTGGAAAACAGTATGGAGGTTCCTCAAAAATTAAATATAGAAGTACCCTACGACCCAGCAATTGCACTACTAGGTATGTATCCAAGGGATACAGGTGTGCTGTTTCAAAGGGACATATGCACCCCAATGTTTATAGTAGCACTATCAATAATAACCAAAGTATAGAAAGAGCCCAAATGTCCATTGATGGATGAATGGATAAAGAAAATGTGGTATATATATACAATGGAGTATTACTCAGCAATCAAAAAGAATGAAATCTTGCCTTTGCAACTACTTGGATGGAACTGGAGGGTATTATGCTAAGCGAAATTAGTCAGAGAAAGACAAAAATCATATGACTTCACTCATATGAGGACTTTAAGAGACAAAAACAGATGAACATAAGGGAAAGGAAGCAAAGATAATATAAAAGCAGGGAGGGGACAGGGGTGCCTGGGTGGCTCAGTTGGTTGAGTGTCTGACTTCAGCTCAGGTCATGATCTTGCAGTTCGTGAATTCAAGCCCCGCGTCAGGCTCTGTGCTGACAGCTCAGAGCCTGGAGCCTGCTTCAGATTCTGTGTCTCCTTCTCTCTGCCCCTTCTCTGCTCATGTTCTGTCTCTCTGTCGCTCAAAAATGAATAAATGTTAAAAGAAATTAAAAAAAAATAAACAGGAGGGGACAAAGCATAAGAGACTCTTAAATATGGAGAACAAACAGAGGGTTACTGGAGGGGTTGTGGGAGGGGGGATGGGCTAAATGGGTAAGGGGCATTAAGGAATCTTCTCCTGAAATCATTGTTGCACTATATGCTAACTAATTTGGATGTAAATTAAAAAAAAATAAAATTAAAAAAAAAAGAAAGAGGACTTCAAGAGTTGGCTACTGTAAGGGGGTTGGAGGGAAGGAAGAAATTCAGAAAGACACCCATTTGGTGGTGGTTGGGTTATGAGGGTTGATTATGTGTTCAGTTCTAGCATGGTGTTATGATATCCAGTAGGATGCATGATAAATAGTTTGAATCATAACAGAAAGAGGACTTTGCTGAAGATGATTTAAGAATTAGTAACATCTCTACTTTACTGTAAGGCAAGGAAGTTGGCTGGTAACCTCTTCCACTTCCATGCATTTGTGTCAAAAATAAACCAAAGTGTGAGAACATCTATCTATGCCACTGAGTGGTATAGTTCATCTTCTTAGCTTCTTCCTGATCATGCTTGCAGAAAGCCAAGTTCATACTCCATGCTTTTTGGGTGCAAGGGTGTAGAGGGAGAGACCCATTAATCTCACCCCTCCCCACATATAGAACATCTGCTCTCCTTTTGATGGGGGTGGCCGGGAGCACACCTCCTAAGTCCCCACACATACAGCAGGGCTGCACGGGGCTGAGCTGATGGCTGAAACCAAAGAAGCTCCAAACCTGTTGTCAAAGCAGCTGCATGAGCCATAAATTGCTTGCAGAAGCAGATCCAGTGGCTTTCTAAGGGGAGGGAGTGAAACAGGAGCAGTTACGCTTGAGATAGATTTCCCTTTGGTTTTCTTTCTTTTTTTTTTTTCCAACGTTTATTTATTTTTGGGACAGAGAGAGACAGAGCATGAACGGGGGAGGGGCAGAGAGAGAGGCAGACACAGAATCGGAAACAGGCTCCAGGCTCTGAGCCATGAGCCCAGAGCCTGACGCGGGGCTCGAACTCACGGACCGCGAGATCGTGACCTGGCTGAAGTCGGACGCTTAACCGACTGCGCCACCCAGGCGCCCCATCCCTTTGGTTTTCTAATCCAGTTCAGAGTTGCAGTATTCCGGGTTCCTTCTTGGGTACAAAAAAAAAAAAAATCCATGGGCTGTATTTTCCTTTAGATTTCCTTAGTTAGACTTGTCTTCCCGACCACCTGGTGAGTTGTTCTACCACTGGGCTGACTCCCATTTCTAAGAGAGCATTGAAGAGCCTCCCCATTGTGAGGTCAATAAGAAAGCATCCTTTCTCTGGGTCTTCCAGGGGTTTCCTATCATGTTACCTTTATGGCATCATACATGGCTTTTTACAGATGAGGAAGAGCAATCCTGTCAATTTGTCTCTACTTCATTTTCTTCCTTTGCAAATAAAAACCTTGGCTATTCAAGTGGGGTCCTGTGCCTGTCTCTGAGAGAGGACCCTACACCATACATAAATTATGTGTTTTTATGTAAAGTATGTGTGAGTGTGTGTGTGTGTATGTGTGTGTGTGTTGCAAAGGGATGGCTTATTAATACATTTGAATTTTAACGTGTTCTTTAGTTTATTCCTGTTACTGAAGAGTTTTAAGGAAAGGAGACATATATAAACTTACACTGGCCATTAGAACTCTAAGGACAACAATATTTCATCTTACATAATTCTTTGCCTTCCTTTCCTTCCATCCTTTCTTTCTTCTTTACCATTTTACACGAACAAACTTTATTGAGTAGTTTCCATGTGCTTATTATTATACTAGGTGCTGTGGATATTGAAATGAATTAGGAGCCCTTCCTGTCCTTGAGGAGTTGTCTACACTTATTGTATATTAAGAACATTCCCTAAATACAGAAGCAGCTTGTTTTGTATGGCAGTGAACCATAACCAGCTGCATATTATGTTGGTGCTGCTGCTGACCCGCCCTCCAATGCCCATATTGGAGTTTTTTTCCAGTCAAGCTAATGGGTTTGAGTTGATCCATCCATATTCTAGCATCCAGTTCCCCAGTGACTAAGGACAATCTTCTCCCCAGTGACTGGTCACAGCTGGAGACACAATCTGTGGTTCTGGAGGTAGGAAAATTAACTGGAATGCAACTTGGGAACTAGAAATTAATTAGGACAAGGCCTGAACACAGCACGATGCCCCGTATTGAGAATCAATTTCTTTTTCTCCTGAATCATTTCCATTGTTGTCATACAAGTGTGCTCCATGATCACCATTAGCAACAATGAAAACCTGCCATGGCAAAACTTCTTGAAAAAGATGTCTATTGCCTCCTTATCCATATTTTCACTTCTATTGTCTTCTCTCCTTAACTGTTGGATTTTTTCCTCTCTGCAGTGAAATTGCTACTACAAGGTCACTAATAACTTTTAAGTTGCCAAATTCAACTATTTTTCTCGTCGCATTTTGGCATCTCTGCAGCCACCATTCCCTTGCTGACTTGCTGCATCTTCTCAGTTACTACATCTGCTCTTTCTCTTTTGCTTGGCCTGTAAAAATTAGAGTCCTCTGGCAACCCCCAACTCTTCTCTAGCTGTAATCTCTCCTGAGGCGAGCCTATTCAGCCCCGTGGCTTGACCTCATTTCCACATATGCAGACGACCCCAGATTTACCTCTCCCTAACCTTCTACCTCATTTATCCCACTTCTCACTTGACTTGTCCATTTGGAAGTCTAAGAAGTACCTCAGATGTAACATGGCCAAATTGTAACATGGCCAAATTAAGAGTTACTTTATATTCTTCCCTGTCTCTTCTCCACCTCAGAAGATGACATTCAGTAGCTCAGGCTCCAGGTCCAGGTTGGTGCCATCTTTGATCTCTATTTTTCTTCACTCTTCAGATCCAGTCTCTCAGAAAGCCCCCTCAAATATCTTCCATATCTGTCTCCTCTGGTGCATCACCACTGTATTCCAAGTCATCAGTACGTCTTGCCTGGGCTATGACCACCCTTGCTTCCCTTTGATCAATTGGTACCTAATTAGCCATGAGAATTTTCAAAACACAAATCAGAATGTTTTATTTTATGGTTTAAATCCCTCTACTAGAGTTCCATTTTATTGAAAATAAAATCAGGGCACCTGGGTGGCTCAGTTGGTTAAGCATCCAACTTTGGCTCAGGTCATGATCTCATGGCTCTAGAGTTTGAGCCCTGCATCCAGCTCTGTGCTGACAGCTGGAACCTGCAGCTCACTTTGAATTCTGTGTCTCTCTGCCCCTCCCCTGCTCATGCTCTGTCTCTCACTCTCCCTCAAAAATAAACATAAAAAATTAAAAGAATATAATTTAAAATAAAATCTAAAAGCCTTACCATGACCTCTTCCATAACTTATGTGAACCCCACCAACTTCTCTCATGTCACCCCCTGTCACTTATCCCAATGCTCTTTTCTCCAGGTACACTGACCTCCCTTCCATTCCTTAGACATTCCTTCTTGTGCCCACTTCAGGCCCTCTGCATTTGTTGTTCCTTCATATGGAATCCTCTGCCCCCATGCCAACTCCTTCTGGACATTTTGGTCTCTGCTGGCACATCATTGCCTCAGAATATTCCCTGGATATATAAAGCTTCTAGGCAACCCTGTCACCCCCATTAGATCATATTGTTTTATTTTTTATTATTCAGGTTTCTCACTATCTGAAATCATCTTGTTCATTTATTATTTTTTTGTACTTCACCTGTCTTTCTCCAAAGGAACATAGCCCTTGTGGGAACACAAACATCATCTCATTTAATTTTCAGTCCCCATGCCTACAATGGTGTCTGGGACATAGTGGGTGCTCATAAGTCACTCCTCTGCTCATGACCCTTTACTTCTTCCCATTTTAGGGTAAGTCAAGGCCTTGTGCTTTTGATGACCTACAAGGTCCTATACAGTCTGAGGTACCTCCCTGTACCCCAACCACCAGCTCCCCTGAGCTCATCTCTCTTACTCTACTCTGGTCTCACCAGCCTGCTCACTAAACATTGAACAGACCAAGCAGGGACTCCACACTTGCTGCCCCTCTGCCGGGAGCTCTCTCAACTGAGCCATCTGCAGGCTTGCTCTTCATTCCTCCATGTCTTTATCTGGGGACTCCCTTCCCTTCCATATCACCAATTTTACTCCCTGCCCTGACATTTCATTTCTTCTTTCCTTAACTTTCCTCCTTGGCACTTAACACAGTCTAAGCTGTGATATATTTTATTCACTTGTTTATTTTTACTCTCTCCCACTAGACTGTAGTTTCTAAGAGAGTAAGGGGTTTTGACTGTTCTGTTCACTCTTATAGCCCATGCTTGGGTAGTGCTTGGCACACAGTCATTCTCAGTAAACATTTGTTGAGTGAATGAAAAAAAAGGAAGAACTTGGTAGTTTCCATTACGAATTCTGGAATTTACTGGGAAGTCACTGAATGATTTTGAGATGAATATCTGATTTCCATTGAAAAAAGAAAGATTGACTTGGAGATTTGTAACAGATGGAGAGTAAGTGTAGCAATTGGATGACAGGGTAGGAGGAACTTGCAGTAATTTGGGGGAGAGACAGTGGTGGCCTGGATTAGGGCTGTGGCAGTGGGGATGGCAAGAGGGGGTGGATTTGATACAGTTAAGAGGCCGAATGTGTAGGAGCTGGTGACTGACTAGAAGTGGGAAGCCGAGCTGTGTCGAGAATGAATTTAAGGTTGCTAGTGTGAGTACCTGTGTGAATGGTTGTTCTATTCCTGGAAACAAAACACTGGAGAAGGAAGAGATCAAGGGCTCAAAGTCTCTGGACTTGCTGAGTTTCGCATGTCTGGGAGATAGAGGAGTGGAAATACTGTGTTGGATATTTAGGTCAGGAGCTCAGAACAGTTGAGTCATCAGCACAAAGATAGTACATGAAGCCATGGTAGTAGGTTGTAAACAAAAACCAGTATCAGGCTGCACCTGTGAGACCAAAAGTTCATCGAACATTTTAATGGTTCTAGCATTTATGGTTGTTTCTCTCTGGGAAGACTTGTTTGCTAAGTCACCCCTGTATTGAATGTCAGAGTACTCTCAATGGCCAACTGGAGACTTAAACGTTCCTACCTGTGACCCTCCCATCAGGGTTGCCCTGGACATTCTTGCAACTCTGTCTTGACTGAGTTCTGTTTTTGGGTTTCCCTGATGCATCACCTGAGTCTTCCCCAACAACTGAACTGGCTATGAAGAAGGTGTGAGAGGATGGTAACAGTCACCTAACCCAGCTGCAAGTTGATGTAATTTTTTCTTGAAGCTTTTGGACTTGTACTCAGACCACAGTTATTCAGTGTTGCATGGGGGCAGGGGACACATAGCCCAAGAAATTAATGAAGAGCACAGGGCTAATGGAAATGCCTTAAATTGAACATGGATAGATCTTGGTATAGTTCCATGAACATTTTGATATCTTTGTATCTTTGTTTCAATCTGAATTAATAGTTGTAAGAAACTATGCATTTGTTTTTGGCTGTTTTTTTTTTCCTTTTTCTATTTAAAATATTTTTTAAACTGACATATTTATTGTAAAAAAGTTCAGTGTAGAAGGATATACATGGAAAATACAAGTCCTTTTTCACCCCCTACCCCCCCCTTTTCCCCTTTTTAAACTGATTCAATTGATTGTCCTGTTAAATTTTGTTTTAAATTCAAATTTGGTTGCGTTCAACAACTTAGCATGATTCACTCTGATTCCACTCAGGTTTCTTTGTGGCAGCTGTTTGCCGTGAATGAATATCTTGCTTGTGCTGGGGTCTTCTCTGTGGCTTCTCTAGGCAGCTTTTGACCAAAAAGCACCTGGGAGTACAATCAGATCTTAATTCTTGGGCAGGAGATGGTGAGCTCTGAGAACAGGCAGCTGCCTCCCTTTGGGAGGAGTGGGAGCAGGTGGGGGCAAGAGGGCCACATGCCGCCAAATCCCTTGCACATTTTCCCCCTTCCTCAGCAGAAGCTGCAAATCGGGCTGAATACCACAGGGAGATTTTTTCCACTGCGAACAACTGTCCCAGGATGGCAAGCTGGGATCATGTTTCAGGAATCTCGTGTTGCCCTTGAGAAGCCATGCGGATAGCTGTCAAGTGTGTGTAGGGGATAAGAAGGCTCCAAAGAGAAGCAATGAGTCACAAGGCCCCAGGGTGAAAGGGGGTCTTCTGGTGGGATTGGGGGTGGAAGACAGGCAGATACCTCCAACTTTCACTTCAACTTTTCGTGGAAGTGAATTATCAAAATAGTAGCAACTCACACTTTAAAAAATTAATTATTTGGAGGCACCTGGGTGGCTCAGTCAGTTGAGCTTCTGACTTCAGCTCAGGTCACCATCTCACAATTTGTGAGTTCGAGCCCCACGTCGGGCTCACTGCTGTTGTGCAGAACCCTCTTCAGATCCTCTCCCTCTCTCTCTCTCTCTCAAAAATAAACATTAAAATAAATAGATAACAAAAACATCAAAAAATAACAAATTATTTGTTTCATCTAACCTTATTTTTCCTTTCCTTGAAAATTTTATTTCATTCCAATTTAGTTTCCAATCCAATTTGAAACATATGAAAGTTTAGGGACACCTGGGTGGCTTAGTCAGTTAAGCGTCTGACTCTTGGTTTCAGCTCAGGTCATGATCTCACAGTTTCATGAGTCTGAACTCTGTGTTGGGCTCTGTGCTGGCAGTGTGGAGCCTTCTTGGGATTCTCCCTCCTTCTTTTTCTGCCCCTTCCCCACTTGCACTCTCTCAAATAAATAAAATGAGCTTAAAAAATATATTTGAAAAAATATATTTAAAATACATATGAAGTTTATTTAAATTTGAATTATGAAATACCTCATAAATATTATTTCATAAATATGAAATAATTAGGAAATATTTCATAATTTAAATTATAGTTTATTAAAATTAATTGAACACATAGTAATATCAGTATCCTCATTTTCTTTTTTTTTCTTTTTTCTTTTTTTTTTTTTAAATTTTTTTTTCAACGTTTTTTATTTATTTTTGGGACAGAGAGAGACAGAGCATGAATGGGGGAGGGGCAGAGAGAGAGGGAGACACAGAATCGGAAACAGGCTCCAGGCTCCGAGCCATCAGCCCAGAGCCTGACGCGGGGCTCGAACTCGCGGACCGCGAGATCGTGACCTGGCTGAAGTCGGATGCTTAACCGACTGCGCCACCCAGGCGCCCCCTCATTTTCTTTTTAATTGTCCTTTGGCTCTGAAACATATCATTAATACCTTCATTCCCAGGGCCATCTCTCTCTCTCTTTTAAATTCACACATTATGCATGAATCCATCATAGTAAAATATTCCAATAACACCAATTCTTTGCATTGGAGGGCACTTAACAGTTTGCAAAGTAGATCACAGTTATTCTCTAATGTGATCTTTGAAAGAAATAAATTACCTTCTTCAGCTGGTAGAGGAAGAATCTGAAAGAGAGAGATTGAGAGATGTGCCTGTGTTCATGCTGAAGCAGGAGTCAGGGTAAGATGTTCAGTCTTCTCTACTGTAGCTTCTCTGCCTCCATGTGTACAGAGTGGACTAGACCCCAAGAGGGTCCCACAGATAGAGGGATACAGCCAAAAAAGTTTGTTTACTAGAAGGTGTTCTCAGCTGATGGTGCACATCTGTGTGTCTTTTGAAAGACCCTGGGAGAAGGGCCCTGGCTGGCAGACTTTTCTAAAGCAAATGTGGGGCAAGGGGTAAGGAAGAGGAGGGAGAAGACAAAGGCGGGAGGTCAGAAGGTGAACCTCATCTAGTTCCTAATTTAAGTCAGTGACCTTCAGTCACTGTCCAGGAGACTGTGTGTAGCTTTTTACTCTGGACCAACCCCTTTTAACAGTCACCTTCCTCAAATAGGGTGACTGTCTTTGATCCCATACCTGTAGAGGGGACTGCATTGATTTGGTGATCCAGTGGTTGGGCAGGGATTCAAGGAGGCAGCCAGGCAGCGCTAAACAGCACAACACAGAAATAGCAACCCCTGTGGAATGCTATCAATATTCCAGACCTGCCTCCTCCCTTACTCCCCCTGTGCAGCCCAAAATAATCAAGCCAATCAGCCAGGTGGGATGGCTTCTCTTCATTCCCACCCATTCCCCTTGAGCACTATTTTGTGTGTCTTTGAGTTATTTAACTCAGTACTTGGAGCTCATTTTATCCATATTTTATCTGCATAAACACGTTGTTAGGGAGAGTTTGGGGCAATGAAGAGGAAACTAAGAGAATGATTTGTACTGGGCCTTACACTCTACCACAGGGGGCCAACATTGTCTGGGTCCCATTCTTTGGGGTTCAGCTGGGCTTGAGTTGAGGGGTCTTGGTTTCAGTATGGAGTGCTTTCTATCCTGATATTTCAACCATTAGAATTAATTCTCATTGCCCCTGCAATGGAGGACTGGGAAAAACGGCTCCTCCTTAAAGCACGGTGGCAAACTGAGGCTCAGGCTTATTAAAGAGGCCTGAGAAAAATCACACACAATGTGCCTCAGAGTTTCCATCTGTCAAATGCCTCTGATAGGGAAGGGCGCCTGTTTAAGGTAAAGTGAAGGTACAGTGGGAAAGCCTTGGGGCTGGGCCTGGCTCTGCCCCTAGTCAGCTGTGTGATCTTGGGCAAGTCATTTGCAATCTCCAGGCCTCAGTTTCCTCATCATTAAAATAAGGGGCTTGGACTAGGTGATAGATATTAATAATATTGATATTGATTATTGATAGATTGATGATTCAAATATCCTCTGGCCTCCCAGCCTAGGAGGTCAGCAAGGACATGGTTAAATGGATGTCATGTCTCTGATTTTGAAGACCTTTGACTATGTTTTGCTTTACAACCTCCTGTTCCCCTCCTCCCCTTCCCACCCCAGGCTCCTTTTCCCTCCCATGCGTTGCTGGTATAGATCTAGCTAGCTACACACTGTTTCTCTTCTAGACCTAACACCCATCATTCTGGTGCCCCATATCTTCAGGGGATGGATATGGGCTACCCAGTGATGATAACTTTGCTAAGCTGCCTCAGTTTCCCCCCAGTGACAGAGGACAATGTGTAGAGACACATTAGAGCCAGCACACCTTTATTTAGTCACCTCTTTGTAGAAATGTACTTAAATATGTGGGGTCTCCCTGGCTTGGTGTTCCATGAGAAGACTCCTATTTGTAGAAAACAATGTTGCCATTGCCTACTTCTAGAATGTCTATAAGCTCTTGCATTGGTCCTACATGCCAGGACTTTTAAGATCAAATCTCTCTGCTCCTAGCCCATCTCATAAGTTCTTTGGTAAATAAAGGATGCATTAGCAGTTAGAAGGGTAGATGTGGACCAGTCACCTAGACTTGGGAATGATTAAACTCTATCAAACTACAGAAAAATCATTTTCTGAAATCCCAACTGGTGTTTGGAAATACATTACTTCTCTCAAGTAACATACTGGGGCTTTTGGCATTCAACTCTCTAAACCAGATAAAGTGAGAAAACATTCTCTCAATACTTCACTACAACCCTACTTCGTTTTGATGCCAGATGTGTGGATTTTCCACACATCAAGCAATTCTGTCCCACCAGCTGGGTGTCCTACAATTTAACTCATTTCTGATACTATTTACCTGGATATAGTGTCAGATCCCACATGTTAAGGGTTCAGTCCCACAGGACTGCCCCAATGTTAGATGTTAATTGCAAATCCAGGTTGTTACCTGTGCTTCTGACCGACTGGCTATAAGTCAGAATTTCCCATGATCCTTTCCTTGGGCTCAATCAATTTACTAGAGTGGCTCACAGAACTCAAGAGAAACATTTCACTTACTAGATTACCAATTCATTATAAAGGGACATAACTCAGAAGCAGTCAGGTAGAAGAAATGCATAGGGCAAGCATGTGGGAATGGGCAGGGAGCTTCCACGTCCTCTCTGAGGGCTCCACTCTCCCCCACATCTCCACCAACCCGCCCCCGTATCTCCACCAACCCGGAAGCTATCTGAACTCTGTTCTTTTGGGTTTTTATGGATGCTTCATTACTTAGGCATGTTTGATTGAATCAATGGCCATTGTGATTGAACTCAATCTCCAGCTCCTTTCCTGGACATCAGGAGAGTGGGGTTACAAGTTCCAACCCTCTAATCACATGGTTGGTTCCCTTGGCAACCAGCCCCCACCCTCAGGTGCTTTACAAAAGTTACCTCATTAACATAAAGTCAGATGTATTTGAAAAAAGGTTCGTTATTAATATCAAATGACCTTTATTGCTTTTTTTTTTTTCAACGTTTATTTATTTTTGGGACAGAGAGAGACAGAGCATGAACGGGGGAGGGGCAGAGAGAGAGGGAGACACAGAATCGGAAACAGGCTCTAGGCTCTGAGCCATCAGCCCAGAGCCTGACGCGGGGCTCGAACTCACAGACTGCGAGATCGTGACCTGGCTGAAGCCGGACGCTTAACCGACTGCGCCACCCAGGCGCCCCTATTGCTTTTATAACTGAGCAAATTCCAAGGATTTTAGGGGCTCTGTGCCAGAAATGGGAAGAAGACTAAATATATATATTTCTTGTTACAAATCACAATATTACACCAGAAATTCCCAAGAATGTTCAGAAATACTGGTTGCAAGTAAAATAAAGGATCTGTGATGAAGTATTTGTGAGATACTTGAACATCTTAAAAATTTTTTTTAATGTTTATTTTTGAAGGAGAGAGAGACAGAGCATGAGTGGGGGAGGAGCAGAGAGAGAGGGAGACACAGAATCTCTGAGCTGTCAGCACAGAGCCTGATGTGGGGCTTGGGCTCACAAACTGTGAGATCATGACCTGAGCTGACATTGGATGCTTAACCAACTGAGCCACCCAGGCACCCCATCTTAAATAGGATTCTTTTCTGCAGGACTTTTCAGAGGCTTTAATAACTCAATCTACTTCATAAATCTTTAAGGAAGGGGATAGCTCTTAGCATTTTCTAAACATATTTGTCCATACAACTTGTGTTTTCACAGATTGCCTTTCTAAATTATTCAGTTGCACAGAATATACTTTTTAAGTCTCTTTTAAATGAAAGAAGTTGTTCTAATGCTGGTCTGTGAGGCTAATTGGTGGGAAGATATTTTGGGCCAGGTTGGGCACTGAGGTGCCTGAAATTTTACATTTTGAATGGCTATCTTTTCCTAATTGGTATCTGCTCACAGCAACCTGGTTCTGTGCTCATCTTCAAGGGCTCAACATTGCCCCCCAGTGGGCTCAGCTAGATGCTGAATTTTCCTTACAATTGTCCTAAACTTGGGATATGACCTTGACAGCTTCTACAAAACAAAATCTTTTAGAGTCACAGAAAAGACAGTACTGTTATCATACATGATATCACTTAAAAATTTTTATGATGAAATTACGTGTGCTTGTTTTAGAATAAGAACATTAAGGTAAGGAAAATGAAGAAAATAAAAATAACCCATAATCTTACTACTCAAAAGTTAACTATTACCCTTTATATCCTTCCAGTCTTTTTTATTTATGCATCAAAAAATCAGACTTCCCCTGCTCCTAAGTGAAAAAAATTTTTCCGAGGGTGCCTGGATGGCTTCGTCATTTAAGCACCTGACTCTTGATTTTGGTTCCGATCACGACCTCACAGTTTGTGAGATCAAGACCCACATCAGGTTTTGTGCTGACAGTGAGGACCCTGCTTGGGATTCTCTCTTCTTCTTTCTGTATCCCTCCCTCGCTTGCTCTCTCTCTCTCTCTCAAGATAAATAAATAAACATTAAAAAGATATATTTCAAGCCTCTGTGTGTGTGTGTGTGTGTGTGTGTGTATGCATTTAAATGTCATTTGAGAACCTGCTCCTTGAATATTTTTGTTCCTTATTAAGGAGGCAGGAGGAGAGAGAGGGTGAAATATTGAAGGGATAACTTAGGAGCTAAGTAGTCCACTATGTTTTATGGATATTGGTATCAATGTCTTTCAAGAGGAACATACGCACTTTAATGGCACCCAAAGACAACTTTCCTGTCTGCGTTAGTTTCCTGTGGCTGCTCCAGTAGTAGCACAAACCTTACAGCTTAAAACAATATGGATTTATTATCCTACAGCTCTGAGAGTCAGAAATCCAAAATCAGTCTCCTGGGCCAAAGCCAAGGTGTTAGCAGTGCTGGTCCCTTCTGGAGGTTCCGAGGGGTAACTCTGTGTCCTTGCCTTTCTTTCTTTCCTTTTTTAAAAAATGTTTATTTATTTAATTTGAGAGAGAGTGTGTGCAAGTGGGGGACAGGCAGAGAGAGAAGGAGAGAGAGAATCCCAAGCAGCCCCGAGCTGTCAGTGCAGAATCCAACAGGGGGCTGAAGTCATGAACTATGAGATGATGACCTGAGCCCAAATCAAGAGTTAGACACTTAACTGACTGAGACCCCAAGACTCAGCTTCTAAAGGCCACCTGCATACCTCGGCTCATGGACCCTTTCTTATGTCACATCACCTTGGCTTCCATTGTCACTTCTACTAATGATGATGATCCTCCTGTTCCTCTCTTAGGAGGACCCTTTTGATTACATTTGGCCCACATGGATAGTCCGGGATAGCCTCCCCATCTCGGGATTCTTAATCACATCTGCAAAGTCCCTTTAGCTGTGTAGGGTAAGATAGTCACAGGTTCTGGGGATGAGAATGTGGTTATCTTTGGGAGGGAGGTATTTAGTCAGTCGGTCAATTCTGTCTATCATACTGGCTTTTTATTTCTTCTGCATTTTATTTTATTTGTTTTGGAATTTAAGGTAAGAATTAGATACGTTTTATTTTCTGGAAGTCATGGTCTCTAAAGGCCATGGATTAATGTGGTAAATATGAAAGTTTGTCAGAGGGTGGCAGAAAGTCAAATAAAGCCCTCTTGTAGCATCTGGCTTGGCTAAAAGCCACACTTCTGGGATTGACATAAAGGGTTTGGCCATCTATGCACAAGGTTAGGGGGAGTCAGCAATTGGGCATTCTTGGCATGGTTTAGAGCTGGATCCCAGAAGCCATTGCGTACCATCTCTTCCATGCTGCATTTGAGAACTTAGCATCTCGGAGTGTTCCCACCATGTCTCTGACTTGGCTATGTGCTTCCTTTGAAGTTCTATATCAGTTGTTTACAAATAATACATGCCAGGGCTCCTGAGTGGCTCAGTCGGTTAAATATCCAACTTTGGCTCAGGTCATGGTTCATGGGTTTGAGCCCTGCATGGGGCTCTGTGCTGACAGCTCAGAGCCTGGAGCCTGCTTTGGATTCTGTGTCTCCCCCTCTTTCTGCCCCTCCCCTGCTTGTGCTCTGTCTCTATCTCAAAAATAAATAAACATTAAAAAAATAAGGCATGCCTAGTGCCATCAAAGTTCTGAGATGAAGGACATGACTCACTTACAAGAACACTGGAAGTTCAGGGCAATGTTGGGAAGAGATCCTGGTTTCATTTGTCTTCCCCCACCTCTCCTCAATCCTCCCACCTTCAAGTTCATGTAAAAAATACATGAAGGCCTCAGAGAGAATAAGCAAACTTCTGTCACACTTGGCACACTCTTTCCTGCTTTCCTTTAATAAGAAGGAAGAGGAAAGAAATAAGCATTTGGATAAGAGCCCAGTAGCCAAGCCAACATCAGTTCAGACTTTCTCTGAGCAGTGGCACCTCCTGGGTGTCCCTCTGGGTGGTAACACTAATATTAAGTACATTCATTGGGGCTTACTCTTGACTCTGCTATGCTGGGTTTTCTCATCTTGTCCTCATGACTACCCCCTGGAGTTGGAATATAAGAATTTCCATTTCACAGATGGGGAGTCAAGGCTACAGGGAAGTTAAGCAGTGGTTTCCCCAATTTTTCACTTCTAGGCATGCATAGAAAGTGGTAACATTTTGAACTTCACCCGGAGGTAAAATGATGGAGCTGCTCAAGGTGAAGGTGATGGGCCTTAGTCTCCAGCTGTTGAAGTACCACCCAACACCGTGCTGAAGTGAGCAAGACCTCAGCACACCTCAACTTTTCCAAGACTGCAAGGCTAGGAAGTCACAGGTTGGATGCCACGTTTCTCTGATTTTTGGTTCCAGATTCCCTTTTTCTTGTAAATCTTAGGTTCTCTGGAAGCATCTCAAACTAAAATAATTGCCTTGTCTCTAACTTATCTTCTCCTTCCAGTTATCTTGCTGCCTGTCTCAGGTCAGTTTTCCAAGAATCAGAGCCTATGATATCTTTGGGCAAGGTGCTTATTGAAGAATGACCCCAGGAGATGATGTGTAAAGGAATGGGGTTGAGGGTCCTGGAAGACAGGCAAAGACATGGTTGAGCCTGATCGCTGGGGGAGCTCTGGAGTACCACGGAGCCCTTTGTGATCCAAGGGCTCACCTTTTGAGCTCCATATCCATCAATCAATGGTTTTGATCTGTTTTGGGGTGAGGGTGTAATCTCCCAGGCATCCCAGGCAAGGTGGCTTCCAGGGCTGAGGGTGATTCTCCGGAAATGGGCAGAGCTACAAGGGAAACTGCACTCACGGTAGCTGGGATATAGGTACACCAACCTGGTGAAGGGGTTCTGAGCTGGACACCAATAGCCTCCACCACATGTCTCAGTCATCATACTGCCATTTGTCCAGCTCCCCATTGGTCCAGCAGCCCAAACTAGACACCCCAGACTCATCTTTGCTATCTCTTTCTGTTACATTATGCATTGGCCAAGTTCTCCTGAATTTGTATCAGAAATTCCTTTCAAACTTGTTCTCCTCTGGCTGCTGCTGGAGTTCAGGCAACCATGATTTTCCTATTCACCCATTTTCCTCGAATTATTCCCAAGGGCTCATCCATCTCTTCCAGCATCCAATTTCCACTCTGCCAATCTACCCAGCTGCCAGTTATCCTTTGTGTCTGTTGATGTCATTTGGTGGCCTGGAAAGCATCGGCATCTTTCCAAAGCCCATACAGGTTAAAGGATTGTTTCTGTAGCATGGCCAAAAATACTTTTCACAAGTTGGCCCATCTTACCCATCTATCTATATCTCTTTCAATCTCCTAAGGCACCTCTGAGTCACACAGAGGTGCTCATCTTCCCCAGACACCTGCTAAATTTTTGTTGGATGAATTAATGAATGAAGAGTGATGGTTTTGTACAGAGGTTCACATTTCAGGTTAATGTGAATAATTTGCCTGTTCCTGAGGACTGTCTACAAACCAGGAAACCACTCCTGGAAACTCTGCTTTTAATTCCAGGTTTGAAACATGTTGCCACGGCATGGACTCCACTTTCCCATATGTTCCATTTATTTTAACTTAAACAAATCCATGAGTGTCTTATAGGATTAAGAGTTATTTGCTTGCTTGCTTTTTAAATATGAAAAAGTTGGATATTATAATGATCATAATCTGGTCTATTTTGTAAATAATTTTTAAAAAGTTTAATGTTTATTTATTTTTGAGAGAGAGAGAGAGGGAGACATAGAATCTGAAGCAGGCTCCAGGCTCTGAGCTGTCAGCATAGAGCCTGACTTGTGGCTCAAACCCATGAGCATTGGGATCATGACCTGAGCTGAAGTCAGATGCTTAATCAACTCAGTCACCCAGGGGCCCTAGAATCTGTCCTATTTTGAATCTGCCCAGGCTCTGCTTCTACATTTTGCTCAACTTACATTGGGGATCCAAACTGGGGTATCAATGTCTAAATTGAAAAGATATGGAGAAATCATCTATGTCTCAAGGAGATGCTACTGGTATATACAGGTAATAACAACATAAAGAGCTAAGTATAACTATTTCCCTGCAGTTTGGCCAGGAGTGGGTGTCCTGGCTGAGGACACAGGGTGCAAGGGTAAGACGAGAGTGGGAGACGCTGCCCAAAGGTAAGTGTGGGTCCAGTGGCACACTAGCCACCTAAATGTGTGTGTGTGTGTGGGGAGAGGGGCAGAGAGTGAGGGAGAGAATCCAAGCAGGCTCAGCACAGAGCCCGATGTGGGGCTTGATCTCACAAACTGTGAGATCATGACCAGAGCTGAAACCAAGAGTAGGATGCTCAATCAACTGAGCCAACCAGGCGACCCTCTTTTTTTCAATGATCTTTTTCTCCTTATATCAACCTACTCTTTAGAAATGTAATATAAGTGAATTTTTTTCATACACAAAGATCATTTGTTTCTTTTTGCTGTACATATAGCTGTAATGTTCATGGCAGTTTGGCTCTTGGATGTGACCACAGAAATGTCTGGCAAAGCATAGGACTGTGGTGTGGATCTCCACACCATACCAATAAACATTAGTGCCCCTACGTGTAAACCATGCATTGCATCCTTTCCCTGAAACCAGCTGACTGTGCCCTAGATCTTCAGCTTTATTTTGCTTTGTTTCTCAGTAGGTAGCTTGCAACTGTACTTTTCTATTTCTGTTCCTGTTCAAAGAAACAGTCTTTCTCCTCTCTCCAGCTGTAGAAATCTCACCCATCCTTCCACATCCCACGTAGATGTCAGCTGCTCCAAAGACCTCCGTACTTATCTCAGAATAAAGTGATTACTCTGGATTTATCCCTTATTCCTCTTCTATGGCTCTTCCTGCCTTATGTTGATCTGTTTGTAAGTGTTCTATTTTTTTTTTCCGAGTAGATTAAAAACTTCTAGAGGGCAAAGGTTACATCATAGCCCTCACAGAGTTTAGGAAAACATCACAGGTACTCAATGGACATTTGCTTTTTTGCTTGATGGGATCGAATTAGAGTCTGAGGTTCTGATTTTCCACCTCCTAATTTAGTTTCTTCACCAAGTGAGAAACCAATGAATGCAATTAATGACAGCACATTTTCATTGTGGGTCAGTTCTTTAGGACTGTTGTTGGTGTCTGTCTGCATTGGGGATATTCCTGGGGGCCAAGTTTCTTTCTAAGTGCCTCTTACTTTGCCAAGTCAGTCCTAAGCCTACTTCATGGCATTGGTGCCTATTCAAGTCCTAAGCCTACTTCATGGCATTCGTGCCTATTCAGTCTTCACAGAAGAATGTGTGTACCAATTACACAATGTGGGGAAACACATTAGAGTCTGTGATCCAGGGATTTTGGTTTCTAGTCCTTATTCTACATTAATTAACTGTGACTTTGGAAGAGCTTCCTTGATATTTCTGGGAGTCACAATAAGTGGGTCGCAATAACCCATAGGACTGTAGTAAGGATTATGTGAGTTAACGTGTGGGGGAAAAAATATCTTGAAATAGTAAAAAACAAGAGTAATACAAGGTTTTATTTTAGGATGTGAATGTTCCCAGCATGATGTATCTCAGTGCCTCAGACACAGTCAAGATAGTAAATGTGTTGCTGTAAGTCTTGTTCATGGTTTGTAACTTTATTAATTTATCCATCCATCCATCCATCCATCCATCCATCATTTCCTTTGTTGAATGCCTGTAGTGTGTCAGATACGATGTACCAAAATAAAAGGGGTCACTCCACATATGGTGAGACTGGATGCCCCACCTGTGAAAGTCTGGCTGGCATTCAGACAAGTGTTCATGGGCGGTACTACTGTCCCAGGCAAGTTACCAAAGTTCAGGACAAAACATGGTTCAGAAACTCGATTGGCCAGCGTACCAAGGAAGCTCTATGTCTCAGATGAGTTTTCCTTCACCAAATCCTAAGCGACTGCTATGTTATCCTCCAATGCTCATTGATTTACTTGTGATATGGCAAATCCCAGCTGGTATAGCTCTCTCTCTCCCAAATCCTGGGTGGTGTAGCACCTGTACCTGCAAGATGCTTGCTTAGTGGCATGGGATCAGATCTGGGGGCTGGTTATAGGGTTTGAGTGTTTAAGGGCATCTGGTACATACCTGATGCAACCTTCTCCACACCAGGTGGAACTCATTGAGATGGACTAGATTTTTTTTTAAATAAACTTTTATTTCAAAATAGTTTAAAATGCAAGAAATTCTGAAAATCAGGGTTCCTGTGTACCTTCATCCAGCTTTCCCTAACTGTAACATCATACATAACTGTAGAACCTTTATAAAACTAGGAAATTGACATTGATATAATACTATTGATATAATTGATATATTGATATCTATTGACAATCTATTGACATTGATATAATACTATATTAACTTCAGCTGCACACTTTATTCACATTTAACCTGGACTGGATTTGTTTTAACAAATAGAAATAAGCTGCAAGCTATGAGATTTGCCTGAAGTGTTATTAAAAAACAACAAAAAAGATTTGATGAGCATGATTGAAGGCAGTGACTAGAGAAAAAGAAACCCATTTCACCTACATCAATAATGATGCATGCAGAGTTTAATACATCAGTAATAATTATTTAAATATTATTGGATTAAGTGCTACAATGAAGAAATAAAGATTTAGTAAGTGTATATAATGAGGGGATCTCCTCAAGTCTCAGAGGAAATTTCTCTGTGGGATAGTCATTTGGAGATCTCAGGATGAGTAGGAATTAACAACTGGGTAAGGAGTGTAGGACAGTTCTTAGTTCAGAGCTTAGAGGATCACATGAGTGTTTATCCCTGGACTCACCTATTTCCAAGCTTTTAGGGCTGATTCTGGTTACCACCGCTGCATAAGAAACCACCCTACCATTGGTGGCATTGGCAGCCATTTTATTATATTCATAGATTCTGTGGATCAAGACTTTGGAAAGGGCATAGCAGGGAAGGCTTGTCTCTAATACATGATTTTTGGGACCTCAGATAGGAAGACACATGGTGGTGACTGGACGACTGGGGTCTGGAATGGTATGAAGGACCATTCACTCATGGGTGTGGTGTCTGAGGTTGCTAACTGGAGTACCGATGGGAGGTGTCTCTATGTGGCTTGGCTTCCTACAACCTGGCCAGGGTAGTTTGATTTCTGCTGGGGTGACTCAGAGCTCTGAGCATAAGTGTTCCAATACATGAGGCAAAACTGCGTTGCGTTTTCTGACTTAGCCTTGTAAGTCAGGCAGCATCATTTCTGATACCGTCTGTTAGTTTTCAGTGAGTAACAAGCCCATCCAGCTTCAAGAGGAGGGGGACATGGGCTCTCCTTCCAGTAAGATAGCTGACAAAGAATTTGTCATTTGACCATTTAAAAAAAATTGCCACATTCCATTATCTTCACAAATAGGCTATCTGAATGGTTTTCTTTAGATACATGAATAGCCTTAAGTCTTACTGAGTAATTTCATGCATTAACTTACTGTGAAATCTTCATTGTTTAATTCTGAAGGCAGACTTATCTCTAGACTTTTAGAATCCCCTCCTTTTTATCACCTATATGTCCCTCATATCAGGTATCATACTCTGTGCTATTTTATCAGCTGTGCAACATTTGCCAGAGAAGGGGCAAACACTTTTTCCATTTTTAAAACAATTTCCTCTGAGATATAGAACTTGACTGTATCATAATATTCTGCTGCTAAAGCAAGCATTCAACTGGGCTGCAGAAATGTATGACTTCACTGTCAGTCATAATTTTAAAACTAAGTGTGAGATATACTTCTGAAATCTCAGCTGGGCTTCTGGACTCAGAGAGTAACATGGTATCAAACTGGAAAAAAATTAATTGCTTTTGTGTTGTTGCTCCCTGCTGGTATGATTTATTTTAAATTCTGCTGAACCCCCAGAGAAGGAGCTTTACTGTAATTCAGAAACTGACATATGCTGTTTTGCCCACATCTCTCACAGATGCTCCAAATTCAGAGCAAAGGATCGTTCTGCCATCTGAAAGACATTGGATATTGCAACATCTATTTTATCTGACATGACAAGCATCGAGTTACTCCACATAAGTGAATTTTATGAGCAACTGAAGTCTACCCCCTTTGAGTGCCAATGTGTTTCATAAAATGTTTAGTTTTTTTAGAATAAGATATAACGTGTATTATACTATTTCCCCGTTTTCTTGGAGGATGGTCAACCATTTTGGGACTTGTCCTGTGTTAGTTAGCAATGAAAGTATCCTTGGAAAAGTTCTTCCTAGTCAGGGTAAATTGGGAGAGGTGGCTATTCTACACTTAGATATGAACTTGATTTCACTTTCTTTTTCTTTTCCTTCCTTCTTTCTTTCTTTCTTTCTTTCTTTCTTTCTTTCTTTCTTTCTGTTTATTTAGTGTTGAGAGAGAGAGAGAGAGAGAGAGAGCAAGCATGGGAGGGGTAGAGAGAGAGGGAGACACAGAATCCAAAGCAGGCTCCAGGCTCTAAGCTGTCAGCACAGAGCCTGATTGCGGGGCTGGAACTCACTGACCACAAGATTATGACCTGAGCTGAAGGACGCTTAGCCAACTGAGCCATCCAGGCACCCCAATTTCACTGCTTTCTGATTGCTCTGTTTTGTTGGTATGAGCCCAGCTGTGTTGAATGTTGTAATCCAATGGTGCCCTTGGGATGATTGAGGCATATAGCACCATATCATTCCAGACACTATGATGTTAGAGTTGCTAGTCAGCTCTACTTGTCTGAGTGAGGAACTACCTACAGTTCAATGTTACTCCCAAGTGTGCAGGTTTTGTAAATTGTTTTCATCTGCGCCCCCCCAGGGGCCTTGTTGGTTTTCAGGACTCATGTCAAAATGATGAAGGTCACCACAGTTTAGCTTCTGGATAAGTGGGGTCATTATTACCAAAATAATTTAATGAGAAAAACTGATTCAGGACAGAGGCAGTAATGACAAATTACTTCTGAGTAATTTTATTTTGTGGGAAAGAAAACTTGTCTAAAGAAATTATGAAGCATGCATTTCATCCATAGTTTAGACCCTCTGGTAGAGCAGATTTGTTTCCCTGCCAAATCTGAGTGCAGGTATCCATTGTCTTAGGGATTTCAATTTAATTAGGAGTATGATATTAAACCAGAGAGAATATCACTGCTTTAGTTTTGTTTCTCCATGAAAAAAGGGATACTAGGAATCCTTGAGAAGGAAGGAGGACCAGCTGGGTCTATATTATACAGGTGAAAGGGGAATTGCCTGGTGAGGATTCTGACAGCACAGAAGCAGCATACATGGGCCATAGCTCCATGGCTGGTCACACAGGACGTGGCCTCTGGAGAATGAGAGCTTCAGGGATCCTCCTTCTCATCTTACTTCATCTAAGTAAGAGGAAGTTCTCACTTAAACAAAGGGGTCGTATTAATGTCCTGCTCCAAGGTCTGCCTCTGCCTTCTATCAGAAATATGTCTATAATTTGAAGAACATACAAAAAAAACTTGATGGAGAGAAAGCAAAAAAGCAAAATGCATTGAGCCTTCTGAGTTTCCATTTAAAACCTAGTTTTGGCTTACATGGTCTTCATCTACTCGGTGTTCTTTCTCAGATGGATGTCCAAGATATATAAGGTACAGTGTAAAATGCTCTGGGGTACAGAGAAGTAAAGATAATTCTTTTCCTTAAGAAATGCAGCATCTATGGGAGCCTGGGTGGCTCAGTCAGTTAAGATTCTGACTCTTGATTTTGGTTCAGGTCATGATCTCATAGTTTGTCAGTTCAAGCTCCACGTTGGGCTCTTATAGCACCAAGCCTACTTGAGACTCTTTCCCTCCCTCTCTCTCTACTTCTCCCCTGCTTGCACTCTCTCTCTCTCAAAATAAATAAATAAACTTAAAAAAAAAAGAGAGATGCAGCATCCAGTTTGGAAATGACATGTATAACTCAAATGATGCCAGGCATTACCAGCCTGTATTTATTCATGAGGTCACATTTACAATAGCATCTAATTTTTTAAAAATATACTTTTTTTTAACGTTTTATTTATTTTTGAGACAGGGAGAGACAGAGCATGAACAGGGGAGGGTCAGAGAGAGGGAGACACAGAATCTGAAACAGGCTTCAGGCTCTGAGCTGTCAGCACAGAGCCCGACGCGGGGCTTGAACTCACGGACCGCGAGATCGTGACCTGAGCTGAAGTCGGCCGCTTAACCGACTGAGCCACCCAGGCACCCCTAAAAATATACTTTATCATCAAATTGATTTCCATACAACACCCAGTGCTCATCCCAACAAGTGCCCTCCTCAATGCCCATCACCCATTTTCCCCTCTCCCTCACCCCCCATCAACCCTCAGTTTGTTCTCAGTATTTAAGAGTCTCTTATGGTTTGCCTCCCTCCCTGTCTGTAACTTTTTTTCCCTCCTTCCCCTCCCCCATGGTCTTCTGTTGTTTCTTAAGATCCACATATGAGTGAAAACATATAGTATCTGTCTTTCTCTGACTGGCTTATTTCACTTAGCACAATACCCTCCAGTTTTTGATGACTTAGAACTCTACATTTTCTCATTTGGGAACTTAGATGTGTCTTAGAGTGTCTGTATCAGTTAGGGTTCCAGTAGGAAGCAGATGGAACATTCAGGCTGAAAAATTAATAAAGGGACAATTCTAACAGTTGTGGCCAAGGTTTAGGAAAAGCAGAAAGGGGTGGCGTGGTACATGCAAGGGAGAAGTGCTGAAGAGAGAAAATGGGGATGAACTGGGAAGGCTGGGAGAGCTCTCAGACTAACCCCAAGTGAAGGAGAAGTCAGTAGAAGCATCCTAGGATACTATGTAGTCTAAGGAAGTTTCTGCAAGTTTGTTGGGGAGTCTTCAAGCTGAAGTCTTCATGAGAGGAGTCCTGTGTCTTACTATTCCTGTCCTATTCACTCCTTAGTTGGGAGCAGCCTGTAGAGTATGGCCTAGGCCAAATGTCGTGATGAACTTCAGAGCACAACAGCTAGACCCTTATTGATTCTGCTTTCCATAATTGGGGATCTGTTAGGTGTATTCCCATACATCTCCCTCCCCCCTTTTCCCAAAGGTGCTAGTCCCCAGGAATTCAGAGTGGTGTTAGAATCCAAGAGAAAAGGGTCAGAGAATAACTTTCTCCTTTGATCTCCCTGAGTTTGCTTCATAGGCTCCAGCAATAATTTTTGTGCCAAGATTTCATGTACTCTCATAGAAATAGCTTCCTGTGGAATAGTGTCAATGTCTGGGGGTGGGCATGGCTGCCTGTGTTGTGGTGGTGGTGGGGAACTGTGGTCAGACTTCCTTCTGAGGAGCATTTGTCTTTATCATTGAGTCAGAGACCTGAGTTCAAGACTTTATTTAGGTTTTCTATATGAGAGGGAATTTGGAGTATGATTAGATATCTGGAGGTCAAACTTAGATCTGTACCTATATTTGGGGGTCTTGAGGTGGATGAGGGGAAGGTGGATGAAGGGGATGAGGTGGAAGACGGGAATACTTGAGGCTCCCCAAGCTTCCAGGTGACATACCATTCCCTGTAGAGTTCTACAACTTCTCCTTTTAGGCCTTGGAGCAGTAAGGGCTCATTCCTTTTTCATTTCTTTAACAATAGAGCTTGATCACCTACCAAGAAGTTCCTAGAGCACAGAAGCCAAACCCATTAGGATTCTTTTGGTCAAGAACAAAGAGACAAATCTACCCATAAGAAAATTGGGGTGCTTTTGGATAAAATCTTGACAGCTAGGCTGGCAAAAAGAATTATAAATATCCATTATATGCTATTAACTCAAGGATGGATGAGATTAAGTTCTGGAAACCTTTGGCTTAAGTAACAGGAAATAAAACATGAGTTACGTCTTTATCAGGAGACTTGACTACACTATAATAATATAATCTGATCATGTTTCTGTCCCCCTTCCAGACAACAAGCACTGTGATATATTTTTAAAAAATAATGTTGAATCAGCTAAGTGATTCATGAATATGATTTCCTTTACAAAAATAAAAAAATACCAATAATTTTGAAATCACCTTTGATTATCTTCCCATACCTGGTCTGTCCTTTCCTCCCCACTACTTATGCACCAGGCACACAAGTGTGGCTCGGATGGTGCTTGTTGACCTGCGTTGGGGTGATCCAGGTGGAAACTGAGGTTCAGCAGGCAGGCAGGCATCATGGCAGAGTGGTTGATTCTGTACCTGCCCAGCCTCGTCAGGCACCCTGTCTCTACACTGGTGGCTGCAGCATGAAGAAGAGCATCTTGCGTGTTGCTGGTGGCAAGCTCTGATACACACAGATTTGGTATGACCTCCAGTACTTTTTAAAGGATAGGTTCACTATTATCATCAGAGTTGTGCTGTATCTCCATGTATTAAATCTGGTCTTATTGAGGTTACTTCCTATGTCTGCTGATAGTCCTTTGAGGTGGACACTCAGGGCTATCCAGTAGGTGCTTTCTACTGGAAAGGCTCCTCTCCCAGTGGAAAGGGTGGGAAAAGATGAGAATTACTTCTGGTCAGGAACCACTGGGCATAGACTGACATGATCAGAAAGCTGGTGATGTAAATTGGAATGGATGATGGGACAGAGACAAAGAAGTCAGACATGAACCAATGGAAAAGGTGGCTGGTGTTGACCTTCTGGGTCTGCTTGATCTCTGATTATCAAGAGAGTCAAACCAATGACTGAGACCCATGGTCTAGGTCTTACTAGAAGGTGATGAGTAAAAGTCAAGGACCTGTTCTTGGTCAAGAAAGCAAGGTCAGGAGGGAGGGAAGAAAGTAAAAAAACAAAGAGGGCTAGTGGGCTTTTTCTTAGCAAGACTTTGAAGAAGTCACTTCCTTTCTCTGCTTCTTTAGACCCACCCCTGTAGTGAGAGTATCAGCCTAGAACTTACCAGTCATTCTTGTTAATGAAAAGACCGGTCATGAATGGGGACCAGCTTTCCAGTGACCCTTTGTCCTGGGCCCTGTGTTTGGTCACTGACTTATTGGCAAATTCTTTCAATCACTGAATGCCTGTTTGTCTCACAGGGTGGACCTTTACTTAAAATTCTTGTTTGGGCACATGCAGTAAGTGGAGAAAAATGTAAGACATTCTTTCTTTGGTCATTAATAAAAGACCCAGAGGAAAAAGCCTAAGTAGCTTTTGTTAATCATTAAACTTGCCCTATGGTCAGCTCTGAACTTCTACTTTGGCGCATGTTTGGCCAGAACACAAACAAGTTAGGTGAGTTACAGTCCAACTTGAGTGAGTTACCTGCACGGTAGCTAAGGGCTGGACTCTAACCAGATAACACAGCCATCGGTGCTTGTCAAGAAAGAAACAAGATCATTTAGAAAGGAAAGATAATTTCTCCCTTGAGTCACAACGGGACAGGAACAGAAAAGGTACCGTTTGATTCAGAAATGTCTCTGCCCTCTCTTTTCTAGGTATTATACCCCTTGCCAATGTTGTGGTGAACAAAAGGAAATGGACGGTCTGTATTAGCAACCTTGCCACTCTGTCTCTGAATTCTCAGGGAGGGGAAGCTTATCGGGGAGGGAGGAAAAGAGGAAGCGGAGGAATGAGAGCAGAGAGAGGCAGGAGGTGAGAGGAAACTTGACCAAATGCACACTACTCTCCTCTGGTTGGAAATTCTCTGGTTAAAAGAATTAAGTGGAGGCTGAGTTTATCCTTAGGAAGAATTAGTGGATTAATCATGTTAAGAAAAAGTATACTTATTGATTCGATTGCTCTATTCTAGAGGAAACGGTGCAGGTCTGAGCATAGAATTTTAAGAAAACCAACGTGTAAGTAAATATTTACTTATATTGTCTCAAGCTGGGGAGCAAGCATTGAAATGAAATATTAAAATCATGCAGCCAGACTGAAAATTGACTCTTCTGTGCTGAGGATATTCTGTAGGGTGTAACAGGCAAGTCAAATCCTGTTCTTTGGATGGAGTAGCAAATACTCTTGGGTACCTTTCCCTATGCAGTAGATGTATTTTGGAAAATTGAATGTTTTAAAACTGAATCTTCTTCCAAATAGATGTAAAAATGTAGAGAATTTTGCAACTTACAGGAAAACATGTTGAATCCACTGAGACATGACAGATCTCCTTTCATAAATGCAAGTGGCTTCCATCCCTACCTCATCTGCTAAGGACTTGAAGGCATATACTCAGATTGTCTCTGTTTCCTGAACTCCTAGCACAGGGCCCCGCATGTACTAGGAATATAATAAATGTTTGTGGAGTTTAATTAAATATAGATGATTTTATATATTGGATTATCTTAATCAAGACATACCTATAAGATACTTTATTCTAAGTTTCATGCGGATATTCTTTTTTCTGGGAGTTTATTATGGCTTTTATATTTTCTGAAATGACGTACGTATTTTTGCTAGTCTGTTTTCTTAAAAATATAAATTAAATGTATATTTAGTGATATATACATATACTTAATTCTGTAAATTTTGTAACTCTTATTATTAGTTAAAAAAATTTTACTTTAATTCCATATAGCTAGCATGCAGTGTTATATTAGTTTTAGGAATATAACATAGTGAGTCAACAATTCTATAGATTACTCAGTGCTCATCAAGATGAGTGCACTCTTAATCCCTATCACCTATTTTACCCATTCCCTCACCCATCTCCCCTCTGGTAAAGATCAGTTTGTTGCCTATAGTTAAGAGTCTTTTCTTTGGTTTGCCTAATTTTTTTGCCTTTGTGCATTTGTTTTGTTTCTTAAATTCCACGTATGAATGAAATCATATTGTATTTGTCTTTCCCTGACTGGCTTATTTTGCTTAGCATTAATGGATGGATCTACTCTCTAGATCCATCCATGTTGTTGTCAATGGCAAGATTCCATTCTTTTTTATGGTTGAGTAATATTCCATTGTATACGTGTATATACCACATCTTCTTGATCCATTCATCTATCGAGGGACACTTGGGCTGCTTCCATATTTTGGCCATTGTAAGTAATGCTGCAATAAACATAGGGGTGCATATATCCTTTCAAATTAGTGCTTTTGTATTCTTTGGGTAAAAGCCCAGTAGAAGTTTTTAACTTTTAGAACATTTCATAGCCAGTATTTTTCAAAGAATTTTGTCTGTGCCCTCTGACTTGGGGGTACCTGGGAGGAGCTCGGCAGCTTCTCCAGAACAGGCATCAGGACATTATCCAAGGCATTTGGCTCTTTGGCTGAGCTTCCATAGATTCTGCTCATCTCTCATTGTGTGAAAGTCATTTCCTTCAGGTTAGATAAGCCAGACATAGAGTTTTTAAATATATATTCACCGATTAGAATTTACTAAATACTGTGTGGGACCTTTGCACACAGATGGTTGTAGAAATAGAAGACCAGGCTCTGGACTTGAGGAACAGATAATTTGAAAGAATAAGCATATATGCACTATGTGGTCCAGGCTGCTCAGGACATAAGGTTCAGAGAGGAAAGGGCAACAAGAACCGGAATGGCTGGATGTTGGAGGAGGTCATTGAGATGACATGACCACTGGTTAACCAGAGCTGGACACGGACAATCAGAGCCTCCTCACCCTCTCCCCTGTCCCCCTGTTTCCACAGCATGAGATGTTTTAGAGGAGACAGCCGTGAGATAGTGATGTGTTGTTGAGACTATCTGGACAGTATGTGTGACTAAGCTCGGTTAAACCCTCTATATGGACTTTTAAGATTTTGCAGGCAGGGGTGGAGATCTCCTCTTGAGGCTGCTCAAGACAAGCCTCATATGTAGATTCCCTTGCTTCCTAAACCTGCTGTCTCCCATCTGAAGTGGCCTGCCTCTTTCTTTGGTCCCTCCCTGAACTTTGAGTTATGGGGGCCAGTTTGCAAGACCACAATTGGCCATCCAGCCAGGAGACCAAAGAAAAGGTATCTGCAAGTGAAATTCTGGATTGACCAGCGACCTCTAAGCAGGGAGGGGTGGCTTGTATGGTAGATGCTTGTGGACCACCATAGGAGTACAGGGACACCAGAAAACACCAGCTGGACTAATGCACCTGTTGGAGAAACTGAACAGAGTACACTGTGGCAAAGAAGGGGAATGCATATCTCCTGCCATGGGCTGTCCTCTGCCATTGGTGGTTTGGCCAGACACTGATGCCCAGCTACAGGCTGAAGCTCAGGTTAGAACGTTGGAAGCAGAGCTGAGATTAAAGAAGGACATGCAGGTATCCACCACTCTGCTGGCTCTGGGGCTGGTAGACAAAGTGGGAGAGCAGGAGGAGGAGTTGAAGAACTTTGTGAGCCATGTTTCAAAGCTAGGAAGGCACAAAATGCCCTGGATTCAGATCCCAGCACGTATGACAGTGCCTGATTGGGATGTGAGGAAGTGGAATCCCTGGGGAAGTGAGGAGAGCAAAGAGGAGGATGTTGAGGAGGTTGTTGTGAAATGGACAAAGGACCCTGTGTCATCTCACTCCTAATACAAAGAAGAACAAAAGCACAGCAATGGCAAGCCCAGCTGGCGGGGCAGCCCCCAGTTCAGGAAACATTCACGAGAGAATATACTCCTGCTGAACTTACTGATACAGTTGCCAAAATCCAGCAAAAGGTCAGGGTGAGTATCTGGGCATGGTTAGTGATGCTGTGAGATGGACAAAAGGGTTCATGTAGCTTCTCTGACCAGGCCCAGGAGGCAGAGAAGATAGCAACGTCACCACATATCTGCCCTCCAGTATACCTGCACGGTGCTCAGGGGTTCAAAGGACTCACTTCTTTACATATTGGATTATTCTAGCCTGCAGGGAGGCTTGGCCCAATAAGGGGGGATCTCCTGGGCACATGGGTCTGTGGAAATAGATAGAGGGGGTACAACAAATTCTTAGGGAATTGGAAATGAGATAGTAAATCTATGCCCTTGTCTTTGAAGGCACATTTGCTGCAAAAATGAAAGCCAAGGTACTCCAGTGTGCCCTCACTCCTGGTATGGGTTGCTGAGATCCATGCTGAGTCCAAGTGTGGACAAGACATTTATGATGTTGGGCAAGCCATTGCTGATCTAGGTGAAACTTACAAATCATGGGAATTGGTATGGGCTGTGGGCAACACCTGAGACAGAGGGGGAACTCAAAAAAGCCAAAAAGTGGGGCACCTGGGTGGCTCAGTTGGTTGAACATCTACCTTCAGCTCAGGTTATGATCTTGCAGTTCGTGAGTTTGAGCCCCACGTTGAGCTCAATTCTGTCAGTCTGCCAATGCAGAGCCTGCTTTGGATCTTCTGTCCCCCTCTCTCGGCACCTCCCCTGCTTGCATTCTCCCCACCAAAATATAAAAAGCCTAAAAGCTATTGCAACTGGCTGTAAAAGATCTGATCAAAGTAATGAGGATGCAACCTTGGTTTGATGTCCTTGCTGTCAGGACTCCACCTGAAAAGATAGACTGGCAACCCAATGCTGTGTTGGTTGGCCTATAGAAAACCTTAAAACCTGAACAACAGTTCAGACCAGCTCCATTTGCCCCTACCATCCCTGTTGCCCCACCTTCTCTAGCAGGGGCCTCGGGGATACAGTCCTATTTGGGGTGGGTGCCTCCCACAACTTCCATATAGAATGCAGCCCAGGATTGCCTCTAGGTGAGGGTCATTGAAGGAGGTCAGAGGTCTCATGTGCTGTTTACTATTCACTGGTTCCCCAGAAACTAGCAAATGGTAGCTCTGGTGGACACTGGAGCTAAGTGCACTCTAATGCATGGTCACCCTCAGAAGTTTTCTGGCTCCCTCAGCACCATCGATGGTCACAGATGATAAACATATGTCAGGGAGGTCCCTTTGACACTACAATTTGGGCAACCTCCCCGACAAGAATATAAGGTTTTTATTTCTTCAATGCCAGAGGATATATTGGACATTGATATCCTAGAAGGTCAAACTCTGCAAAACTTAATCGGTGAATTCTGCCTCCAGGTTACAGTAATCAAACCAGTGCTGAGGAGAAACACTAGCTGGGTATCAGGAAGTCCACCACCCCCTCGAAGAATGCTAAGTGTCAAACAATATTTGTGTCAAACAATTGTCAAATTGCTTGGGAGACACAAGGAAATAGGAAAACTATCCAAGAACTGCACCGAGTGGGTATTGCAGGCCTTGCCCATAATGCTTTCAACAGAGGGGTATGGCGAGTAAAAACGTCAGATGGCTGGGAATGCAAGCTGGTGCAGCCACTCTGGAAAACAGTATGGAGGTTCCTTAAAAAAACTAAAATTAGAACTACCCTATGACCCAGCAATTGCACTAGTAGGCATTTATCTACGAGATACAGGTGTGCTGTTTTGAAAGGACACGTGCACCCCCATGTTCATAGCAGCACTATCAACAATAGCCAAAGTATGGAAAGAGCCCACATGTCCATCGATGGATGAATGGATAAAGAAGATGTGGTGTATATATACAATGGAGTATTACCCGGCAATCAAGAAGAATGTAATCTTGCCATTTGCAACTATGTGGATGGAACTGGAGGGTATTATGCTAAGTGAAATTAGTCAGTCAGAGAAAGACAAAAATCATATGACTTCACTGATATGAGGACTTTAAGAGACAAAACAGATGAACATAAGGGAAGGGAAACAAAAATAATATAAAAACAGGGAGGGGGACAAATGAGAAGAGACTCATAAATATGGAGAACAATCTGAGGGTTACTGGAGGGGTTGTGGGAGTGGGGATGGGCTAAATGGGTAAGGGGCACTAAGGAATCTACTCCTGAAATCATTGTTGCATGCTAACTAATTTGGATGTAAATTAAAAAAAAAGTCAGATGGCTCATGGAGGATGATCATAGGGTCCAAAAATTGACTAATGTGGTGCCCATCACTTATGCATATGGCTGTGCCCAACATTGCTACCATTGTAGATGCCTTGGACACAATCCTATGAATGTACCATCCTATGCCAGACTAGCAAATGCCTTTTGCAGTATACCACTGGCTACTGAGTCACAAGATCAATTTTGCCTTCATGTCGGAGGGGCAAAATGGACAATTCAGGTGCTTCCCCAAGGCTACCTACACGGCTCCACAATATGTTACCAAATGGTAATAGGAGACCTGTCCCTGTTCTCCTTCACATCAATAAAATGGGCCCATTACATTGATGAGATAGAATATTAACATGTGAAGACTAGTCCCTGCTGCAGGACACTTTGTAGGCTTTGCTGAAACATCTGTGCAGGAGAAGACGGGCATTGAACCCACAGAAAATTCAGGGCCAAGGCACTGCCACGAAGTGTTTGGTTGTTTAGTTGGATAAGATGCGTGTCATCCCAGAAGCTAGGATTGATAAGGTGCGAGCCTATCTAACCCCTAAGAATATGAAAGAGATGCAAGCCTTTGTATGGGTTTGGAGGTTTATTCTGTACCTGGTACCGTGCCTCCACCCTATACTCCACTTAGTAAAGAAAGGGCACATATAGAACTGGGGATCAAAACAACAAGCTGCCTTTGAGAAAGCAAAAATATTAGTAAAGGAGACTAAAGCTCCGGGCCTCTCCCAAGCAGGGCTACCATGTCTGTGACTCCACAAGGTATAGGCTGGGCACTATAACAGAGACAACCAAAGGACAGAGTACCCCTAGGGTTTTAGTCCCAGCTCTAGAAGGGGGTATAAATCCAATATGCTCCCATAGAATAATGGCTCCTAGCAGTATTCCCAGTGTTCCTCCTGGTAGAGTGTCTCATGAAGGAACAGCATATCATGATAGAAACTTCTCATCCCATCAAGAGATGTGTTAAAAATATGTCCCACTGACCCCGCCTCTGCCATGGCCAAACCCCCCACTTTGACTAAGTGGCTTGGCTATTTGCAGCAGAGGAGAGAGAGCCCACTGTCTCAAAAATGTGGGTGCTATTAGCCCATGTTGAGTATGTAGATCCTCCAGATGCTCCCACCCCTCTTCCTGTGGTAGCCCCTGAGGCCCTGGCAGCCTGTAGAGAGGAAATGGGGGAAATTCCTACCCATGCCTGGTATAGAGATGGGTCTAGTCAGGGCAACCTTCTATATGGACTGCAATTACCATTCAGACCGACACCAACACCATCTGGATTGAAGTAGGAACGAACCTCAACAGCCAATGGGCTGAACCCTGTGGTTTGGCTGGTGATCACTAATGCATCCTGCCTGTAAACCCTTTGCACTGACAGTTGGACTTTACTACAGAGATGAACCCTATGGCTTAAATAATTGGAAGCCAAAGGATAGATATTCATGAATAAGTCCTTGAGAGGTCAGGATATGTAGAAAGACATTTTGGTCCATCAGCAAGAGCCTGAAGTAGTCCTCACTGTCTTCCACATCCCAGATTGTAAGGTACTGACACCCTGTTGCAATCTGGGAAGCTGAAGCCCTAGCCCAGGTACAAACCCTAGCAACTGATCCATCAGTAGATAAAGCAGATTGGACACATATGAAGAAAGGTCACTACAGCACCCAAATAAGATGGCATATGGCCAAGGATATCATATTGCCCCCAAAATACAGTGACTAGGTTAATGCGCTAACATCATGTCTGTTCTAAACAACATCCAAGGCCATTACCAAAGGAGTCTGGGGACATCCACTGGAGTTCCCAACTAGTGATGGAGCCTGAAGCCTGCTTTGGATTCTGTCTCCCTCTCTCTCTGTCCCTCCCCTGCTTGTGTGTGCGCGCATTCTCTCTTTCAAAAATAAATAACTAAAAACAACAACAACAACAACAAACAAAAATCAAAGGTCATGATGTAAAAGACTGGGCAAAACAACATGGCAGTGAATGTAGGTCCCATCTCCCCTTATAACCTGCAAGCAACCAGGTTGGTAGAATGAAAAAATGTAATATGAAAGCAGTAGATTAAACTACTAACAAGTAAAATAATTGGGCTGGATGGGCTAAAATACTCTTCCAGACTTTAATACATTCAAATGAAAAATCAGTAGGGACCATTACCCCATATACCAGATTGGGGACTCCTAGTAAGACACTAAAAATGGCAATGATATGGAAGTCATGAAAAACAGCCATTGCCCCAACTCTCACTATGAATCACTGTGCAATGCTGCTGAGAACACCAAGGCCCATCATACCTGGGAAAGGCATTATCTGTTGGAGTTTGCAATGGGATGTCGTGCCGGAATGTGTGAATTACTTCACATCCCTGGTAAAAGGGAACTGCTCAGTCTCCTCTGGGATCCGGTTGTCCTGCTGCAAGCTGGACCTGTTGGAATGTACTATGCCTGAAATGGACTGTGCATCATTGAAAGAAGGAGAAGGTGAAGGTCTTGATCTGGCATATGCTCCCCCCAGTTCATCTCCTCTCCCTTGCCTCTCCTGGCCCACATGTATGGCATGCACAACCAGGTCAGGTGCCTAAGCTGCCAAACTCCCCCTCCTCAAGGCCAGGTGGGTGTGTTCTGTTTTCAACTGGCCTTTCAATTTGGCCACCGTCTTTGTCCCTCCATTGGCCTGTAGGATGTCATGGCACACACAGACGCCCTTACTGCATTCACCCAGCAAGCCTTAAACGATAGCCAGCAAAAGTCTGTCCTTACCAAATACACAAATGTCTCTAATGAGAAAAACTATCCTCCAAAACAGGACGGCTTTGGACATTATTATTGCCTCTAAAAGAGGCACCTGTGCCAGAATGTTGTCTGTTCACACCTGTTGAGTCTGCTAATTAAATGACAAAAACACAAGTGAATGCCCTGAGTGATTTTGATGAGGGAGCATAAGACAAGTTGACTGGCCGCAAACACCACCTCCCACTCCCAGGTGGGATATGTGTGATATTCCTAGGCACTCCTGGCTGCCCAAGAACAAAGGAAAGGGGAACAACAAATGATAAACTGGTAGAGATCACAGTCCTGCAGGACCTTTCTGTCACCCCTCCATAGAGATATGTGAAACAAAGGCAGAAGCAAATGGCGGATAGAATTCAATTTCCCTGTAACCTGCAGCCCATTGACAAATACTTGAGGCTGGCAGAGTAAAATGTTTCTCCAGGAACTCCTTACTGTCTTCCTGTTAATTAATGCTTTGCTAGAGGGAAAAACAACTTTAGCTTGACAATAGCTAGGCCTCCAGTATCCGGTGAGGCTTCTTTAGCATATGAAAACCTCACTAAAAACTTCCCCTGGACTTTACCTTCCCCAACCCCATAGATATAACCAGTCTTTCCTCATGGTCCCAGGGCAGCAATTTCTGCCCACGGTCCTGCCCCCTGCTTCAATAAGTCACCTTTTTGCACCAAAGATGTCCTCAAAAATTCTTTCTTGGTCGTGGGCTCCGGACCCCACGAACCCTACTATCACCCCCCAAAACCTCATCAGTTTGACCCCGAGCCTTGGAGACTTGGTAAATGAACGGTTTGGATCATGGGACTCTTGATGGGAAAAAATGTTACTTATAATGAGGATCATTATCTTAATCTATGTTTTCTTTTGCATGTGCCTATAGTGTTGCTGTGGTATCTGCCTCTAAGTGCAGCCAAGTGGCTGTCAAATGAGCCACCTCGGTGCTGGTCAAAGCCCTTGCTGACTACTCTGGGCACAGGAGAAGAGGGCGCAGGTGAGATTACATACAATGGTTAGGAGGAGGGATCATCGAGAGGTCATGACCTCCAGTTGACCCGAGAGCTGACCTGGAGGCTCCTTTTCCCTCCCTCTGTGCTTGAAATGTACACTCTTCCCACTTGTCTGAGAGAGACCACCGGACACAGCTTTGAGAGAGCACTGTGGTGCTGAGACTACCTGCCTGGTATATGTGTTTGAACCCGGTTGAGGCCTGTATGAAATGTTTAAGATTCAGGCAGGCAGGTGCAGAGATTTACTCATCCTGAGGATGCCCACGACAACTCTGTAGGTAAGTTTCCTTGCTATGTTGAGCCTGCTGCCTTCCAATCTGGAGTGGTCTGTCTGCCTCTTTCCTTGGTCTCTCCTTGCCTTCTGTGGAATGGAGCAGCATAGGAACCAACACGGGGACAGATACCACAGAGGAAGCAGCTCCTGAGCTGGGCCGTGAAGGAAGGCCAGCTTTTCATTACGCAATGAGAGAGTTTGGGGAGTGTAGAAAGCCGCCTTCAGGAGCCAAGAAAGGGGCTGACCTGATGAAGGCTTGTCTGAGAGGTGGTGAGGGGAACTGTCCAGTGCCGAGAAGGGTTTGTTCGGTTTGGTGAGCCATGCCAGGGAAAGCTGGGAAGGTAGGGGGCCAGATCATGGCCAGACTGAAAAGTCAGAGACAGGGCTTTGCATTGGAAATAGAGAGCCCTTGAAAAGAAAACATTTGTGGGGCATCTCCTTCGTGTTAGGCCCTGTGTTAATATCTTTGCATATAGCACCTCAGTTAATCTTGATAAAAATCCTGAGAGGTATTCTTAGGGTCATTTTAGTAGTGGTGGAGGTTTTGCATTGAATTAAAAAGCATTGAGCAGAAAAATGGCACAGTAAAGGACAGGGTTTAAGGAAGATAGGTCAGCTAAGCTGGGCCTGTGGAATGGGGTAGAGAGACCTTGAAATCATGGGGTCTAGTTTGGAGGCTCCAGCTTTTTCTTCCTCCATTGCTTTCTTCCCTTTCTCCTCTGCTGTGAGGACGAGACCGTTTTCCCCAAATTCCCATTAGTACCATTTTTTCAACCCAGTACCATACTTAACATTTGCTTTGTTAAGCTTTTTACTTTTTTGTGTTGGTTGGTTTCCTGGAGGACTGAGACTCTTTTTTTTTTTTTTTAATGTCTATTTATTTTTGAGAGAGAGATATAGACAGCAAGCAGGGGAGAGGCAGAGAAAGAGGGAGACACAGAATCCAAAGCAGGCTCCAGGCTCCGGGCTGTCAGCACAGAGCCTAACGCAGGGCTCGAACTCATGAATTGTGAGATCATGACCAGAGCTGAAGTTGGACGCTTAACCACTGAGCCACCCAGGTGCCCCTGAGACTTTTAGAAATAAAACAAAACAACCTACCCTACCCTTCACACCGCAACTACCATTAACTTGTATCTTGATATCTAGAATTTAGTATTTTTTTAAATTAAGCTTTTCCATAATGAGTTATTGAAAGAGGCTATCAGTATTTACCCAGCTTAAACATGCATAAAATAAGTTGGTGAGAAAGGGGGAGGAGGTGAAATAGTGATGATTTTATATGAGATTCTTAGAGTACTCTTTTCTCCTGAGCTTGGGAGGATAGTGGGTCGATTTGAAGACTCTAGGGCCATGTAGGTATCACTTCCTTAATTCCCCAAGTTTTGGCCCCATAAAGTAGTAGTATGTAAGTAAAAAATGATAGTAATTTGTCATTTTATTTTTTTATAAAGCACAAAAGCTATGCTGCTCCAACAAAACTGAATATGCTTTCAATATCTGAGCAATTTTGAAAGGATTGATTTAAGTGGACAGGATGACTGGCTGGCTGATCTCTCTGATGAGGGCTGAAATACTACTTTTGGCAGGTGAGTAGGATGTGTTTCGAAGGGATTATAGATAGAGCACAACCAGTTGCCTTGAGAACTATTTTATTGATACTTAAAATATTATCTGGGGGAAAGTCTTCAAGTATCTGCTCTGGGTGTAAATTTTCTCTGCTTAAAAATTATTTTTTTCTGCTTAATAGGCTATATATTAAATAGCTATGAATATATGTATATATTCATATATATATTTACATATATATTCATATACACATATATATTCATATACATATTCACATATACATTCATATATATATATATATGAATTAATGGCCAATGGAGGTTGCTGTCATAATCTAGAGCTTCTAATAGTAATTTATAACCTTCTTTTTAGAATTAGTTTTTGAGCCATGTGATGTAATTCTTTTTAGATTCATTGCTTTATCTTCCCAAAGGGAATAGTTTATCTTGTCTAAGCAGTTAATAACTGCTTGTATTAAACTCTTCTTTCCTCAAATCATGTCTCTAATTTTCTCTGTGAGTTTACTTACCTTTGGTATCTTTTTATGGTATTCATTTTGGTCTGCTTTAGGTAGAAGTATCTAATACACTTTTGAGGGGGAAGCATGGGTTGGCCTGGCTGGGACTGCTGTGAATAATTGTGTTGATGAGACTGATTCCCCACCATCCTTGGTTGTGCATTATGCCACCTACATAAATGTACATGGAAGCCCTGGGCTACCCAGGGTTAGCATGGCCTGGATTATCCTTTGACTTTTCTGATATAAGAACTGAAAAATGTTCTATAGATAGTATGTTGCCTCTCTAGGACCTCACTGAGGAGTTGACTGATTTTTGATGGCTCCTTGAATTTACTTTGCCTTGGCCGAGGCATGTCCAGGAGATCTTCAAAGATGAGGGTTTGGTTGCCATGTTCAGCCAATGGTCTCTCTGGGAGAACCCAATCTAGCCTAGCATGTGTAGTCTATAGTATTGTTGTTGTTTTCAAGGAAATTCCGGCCCTGATCCATGCTTCAGCCTCTCTCTGAGACGGCAAGGCAAACATCTACAGAATTTTGTATCCTTCTGGGGAGTTGCTCTGATATATTTAAAAGGAGGAAACTAGAGGATGGTAAATGGAGACAGGAGGATTTAAATAGGAACAGAAACTTCTAGAAGTTTCTCCTCTTCTCTGGGAAGTGGATATGTAAGAAATAATTGGTGGCTAAATTATGATTACCTGATTAAAGGGTGGGAAAGAAACAAGAGATATTATGTGTTTAATTAGAAGCCAAATGTGTCCTTGAGGTCCTCTCCAAAGAAAGTAGGAATTCAGGATTGTTCTGGTGAACACTAGGTTTTTGGGTGTCCAAGAAGAGTGGATCAGACTAGAACTTTCCTTAAGATCAAAGTTTTGAAGGTGTGATCCCCAGACCAGTAGAACTAGCAGCACCTGGTCATAAATGTAAATTCTTGGGCCCTACCCTAAACCTGCTGAATCAGAAACTCTGGGGTGGGACCCAGCAATCTGTGCTTTATCAAGCCCTCCTGGTGATTCTGAGGAATGCTAAATTTTGTTTTTATAACGTTAGGGAAGCAGGTGTATTGAATCTGAACTTCAAAACCAGTGTTTTTCTTATTTACAGTGTCTTCCCTGCGTTTCCACATTGAGCCTGAAGAAGGTAGTCTTGCTGGGGGAACGTGGATCACAGTCCTTTTTGATGGTAGGTTTGGGTCTTACCAAATGCAAGTTTCTTACTTACTAAGAATCCTAAATAATGTGAGTCTTCTTCCTTGGCTAAGGACAGGTATAAAAGAGGGCCTGAAGGGTGTTGGAACCACTGACTGACTTCTGTGTTTCCACATGCTCACTTGCTGATATCACAGAAACAGAGCACATCACACCATTTTATGCCTGTATCCACCTTCTTATCCCAAGCTGTGGGGATGGGACCCTAGGAACTGTAGATGAGATAGGGAAGAGTGCAGCATAGAATTTAGCAATGTGTTCCCCAAAATCTTGGTTTGCTTCCTTGCAGATGATTCTATATGTAGGAACTTTTTAAAAAAATATTTTTATTTATGTTTGAAACAGCGTGTGCAAGCAGGGGAGGGGCAGAGAGAGATGGGGACAGAATCTGAAGTAGGCTCCAAGTTCTGATCTTTTAGCACAGAGCCCCACACGGGACTCGAACTCATGAGCCGAAGTTGGACGCTTAACTGACTGAGCCACCCAGGTGCCCCTGTATGTGGGAACTTCTAAACCATGGCTTAGTTTACCCACCTGTACCAGTGTAAAGAATAATTTTGAAGGCTGAAAAATTCCTGGATTTAAGTGGATGGACCTGAAGAGAGAGAGAAAATTCTTTTTTTATACACTCGTAAATGAGAACATTCATTTACACAGCAGTCATAAATGCATTTGGAAATGAGGAGTAGTAATTTATTTATTTATTTTTATTTTTTTTAATGAAGTTTATTGACAAATTGGTTTCCATACAACACCCAGTGCTCATCCCAAAAGGTGCCCTCCTCAATACCCGTCACCCACCCGCCCCTCCCTCCCACCCCCCATCAACCCTCAGTTTGTTCTCAGTTTTTAACAGTCTCTTATGCTTTGGCTCTCTCCCACTCTAACGTCCTTTTTTTTTTTTTTTTTTTTTTCCTTCCCCTCCCCCATGGGTTCCTGTTAAGTTTCTCAGGATCCACATAAGAGTGAAACCATATGGTATCTGTCTTTCTCTGTATGGCTTATTTCACTTAGCATCACACTCTCCAGTTCCATCCACGTTGCTACAAAAGGCCATATTTCATTTTTTCTCATTGCCACATACTACTCCATTGTGTATATAAACCACAATTTCTTTATCCATTCATCAGTTGATGGACATTTAGGCTCTTTCCATAATTTGGCTATTGTTGAGAGTGCTGCTATGAACATTGGGGTACAAGTGCCCCTATGCATCAGTACTCCTGTATCCCTTGGGTAGATTCCTAGCAGTGCTATTGCTGGGTCATAGGGTAGGTCTATTTTTAATTTTCTGAGGAACCTCCACACTGCTTTCCAGAGCGGCTGCACCAATTTGCATTCCCACCAACAGTGCAAGAGGGTTCCCGTTTCTCCACATCCTCTCCAGCATCTATAGTCTCCTGATTTGTTCATTTTGGCCACTCTGACTGGCGTGAGGTGATACCTGAGTGTGGTTTTGATTTGTATTTCCCTGATAAGGAGCGACGCTGAACATCTTTTCATGTGCCTGTTGGCCATCTGGATGTCTTCTTTAGAGAAGTGTCTATTCATGTTTTCTGCCCATTTCTTCACTGGGTTATTTGTTTTTCGGGTGGAGGAGTAGTAATTTAATCCTTAGGCAAGCTCAGTGTCTCACAGTGCTCCTGTGTGGCCATGTTTTTATGTTCTGTGTGGATTACAGCTCTGTTTAGCCTCAAATTCCCTTTTCCCTGGTGTTTAGGTTTGCACTTAGAGCTCCTTTATCCTACCAATGGCTCTCAGCTGGAGATACACCTGGTGAACGTGGCTGTGCCTGGCCTGCCGAGCATCCCTTGTGACGTCTCTCCTGTCTTCTTGGATTTGCCACTGGTGATGTGCAGGACCAGGTACTCCTGTCAGCATGTGAGAAAGATCAGACAGGTTGAGTGCTTTGCTTATCTCCGTGGATTTTGGTAGAGCAACCCTTGCTGACTGTGGTTATCAGCTACAGCTTTAAAAAGGTTGCCTGTGAATACCCTTCACCAGAGTTTCCTATCAGGGCTCTAGGGCCTAAGGGAGGATGAGAATATAAGGAAGATTTTTGAGAACCTGAGATATTTATAAGGAGGGGTTGGATTGTGTTTTCATCTGTGTTTTCTTGTTGGTGGTGGTGGTAAGGAGCTCTGTCACTATCAAGATTTCAATAAATAGTGCCATTTTACCATCTAAAGAACGCATCTTTTGAACTAGGCATAATCGTTAATGATTGCGCATAAACCCAAAACTAGTTGGAAAGGAAATTTGCTTTATTCCTCAGTGTATTTCCTTTTTGGTATGATTTGTATAGGATTCCAGGTAATCTATCTATCATCCTACTTAAGTTTTTTTTTTTTTTTTTTGGCTTACGAAGTTTTCACATTCATTCTTTTCCCACTCATATCTTAGAGATGCTGCATGAAAGTGGATCATTGGTTGAGAGAAAAAAATCATTTCCTTTTGTTTTTTGTTCCCTCCTTCAGCAAGGCTCCCTGTCTTCCATTTCTGTCTACGGAAATCCTAACCTGCGAAAGTCACCTCTTCCCTGAACATACAACTGAGTGTGATCTTTCCCTTCTTTGAAAGGGGGACAAATAGGGGCTGAAATCCAAGTGATGGTTACGACACCTTTGAGGAGGAAGCACCTTTTGCAGTTTACACAAAGGCATGGCATGTGTGGCCTCAGTGGCCCTGTGCCTCAGTTCTACGTTTCTCATGACTTTATGCCTGTTGTTCACTTCTCACATTCATCCTAGAATTAAGTGCCTTGAGGACAGGAGATGTGTTTGACACCAACTTTGTAGTCCTTACGGTACTTAGCACAGTATCTTGTGAGGAGAAGATGCTCCATAAATGTCTGTTGAACTGAACTTTCTTATAGCCCTGCTGTTGGTTTTAAAACTGGGTTGCATATTTTCCTTAGGTTTTATGGTATACTTGGGCATAGAGTTCCTGCAAGAACTTGCCATGAAACTCTGAAGATCAAAACTCTGAGGATCTATCCCCTCAATCCCAACATACTAATGATTTTATTTTTTTAAAAATGTTTATTTATTTTTGAGAGAGAGAGAGAGAGGGAGGGAGGGAGAGGGAGAGCTGGGGGGAAGGGTAGAGGGAGAGGGAGACAGAGAATCCAAAACAGGCCCAGTGTGGACAGCAGAGAAACTGATGCAGGGCTGAACTCACGGACTGTGAGATTATGACCTAAGCTGAAGTCGGACACTTAACCAACTGAGACTGAACCATACTAATTAATATGGGTGTCCCCCATACTAATAATTTTAAGATGCACCATTGATGTAAATAATCTTTTTAGAGGAAAAGAAACACTATGTCTTATACGTGCTTGTTGGTTAAAAAGTATTGTTCAGTTAACATTCCAATGTGAAAAAAATGCACATTTTATCAGTACTCTCATATTCATTATCATAAAGATGTATCTGCTTTCACCAAAACAGGGATCATAGCCTCTAAATCAGCACTGTCTAATGAAAACATTACACAAGCCACAAATGTAATTTAAAATTTTCTAGTAGCCACATTAGAAAGTCAAAAGAAACAAGTGAAATTAATTGTAATAATTTATTTAACTCAACATATCCAGAATATTATTTCATATGTAATCAATATATAAATTATTAACAATATATATTTTATATAGTTTTTGCACACCAAGTCTGCAAAATCCAGTGTATATTTTACACTCCTAGCACATCTTATTTGGGATGAGCCACATTTCAAGTGTTCATTAACCACCCATGGCATTGGATGGTGCAGATTTAAATATTTAAAGTCATACTGAAGATTTTGATGAGAAGGTTTGTAGGGGACACACTTCTTAATGCTAGCTCCTTATTGATCATATTCCCCCTCTTACAAAAATCAACATGAATGGCAGCACCAAAGAGGCAGAGAAATCACTGTGATATTTGTGAAAAGAGGAGAGAGGGTCTAGGACTTTCTTGATGGGTATATGAAGTGTTCATGGGCTGCTTGAATATTATGAAGTCAAGAATTTTTGGGGTAACGTAAAATCAATTCCTTTTATCAGGAGGAGCCTAGGATTCAAGCCCCACTTTGCTCCTGACCTATGGTGTTCACACACATAAATATCTTAATCTATTTGGAACTGTCAAAAATTTTTAATGGAAACTAGAATTAGACTATCAATGTCCCTTCCAAGTCTTAAAGTCCCTGAACTTACGATTCTGACAAACAAGACAGGTTTTCTTTTTTTTTTAATTTTAAGGACTTTCAGTAAAACAATTACATTTTGCCGAAGGATCCAATCTTTATTTTTTTTTATTTTTTTATTTTTTCAATATATGAAGTGTATTGTCAAATTGGTTTGCATACAACACCCAGTGCTCATCCCAAAAGGTGCCCTCCTCAATACCCATCTCCCACCCCCCATCAACCCTCAGTTTGTTCTCAGTTTTTAAGAGTCTCTTATGCTTTGGCTCTCTCCCACTCTAACCTCTTTTTTTTTTTTTCCTTCCCCTCCCCCATGGGTTCCTGTTAAGTTTCTCAGGATCCACATAAGAGTGAAACCATATGGTATCTGTCTTTCTCTATATGGCTTATTTCACTTAGCATCACACTCTCCAGTTCCATCCACGTTGCTACAAAGGGCCATATTTCATTCTTTCTCATTGCCACATAGTACTCCATTGTGTATATAAACCACAATTTCTTTATCCATTCATCAGTTGATGGACATTTAGGCTCTTTCCATAATTTGGCTATTGTTGAGAGTGCTGCTATAAACGTTGGGGTACAGGTGCCCCTATGCATCAGTACTCCTGTATCCTTTGGGCAAATTCCTAGCAGTGCTATTGCTGGGTCATAGAGTAGGTCTATTTTTAATTTTTTTGAGGAACCTCCACACTGTTTTCCAGAGTGGCTGTACCAATTTGCATTCCCACCAACAGTGCAAGAGGGTTCCATTTCTCCACATCCTCTCCAGCATCTGTAGTCTCCTGATTTGTTCATTTTGGCCACTCTGAGTGGCGTGAGGTGATATCTGAGTGTGGTTTTGATTTGTATTTCCCTGATGAGGAGTGACGTTGAGCATCTTTTCATGTGCCTGTTGGCCATCCAGATGTCTTCTTTAGAGAAGTGTCTATTCATGTTTTCTGCCCATTTCTTCACTGGGTTATTTGTTTTTCAGGTGTGAAGTTTGGTGAGCTCTTTATAGATTTTGGATACTAGCCCTTTGTCCAATATGTCATTTGCAAATATCTTTTCCCATTCCGTTGGTTGCCTTTTAGTTTTGTTGGTTGTTTCCTTTGCTGTGCGGAAGCTTTTTATTTTCATAAGGTCCCAGTAGTTCATTTTTGCTTTTAATTCCCTTGCCTTTGGGGACGTGTCAAGTAAGAAATTGCTACGGCTAAGGTCAGAGAGGTCTTTTCCTGCTTTCTCCTCTAGGGTTTTGATGGTTTCCTGAGGATCCAATCTTTAAAGTCTAGTAGGTGAGTGGATCTAGAAGGCAAATAGACATAGGAATCCTTGGTAAGTGCCATTTCACAGGTGCAGGGAGGAAATTTAAAGTGGTCAGGTGGGGCGGCTGGCTTTGGTAATTCTGTCTTTGATTCACAAGGACATCCACTTTCTGCCTGCAGATCCCTGCTGTCTGAAGCACATGAGGGGCTGTACTACCTGGAAGTGCACTCTGGGGGACAGGTGGTAGGCAGCCCAAGTCCAGGACCGCGGGACAACTGTACTTTCCAGGTGGGTTCTAAGGATGGAGCAATGTGTGTTTGCTGTCTGAGGGAGTTTTTGTGCTATCGACAGGCAACTTACAAGTCAGGGTCTGCTTCGCCAGGGTAAGAAGAAAGGTGGATGGTGGTTGTGGGGTTTCTGAGTCTGTACCAGTGCAAGTTAACTATTGAGCACTTGGATGTCAGGTTCTATGCTTTATGTACATTAATTTGATGCTTGCAAGAATTATATGGGGTACCTATTTATTATCGTGGTTTTACAGATGAGTGACTTGAGGCTCAGGGAGATGAAATAATTTGCCCATCTCCTCAATAATTTTCCTGTGTCCTCTAGGTAGTAAATGACAGAACTAGGATTCTTTAAAAATTGGTTTTTAATTTTTTATTGACATATGATGTCTTGTTACTTTCAGGTATATATCATAGTGATTTGATATTTTGATACATTACAAAATGATCCCTATGATAAGTCTAGGTTAGAATCTGTCATTATACAGAGTTATTACAATATTATTGACTGTATTCCCTCTGCTGGTGGGAATGTACATTGGTGCAGCCACTGTGGAAAACAGTAAGCAGGTTTCTTAAAAAAATTAAAAATAGAAATATGATCCAGAGATTTATCTTCCTGATAATTATCTGATGAAAATGCAAACACTAATTTGAAGAGAGATATGCACCCCTATGTTTATTATTTATAATAGCCCAGATATGGAAGCAGCCCCAGATGTCCATCTATTTCTTTCTTTCTTTCTTTCTTTCTTTCTTTCTTTCTTTCTTTCTTTCTTTCTTTCCTTCCTTCCTTCCTTCCTTCCTTCCTTCCTTCCTTCCTTCCTTCATGGAATGTTACTCAGTTATAAAAAAGAATAAACTCTTACCATTTGCAACAACATGGACAGAACTAGAGGGTATTGTGCTAAGTGAAATAAGTCAGATAGAGAAAGACAAATACTGTATGATTTCACTTACATGTGGAATTGAAAAGGACTAGGATTTGAACCTGTGTCAGACTTTAAATCTTCTAAACTGTAAGCCCATAGAGGAGCCACAAAGATGATCATCGTGGGTCAGTGTTTCATTTTATAGCTGCAATTCTCCTGAGTCTTGGTAGGATGAAGGAACTCAGGGCCCAAGTTGTACCTCTGCCTCTGCTTTGTACTCTATTTCTGCTACCCTTTCCAACCTGAGATTGAAAGGGCATTTGCTGATGGCATTCTCCTTCGAACTTAGAGCCAAATGGAAGCAGAGAGAGGGAGAGTTTATGAGCTAATGCCTAACTTATTTTGGAGAAGCAATATGTATACTTGGTCTTAATTTTATGTTTGGTTCAGCCTATTGTTCATTTCAGGTTAGTTTCACACCAATCTCTCAAAAGGGAAGGTGCTAGACTTTTCACAAAAGGTTGAGGTTTGACAGTGTTCCTTGTGATGATCGTACTTCCCATAGGGTGCCTCTGTTGAAGGGTTGCTCATAACAGTATTAGTCATTAATGCTCCTTTAGAGCAAGAATTCATCCCCCCAAATCATCCCTGTTACCATCCACTCTTTATGTAGGCAGTCCATTTACAAATTTGGAATTTGCTGTCAGTTCACATTTAACAACTTGTCTCTCACTTCAAGAGAAGCTTGTTTTCTGGAATTTTGCTTCTGCACATATGCAGCAGAAAGAAAAAAACCATTCTTATTAAGACCCACACCACCACCTCTACACTGTCTCTGTAGATGTAACAGCAGATGGATGGCCAGGCACCCTCCCTAACCACCATGCTGTTTTTGGTTTTGATGTTCCTTTCACCCCAGATAGTAGTTTTCCTACTTATTAAAGATCGGGAGGGAGAGCAAGGGGAGAGAAGAGAAGCACTTCCTAAAATTGCACATTAAAGAAAACAAGTCCTCAAGTGCTTCGTCTAGCTTGGCGAGTTGATGAAAAATCACCAGGGGATGCAGTTAATGAGAGGCATTCCAAGCTAAATAAAACACGGTGTGTCTCTTTGTTTTGGGACTGGGGGAACCGTGAGTATTAAAAATTAATTCCATCTCGCCAGTCCACTTCAAAGAGCCTGCTGCAGGCGCTGACAAGTTTGAACAACTCACAGAAGGTTTATCAAGCAGCTGGTGGCTGTGGCTTCGCTATCCTGATCTGCTGTGTTTCCTCTCCCCCATCTCACTCAGGCTGACCTCACTCCGGCTCAGGGATCAGCGTGCGGGAAGCTTGATTTGGAAGCTCATTAATTTTTCACTTTGTCATGTCTCTCGCTTGGTGGGTGGACGGAGCCTGTTTTCCTTAGAAATACACCATTTTTATGTCATGTCAGCTCAGAGGGAATCACAAGTGAAGCTCTTTCTGAGGTTTAACTCTGAGCCACCCCACCATGTTGAGGAAGGGGAGGGAGTGATCAAGGAGTCACTCTATTCCCCCTGCCACCACCCCAACCCCCACCCCCATGCTTCTGGTGGAAGGCTCACAGACTGAGTGGTAGATCTTACATTTCAAACTGGAAATCCAGACGCATGTGTCCTTATTTGGTCTGGACTTGATTGTACTTTAGCCTCAGTTTCTAATGTCTGTGAGAAGGGGAGGTGGTGACCACTACTCTACCTCATGAGGCTCCTAGGATATATTTCCAATGGCAGTGTCCAAGGGCACCTCAGGGAGAGGTGAAGGCCTGGGTACAGTAGGAGGCTGGGAGTCCAGGGTGTGGAGTGCATGTTTGGCAGGGGCATGTGGAATTGTGTTAATCCTTATCTTTTGGTGAGATCAGAGCCAGCTCCCAATTGGTGAGGTCATGGCATTCTTACTTTGACCTCCTGACTGTACATACTTTCTGTGACCTGTTCTCTAACCCTCTTTTAGAAGGAGGAAACTAGCCTTGATGGCAGGCTGTGTAGCCATGTGGATCAATACATAAAACTTACACTTGCCGAGCCACCATTAGCTTTTTTGAAATGTCTGTTGGTTCTCTCCTCTGATTAGGGCTGTTGATTAACAACGGAGTTATTCTTTGGTGGTATTCTGCCTGGGAAGGTGAACTCCTGGGATGCTGGAAGCAGGCCAAGCTAAATAATTTGCTTTCGCTTGATTTGCAAGTGGGAAGCAGTGTAGTTTATGGGGAATGAAGGCTGTGTAGGCATCTAGAGGAGGTTGAGAGTGAGGGTCACATGAGGGGGAAACCAAGTCTCTTCCTGAATGTTGTTAGCTCATGTGTCAAACCTTGGCCTGGTCAGTCCATCCTTATGCCTCTCTGTTCACACTGGCCCTGACTATGAAATGCACTAATCTTGGACTAACTCAGATGCCTATAGGTAAGATGAAATTCCTGGACTTGTCTTTTTCTCCCCCTACTTCCAGGTACCATATCAATCATCTCAGATCGGGCCACTTTATTTATTCACAAAAATTTGAATGTCTTCTGTATGCCATGCTATGCATAAGAGTATAACCATGACTGAGTAAGGCACTGTCCCTGCCTTTCTAGAGCATGTGATTAGCAGAGAATATACTTTGGGGGAAGGGACATAGAAAGCTGATTTGGAGGGCCATGACCAGGCTTTCATAGACTTCCACCTCTTCCATCAGGGCTATTTTCCCCCTTCTCAAAGAGTAATGTTGCTTCCCATTCCTTGAATCATTTGAATCCTTTTTTCTCCTGAGAGCCATGATCCATTTTCTCAACAAACACCTCACTTGTGTGCCCACCCAACTCCAGTTTTTTGTAGCTTGCTCATTCCTACAAAGGTGTTGATGATAATTTAAGTTGCAATCCTTTCAACTTAAGTAAGCAAATTTTTGCCAAGAAAATTAAAATCCTTCAAGATTCCAAAATACCAAGTTACAATAATGGAATTCTAAAGGTGGCCTACCTACCTATCTTTCTGGTGAAATGTGTTCCTGGCTATGGTAGGTGGGCTGGTGGAAACAGACTTGCCAAAGTTTGGGCAATATGGTACAGGACAGAGAGCTACATGAACTTGGTAAAATTCCCTTTACTTCCTCTGTGGAGAAACTATAGTAATACCTGTTAACTCTGCTTCACAGTTGTATTATGAGGATAAAAAGAAATAGATGTACATTTATTTGAGGAAGTGTAACCATTTACCATCTTTGACTAATATCCGATGAGGAATGACTTTTGCTTCTTGTCTGTGGTTGTGATATTCTAATGGAATGCTCCCTTATGATAACCTTTCCTGAACAGTTTTCCAGGGGGCAGACACCCATTGTTTACCACGTTATACCACCGAGTGGAGTGCCAGGTAAGAAATCTCCTATTAAAATAGGAATAATTATGGATCCCTTTGCTAAAGCTATTGAAAACTCTTCTACCCAGGTGGGTGCTCTCTATAAATGGGAACACTGAACTTCTCTGATGCTGGTTTGAAAATAAATGTCAACCTCTGGTTTACTTTTAATCTGGTTTGGTTTCACCTGTGGGCTCTTTTGCTCTGTGACTTCACTGATAACAAAAGGAATCCAAACATGAAAAGGAAAAGAGGCCAGCAAAATCAAACCAGGTACTGCCAGAGCATGGAAGAAATAAAAATCATCATTGTTCTTAATTTTATAGTTGTTTGCATAATAGCAAACTTTTTTTGAACTTTACTGTGAGCCAGGCTCTGTTCTAAGTGTTTGGCATATATTATCTTATCAGATCCTCACAAGAACCTGATGACATAGGGACTATAATTCTCATTTGCCGATGAGGAAACGAGATACCAAAAGGTTAAGTAACTTGCTTAAAGTCAGCTATTAAGTGTATAGCTGGGATTTGCACCCAGGCAGGCAGAATCCAGAGTGGGCAGGTGTACCCATTGTTTTGTTTTGCATTGAGTGGTGTTGCATACCACATGCAAGGCCAGCAACCCTGATCCTTACACTGGGGGTTTGTTTGTGAATTAGAGGGCACACAGGCATGCAAAGGCCAGGGGATAGAAGTGAAGAAGAGAGAGAAGGTTGAGATTTACATAAAAGAGGGTATCGCAGCTAAGAAATAGGTTCAAGAATCGCTAAGCTTGCCTTACAACTAAGTAGTAAATACAAACTAGGATTATGTATAATTTGCTGTCTGATTCTTGGCAAATTCCTAGGTCTATTTCAGATTTTCCCTTTGTTCAGGGTTTCCAGATGGTGTAATTATGGGAATACAAATTGCTAAATGTTTATATGTAGTTGTGTCTAAATGCATAAACTGATCTAGTTTTGAATGTCTTGACTGCTCGAGAATGTCACAATGAATATCTGAGTTGCTGAAGAGTATTTGCCCTTTGTGTATGTGTGTGTGTGTGTGTGTGTGTGTGTGTGTGTAGACACAGGATTATGTATGTGTGTATTTAAATTATATACTGAAGAATATGATTCCAGCATGATTTTTTTTTATGCGGGTTATTCAGAGATCTGTTCCTTTCCATTTGAATAATCAAGACGTGATCATGTTTTATTAAAAAGAAAATGTGCTCTAAAAGTCGCATGCAGACGTTTGGGTCCTTGCTGCTCTGCTGTTAGAAAGCTCTTGTTTAGATGGCAGAAGTCCACAGGGTGAGGGATGAGGAAGGGGCCTGCCATGAGAGGTGTGAAGTGGGACATTGGCTGACACGGATCTGTCAGGCCCGTTTCTCCCACCCAGTCCAAGAGCTGCACACTGTATCTTCCCCCTTCTGGGGGAATGGTTGGTGGCTGGCCTTGTTGGAGTGGTCCCTCCGGGTAGGATCCACATGGTGACATCTTTGAAATCATTTTCCAGATGATTACTCTCATTTCATTTGGGAAGTCTGCCCAGAATAGCAGCCAGGGAGATGGGGGAGGTGGTGGGGACAGGAGAGATGATGTTCCATTAGCAATTGAGTTTCTATATGTGGTTAACAGTTCTCCACTGTGACAGAGAATCACCCAGAACCATAGGCTGGCTTAGCCATTTCTCAGGCTCTATTGGACTTCTTTATTTAGAAGCAAGACTGTTAACCACTCACAAAATTCCCAATTTCTAGAACTTATTTCCAATTTTTAAAATTGTGCCCAAGAAAGCAAGAAATCATGCCCATCAAAGCCAGGGAATTAATACTTTAGCTCTATTAAAATGAAGGGAAATTATTTTGCCAGTTGTTAATAGTAACAAAGAACTCCAGAGTCTAGGCTTTCTCCATTTCTGTGATCTTTGTCTAAGACATTAGGTTCCAGCCCCTTCTACCCATTCATCTGTACAGTGAGTGGCTCTCATACTTCCCGGAAGGTTCCCATGGTTTCAGTGCCAGTCAGTCATCCAGTGACCACAGACAAAAGTCTTCTTGTATTAATAAAGCACCCACAGCATGAAGGGAACAACTTCTTGGTAATGTTCTTTTGTGACTTTAAATGTGGCCATGAAGAGATTCAAAGTCTTCTGCCTTCAGTGACTTCATGATCCCCTTAAATGCTCTTTTCTTTTCCACCTTTGTTGTTTTGCCTCATTAACCAAAACTGCTCTCATCTCTTAACATTGTTTGTGATGCTGTAAGATTACAGTGTATATGGTTAAATTTCCTAATTATTTGGAAGGCACACATTTCCAGGTTGTGGGGTTGTTTGGTGAAATTGAACTATATCACCTTACTATGGTGTGCTTGCTTAAAACTTTGCCTCATGTAGTTCTACAGAACTGAGTTTAGGTGTTTTCAACTATGGAAGAAATCAGCTCATGTAGCATCCGGTAGGGGCCCCCAAACTCTTTGTGAAAGAGTGACATCAGATTCCTTTCTCACCACAGATTCCTTTCTCACCAACTATGAACAGATTGGGTAGGGACAGTACCAAGAGTCCACCTTGCTGAGAGGGGGGATTGCTGATGCCTGCACTTCCTCTTGAACTTGAACTCAAAAGAGGGTGTATTAAGTAAATACTTGTTACCTAGTGGAAATCCCTATGAGTCACATAGAGGAGACTCAGCAGTAGAAGTCATCCATTTGTCAGTGGGCAAGGCTGACCCCAACTGTTTGCAGGTCTTCAATTTGTTCTATCTTTGAACATGAGCATAATTTTTGAATGAATGAGATGTGCAATTGCCCATCTTTAAGCTGTAATTCTGTTCTATCTCATGCTTTCTGAGTTCCCATCCATTTGGGTCATCCTTGACATTTATCTTTTGTCCTCTGAGATTTGGAAGAAAGTCTAATATCCCCAAATACCCATCCAGATCATGTGACATGAACCTCCTTGGTTTTCCATATTAGCAAGTGCCCAGGGGAAAGTGTCATGAAATGCAGAGCACCCCAAGGCACCGTGTTCTTAAATCCCACGTTAGGTGATGATCTACACACAGCCAAGAGGGTAGAACAAGTCAGTGTGTGGAAACTGGCCCTTCTTCCCGAAAGCCTCATACTTCATAGAACTGTGGGGAAGACCTGTTCTTGCTTTTGTGTTCTGTACGTAGCTGATTGACTCTGTGATTGCAATAATTATTTTAGACTTTTTAATGTGTAATATTGATCACTGGATCATACTTGAGACTTCTTTCCTGTTGTACAGTTTGTAAAAAAGCATTAATATTCTGAGTCATGTCCAGTTTGGCTGTATTAAATAGATGGTACCAAAAATAAATTGCTTATGTTATAATTTACAGTATGAGCGAAGTGTGTTACATTTCAAAAATCTTCTTAAAACAGGAGAACTAATACATGTGTATGGTTGGATTATCACTGGAAGACCAGAAACCTTTGATTGCGATGCGGAGTACATTGATAGGTAAGCGTGTGTTAGTTTCTGTGTTCAAAGAGTTACAAACATGCTGGATTGCTTCCTCAGACCAGCTTCCCCGATAGCAATAAATTGTGAGCAGTTGGCACAGAATTGCTGTTTTCTTTGCAGTTTATGGTCCCTGGTGAGTTGGGCTTCAGCAAACTTTGTTAATGTAATTGCAACTGGTCGATTAAGTTGGTCCATTTATTTACTGACAACTAGTCACTCTGGGCTCAGCGTGAATTGTGCTGTAACTGCATCTGTGGGTTTTCTTTTTCGATTCTTCCCCTTCTCTCCCTTGTTTCTCAGGCTGAAATGATTCTTTTTTTCTTTTTTTTGTAAAACGACATGTGAACCCCAAAGACCATTGTAACTTCCTTCTTAGGTTGGTATCCATTTGTGCATTTAGGAATTCTGTTAGTGTGATCAGAGGAAAACATGGAAGAAGGCACTGAGAGCCACTGAATTTTACTGTTTTCTGGGAATAATGAGGATGGCCAGACACTTTAAAATGGAAAGTGGTACTATTAAATCATGCGTGCTAGGGAAGGAAAGGAACAAGAGGCAATGTGTTGAAGTTGTGTTTCAGGGAGGCTTTAAGCAACTGTGATTTTGCAATATCTGAAGTAGTTATAGCCAGGCTTGATAAGGTAGAAGAAACCGAGTCTTACTGTAGCTGAGTGGATTCTATATACTTGTGACTGGTTTTCCTTGTACTCCTAGAAAGGATGGGGGTATTGTCTTCTGTTCCATCTCTGTGATTCTGCCCTAGGTGAGGAGAACATGATCTGGCTACCCTCCAGATCTACATTTTTGGCATTAAGTAGTGGTGAACTCATCTTGAAAGGAAATGACTCTTTCTGTGGAGGATACAAGCCCCAAGTACATCCTTAATAATATGCCACATTCACTGCTTGGTCCCATGTCAGCCTTGGTCAGGGATATAACATTGAAAAGGGGAATGGAGGCATCGACTTCACAGTAGTTCTATGTAGACTCAATATAGCCAATGTGGGTATGATGAGGATTTTGGGGGAAAAGGGAAATGCTCTTTCTGCAGTGTGAAGGTGTGGACCATGAAACAGTGCTATGCATTGCTTACCTTCAGACTGAGAGTTGATTCAACATCTCCTCAGGGGACAGGCTTTGGCCACCCTCAGTGATGCCCCATAAATCCAGAGAAGAATGCTCATAACAGTGTTTCCTCTGAGTTTTGCTAGGAATTTTTACTGAGAGACTTACACTATTGTCTCATGTCTTTTTTACCCCATTTTTTTTATCCAGTCCATTGATCTTGGAAGCTCAAGGAGACAACTGGGTCACAGCCTGCTCTCTTGTAAACAGGCAGACAGGAAGCTGGTGAGTGCCTTTCCTGCCTAATACATGCTTTTAGGTTCTTCTATGTGGGTTTCTCTCTGTCTCTCTCTGTCTCTCTCTCACACACACACACACACACATACTCACACCTTTTTTTTTTTTTTTTTTTTGAGAGAGAGAGAGAGAGAGAGACCGACCGACCATGAGAGAATGTGAGCAGGGGAGTGGTAGAGGGAGAGGGAGTGAGAGAATCTTATGCAGGCTTCACACCCAGTGCAGAGTCCTACTTGGGCTCCATCTCATGAGCTGTGAAATCATGACTTGAGCTGAAGTTGGACACTTAACCTACTGAGCCGCCCAGGAGCCCCAATAATAGATTTTTTTTTTTAAGGGTTTTTCTCTTCTTGTTGTAAAGGTTTTGGAAAGAATGGAGAGGTCTGAAAAGAGGTTGGGGGCAAGTTAAATTTTGTCTCTTGCACTGCATGCTTGCCTGATAGCATATGTATCAACAAGAACTCTAGTTAGTACTGTTCTAGTGTTTGCTCCCATGAACTCATTACGCCTTAAGTATTTACCAATTTTTGCTGGCCAACTCACCTTTTGTTTTTTACTTTCTTGGCTAAAGAGTCAGAACTTCTGAGTTGTCTGATAATTCTCACCTCAGGTTTTGGTTCTCTCTCTAGCTATCCTCTTCAGGAAGACCATGGTTTTGGGACCCTGCAGTGCCGTGTGGAAGGCAACTACATTGGTCCGTTCAGGAAGTGGCATAAGTTTAAAGTCTTTTCTGTTTCTTTTTCTGTATCAGAAAAATACTGTTTCAAGAATGCTTCTCACAAGCATGAAAAGAGTAATTACCATGTATTGAGAACTCCTTAAAAGGCTAATTTAATCCTCACAATAAGTGGATTGGTGAAGTTGGTAGAATTACTTTTACTTTATAGGTGAGAAAATTGTAGCTGGTAACCAGTAGAGCCAGGCTTCCCATGTTTAGTCAAACTGTGAGACTGCTGTAATTCTTATCTGTTTTACGCTACTACATTTATCCTTTTATTGTTGGAAGTCAACACTGATGGTGCTAAATCTGGGAGGTGTTTGTTCTGGGCACTCTTAATGAAATCACGGGTTTGGGCAGTCACTTGGTGATATCTGGAGTCCTTGGGTTTAGGGTAGCAATGGCCTGGCCCAGATGATACATGCAGACTCTTGTGTTAATGTCTTTCTTTTTGTTACAGGCTCCCAGAATGTTAGTTTCTCAGTATTTAACAAAGGAAAGTAAGTAATGAGGAGTAAGCAGATTTATTATCATTTTGTATTATCCATCTCTTTCTTGTTTTGCTTACTTTTTTGAACGCTTTATAATGGAAAATTCCAAACAGACAGATTAGCATAATGAAACCTGCTTGGTTTCTCTTACTTAGGTGAATATAATTGTGTCTTGAGGTACTGTAGATGTTTCAATGGGATGATGGCACAAAATTTTGGGAATTAGGTCTTAAGTAAAAAGTAATCTCATAATACTGTAAATTTAAAACAGAACATAGTTCCATGAAATGCGTTGTCTAGCAAATGCCTTCTTCAAGATGGAAAGGGTCCAATTTCATAGAGCTTTGGAGAGGAAATCATGATTGTGAATGATTCCTGCATGCCTTACCTAATGTTCTGACACTATATAATTTGTCAGGGATTTTCTTTAAAAGTATGCTATCTAGCTGATATTAATCTCATTGTGGTGATAGTGACATAATTACCTGCAGTAACATAGCCCCAGATATGGAGGCTCTCTCTTTCTCTCGAATTTAGGAAGGAATAACCCTAATATCTATTGCATATCTACTGTAGGCCAACTCTTTACCAGGACCTTTCACATCATCATTCCATTTAATGCTTGTGACCCTGTGAAGTAGGTGTAATCATTGTCATACAAAAATTTTCTAAATCGCAAAACATACATTGCCTCATCGGTATCATTCTCTATTTGTCAAAAGGAACTGGTATCTAAACTGTTATAAAGATCAGGAGAGGTTGGCCCATGATCTTCATTTTAGGCAGCCAATTTAAAAAATGCAAACTCAAATGATTTTTTTCACCTAAAACAAAACTTTGTCTTGGAAGGTCCATGGTACACAAGAATGCATGGCTGGTCAGTGCTAAACAGGAGCTTTTCCTGTACCAGACATATTCAGGTACAATTTTCCTTCTCCCTGTCCTCCTCACTGCTTCCCTCACACCTCGCTGAATGTAGAATCCTCCTTCCCTTTTTCCTGTCCATTTCTCTATGACCATGAACACCTGAGGCTGTCCCCACAGTGATGGAAGACCCTTAGGCTTTGGATGAGAATAAGTTGCTTGTGTGAGTGTCACATGTGGTTGCCATATTAAAAGAGGGTCGATCATGGACTTCTTTTTTTTTTTTTTTTTAAATTTTTTTTTTCAACGTTTATTTATTTTTGGGACAGAGAGAGACAGAGCATGAACGGGGGAGGGGCAGAGAGAGAGGGAGACACAGAATCGGAAACAGGCTCCAGGCTCTGAGCCGTCAGCACAGAGCCCGACGCGGGGCTCGAACTCACGGACCGCAAGATCGTGACCTGGCTGAAGTCGGACGCTTAACGACTGCGCCACCCAGGCGCCCTTCGATCATGGACTTCTATGCAAAGTTTGTGGATATAAACTGAATGAAAGAAAGGAAGTCACCCTTGTATGTTCTGAGAAATGATGGAAAAGCGATGGCACTGAAAAGTACAAAAGTGCATCTTTTCAGTTACTTTAACACCTCACCTTGAGTATTCATCCAATAACTTATGACTTGCTGATATTGATGCTAAACTACAGTTGAGTATTCATCCAGCAACTTATGACTTGCTGATATTGATGCTAGACTACAGTGTTGCTATCAGATGAGCAAACCTCCATACTAAAAAAAATGAATGTTGAAATTGCATGAAATTGTGAATGCAATTCAGTAGTAGAGGGTTGATCACTAAAGAAGAGTACTTAGACTTCAGTGTTGAAGACAATCCCAAAGCCACTGAAGATATGTCTGTGAAGTAGGTGCAAATTCCAGGGGCAATAAGATCAACCTTTGCCAAAAGTGCAAGACATTTCATAGGTCAAGGGGCAAATGCTATTTACTCTCTAGATAGGATAATTCTACAAAATCTGAATTTTGATCTCTGCCTTTTATTTAACATCTTTTAAAAATTAAAAAAAAATTGTTTTTATTTTAGAGAGGTGGGAACAGAGGGAGAGAGAGAGAATCCCAAGCAAGCTCCATGCTCAGGGTGGAGTCCGATGGAAGGCTCAATCCCATGACCCTGGGATCATAACCTGAGCCGAAATCAACAGTTGGATGCTCAACTCACTGAGTCACCCATGCGCCCGTCCTTTATTTTCTTTAACCAGTATAGCTAGTCTCTTTGGGAATAAGTTTGAAGAAGCAACTTACTGGCTGGCCCTTATTGAGTAGTTTGAGTACATGCACTGTCAATATTAATTCCACTATGAGACAGTACTAGGCTCATTTTACAGATGAAGAAACAGACCCAGAAGGACAAAGTAACCAAAGGTCCCAGTGCCAGAAAAATGCAGATCCAATTCAAAATCTTATGCACGTAAACAATTTATGATGGGACGTCCACTCTCCTGGCCATCTGACCCCAAGATTCCTGGTGAATTTGCCTAACACTGTTGAACCAGCCAGATAGGCTGACAGGAATCTCTAATCACATAGCTATTTCATATTTCCAGTACTGATGTCTTCTTGGGATGAGAACTCCAGGCCAGAACTATTTTTTTAATGTTTATTTTTGAGAGAGAGACAGAGTGCAAATGGGGGAGGGGCAGAGAGGGAGGGAGACACAGGATCTGAAGTAGGCTCCAGTCTCTGAGCTGTCAGCACAGAGCCTGACACAGGGCTCTAAGCCACGAACCACAAGATCATGACCTGAGCTGAAGTTGGACACTTAACCGCCTGAGCTACCCAGGCGCCCCCTAGAACTTTCTTATAGCTGAGGAGGCTATGGGAGAGGGAATATGGACTATTATAAAGGACACTGGGCTGAGCTCCCCAAGGGCTGGCATTCATTTCTTTACTTGATGATTTTGGTTAAGTCATTTAGCTTTCTGAGCTGTAATTAAATATCTATAAAGTGGACAAAGTGGTGTTTGTCCTTCTAACTCCAAAAGCTGTTGAAAGAAGTAAATGAGCAAGAATCTTGGGATTCACCTATGATTTTCCTCCCCTCTCTCTTCTCTAATCCACTCAGTCACCAGTTTCTGCTGGTTTTACCTCCCATCGATTTCTTGATAAGGTTTTAGATTACTGATTGCAATTAGACCCCTTATCAATTTCTTAAATATGATGTATCCATTCTATCTCTACAATCACTACCTCAATTCAGAATCCCATCATCTTTTGCCTGGCATGCCACAATGGTTCCAAGGTGCCCCGATCTGTTTTCTGTCCCCTAAAGATCCATGTTCTACATCACCACCACCATTCTCTACACCACACATCTGATGCTTCTCCCTTACCACCCTCTAAAGGCTTCCCACTCTCAATAGGAAATGGTACCAGCCTCTGGTCTCTTCCTCATCTGCTTATCCTGTTCTGTCTTTCCCATTCTAGCAACACAGAAATGGACCTTAAATGAAGCCTCTCTCCACAGAGGCTATCGTTTGCTTTATTTAAACATCCTTTGCCTTATTTCTTTCCTTCACTTGGCCAGTTTTAATTCACACTTTAAGATTCAGCTCAGGAATCAATTCTAGAAATTTCTTTCTATTCCATAGACCCTAGCTCTATTCCTAATCCTCCCCTCTGCACTTTCATGTACTCTCTCTAATTGTGCTAGCCCAGCATGTCATAATTATACTATTTCATAGGCAGGAGCTTACATAAGAAATGCCCCGATAAAACCCATAACCATTCATAATTAGCTTCTTTGTGTCTTCAGTTTGTTGGAGAAGACAACTCCTGTTTCCCCTTGAGGGAATAGAACTTAGAATGGTCAAGTTTGGATCATAGGAGAGGAAAGGACCAGAAAATCTTACATTCTGGGGGATATGTGGCATATGACAGTGGGATTTTGAAGCAGTCAGGAGGCAGCATGGAAAAACATGTTTGAGGTGGTGAGTGTACACAGGGAGAAGAACATGTCGGATGGAAGGAGGGCAAGGCTGCTGAAGATGGTGCAATTCATTCTCTTGCTTAGAGCAAACTGCAAACTCAAACAGGTGAACCAAGGCTTGGCCCGGTGCATCCAAAGCTGATTCCTCCATAACATAAAACCTACTGTTCTGTGACTTGTAAATTGAATACTTGAGATCTGGTGACAGGTTTCCTAAGAAAGCATCATGGTATGTAAGGATTTCTGCTATTAGCATGAGTGACTGCATCTCCCCTTCCTTTGAAATATTGATCCTGTATTATATGTATTATACATATTGTTATAGGTAAGTCCTTATTATATGCATTTTAAGTGACTATTACTAGAAAAAATTCCAAGCATTGCTGGTCTTAGAAAGTTAAAGTAAGGAATACATTAGTGATAGCCTTCTATTATTATATTATCTGGGTCACATTCTATATTCTATGTTCAGAAGCTTACTTTTTTTTTTTCTTTTGCAGAAATACTATCTGTGTTTCCAGAATCTGGGAGCCTTGGGGGAAAAACAGACATTATAATTACAGGAGACTTCTTTGACAATCCTGCCCGGGTTACCATTGCAGGTAACTAAGTTAGAATGGCTGAAAATAGTTCATAGTTTAAATGCTGTAGGAGATTATGTGTCTCTTATGGCATGCAGTGAGTGGGGAGAAGAAATTTTTGCCTCTTCTGACTCATTATGCCATCCTGCTCTAAGGTATTTTATCTGTTTGTTTGAGACTAGGTGGGATTGTAGTCCTGTAGGGACAGCCTATGGACATACTCCTAATTTACAGCAATTCCCAAACTGGTGCAGCCACTGTGGAAAACAGTATAGAGGTTCCTCAAAAAATTAAAAATAAAACTACCCTATGACCCAGCAATTGCATTACTAGGTATTTATCCAAAGGATACAAAAATGCTGATTCATAGGGCAATGCACCCCAATGTTTATAGCTGCACTATCAACAATAGCCAAGTTATGGAAGAAAGTCAAATGTCCATCGACTGATGAGTGGATAAAGAAGATGTTGTATATAAATACACACACACCATGGAATATTACTTGGCAATTAAAAATAATGAAATCCTGCCATTTGCAACAACGTGGATGGAACTGGAGGGTATTATGCTAAGTGAAACAAGTCAGAGAAGGACAAATATCATGATTTCACTCATAAGTGGAATTTAAGAAACAAAACAGATGAACATTGGGGAAGGAAAGAAAAATATGATAAAAACAGAGAAGGAGACAAACCATAAGAGACTCTTAAATATAGAACAAACAGCGTTGCTGGAGGGGTGGAGGGTGGGGGGGATGGGCTAAATGGGCAATGGGCATTAAGGAAGACGCTTGTTGGGATGAGCACTGGGTATTATAAGTAAGTGATGAATCACTAAATTCTATTCCTGAAATCATTATTACACTATATGTTAACTAAGTTGGATTTAAATAAAAAATAAAAACTAAAAAAATTCATGGGTAATTCCCTCGGGTGTCCTCATCCTGGGAATGAAGAGAAGGGAAGGGTAGAGCTGTGTCTTCAGAAAGGTCCACTTCTACTGGAAGGCCACCCCTCTCCCCACCCTTCTCCTTAGTCCTCTTGATAAACTGGATTGGGCAGGCATTTGCTATGCAGATTCTTCTGGAATTCCATCTTGGGAAATCCTTTTGTGGTACCCATCTAGAACCTTTTATTCTGCCAGGTGGGAGGCTCTTCTGGCTGGTGATACCAAGGTTGCAGGAAAACATCCTCACAATCTCACGTCACCTTTACTCTCCCACACTCAGCCGAGGCTTGTGCATTCTCAGTGAATGGCACTGCATTGCCTTGTTTTCTTTCTAATTACTGGAAGCTGCCCTATGCCCTATTGCCTTGCACTCTCCCTTTCCTGGCCTCCTTCACTTGGTGGGGACAACTTTTGCTACATTACTCACATCCAGTTCATTACCTTAGAATAGGAGCCTGTCTACTTCAGGAGGGTCATGTTGTCCTGCCTCACACCTATATACCTCTCTCTCTCTCTCTCTCCATTTATCTAATTAAAAAAATTCTCCCCAGGCATTCCGTGTGATATTAGACATGTGTCTCCCAGGAAGATTGAGTGCACCACTAGGGCTCCAGGAAAAGGTGCAAGACTCACTGCTCCTCAGGCAGGTAAGGACGTTGTACAATGGTCTCTAGTTACCACCAGGAGGGGCCGGGAAGTGGAAATAAGTGTTTGCTTTCTCAGCTGTTTGACTGGTTAGCTCAGTGAGCTCTGGGCCTGTGATACCACTGTGAGGACTTTCCTTTCAGAGAGCTTCTTGGCTTTGTTCCGATGTTTAGTGACCCTGCACTTCTGGCCCCAACCAAATGGCCAGTGGGGTTCAGGGGAGACCTGATGCATAAAGTATAACTGCAAAAGGGGCACCTGGGTGGTTCAGTCGGTTAAACATCCAACTTCAGCTCAGGTCATAATCTCATGGTTCGGTCCATGAGTTCGAGCCCCATGTCAGGCTCTGTGTTGACAGCTCAGAGCCTGGAGCCTGCTTTGGATTTTGTGTCTCCCTCTCTCTCTGCCCATCCTCCACTCATGCTCTGTCTCTCAAAAGTAAATAAATGTTAAACAAATTAAAAAAGAAAAAATATAACTGCAATCAAGACATTGCTGTAGCTACTGGTGGAAACCCCAAAGCTGCCTCACTCCATACTGTGGTCAGCTGTGAGCCCATTGTCTAAGAAGACCAGAGCATTAGAGTGTCCTCTCCTGTGCCCATAACAGCAGCACTAGACAAGGCCAGGGAGTGGGGCAGAGTGGGGTGCATTTAAATGCTATTTCTTCTTCCCTGTGGGTGACTGTCTGCTTCTTTGAAAAGTAGTGATGTATCATGACTTTGCCTCAAGTTTATGCCTGACGTGGGCAGAAATGGGGGAGGCAAGGTGGCAGGTTCTACTTGTTCCTTTCTGTGTAAAGCTTCCGCCTCAGGGCTGCAGCTTAAAAGCGCACCATTGGAACACTTTTCTGGTGAGCGTTAGAACTGCAAGCTCAGGCATAGTTAGGGACTAAGGGTGGTTGGTGTGTTATGTAGCCTGGAACCACAGGCTGCACGTCTCTATTCCTTACCTGCCCCATAAGGGGCTGACTTCATGGTGAAACCACAGACAGAGAGCTCAACTCCAGAAGTTCGGCACTTACAGGGAAAGTAACCCAGCAGGGGGAGAAACCTTTCTAAAGAAAGGCCATTCGAGTGTGAAAATGCATGTAAAAGCTTTGGCTTGAGCATTCTTCAGGTCCCAGATCTGCAGTTTTTACTCAAGGAGAGCTCCCATCCAAGGGAACAAAACTACTGAAGCAAGTGCTGGAGAGAATGTGTGTTTCCTGTCAGGAAATAGAGAGCTCTCTCCTCGTTCAGTGCTTTAGCTGCTTGGGTAGTGGTAGGATAATTAGCTGAATGCAGCTGTTCTTGGGAGTTAACGTCCTTTATGAAGACCTTTTGAAGTTTCTTCTATGAAAGTAGGGCAAATTACTGCGTAAAGCAGTGGTTCTCAATGGTCCCCAGGGCACATTTGGCAACAACTGGCTGTTACAGCCAAGATGGTGGTGGTGGTGCAGCTGGTCTCCTGAGTGGAGGCCAGGGTTGCCCAGAACATCTTTCCATGCACAGGGCAGACATCACAACAGTTATCCACAAATCCAAGTAGTAGATTAAATACGCTCCTATTTTTCTGCTTGTTCCTTTTCTATTTCCTTTTTTTGTTGGATTTAACAGGGAACAACAGTAGTAGTTTAAAATAATAATAATTACCACAGCTATCCTTTATTGAAAACTTACCATATTTCAGGCTCTTTGTGTATATAGTTTAGACTCCCTAAGTCTTTTTTTTTTTTTTGCCAGAATTGTCAAATTGACTCATTCCCCCTCCCCCCAGGTTTATTGAGATACAATTGACGTATAACTCAATCTCCCTTAGTCTTTAGTGCGTTATCTCTATTATTGACCCCATTTTGATGCTCAGAGAATGAAGGCATTAAACAGTTTGCTTGCTCAAAGCCACAGGTCTAGTAAGTGGCAAAGCTGGAATCTGAATCCACACATGTATGATTCCATAGTGGCACCCGCAGTCCAAGTTAGTATGCAATATTGATTGTACGTGTACCTCTGGTGTCAGAGTTTGCTTAATATAAAACACAAATTAGTAAGTAAAATATCATTAAAAATATCACATCATAGCTGTACGGCACGTAATTTGTTCCATGTGTGAGTCCACAAATTGGGGCCGTTACGTGAAAAAATTTAAGGATTGCCAATTTTCTGGGAACAAAGGGTTGTAGGGAATAGTGTTCCCAGGTTGAACTAGACCTTAAAATACTGAAACTCTCTCCTGAACAAGATAAGTCAGAGCCCAAGTTCATGTTGGGCTCACAGCATTTTGTTTGCTCTGTCAATTCTCCACAGGACGGGTTTCTCTTTCCCTGACACTCTCATTAGAAAAGACTCCCTACTTGTCTCTGGTCCCTTGAAAATATTTCCCAATATTTTTTTTATCATTGCTTTTTATCAAGTGTATCTTTCCAAGAGGCTAAATCCTACACCAAACAATATTTTCTGCTTTCTGGAACATTTGTGTTATCTATAGAACCTCTCACATGACTGCAACATCTGGGTCTCAGTTGACTCACCTCTGTAGATAGTAGCTGGATCATCTTCACTGTGTTATCTGAGGTAAAGTATTTCCCCAAATGGAGGATGAAGGTCCTCTGATGTTTCTGAGGTATACTTGTCTTACAGGCAATCGAGGGCTGCTTTTTGAAGTTGGAGATGCTGCTGAGGACTTGGATCTGACTGCAGCCACTTCTGGGTACTGGTGGCAGATTGTTCCTAATGCCAGTTCTCCATTTGGATTTTGGTCAAAAGAAGGGCAACCCTTCAGGTATGCTGTAGGAAAAGTGGGAGTTTATATCAAAAGTGTCTTTACTAACCTAGGTGAGACCAGGAGATAGGTAAGCAATGAGGTTTCCAGGGGAAAAACTCTAACACCCACCAACTCAACAACAGTTTGATCAGTATTCTCAACTAGTGTTGGTCATGCTGGTATAGCACAAGCCTTTTTAGGTACATGCTGAATTTTGATCAATAGGTAAAATTTATATTTTCTACAAGTCAGTTTATAGTCTGCTTTGGATATGACTAGTAATTGGAACATTAATCTGGGTAAGCCAGGGTACTTGGATGAGAGCACCGTAAAACTTGCTGTAGGTACGTGGCTAAGACATGAAACCAACATCTGGCTGATGCCAAAGAAAGAAGCAAGCATATGCTTTCTGGTCATATGAGGGAGCAAAGGCTGGAAAGCAAGCATGTCTGCTGGAACAACTACTCGGTGCCAAAGGTCAACCCAGTGGCTGGTGAATAGCAGGGGAAGCTATTATGGGCATTGTTTTCTGTAGCAGTGACGGCAACGTGATTATGGTATTCCTGTTAGTGTTGCTGTGAATATTTTTAATCACTTTGAGGACCTGGCTGAAATGTGTAGTTTCCTAAAGTGGCCTTAAAAATATAAAAAGTTGAGAATTGCTTAGACACACTGTTTCCTTAGTGTGCTCTCAGTGTACATAGAGGGATGGATCCTTGACAGTGTGATGGATTTCTTCTCTCTCCAAACCTCCTCTCAAAGAGGTTGGTCATGACCCCTGAATGTGAATTCCAGCCATTCTGTGCCTTCCTCCAAGGATTTGGCCATTTTAAATTTCAACTCAGTTGTGGAATGAAAGACTTTGTTCCCTGTTCAGGGAATCTCAGACCTTGAAGAAGCCAAGTAGGGAAGAAAATCTGTGAACAGAATAGTCTCTTGTCCCAGAAGCCTTACTAACTGGGTATTTAACCACCAATGCATAGTTTTAAAGTGGCAATTGTTGTGGTCCCTTGTGGCATGCAATGATACATCTTTATCATGGTTTCTGAGAATCATCAATAATGTTCAAAGGAAAACCTTTCAGCTATATTCAGTGTGTGTGGGAGTGTTAAGGAGAGAGACCACCTCAAAATACAAAAGAACATTTGACTGTATGTACCTCCTGCATGGAGTGTCTCTTTAACTGCCATTTGGAGGAGCCACAAATCAGAGTAACTCTTTCCATTCTCTTTGTCCTTCATTTCTTTACAATTCAAAAATTTTAAATTAAAAAATTGGCATATTAATTAATTGATAAATTATTATATTTATGGACCTTTAAAGCAGTTATTTTCAAAATGATTTTCAGAAAATATTCTTGGTATTTATTGAGATAGTTTGATCATTACTTAGCCATATCTGTCTCTACTACTAAGGTCACAAGTTTATCTTAAACATTAAACATTTATGTTTCATAAAATTGCCTGCAACCTTCTTCGAAGTTGTAGGTTATGTCTGTTAATTTGGAATTGTTGACACATTTAGTGGACTTTTCTGTGTGGGCCATAATATTTAATTAGAAAAATACTCTCTGTAGGTATTGAGGTTTCTGGTAAACTCAGGGCAAATCTGCCCTCTTTTTGTGAGATAACATTTAATTAGTAGACCTTCAAACAATTAAAAATTATTTACTGATAACCTACATTAAACACAACATTGTGTTCAAAGAGGTTTAGAAGGTTGAGGGGCACCTGGGTGGCTCAGTCGGTTAAGCGTCCAACTTTGGCTCAGGTCATGATCTCACGGCTTGTGAGTTTGAGTCCTGCATCGGGCTCCGTGCTGACAGCTCAGAGCCTGGAGCCTGCTTCAGATTCTGTCTCCCTCTCTCTCTCTGCCCCTTTCCTGCTTATGCTCTGTCTCTGTCTCTATCTTTGTCTCTCTCAAAAATAAACAAACATTAACAACACCAAGAATAGAAGGTTGAGAGCAAGGTCATTATCTTGAGGAATGACCAACCTAGTCATGTGCACATTCAGCCAACAGAGCAAGGCAAGACAGCATGTCCTGACATTCCTCAGTGTATCCAGTGTGTCTCCTGATCTTATTCAGTTCAACTGACATATATTGACTTATTACTATGCTCTAGGCCTTTGAAGACAAGTTAGTTCATGAGATGCCACAACTGAAGATGTATTTATAGGTCTAGTTTGCAGATGAGGAACTATAGTCCCTGATAGGTAAAGTGCTTTTCTAATGTTAGAAAATTATCTAATATTATATACAATTATCAAGTAGCAGAACTAAGCTCTGATTTTTTCTGATTTCAAGTCTTGTGATTTCTCCACAAGTCTCCCATGCTTCATTATGCACATATCCTTCTTCACCCATAGGAATATATTTTAAAGAGAGCCACCAGTCTGTGAAACCTCACATAAACACCTGCTTCTATGACCTTGATGTCCACCACGAGGGAGATAAAATAGAAGCTTTTCTTAACATTATTTGGGGTTATTTCAAGCCTATCACTTTATCCCCTTCATAAAGAACTGCAAAGTGTTGTCCACAAGTCAAGTAAGATTATTCAACAGGAAACACATTTGATAATTTGTGATTGCCACTTACAGCTATGCATATGCACACATGTGATGCAGCTAATAACTGACTTTAGTCAGAGGAGTGATCTAATATACCTCATGAAGTATGATATGTTGGAGTAGGAGACAAGAAACCAAGGTTCTGGAACAAGTCAGAGAAAATTCTTATTGGTGATCTCTTTATATATAATAATAAGAATAATATTTCTATTGATTGAGCCCCTACAATCCACTAGCTGTTAGTAAATGCTAAGCCTCCAGACAGTCCCGTGCTGCGGCTGCAACTTTCCCAAAGGTACATGACTGTGAAGGTAGTCATGGCCACTGCGAAGAGATGTGTTGAGAGAATGATTAGCAGGTGCCACAGGAATAGCTGTTTACAGAGTACTCTGGCCACTCCTGTGGCACAAGAGTCCCGTGTTTCTTCCTCATCGCCATAAAGAAAAACAAAGTACAAGGGCACCCACTTGTCGGGTCAGTGATTCAGGCACTGGTTGCTCTCACTTCTCTGTGTTTCTCTGCTTTCCAGAGCACGGCTCAGTGGATTCTTTGTGGCTCCAGAGACCAATAATTACACTTTCTGGGTCCAGGCTGATGATCAAGCTTCCCTGTACCTCAGTCAGTCAGAGGACCCAAGGACCAAGGTATTCACCTTCCTCTTACTTTCCTTTTTCTTGTCCCCAGTCTTTCATTCTTAAAAAAAAAAAATACTAAAGCTCTCATATTCTACTAATAGTTGTAACATGCCACTAAGCAACCAGGGATTTTAATGTTTTGTTTTGTGGAGGGAATGGACTTATTTTTTGTTAATTTAAAAAAATTGAGACCTAATTGATATGATTTTAATTGTTGAAAATGAATTTGGTTGAATGTGTTGGCACATTCATTAAGCACTTACTCGAAGCCAGGCATTAAGCTGCATTTTATATACCTTGTCTCTAATCTTCACAGCATCTCTGTGAGCTGAGTATATTTATCTCCATTTTCCAGATAAGGAAATTGAGGTTTGGGAGTGGCCAATCCAGAGTCACTAGGGTCATAAGAGGCATATTTAGGGCTCAAACTCCTATCTGTCTGATTCTAAAACTTGTGCCTTTTGCACTGATTTTTGGGTAGAGATGTAGCCAGTCTTATTTAGGAATTCCCTGATCAGCTTTGAAGAATAAGAAAAAGTGCTTGGGGTGCCTGGGTGGCTGAGTCGGCTGTGTCCAACTCTTGATTTCAGCTCAGGTCATGATCTCACAGTTCGTGAGATCGAGCCCTGTGTTGGGCTCTGCACTGGGCATGGAGCCACTTAAAAGATTCCCTCTCCCTCCCTCTCTCTCTCTCTCTTTCTCTCTCCTTCCCTCTCTCTCCCTCCGTCTGCCCCTCCTCTGCTCATGCTTGCTTTCTCTCTCTCAAAAACTGCTTCTAACAAAAAGCCAAAATTCAATAGTGCCATTGACAAAGAACCACATTTCCCCCTCAAATTATTAACATGCTTCTATGAAATTGCTTTGCTGATTGGCTAGAGAAACATCATAGATTCTGATGTGGTCAAGTCCTTCTAGGTTTCTCAAATGGCTTAGAACTATTTTGTCCATAGTATCATGTAAAGCCAGGTTTCCAGGTTGGCTCTCTTTGCTCTATACATGGCCCATCCAGCCTCATCTGAATACAGTTTGATAGAGAGACAGAGGGGGGAGTGGAGGATCGTATACAACCACAGACATTAGTGTGACTGAGCTAACTTGTTGGAAAAGCAGACCATTCCAAAGACCCTATTCATAGCTGTCCAGACATTTGCTAATTGAGAAAAAAAAATGCTCATAAGCTTCATAGTTCTGATAGTGACATGCTTATTGGGCCACAGGTGAAAGTGGCCTCCATCAGCGTGGGCACTGCTGACTGGTTTGATGCCTGGGAGCATCATGGGAATGAAGGGACCTGGCAGCGGAAGACTCCCAAATTAGAGCTGGTTGGTGGTACCAGGTACTACCTGGAAGCAGAGCATTATGGGAGGGTCCCCAGCAGGGGAATGAGAATTGGTGTCCAGATCCACAACACCTGGCTGAACCCCGCTGTGGTCAGCACTTACCTCCGGGAGAAGCATCAGATCCGAATCCGTGCCCAGAGACTTCCGGAAATCCAGGTTTGTGTCTCTTCCTTGTCCTGTGGGGTTAGAGTCAGGGGCTGAACTCTGGAATGAGCATAGTCTTGTCTAGTGGAAGGATCACTAGCTGGGAGCCAGGAGACTTGAGGTGTAATGATAACTCTGCTCCCCATGAGATAGGATATCTATCCAATAGGGGTTGTGAAGACATCTAAGAAGAAAACGCAAAGTCTTATTATGAATATAACTTTACTCATGGTCAAGTTTCCAGGTAAGTCCTCTTTTGGAAATGTTTTCCCCAGTGTAGAGATACGGTCCTCCAAACATACACACTTGTGTAGGCATGCACATATGTGTACACACACAAGATCCCATTGCTTTTACAGATTCAGGCCCTATTTACCCATAGGGAAAGATGGTGTTTTCTACATCAACTTTGCAAAGGTCAAGGTTTTCGGGTCTCTCAGATGTGCCCCATATTTTTGTTGAACTATCTCAGTGTACTTTCAATTCACTTTTTGGTGTACAAAGATGAGTCAATATGGACTCTGCTTTTGAAGCTTACAGTCTAATAGTAAAACATGTAAACAAATAACCACAGAGTGAAGTAGAAAAGAGCAAGTGATGTAAGAGGATAGATCTTACTTCATAATAAAAGTATAATGTGCCTGTCAGGGAACATGCTAGCAGCAAAGCAGAGACTGAATAAGCGTCTGAGAGAGTGTGGCGTGCCATGTGGCTGCTCTTGCCCACCAGGCCACCCCCTGGAAAGAGTGATGGTGAGAAGGGCTGAAAGGAGGCCATTCAGTGGGAACATTTAAGTCTGGCACCCTACAGAAAAGAAGGGGAACGGATGAACAGGGGGATAGACATGGGAACGTTTCCACTCGGTGATGACACTTGGTCCCTAGATAGCTCTAGGTGATAGTGAGTTTAGACAAAATTTAAATTATAAATAAAAGGAGATAGCAAGCGGAGGAGATATATCCTGAGTTTCTCTGGCTTGATTAGCATATGTCATTCAGTCTTGTCACTCTTGACATTTTAGATGCTGACTCTGTCTGGCAGACGGAACTTCTTCCTTACGTGGGACAATGTCTCTAGCCAGCCAGTCCCTGCAAATGCCACAGCCCATCAGGTGGGAAACTTCTTTCAATAATGACGGGTGGGGGAACTGGGGGTGGGTGTCTTTATCCCCACTGTATAAACTCTTGACAGTTTTAAAAAAAAAACTTTTTTTTAATGTTTACTTATTTTTGAGAGAGACAGAGCATGAGTGGGGGAGGGGCGGAAAGAGGGGGAGACACAGAATCTGAAGCAGGCTCCAGGCTCTGAGCTGTCAGCACAGAGCCTGACATGGGGCTTGAACTCACAAACCGCGAGTTCATGACCTGAGCCGAAGTCAGATGCTTAACCAACTGAGCCACCTAGGCGCCCTTTAATAGTTTTTTTTTTTTAAGCAGATTCAAGTAGCTATTGAGAAGTTACTTGCAGTCAAATGCCAACTGGAACCCCTTTCAGCCAACATCCTACTCTGGCTTGGATTTGAACAAGGTATGCGCTGTCCTTGGCTTGACAAATGCAGATCCTCTTCTCTATCGTGGTCTTCTCTCTTTATTCTGTAAAATGGGAACAATCTTCATTTCCTGCCACCAGAGTCAAGAAAAGATATGGAAAGTGGATTTGGACCCTGAGTGGCCAAGAGAGTGATTACACACGTGGGAGGAAGCTCCTTGGTGTGGGTGCCAGAGAAAGAGAAGGCATTCGCGGTGAGCTGTCAGGTGGAGCTCAGTACTACCCATTCCATATAGTGGGGGAAGGCAAACCACGCATGCGGGAACAAAATCCCTAAAACGGCATATCTTATTTAATTCAAAAATTTTTTTTGTTTATTTTTGAGAGAGACAGAGACAGTGTGAGCAGGGAAGGGCCAGAGATGGAGAGAGAGAAAGAATCCCAAGCAGGCTCCACACTGTCAGCGCAGAGCCCAACATGGGGCTTGAACTCACAAAACCATGAGGTCATGATCCGAGCTGAAACAGAGTCCGATGCTTAACTGACTGAACCACCCAGGCGCCCCAAATTGTATCCAAATAAAGAAGTTGTTACGTGAAATAGTCGTCTTAGCAAATTCTAAAAATGTGAGAGCATGTTTTTAAAATGCTAAGGTGAACTAAATTCCAGTCAGCATTCCTTGTCTCTTTGCTTCTCAACAGTTTTTCATGTCATGGTACATACAGAAAATGGTAATAGATGTTTGATGCTCTGTGGCAGGCAGAATGGGGTTCTTAACAGCAGGAGCCTTTAAGCCCAAGCCTGGCCCAGCTCACCCGAGGGCTGAAGGGCTGCTGTCATGGTGCACTCATAACCCGATCCCTCTACACATGTCAAGAAGCTGTCTTATTCAACATTTATGCCTGTCTTCCTATTTTATCTGTATCCAGGTCCAGAAGGTTCCAGCTTTGAGGGGGACCTCACCAGTGCGACAGAGCCCTACTGTGGGAGATTCAGCCTCCACCAGCCTCGACGCCTTGTCCTAACACCCCCGGCTGCCCAGAAGGGCTACTGGCTAGATCGGTACACACACGTAAGTAGCAGTCATCAGGATGCCAGGTGAAGTGGGTAGGGAGGGGTTGGCATTATTCTCTGGCATTGAGATTGGTGAAGCAGGAGCATGAAAGAGTGATTGCCATGATTTGCCCAAGGCATTTTGGGCTGAGGTTCCAGGTTTCTTAGCTGCTGTTTCAAGTGGTGAACAGATACTTCTGGTTCTTATTAGTTAGATGCCTTTGTCTTAGCTGTGAGACCTATGGACGTTTTTATAAGCTCCAGTATTTTCTTTGCTCACTAGGCGGGAGTGCAGACTCTGTAGTCAAACTATTTTGTTTTATTTTATAATTTTTAAATTTTTATTTAAATATTTATTTAAATATTAAATTAAATATTAAATTTTATTTAATATTTATTTAAATATTAAATAATTTTTATTTAAATATTTATTTAATTTTTATTTAATTAATTAATTTTATTTAATTTATTAATTACATTTTTATATTTTATTTAATTTAAAATGTTTATTTATTTTTGAGAGAGAGAGAGAGACAGAACGCGAGTAGGGGAGGGGTGGAGAGAGGAGATGACACAGAATCCTTAGCAGGCTCCAGGCTCTGAGCTGTCAGTACAGAGACTGATGTGGGGCTGGAACCCACAAACCATGAGATCATGACCTGAGCTGAAGTTGGACACTTAACCAACTGAGCCATGCAGACACCTCCAGACTATCTGGTTTTGAATTTTGACTCTACCCCCCTATATGTCCTCAGTGTCTTGTTTTAGTTTACTCCTCTGTAAAATGGGTAGTGGTAAGGTCTAGAATTGTGTTGAAGGTTGCAGTGTATGCAGTGGTTAGGACCTAGTTAATGCTAGTTACTGTTATTTATAGTTATTTGTTTACTGATGGATTGACCAGCACACTTCTTGAATAACTTCAATCCCTTGTGTCAAGCGCTGCCATCTTTTGTGAAAGAGTGCAGCTTGTTTGCTCTTTGGGCCCCTGAGTGAGCCCAAGGGGGTGGCTGAACTCATGGCAGTACTTGGGGGTGGGTGGCAAGAGGATTCTCTTTCATCCCTGAAATCATATCATTCTCCAATACTCATCAAAATTCCATCTCCGAGAGGCACCTGGGTGGCTCGGTCAGTTGAGTCTGACTCTTGATTTCGGCTCAGGTCATGATCTCATGGTCCATGGGTTCGAGACCCATATCAGGCTCTGTGCTGACAGTGCAGAGCCTGCTTGGGATTCTCTCTCTCCCCTCTTTCTCTGCTCCTCTCCCAATTGCACACATGTTCTCTCTCAAAATAAATAAAATGAAACTCCATCTCTGATCAGTTTCAGTGGGAGCTGGGACTAGATGGGCATCTTTTGGCTTCTCCTCTACAGTAGAGGCTCCCAAAGGGGCAATTTTGCCTCCTTGGGAAAGGCTTGCAATTATGGAGACATTTTTGGTTGTCACACCTGGGGAAGTGCTACTGGCATGCAGTGGCTAGTTTCTAGGGATGTCACAAAACATCCCACAGTGCACAGGACAGCCCCCTCACAGAAAGGAATTATCCAGTCCAAAAGATCAAAAGTGGAAAAATCTTGCTATAAAGTCTCCTCAGGGCAATTTTATTGAACTCAGAAACCAAGGATGCCAGCGAGTTAGAGTTAAGGAACTGAAGCTCAGAGAGGGTAAGTGACTTGATCAAGGTTGCATAGGTAACTGGTCAGAATAGGGGTTTTTCTCATGGAGATACTCTAAAATCCGAACTTCCTAGCCCAGTGGTAGGCATTTAATAACTCTCTGTGGAGTAAATAACAATTTATTCTGATTATGTCTTTTTTTAGTGAGACTAGTAAACTTTGGGAGTAGAGGACCTGGGATGGCTCTCTCACAACACGAGGCAGGCTTCTAGGGAGGTGGACTCCCTTCATTACTCATTGCTTGAATGGCTGCTTCTTGCACTAACACAACTCTGTGCTTATTTGGTGTCCATAGTTGTGCATTGCATACAGAGGCCACACGACTAACATCCTGAAGGTGACCGTGGTTTTCACAACTGACTTTCAAAACTTTGTTAAGAAGAACGCCACCTGTGACTGGAGTCTCGTAGGGACCAGTCCCAACAGGTAGTGAATCTGTGGGGAGGTGTGGTGGGAATTCTTCCAGCTGGGATCATTAGCTCTCTTGGGGACAGTGGTCCACGTGAGGTACTAACGATCTCTTAATTTGGGCCTTGGATGTTAAAAAAAATTTTTTTCAATGTTTGTTTATTGTTGAAAGTGAGGGAGCATTTGTGGTGGAGGGGCAGAGAATGAGGGAGACACAGAATCCAAAGCAGGCTCCAGGCTCTGTGCTGTCAGCAGTGAGTCTGGTGTGGGGCTTGAACTCACCAACAGTGAGATCAGGACTTGAGTTGCAGTCAGAGGCTTAACTGAATGAGCCACCCAGGTGCCCCTTGGGCCTCAGATACTAACTAGGGCTTCAAATTCATTTTATTTGACTAAGAGGTTTAAGAGTGGTTAATTGTTAGGAATAGAATACGTTTTAGAAGTGATCTGACACTTTTCATAGGGATAGAATCATAGAACATATCTGGAAAAGAGATTTTTATTTGATAAGATTTTATTTTACTTTATTATTGTATTTTATATGTTTGTTTCTTTTGAGAGAGAGAGAGCAAGTGGGCAGGGGAGTGGCAGAGAGAGAGAGGGCGAGAGGGAGAGAGAGAATCCCAAGCAGTCAGTGCAGAGCCTGACATGGGGCTCAAACTCACAAACTGTGAGATCATGACCTAAGCCAAAACCAAGAGTCGGACGCTTAACTGACCGAGCCACCCAGGTGCTCCTAGAAGAGATTTCAGAGACCATTGCTTGAAATTACAGATGAGAAAAATTGGGACCCAGAGAATTTGGGAGTCACTAAGATTTGTACAGCGAGTAAGCAAAGACTCTGGAATAAAACTTATGCATCTTTGATCCCTTGATTCAGTGTTCTTTTCATTTAACTCTTACGGGTTTTGTAAGTGGTTTTAAACCTGAGTGTGTCCAGGAATGTTAGTCTTCTCTGAGGTTATAGCCTAACATATACCTGCCTAAGATACCTAATTATACTGTAATTTGAAAATGCTGACATTGAGTGTCATGAACAAACGATTGCCTTGAAGTGTGCCTCACTTGTGTGATATCACAGGCTGAGCCGAGCCTGTCTTGGACAGGAGGCTTGTACCTGGGGCACACAGGACTGTTTGGGTGCAGGGCTTCTTAGGGTGTCTCTCCTGGCTGCACAGTCCCCAGGCCCCCAGGTCTGTGAACTTGGGTTCTTCAGGAAAGGGTCTCAGGTGCACACAGAGAGGTCCATTTCGCCTGTGGTCTTGTTTTTCAGCTGGCAGTTCACTTGCACTGACCTCTGGGAGTCTTGTGTGCATCACCCTGAGTATTCCCAGCTGCCTCTGGCAAACTCCTCTGTGTTGGTTCATCAGATTGACCTCCTCCCTCTGTCTCAGGAGACGAGTGGGTTCTATGTGGATGAAATTATTATTGCGGACACAAACGTAACAGGTGAGCATTCAATCTGCTTTTGTCAATGGGCCTGTCAAATGCCAACCTCAAACTTTTCTGCTGGGGGCTGCTCTTCTCTTAATGCAGAGAGAACACGTGATTTCCCATCTTGTCTGCCTTGGTTCTAGAAAGAAGATGGGTTTGGGATTGTGCATCTTTGTTGCCTATATCTCTTTAGCTAATTCCTTTTTTTTTTACTATTTATCCAATGCTTGCTCTTGCTTCTGTGCTCTTACCCCAATTTTACCACTTTTATGCTAAGAAGACTTGGTTTCCTCATCTGTAAAATGGGCACAATCAGGGCCCTATCTTATGGAATTACTGTGAAAGCTAACTGAAGTATAATGTAATGAAGTCATTACTGGTCCTAGATCATGGTAAGTGCTCAATAATATAAGCAGTTATTATTACTATTATTAGTCCAGCAGGATTTCTCCACCTCCCCATGAATTAATATCTGTCACGCAAAGTGCTGGAAGGAACAAGGTAATATCTTGCCCTATAAATGGGCTAAAGGTCTCATTTATGCCTTCAAGGCAGACTCAGATAAAGGGACAGAGTAACTGTCATCATGAGAACAGGCTTGTCTTGCTTTCTGCCCATCCAGATTCCTCCCACTTACCATTCAGAGCTCAGGCCTGGCTGGCCCTTTCCTCCATCAAATCCCCCTTGAGGTCCCCTAGGCACAGTAACCTCCCTTGGCCTTGCTTGTCCACGAGTCTTGGGGACCAAGAGCTCATCAGGGGTCTGACTGAGGCTGGTGGAGCTCCCAGGCTTCCAACTTTTGCTCACTTTCCCTTTTCTCTTTTTTAGTCTTTTGCCTGAAAACTGCAGAGCTGAGAGCAGAAGAGCTTGGGGGTGGGTGGCAAGAGGACTCACTGTCAGCCCTGAAATCTCATCACTTTATGATACTCCTCAAAATTCTATGGTTTTTTTTTTTTTTGAGAGAGCAAGGCAGGGACATAAGGGGGGGGGGGCGGAGAGAGAGAGAGAGAGAGAGAGAGAGAGAGAGAGAGAGAATGAGAATCTCAAGCAGGCCCAATGTGCAATGTGAGGCCCGATGCAGGGCTCGATTCCACAACCAAGAGATCATGACCTGAGCCAAAATCAAGAGTCAGATGCTCAACTGACTGAGCCACCCAGGCACCCCTCAGAATTCTCTTGCCTGTTTCATTGGTTTAAGTGCTTTTGGGGCATCTGGATCAGATTGAGTTATTTCAAACGCTGTTCATGTTATGGCACATTTAGACGATGACAATATTTATACGGTGTGCTGGGATAATTACTTGAATTTCTTGGGGCCTAAGACAACTGGCTGGGGCCTGGTGACCCTCTAAATGCCATCTAGATTCCCAGAGTGCTGAGGGGATCAATATTTCGTGTGCTTGAACCCACCGGCTGGGAAACTCAGAACTAGATGATACTCTTTCCCTGCTCCCAAGGGGAAGCCCAGGAACCACAGCACCTTCTCACTGCCCCCACCTTTAACCATCAGATGCTCCAGTATGTAGAACCATCTAGGGGAGAGGTGAAGAGGGAGGCAAGAAGGGCAGGGTGGCTTGGGTAAAGCTGCCTCTTTCCCACTTTGTCTAGGTTCCCTGCTGGTGATGACTTTGCTTTGAGGATTATTTAAAGGCAAGATGAACTCTATACAATTGGGCCCGATATTCATACTTCATACTTTATATTCTCTCACCTAATCTTCTCTGTGAAAGTTGCTTTTATCTAGCGGTGGCTACCATTTACTTCTCATTTAGATCTCAGAACCCTGTGAAGTGGTCCTATTATCTCCACTCTATAGATGAGGAAACCAAAACTAAGAGGGTTTGAGTATCTTGTCCCAAATCACGCAGCTGGGGTATGGGGGAGATTGCAATCTGGAAACCAGAGCCAAGCCTTCAATGACTCTATACCGTGCTGAGCAAATAAACATTTATTGAGCACCTACTGTGTGCCTGATGTTGTGCTAAATAAGCATGGGGCATGTCAAGATGTTGCCTTTACACTGTCCAATGTCTCCATTGTACAGTCTTGGGGGAGAAGGTATCCTTTACCCAGGGGAAGAGGATATTAAAATAGATTGTGCTGGTCACTTAAATTCTGCCACCTCACTAAACTCTCCCTGCCATGCAGACTGATGTATTGCTATTCCCACTTTACAGAGGAGACAGAGACACTATATTTAGCCAAACGGAAGTACAAAATCAGGATTTTAACAGTAGTCTGTCTCACAGCTTGCACTTTTTCTGCACACGTGCTGACTCATGCTGTTGATGAACACTCACATACCTCCAGTATGTGTCTGTGTGCTCAGTGTTCCTGAAGAAGATTAGCTGTACATTCCTGGAGTTGCCAGTGGCCTTGGAAAGGGAAGAAGGAAAGGGTAGCAGTCCACACGACAATGGGTTATCTCTGTGTGGGTGCCTCCAACAGCCTAGGGAGGGATGTTTGTCTGGGTTGGGGCTTATCAAACTTTGCTATGGAATTCGTTTTTGTCTCCTTAAACCATGCCTTTATATTTTCCTTTTGGTATGAACTGACTCCTTCTACCTACTCTTCCTTTGCTTTTCATGGTGGCAGATAGGTAGGAACCTCTGCTTTAAATGTGTGTTGAGACCTAAGTAACTCAGCATCTGCAGTTGGGATCTCCCACACACTGGGCCTTCCATCTTGAGTTGCTTGCTAACGATCACATCATTGGTCTCTAGTTTCCCAGGCAGATTCTGGAACAGCTTGCCCAGGTGGGAATCTGGTGGAGTCGCTCTCTGTGGTGGGATCCCCTCCGGTCTACAACGTAAGCTTTTGGTTGGCAGGGTGTGGCCAGGAGCTCCCACTCATTACTGCAAGGTAGGGAGAGGTCTCTGCTTACTTGTCCCTTCTTAGGATTGTTAGTTGACCTGTGGGGACACAGAGGTGGGATTTTAATCAGGGAGAGCTACCTGACTTGTTGCTTAACGCTACAGTTTTCAGTTTTAGGAATGCAGGAGCAGACTCACCTGGAGGTCTTGTTACAACACAAATTGCTCGGCCCTAACCACTTCATCTCTAACTCCCTAAGTATGAAGGGGGGCCTGATAATTTGCATTTCTAATGAGCTCTTAGGCAATGCTGATTCCACTGATCTGGGGACTATGCTTTGAGAACTAATTTCTAGTGAATTTGTTTTAAAGTATTTGTATTTTTATGCTGTTCAGCGGTTCCCATTACCACTGTTTTCTGTTCACTCCCCTCATTCATTTCCCATATATTAATCTTATTGGACTCTCTTAAGGTGAAATGAAATACTTACTCTAAGGAATAAAAATAGCTGTTTCTAAGAATTTACCACCAGATGGCACTAGATGCCCATAAGCGTTGCTTCTTTTTTTTAAATTTTTTTTTTTCAACGTTTATTTATTTTTGGGACAGAGAGAGACAGAGCATGAACGGGGGAGGGGCAGAGAGAGAAGGAGACACAGAATCAGAAACAGGCTCCAGGCTCTGAGCCATCAGCCCAGAACCTGACGCGGGGCTCGAACTCACAGACCGCGAGATCATGACCTGGCTGAAGTCGGATGCTTAACCGACTGCGCCACCCAGGCGCCCCAAGTGTTGCTTCTTAATAGTCAACAGAGTCTATCCCCAGTTTACAAAGCAGTAACTAAGTATCAGGCTCCGTCAAACTCCTGGACACATGTATGCTCTAGTTCGTTTTTTTAATTTTTCACATAGTTGTTCTTTTAATTTTTCGCTTAAACCCTAATAGGATGGAAGAATTAAGACGCTCTGCCTTTAAAATTTTTCTTTCCATCGTTTTCTAACATGTTCCAAAATGAGTCCTACTCATACATACCATGCTTGGGATGGCATATAAAAGACAGGGGCAGAGAGCTTGAATCTGTGGTCTACTTTCCTTGACTCTGTGTTCCAGGGTCCTCCGGGTGGGAAATATGTGAAAACCATCAACAGAATCAAGGGGTGACAGAGCTGAGGTGGAGGGGCAGCCAGCCATCTTAGCCAGGCTGTAGTCCTACATTCCAAGTGCCAAAGCTTTAACTCAGGCTAGAGGCTAATTTAGGTTACTGTGAACAGATCCACAATAGAATGGTCCTGGAAACATGCCTTCCTGAGATTTCCTCAAGTCCCTTAACTGCTTCTGGAAGTCTCCCACCTCAGCAAGAAAGGACCCCCTTGGCCTGGCCTCTGCTAGCTTCATCCCCCAATGCAGACACCATCACTATTTGTTTATAGTTGTACTTATGTACATCAACATGTAGTTCTCAGATAATATTGATGAAATCATATGTGTTCATTGTTGAAAATTTAGAAAATACAGAAAAGACTTAGAAAAAGGTAAAAAAAAATCATTCATAATCCCTCTGCTTGGAGATAACTTCTAACATGTTGGACACATATTATTTTTTTTTTTAAGTTTATTTATTTTGAGACAGAGACAGTGTGACTGGGGGGAGGGGCAGAGAGAGAGGGAGACAGAGGATCCCAATTAGGCTCTATGCTGTCAGCACAGAGCCCGATGTGGGGCTCGAACTCAAGAAACCGTGAGATCATGACCTGAGCCGAAACCAAGAGTCAGACGCTCTGAGTCACCCAGGTGCCTCTGGATTCATCTTCTATCCATTTTTCCTAAGCAGTTTTTGTATATATAATATGTACACTCTATACCGTATTTGCTTTTTATTTTTTTAAAGTTTATTTATTAATTTTGAGAGAGTGAGCAGGGGAGGAGCAGAGAGACAGGGGGACAGAGGATCCAAAGTGAGCTCCTTGCTGACAGCAGAGAGCCCGATGGGGGGCTAAACTCACGAATCACAAGATCATGACCGGAGCCAAAGTCAGACACTTAACGAACTGAGCCACCCTGGTGCTGTATTTGCTATTTATTTATTTATTTATTTATTTATTTATTTATTTATTTATTTTTATTTTTCAATATATGAAATTTATTGTCAAATTGGTTTCCATACAACACCCAGGGCTCATCCCAAAAGGTGCCCTCCTCAATACCCATCACCCACCCTCCCCTCCCTCCCACCCCCCATCAACCTTCAGCTTGTTCTGTTTTTAAGAGTCTCTTATGCTTTGGCTCTCTGTATTTGCTTTTTAAACCTCAAATTGGGACCATAAATTACATATTATATTTGGCAATGTACCTTCTTCATATAATGGTATGAATTAAGTATTTCCCCATATCATTAATGGGCAATGTGATAATTTTTCTAAAATGTGATTTCATTGGCTGAATGGTATTCTGTCTCATAGTGTGTCATGATTTGTTTGGCCCATTTATTATATTAAAAGCAAGATTCGGTAGGCAATGTGTACACAGGCATTAGCTAAGCAGTTGGCTAGATGGAGTGGCCTGTGTTTCAGGCGGGGATAGAGAGTGGGGAAGCATCTGTGGAACAGGGCACTGACTCCTCATTGGTGATGCAAGTGGGATTGGAGGATGCCAAGTTCTCTGTCCCCTCGGTGCTTCAGGGCCAGAGGTGTGGAGGCCAGAGTCGTCACTTTTTACTCTGCGTCCATGTGTTCCCAGAATCAGTGCAGGGGAAGGGTAGAACACTCTGAAAGAATCCTAATATTTACGCTTCTTCCATGATGGGACAGGGACGCCCAATATTTGGGAGGTTGAGATTGTGTCCTGGAAACACGGCAGACTACTTGGTCTGCGAGATGGAGTTCTGTTCTTTCTAGAGTGGCACTTCTTGATGGTTACTGTGGTTAATGCTTTGGTTTTAACATGCCACAGCTCTCTGCCCACTGAAGGTGAAGAAGAAGAGCCCAGGCTGGTCCAGGTGACAACACAGAGAATACAGAGGGCAAGTCCACCTTTAGGAGGATACTTCCGCATCCAACTCCCTACTACAGTGATTCCTGGTAAAGGGGCAACTGGAGTGCACCAATTTCTCATTTCCATTTTTAGGGGCGTTCCCAGGCGAACAACACCTTGAGAGATTGTCAGGAAGAGTGACAGTCTTAAAGTTGTTTTGTTGATTTCTCCAGCATTTGAAAGTGACCTTAAAATTAAATATCTGGACAAAAACAGTACCATATTATTGTTAATATCCCAACTTTTTGTAGATGTAGAAACTCTGCGGATTAGCTTCCTGGGACAGTCATAACAAATCGCCACACACTTTGTGGGTTAAAATAATAGAAATTTATTCTCTCACATTTCTGGAGACCACAGATCCAAAATCAAGTCGTCAGCAATGCCACACTCCCTCCGAAGGCTCTAGGGGAGGATCTATTTCTTACCTCTTCCAGCTTCTGGTGGTTGCCTGCATTCCATGGCTAAGTCACTCCAATTCCTGTGGTCACAGTGCCTCTTCCTCTTCTGTCTCAAAACCTCCTCTGTCTCTCTTTTATAGCAATATATATGATTGCATTTAGAGCCTTCCTGGGTAACCCAGGATAAACTCCTCTTCTCAAGATCCTTAACCACATCTTTTGCAACATAGTATAATATGTACTCTTTTGCCTTATAAGGAAATATTCATGGGTTCCAGGGATTAGGGCATTGACCTATCTTTCTGAAGGCCACCATTGAGCCTAATATACTGGAACTTGCCCAGAGGTCATACAAGTAGTTGATGGCAGGGTCTGGATGTGAACTCAGGTATTTATCAGATCAGTCCTAGGCCAAGATCTACAGTAGCCATGGTCCTTCCAGAGTAAACTCCATGGTGACACCATATGCTATTGAGAATGTCAGTGGTCATAACAATGTAGAAAGAGCTTTCAATGTGATTAGTGTAGAACCTTTTCTAAATCTTCAAGAATAAACACATTTCACAAAGAAGAAGGAATAGAAGCAAAGGCCATTTATATGGTAAAACCACAGGAGAATCGGAAAGGAGGCTCAGGAGAGTGCAAGAGTGGCTGTATAAAAATTGGCACATGGTCCAAAAGTCTTTTGCTCTTCCAAGAAGAAAGATGCTGGACTCGCGAGAATCTTCTTGGGTGACAGGAAAGGTGTGTTTTAAGAGGGCCACTTAGAAAAAGTTGAAGGCCATGGGCTATTGGAGTCTGATAAAGGGTAGGTGCCAATAGTGCCCTGTGTCAATGAAAGCCCCATCCCTGGGTCTTGCTTCCCTTTTCATGAGCTGCAGCCTGTCTGCACATACTTCTCCTGCCACCATGTTCTATTGTGATGCTCTTCACTTCACTGAAAACAATCCAGGAAAGTCCGCCTTAACTTGGCCTTTGGAAGTGGCAATGGCCCCATTAGGTAAATGTTGAACAACCTTCTTAAATTTATTATATTATTATTATTTTTAATGTTCATTTACTTTTGAGAGTGAGTGGGGGAGGGGCAGAAAGGGGAACAGAGGATCCAAAGTGGGCTCTACTCTGATAGCAGTGAGTCCTATCAGTGAGTCTGATAGCAGTGAGCAGTGAGTGACTTGAACCCATGAACCATGAGATCATGACTGAGCCGAAGTCGGATGCTCAAATGACTGAGCCACCCAGGCACCCCAGAACAACCTTTTTTTTAAAAGGAGGAGAATCTTGTTTGTCCTTTAGAAATATAGTGGTGTATTATTAACACTCCAAGGCAGTGTGGAATTCAAGAGGAAGACTCTTGAGTAGTTGGAAGGTATTTTGGGTTAAGTGTAATTCTGTCTCGCTTGGTTGGCAAGCTTCTGAATCTCATTGAGTCTCATTCTCTTCATCTCTAAAGTTAGGTGTTAGGATACCCAAATGACCTACCTCACAGGGCTGTTGGGAGTAGCTAATGAAATGGAAACTTTTGGTAAAGCAAGAATCAGGGTTCAAACACAAGCAGGGCTTAAGCACAGAGTGTTGTTATTTCTCTGTGGGGATGTGGAATGGGGAAGCAGGTGGTTGAGCTTAAAAGAATTCTAATAGAGAAACCAAAGTGAAATGCCAACATTCCTCAGCTGGGTTGGCTAAGTTTTTATGGGTGTCAGCTGCTGTGCGCCTACCCCCCCCCCCCCATGAAAAGTGGCCAGCTTTTCTCTGTTCACAGGGTCGGCTAAGTTTTTCCAGGGAAAACCCAATATTTAATTAGGCTTTCAGGCATTACCAGGGTGTCTGGAGTGTATATTTTGAGTTGACAGTTGAGATAGTTTTGTCTGATGTGACTATGCTCTGTGCTTGCTGTGAGATGGGATCCTGATTAAAGGTATCACAATGTAAAAAGTAGGCAGCTACTTGTATTTGCTGTAGGAAACAAATGGTTTAACTGGGCTGGGATTTCTTTTGAAGGCATAGTTTGAACTTGAGGCTCTTCTGCATATTTAGTGGGCATCTTGACATTTATTCTCTGTAATTTTAATGATGAAACCCTGTGTGGTAATTAGTATTTTTTTTTTATGTATCAAAATCTTGTTCCACAGATGTTCCTGTGAGTATTTCAGCCAGTCACCTGCGCAAGCTCTTACAGAACAATGCCGATAACTTTACATCTAGGTACCTCAACGTCAGTGACTTCACTGTAATGGAGGATCTGAAGTCTTGCTACGAACGTGTGTGGACCCTCTCCTGGTCCAACCAGGTTGGAGATTTGCCCGATTTCATCAGGGTATGTATGGTATCCCTTTTGGTAGTGTGGATTTGGTGTTCTGAAGCAATTTTGTGGAAAAAAAAACCCAGAATTACATGAATGAAAACTGTCACAAATTACCAATTTTGTTCTAATATTCAAGTAAAGGGGTTCAATGATCTTTTTTTGGGAAGTTTTCAAGACATGTTTTGTATCTCATGTCCCTAAAAAAGCAATTTAAACCCAACATCTCCTTCCCTAACTTAGGGTAGGTAGTTGTTGGTCAGTGTCCACCATATAATAATTTTACATCTGTTATTGGATAATTTAAGCAGATGTGATTGACTTAGATTATCATGGAGGCAGATGGCACAGCAGAAGGAAGTTTAGAAAAGGATTTGCTGTCTCTGGATAATGACAAAACCAGATGCTCTTGCATATTTAGGGTTTTAAAAAATAATCTAATGATCATCTAGCATTTGGTTATTACAAAATGAAACCCAAGCTGAAATTTTATCCCTGTTCCATGGTATTGTAGGTCATTTGGTTTTCCAACAAAATACTGGAGTGGAGTTGGAAGAAGGATGAGAATCCTCTCATAGAACTTTTTTCCCTTACCTTTTATTTTAATATTTTGGACTGCAAACATATAAAATAGAAAAACATATAGAAACAAAATATCTCAAGACAGAGAAGATTGTTTTTTGTGCCTTTTTTGACAACTCTGCTTGCAAATAGATATTCGTCTAGTCTATTGGGGCTTTCATGAGCTGTTACTCTTATGTTTCCAGGCTTCAACCCTTGTCACCCCATCTTCACCTTCTAGCTATCTGGTTACCTTCAATAAAATGTGAAAAGACACTTTATCATTACATATAGACTTCCATTAGATTAGACTTCTGTTCTATCACAGAATTCACCAGAAATGTAACCATCTCAGGTCTCTGATCAGAATCTAACTGGAGTGAACCCTGAGGCAACCATGCGTGTGGTCTATGATGGTGGAGTTTTTCTTGGACCCATATTTGGAGACATGTTGGTTACTGCCAACCAGCGCACTCAGGTGAGAGTGGATGGCCCGCCCAAAGTACAAGTAGTAGTTTCAAGTGTCTCAGTCCCTTCCTGTTTTGTAACGTGGACCAGTTTCAAGGATCAGTTTTCCAATGCATTAAGCAGATGATTATGGCTGTCATCTTTCTATTTCCACGGTGCATGAAAAACACTCCAAAAATATAAGTTCTTGGTACACACAGCATCCTATTATTACACTTATCGATGCTATTATTATGGTACAAAAAATGGAGAGCCTCTCTGGCTACATAGGATTTATACCTCCACACAGTGGGGCTGGAAAGTAAATGAGCTAAGTCAGTGTCTTTTCCCTTTTAAAATGTCTTTTTTTGGGGCACCAGATGGCTTGGTCAGTTAAGTGTCCAACTCTTGACTTTGGCTCAGGTCATGATCTCACACCTGCATCAAGCTCTGTGCTGACAGGGTGGAGCCTGTTTGTGATTCTCTCTCTCCCTCCCTCTCTGCCCCTCCCCTGCTCACGCTGTCTCAAAATAAATAATAAACATTTAAAAATATGTTTTTGTATTTCTCATCTGACCATATTCTTGTTATAAGTCATCTCCTTTTGAGAAAATTGTAAAATAAGAAAACTATAAAGAATAATATAACCAGTACTTCAGTAGCCAAACCAAAGATTAATAGTTGCCAACATTTTGATTATATTTTGTGTGTGTTTATGAATAAAATAGGTAAAATGAAAATGTTCTTTTTTTTTTTTAATATTTATTTTTGAGAGAGAAGAGTGGGGGAGGGGCAGAGAGAGGGGGCAGAGGATCCAAAGTCAGCTCTGTGCTGATAGCAGAGAGCCCGATACTGGGCTTGAACCCACAAGCAATGAGATCATGACCTGACCCAAAGTTGGATACTTGACTGAGCCACCCAGGCACCCCAAAACTGAAATGTTGTTTATCACCTCTGCCTTCATGCCATCCCAATATCCTTTCCCTACAGTATTATAATGTAGTGTGTGCTTTTTTTTTTTTAAGTTTATTTTGAGAGGGAGAGAGAATGAACATGTGTACAAGTGGGGGAGAGATAGAGAGACAGGACCCCAAGCAGGCTGGGGGTCAAGAAAGCAGAGCTCAATGTGGTGCTTGATCCCAGGAACTGTGAAACCATGACCTAAGCCAAAATCAAGAGTATGACATTCAACCGATTGAACCAACCAGGTGCTCCTATGGTGTGTGCTTTTAATCCATGTTTTATATGTAGAGCATCCAACAAGTCCCATCTTTTTCACCTTCCTCATCTCCAAGTATTGTAGAATTCTACCAGATTAACATTAGTAACAGTGAGAGGAAAAGTCATGTAGTATCCTAGTGGGGACCTACCATTTGAGGACAAAAGACCCCAAACCAATGTCCAAGTACACTGTATTCTTCAGTAACATATCTATGTAGTATGGTGGAAGGAAGGTGCCTACTTTGTTGGCATGTACCAGCAAAGAAAGGACTTTTCACAAGTATCCAGTTGAATATAATCTAGAATGATAAAAAAAAGGTCCTTGTGCCGTTTGAATTTTATTAAATTTACTACAGGGAGGAAATTTACTCAAGATTTAGCATAGTGTAGAAATGTTAGATTCCAGCATACTTACCATCATTTTAAGAAAGCCTAACATGTTTGAATCATTCATTAGGGTTTGTTACTGGGAAATAGAAGAAAGAGAAGAAATGAGTCATTAAACATGTTAATTTGGGCAAATTTCACAAGTGCTTTATGAATACTCTCGAGCACATGAAATGCATACATTTGCCTTTAATTACTTTGCCTTTTTTCAGGTGGTTGTGCATGTGAATGACATACCAGCCCATTGCTCAGGTTCCTGTTCTTTCCAGTACCTTGAAGGGTCAACTCCCCAGGTCCACTCTGTGTGGTATTCCCTTGGTATGACTTGTGACTTGGCCTTGGGGTGGTCATGAACTTCAGACTCAGAGTGATTTGTTAAAGACCATGTACTTGGGAAGGGGCATCAGTTCATGGGGTGGACGTTGTGAGATGCAGCAGAAAGTATATTTTTTGTCCAATCTAAATGCTATGGTCATGGTTTGAAATGGAATCAGGTAGAGTTTTGGTAACGTACAATGTTTTATTCTTTCTGTCCCTTGTTTTGAAATGTTGTTTATTTTCATTTTTTTCATTAAAAAATTAACTAGTGATCTCTTATTATTAGAGAAAATTTCAAAAGGGGGCTGTATACTGTAATGATAAATACAGATGCTCAATATTTGAGTCAGCATTCAACTCCTTGAATTTTGGGAGGGGAAGGTGAGAGGGAATGAACATTTGATTTTAGAGAGAGTTTTCTTGAATGGAGTTATATCACTGAGTGATGAGAACTTTGTTCTTTTTATCTTTTTCCTTCTTTAAGATCGTGACAAGGACCTACTAGTTTATATTTTTGGAACTAGTTTCTCTATTGACCCTCAGGCCTTGGATGTTACAGTGAACAAAACGAATTGCAGAGTTATTTTCTCAAACCAAACGAATGTGGTCTGTCAGACACAGCAGCTACCTGTTGGAATGCATCCAATCTCCATGTTGGTGAGACCTTCTGGTCGTGCCATAAATGCTAGTGGTGAAGGCCTCTTCCTACACGTGGAACCAAGATTGGATGCTGTGGAACCTTCTAGAGCTGCAGAAATTGGTAATCTGGGGAGCACCCCACATTGCATCTGACTCCCTGAAGCTAACATTCTTGCCTATATGCAGGAATCTAGTCCTGTTGTGTGATAAATTCTATATCCACTGTGATTCACAACTTTTTGTTTTCTGCCATCAGCATTTTTTTTTTTCTAATGAGCAACAGACTTGAGAACTTAAATGAAGTCACGTGCCATGTAAAGGATCATAGTTGGCTGATGATGTCAGGCATAACTGGATTAGTCACTGAATCACTGGGACAATTTGGTCTAGTGAAAACAATACTAGTTTGGAAGTTAGGACATGTACCTGGGTTTTTGTCCTGCAAAAGTCAGATGTGTGACCTTAGGAGTTTCAGTTACTTGTATGGGATTTAGTTTCCTAATAACTTTATTAAGTACCTCTTCTGGGTAGTCACACTCCCTAAATGCCCCAAAGATGGAATTATTATCTTTATCTTTTAGAGGAGATAATGGTGGTTCTAAGAAGAGTGGCTTGCCCAAGCTTTCCAATAGAAAGAGGTGGAGCTAAATGCAAACAGGAATGTTTAAATGCTCAGTATCCTGCTTCTTCTGTGGTGCCATTCTGTCTTAGCTATGTAGTGGGCCTAATGATGTCTAACAAGCCTCCTACTTTTGTGTGAGACTAATATGAGCCAACAGGTGGGAAAGGATCTTTAAAAGTAAAAAAAAAATTGCAGATATGAAGCACAGGCCTTATGTACACAAATATTTGTAGACTGATGTACAGTTGGATACTTGGCCAGCATGCAAAGCCTACTACCATTTGAGCAGTGGGGTACACAGAGAGAAGTGGGTCTTATCAGCATTGGCCCCAAGGATTGTACATTAGTGTTATGGGAACCAAGGATCTCTCCAGGCCTTATGAGGGGCACAACCAGTTAAAAACAACCCATCCAGATTGCAAGCATCTCAGGAATGCTCATGCTGATATGTGTTGATATAAGGTTTTTAGAACAAAACTACTTTCCTTAATGTCTAGGATTTTTGTCATTGTTTATTCTCTTGGTCAAAGAACTGTGGCTTAGAACATTTTTTTTAAAGCATCACTTCCTGGTTATAGACCCATTGCTCAAAGGAACAGCTCATTTCTGACTTTACTTTGCCTAGCACAGTGAATTATGAGGCCCACCTTACCCCCTCTCTGCACAAAAACAGAGTAAGCTTCCTCTTATTTCTTAGTGGTTTCAGGAAGGAATCAGATGATATGTGGTGCTCAGGGTCAAAGATCATAATCTCTGTGAACCCAATAATTATTGGTTTGAATTTAGGGGCTAAAATAGTTTTCTCCCTAGATTTATGAGAGGCTTTGATCTTCCTATAAAATTACATTGCAGTTCAGGTCACACAATCTTTGTTCAACTTCACCCCCCCACCCCACCCCCGAAATCAGATTGCAGACCCCTCAAGAGCAGACATGGGACCCTGTCATGTTCGTATTCCCTATGCAGAGTGCTTTGCACAGGTAGGGTGGCCAACTGTCCTGTTTTCTTGGGACTGAGGGGTTTCCTAGAACACAAGACTTTCAGTTTAAAATGGGATCATGGAACTCTTAGTGCTAAAACTTGGAAAATCTCAGGTGAACCGGATGAGATGGTCACCCTGCCAGGGCATGCTGCACCAACAATGTGAAGGGCAGGGATTTGTCTGGAAGGATTGTACATCATCTTTCTATACTTTAGTAAAAGATGGAAAACTCAGAGAAGGGATAGTGTCTGATGGGTGCAAGTGAACTTTTAGTAAGACTAAGGGGAAAGGGAGGGAGAGAGAGAGGCTCTAGCTTCTACTTCCCTAATTGCTAATGCCTATAAACTCTCCCTATTAACCTGGCCTCTGCCTTGCCACCTACTGAGTATCCACCAGTGTCCATAAATCAATCAACATTGTAAAACCCTGTGCTAGATGCTGAAGATCCTGGCACTCAAAGTGTGGTTCTGGACCAGCAGGATCTGCATCGTCTGGGAGCTTGTTGGAAACATAGAGTCTCAGGCTCCACCCCAGACCTCTTGAATCAATTTGCGCTTTAACAGGATCCTCAGGCAATTTCTATGAATAGTACAGCTTGAGAAAGGCTGCTATTGGGAGTTTAAAGAGAACCAGATCGAGGCCTAGCAGCAAAGAATTTATAGAATAGCCTTCCATGTAATGGATACATATGTAATGTAATCAATAACATTCTAAACTACTTGCCCATATGCAGAAGCACCCTTGAAAGGTTTTTTGAGGTAAATATTGGCTTCCCCTATGTACTTCTTTGGCCCATTTCTGTGCTGAGATAGAGTTACCTTCTCGGTAGGTATGGATCCTTGTGAGGCACCTCAACTTTCAAAGGGAGTGGCACAGTCTCCCCTCCTCTGCAACTTGTTATTATTAATGCCCACAGTAACAATGATAACAACAATTGATTTAGCTCTTATTCTTTGCCAGGCACTACTAGTGCTGGGGATACAGTCAGCTGACAAAATGACCTTTGGAGGAATGACCTGCTGGTGCTAGATGATGGAGAAATGGATGAAGTCAAGGAATGAGTCCTGGGGAAATGTCAGAGAAGAGAATTCTAGACAGAACACCAAATGATAAAGTCTTAAGTCAGAATGAGCTCACCTTCTTCTGAGAGAAGCAAGGAAGTCACTGTGGCTGGAATAGCTGGACCAAGGGAGAGGGGTAGGAGGTGACTAGGAGCAGGTCAGATGGCTCTAGGGACAATGAAAGGTTATTGGCTCTGTGAGATGTGGGCCACTGGAGGATTTCACTGGAAAAATTGACATGGTCTGATGTAGGCTGCTATGTGAGAATATTCTGTGGGGAGGCAAAGGTGGAACCAGGGACACCAAATAGGACACTACTGCAGTCATCCAGGGGTGAGACAGTGTTGGGCTGGACCAGGGCAGTATATCTTAGAAATATATAGAGCTGCCCTGGGGGGACTCTCTTTTTGGCTCAGATCATCTTCTTTTTGAAATTAAACACATTGAGATATAATTTCCATGCCATAAAATTCACTTCTTAAAAGTGTAAAGTTTGGCGGTTTTCTGTATTCATGTATCACAAAGTTGTGCAATATCACCCCTATGTAATTCCAAGAACATTTTCATCACCTTGAAAGACATCTTCTATCCATTAGGAGTCACTCCCTGTTTCGCCCCTCTACTGATCCCTGGAAACCACTAATCTATTTTCTGTTTCAACAGATTTGTTTTTCTGGACATTCCACATAAGTAGAATCACAATACCTGACCTTTTGTGTCTGGCTTCTCTACAGAGCATGTTTCCAAGATTCATCTATGTTGTAGCATGTATCAGTATTTCATTCCATTTTATGGCTAAAGAACATTCCATTGTATAGATATACCATATTTGTTTATCTCTTCATCTCTTGGTAGACATTTGAGGTGTTTGCACTTTGTGGCTATTACATACAATGCTTCTATGAATGCGTGTGTACAAGGTTTTATGTGGATGTGCATTTTCAGTTCTCTTGGTATATACTTAGAAGTGGAATTGCTGGGCCACATAGTAACTTTATGTTTAACTTCTTGAGAAACTGCTAAGCTGTTTCCAAAATGGCTGCATGATATTTCATTCCCACCAGCAGATAGAGAACCTCTTGTTCTCTATCTTTGTGATTGATGAGTACCAGTAGTGTTCTGTTTGGCTTTATTTATCTTTTTATTTTGTGTATCTATCATAGGTTTTGGGTTTGTGGTTACCATGAGGTTCATATGTAAACATCCTAAGTAAATAACAGTCGATATTAATTTGGTCATTTCAGTTCAAACACATTGTTTTTTTTAAATATATAATTTAGCTTATATGTTATATATATATATGTATAATATATAATTTAACTTATATAAGTTAGCTAACATATAGTGTATACAGTGTGCTCTTGGCTTTGGGAGTAGACTCATCACTTACATACAACACCCAGTGCTCATCCCAACAAGTGCTCTTCTTAATGCCCATCACATTTTCCCCACCCCATCAACCTTCAGTTCTCTGTATTTAAGAGTCTCTTATGGTTTGCCTCCTTGTTTGTAACTATTTTTTTTTTCCTTCCCCCTTGGTCTCCTGTTAAGTTTCTCTACTTCCACATATGAGTGAAAACCTATATCTGTTTTTCTCTGACTTACTTCACTTAGCATAGTACCCTCCAGTTCCATCCACGTTGTTGCAAATGGCAAGATTTCATTCTTTTTCATTGCCGAGTCGTTTTCCATTGTGTATATATACCACTTCTTTATCCATTCATCAGTGGATAGACATCCCAAAGCATGATAGATGGTTCCCCATCCCTTCACTTTCTTTCTTTTCTTTTAATTTAATTTAATTTAATTTAATTTAATTTAATTTAATTTAATTATTTTAGAGAGAGAGACAGAGTGCAAATGGGGGAGGGGCAGAGAGAGAGGAAGACATGGAATCTGAAGCAGGCTCCAGAGCACAGAGCCTGACACGGGGCCTGAACCCACAGACTGCAAGATCATGACCTGAGTGGAACTCGGATGCTAAACTGACAGAGCCACCCAGGCACCCTGCCATCCCTTCACTTTCAATCTTCAGGTATCCTCAGGTCTAAAATGAGTCTCTTGTAGGCAGCATATAGATGTATCTTTTTTTTTTGGCATCCATTCTGATGCCCTGTGTCTTTTGATTGGTGCATTTAGTCCTTTTACATTCACAGAATGTATTGAAATATATGGATTTAGTGTCTTTGTGTTATCTGTAAGTTTTAGGCTTGTGGTGATGTCTTTGGTCATTTGGAGCCTTTGCTGCTTTCCACACACAGAGTCCCCTTTAGGATCTCCTGCAGGGATGGTTTAGTGGTCATGAACTCCTTTATTTTTTTATTTTTTTTTTGTTTTTGTTTTTTATTTTTATTTTTAAAAAAATTTTTTTTTCAATATATGAAATTTATTGTCAAATTGGTTTCCATACAACACCCAGTGCTCATCCCAAAAGGTGCCCTCCTCAATACCCATCTCCCACCCTCCCCTCCCTCCCACCCCCCCATCAACCCTCAGTTTGTTCTCAGTTTTTAAGAGTCTCTGGTCATGAACTCCTTTAGTTATTGCTTGTCTTCCAAAGTCTTTCTCTCTCATTCTATTCTTTTTTTTTTTTTTTAATTTTTTTTCAACGTTTATTTATTTTTGGGACAGAGAGAGACAGAGCATGAATGGGGGAGGGGCAGAGAGAGAGGGAGACACAGAATCGGAAGCAGGCTCCAGGCTCTGAGCCATCAGCCCAGAGCCTGACGCGGGGCTCGAACTCACGGACCGCGAGATCGTGACCTGGCTGAAGTCGGACGCTTAACCGACTGCGCCACCCAGGCGCCCCTCTCTCATTCTATTCTGAATAACAGCCTTGCTGGATAAAGGATTCTTGGCTGCATCTTTTTCCTAGTCAGCACTCAGAATATTTCCTGCCACTGCCTTCTGGCCTGCCAAGTTTCAGTGGACAGGTCTGCTACTACCCTTATGTGTCTACCCTTGTAGGTTAAGGCCCATTTGTCCATAGCTGCTTTCAGAATTCTCTGTCTTTGTATTTTGCGTTTCAGTATGATATGTCGTGGTGTTGACCTGTTTTTGTTGATTTTGAAGGGAGTTCTCTGAATTCAAACACATTCTTAAAAAAAGACAGTTTATGTGCTGTCATATTTCACATCTTTTTATTCATATATTTATAACTAATTATGGCCATTCTTTTTCCGCTTAAGTCCCTTTCACATTTCTTGTAAGGCTTGTTTAGTGGTCAGAAACTCCTTTATCCTTTGTTTTGGAAAATCTTTATCCTTCAAATCTGAATGATAACCTTGCTGGGTAGAGTATTCATGTGTGTAAGGTTTTTTTCTTTCAGCACTTTGACTATATATGCCACTTCCTTCTGGCCTGCAGAGTTTCTACTGAAAAATCCACTGATAGTCTCATAGTTTTTCTCTTGTAGTAATTTTTTGTTTCTTTCTTGCTGCTTTTAGGATTTACTCTTTGTCTTTAACCTTTGATATTTTAATTATTGTGGGCCATGGTGTGGACCTCTTTGGGTTCACTTTGTTTGTAATTCTCCTTGTTTCATGGACTTAGATGTCTATTCCCTCCTCAGATTTGGGAAGTTTTCAGTTATTGTTTCTTCAAATAAGTTACCTGTACGTTTCTCTTTCTTCTTCTTCTGGGACCCTTGTAATGTGAATGTTTGTTCACTTGCTGTTGTCTAAGAAACATCTTAATCTGTTCTCATTGTTTAAAATTCTCTTTTGTTTTTGCTATTCAGCTTGTGTGCTTTCCATCAGTCTGTCTTCCAGATTGCTGACACATTCTTCATCTTCTAAACTACTGTTGATTCCCTCTAGTATGTCTTTTATTTCAGTTATTATATTTTTCAACTCTCTTTTTTAAAAAATATATTTTATCTCTTTATTGAAGCTCTCACTGAGTTCTTCCATTCTTTTCTCCAGCCCCATGAGTATTTTAACAATCATTACTTTAAATTCTTTTTCTGGCATATTGCTTCTCTCTGTTTCATTTAATTTTTTAGTGAGGTTTTTTTCTTGTTCTTTATTTTGGAGCATATTCCTCTGTCTTATTATGTTGCTTAACTTTCTGTGTTTTTTTCTATAGATTAGGCAAAATGCTACTTCTTCTAAAGTTTAGGAGTGTAGTTGGGTATGGTGACCCCTATGTAGTCTGTGTGTGCTTGGTGACTTTTACTGTCTAGAGTTGTGGCAGTGTATGCTGGTTACTCTTTAAAATTTTTTTTTTTACATTTATTTATTTTTGAGAGAGAGAGAGAGGCTGAGAACAAGTGGAAGAGGGGCAGAGAGAGAATGAGACACAGAATTTCAAGCAGGCTCCAGGCTCTGAGGTGTGAGCACAGAGCCTGACACGGGGCTCAAACCCATGAACCATGAGATCGTGACCTGAGCTTAAGTTGGATGCTTAACCGACTGAGCCACTCAGGTACCCCAATGCTAGTTATTCTTTTAAACCAGGGCTTTTTACACAAAAAGTAAAGAAAAATAATAATAAAATAAAATAAAATAAAATAAAATAAAATAAAATAAAATAAAAAGACAGAAGAAAAGAAAATAAAGGAAAAGAAAAAAAGAACTAGAAAGAACAAAACCAAAAAGAAAAATATAAAAACAAAACAAGACAAATTTAAAAAAAGTAAAAATAAAACACTAAAAATTAAAACAAACAGATATCCTCAGAAATCCATGTCTTGTTTTCTGTGCCCCAGCACCACAAGGTGGACCCTTAGCTCTCTGAAGTCACAAACTCACCAACATGATGGAACATCCTTGTTATGGTATCTGAACGCTACTCTGGTCTAGGCTTTTACAGCAGGATGGGAATGTAAACCATGTTGTTCTCCAGTCCTTTTGGTCCATATAGATTTCTGGCAGCTCCTCCACCACATGACAGAGTTCTAGTGTCTCTTTTACATGCTAGTTGCTTGCTTGCTTAGGTATGTATGTATGTATGTATGTATGTATGTATAGAATGTATGAGCAGGGGAAAGGGGCAGAGGGAGGGAGGGAGGGAGAATCTTAAGCAGTCTTCAGGCTCAGCCCAGAGCTGGACATGGGGCTTGATCCCATGATCCTGGGATCATGACCTAAGCTGAAATCAAAAGTCAGACTCTAAACCGACTGAGACACCCAGACATCCCTCTAGTTGCTCTTTTAAACTTAAGGTGTTTTTGTGTGCCTAAGGACAGAGGGATCCGTTCCCAGTCCTTCAGTAATATTCTTCCCCAGAAGCATCAGGGATGGGGGTTCTTTTTGCTATCCTCTTTCCATCTCTCTTACTGTTCTCTTGCCATTCTCTTTGTCATTGGTTGTTTAGTCGTTGTTCCTTCAGCTCTCAGTTCTTCTTGAGGAGGAATTGTATTAACAGGTGTAATTTGGTACATTCTGTGGAGGAGGTGAGTTCAGAGTCTTCCTCCATTGATATCTTGAACCAGAAACTATCATCATTGTGATTTGGGTTTGTATTTTCCTAATTACTGATGCTGAGTATCTTTTCATATCCTTATTAACCATTTTTATATCTTTGGAGAAATGGATGTCCTAATCCTTTGGTCATTTTAAAAAATGGGTTATTTTTCTTTTTATTGTTGAGTTATAAGAATTCTTTACATATTGTGGATAAGAGTCTCATATCATATATATGAGCTGCAAACATTTTTTCCCATTCTGTGGGTTGTCTTTTAATTTTCTTGATAGTATTCTTTGTAGTACAGAAGTTATTTTTTAATTTTAAAAAATTTTAATTCCAGTGTAGTTAACATGTAGTGTTATATTATTTCAGGTGTATAATAAAATGATTGAACAATTCTATATATTACTCATTGTTCATCATGATAAGTGTACTCTTAATCCTATTTCACTCTTCACCTATTTCACTCATCCCCCCACCTCCCCTCTGGTAACTGTTTGTTCTCTATAGTTAAGAGTCTGTTGTTTGGTTTGTCTTTTATTTCCTTTGTTTATTTGTTTCTTAAATTGCACATATGAGTGAAATAACATGGTGTTTGACTTTCTCTGACTCACTTAGTTTCCTTAGAGCTATAATCTCTAGCTCCCTCCATATTGCAAATGGCAAGGTTTCATTACACACACACACACACACACACACACACACACACACACACACGTTGTATATATATACACCATATCTTTATGCATTCATCTGTTGATGGACACTTGGGCAGCTTCCATAATTTTACTATTATAAAGAATGCTACAATATAGGAGTGCATATATCCCTTCAAATTAATGTTTTTGTATTTGGGTAAATGCTCAATAGTGCAATTACAGGATTGTAGGATGGTTCTATTTTTAATTTTTGAAGAGCCACTATACTGTTTAACACAGTAGCTGCATCAGTTTGCATTCCCACCAGTAGTGCAGGAGAGTTCTGTTTTCTTCACGTTATTGCCAAAACTTATTTCTTGAGCTTTTGATTTTAGCCATTCTACAGGTGTGAGGTGGTATCTCAATGTGGTTTTGATTTGCATTTCCCCGATGATGAGTGATGTTGAGCATTTTTTCATGTGTCTGTTGGCCATCTTTGGAGAAATGTCTGTTCATGTCTTCTGCCTATTTTTAAATTAGATTACTTGCTTTTGGCATTGAGTTGTATAAGCCCTTTGTATATTTTAGATACTAACCCTTTATCAGATATATCATTTGCAAATATCTTCTCTCATTCAGTAGGTTGTTTTTGGTTTTGTTGGTTGTTTCTTTTGCTATGTAGAAGCTTTTCATTTTGATTTAGCCCCAATAGTTTATTTTTGCTTTTGTTTTCCTTGCCTCAGGAGACAAATCTAAAAAGATGTTGCTATGACCAATATCAGATAAATTACTGCCTGTGATCTTTCCTATTATTTTTATGGTTTCAGGTCTCACATTTAAATCCTTAATTCATTTTGAGTTTATTTTTGTGTATGGTGTAAGCAAGTGGGCCGTTTCATTCTTTTGCATGTAGCTGTCCAGTTTTTCCAACACCATTTGTGGAAGAGACTATTTCCCATTGCATTTTCTTGCCTCCTTTGTTGTTGAAGATTAATTAAACATATTGTCTTGGGTTTATTTCTGGGCTCTCTATTCTGTTGCATTGGTCTATGTGTCTATTTTTGTGCCAGTACCATGCTGTTTTGATTACTACAGCTTTTAATGTAACTTGAAGTCAGAATTGTGATACCCCCAGTTTTTTTTCCCCCAGAATTTCTTTTGGTGTTCAGGGTCTTCTATGGTCCCATACAAATGTTAGGATTATTTGTTCTAGTTCTGTGAAAAATGCCGTTGGTATTTTGATAAGGATTGCATTAAATCTGTAGATTGCTTTGGATAATATGGACATTTTAACAATATTTGTTCTCCCAAGCCATGAGCATGGAGTATCTTTCCATTTGTGTTGTCTTCAATTTCTTTCATCAGTATTTTATAGTTTTCAGAGTACAGATCATTCGTTTATTTGGTTAAATGTATCTCTAGGTATTTTGTTATTTTGTGCAATTGTAAATGGAATTAAAAAAATTTTTATTTCTGCCACTTCATTATTAGTATATAGAAAGGCAGTATATATAAATGTTTTTATATCCTACAACTTTACTGAATTCATTTATCAGTTTTAGCAATTTTTTTTTTTGGTGGAGTCTTTAGGGTTTTCTATATATAGTATTTTATCATCAGCAAATAGTGAAAAATTTATGTTGCCCTTACTATTTGGATGCCTTTTATTCCTTTCTCTTGGCTGATTGATGTGAGTAGGATTTCCAGTACTATGTTGAATAAAAATGGCAAGAGTGGATGTCCTTATTGTGTTCATGGTCTTAGGGGAAAAGCTCTTAGTTTTTCACCATCGAGGATGATGTTAGATGTGGGTTTTTCATATAAGGCCTTTATGATGTTGAGGTATATACCCTCTAAACCTACTTTGATGAGAGTTTATTTTAATTTTATTTGAGACAGAGAGAGAATATGAGCAGGGGAGGGGTAGAGAGAGAGGGAGACAGAAGATCCCAAGCAGGCTTTGCCAGCTGAGCCACCCAGGTGCCCTGAGAGTTTTTATGAAGAATCGATGTTGATTTTGTCAAATACTTTTTCTGCATCTATTGAAATGATCATATGGTTTTTATCCTTTGTCTTATTGATATGGTGTATCATGTTTATTGATTTGCAAATATTGAACCACACTTGCATCCCAGTAATAAATCCCATCTGATGTTGATGAATATTTTTAATGTATTGTTGTATGCAGTTTGTTCATATTTTGTTGAGGAATTTTGCATCTATTTTTATCTGGGTTATTAGCCTCTAGTTCTCTTTTTTTCTGGTGTCTTTATTTGGTTTTGGTATCAGGGTGATCCTGGCCTCATGGAATGAATTTGGAAGTTTTTCCTTCATCTTCTATTTTTTTGGAATAGTTTGAGAAGAATAGATATAAACTCTTCTTTAAATATTTCTTAGACTTCACCTATGAAAATGTCTGGTCTTGGATGTTTGTTTTTGGGGAATTTTTTGAAATGCAATGAAATTGAATTTAATGAAATGTTTTCAAATTCAATGAAATTTTTTGAAATTCAATTTCATTGCCCAATGGCTGTTCAAATTTTCTATTTCTTCTTGCTTCAGTTATTGTAAGTTATGTTTCTAAGAATTTATTCTAGGTTGTCCAATAATTGACATGTAACTTTTGATAATATTCTTTTACAATCCTTTGTATTTCTGTCGAGTTGGTTGTTATTTTTTTCTGTTTCATTTTTGATTTTGTTGATTTGGGTCCTCTCTCTTTTTTATTTTGATCAGTCTGGCTAAAGGTTTATCAATTTTGTTGATGTTTTCAAAGAACCAGCTCCTGGTATCATGGATCTGTTCCTTTTTTTTTTTTTTTTTAATTTCTATTTCCTTTAGTTCTACTCTAATCTTTATTATTTCCTTTCTTCTGCTGGGTTTGGGATTTGTTTGTTCTCTGTCTAGTTCCTTTAGGTGTAAGGATAGGTTGTTTATTTGAGATTTTTCTTGCTTTTTAAGGTAGGCCTGTATTACTATAAAATTCCCTCAGAACTGCTTTTGCTACATCCCCCAAATTTTGGACCATTGTGTTTTGATTTTCATTTGTTTTCATGTAAATTTTGATTTCTTCTTTGGTTATTTAGTTGACCCATTCATTGTTTAGTAGCATGTGATTTAACCTCCATGTATTTGTGGTCTTTCCAGATTTTTTCTTGTGATTTATTTCTATTTTTATAGAGTTGTGGTCAGAAAAAATGCATGGTATGACTTCAGTCTTTTTGGATTTGTTGAGATTTGTTTTGTGGCCTCTGGTGTCATCTATTCTGGAGAACGTTTGATATGTACTTGAAAAGAATGTGTATTCTGCTGTTTTAGGATATAATGTTCTGAAGATGTCTGTTAGATCCATCTGGTCCCCTGTGTCATTCAAAGTCATTGTTTCCTTGCTGATTTTCTGTTTGGATGATCTGTCCATTGATGTAAGTGGGCTGTTAAAATCCCATACTATCATTGTATTAGTATCTATGATTCTCTTAATGTTTGTTATTAATTGTTTTATGTATTTGGGTGCTCATGTGTTCGTTACATAGATTTGTACAATTGTTCTATCTTCCTGTTGGATTATCTCCTTTATTATTAGTGTCCTCCTTTGTCTCTTATTACAATTTTTGTTTTAAAGTCCATTTTTTTCTAATATAAGTATTGCCACCGCAGCTGTCTTTTGACATCCGTTTGCAAGATAAATGTTTCTCTATTCCCTCACATTTAAATCTGCATGTGTCTTTAGATCTGAAATGAGTCTTTTGTAGGCAACATATAGATGGCTCTTACATTTTTATCCATTCTAACCCCCCCTATGTCTTATGATTGTAGCTTCTAGTTCATTTATGTTCTGGGTAATTATTAATAAGTATGTATTTATTGCCTTTTCATTACTTTGTGGTTGTTTTTATAGATCTTCTCTGATCCTTTCTTCTTTTGTTCAATTCTCTCATGGTTTGTGCAGCACAGTTTGTGGTTTTTAATTTTGGTCAGTTCCAGTTTGTCTTTTTTTTGTTGTTGTTATGTGTGCTTTGGTGTCATATTGAAGATATAATCACCTAATCCAATGTTACTAAGATTTATTCATTTATTTTCCTGAGAGTTTTATAGTTTTAGCTTTTACATGTAGGTATTTGGTTTATTTTAATATTTAAATATGGTGTGAGTTGGAGGTCTGTATTAGTTTTCTAAGGCTGCTCATCCAGGTACCACAAAGTGAATGGCTGAAACAACAGAAATGTGTTGTCTCATGGTTCTTGAGGTTAGAAATTAAGGATCAAGGTGTCAGCAGAGCTGATTCCTTTTGAACCAGCCTGTGAAGGAAAATCTGTTTTATGCCTCTCCCCTATCCTCTTGCTTTGTTGGTGGTGTTTGGTATTCCTCGGCTTGCAAGAACACCACCCTGGTCCCTGCTTTTATCTTCACATGGTGTTCTCCCTGTGACGTTTCTTTTGTCTTTCTTTTCTTTTCTTTTCTTTTCTTTTCTTTTCTTTTCTTTTCTTTTCTTTTCTTTTCTTTTCTTTTCTTTTCTTTCCTTCCTTCCTTCCTTCCTTCCTTCCTTCCTTCCTTCCTTCCTTTCTTGTTCTTTTTGAGAGGGAGCAAGCAAGCGCACTCGAGTGAGGGGCAGAGAGAGAGAGAGATAATCCCAGGACGGACTGAGAGAGAGAGAGAGAGAGAGCGAGAAGGAAGTAGGCTCTCCCGAAGTGGGTTCATGTTCACCCAAAGTGGGGACCCAGCTCACCCGACGTCGGGCCTGAGCTCACCTGAAGTGGAGTCAAACTCACCTGTTATGGGAGTCAAACTTACAAACCATGAGATCATGACCTGAGCTGATGTCAGATGCTTAACAACTGAGCCACCCAGGCACCTGTGCCTCCCTCCACCCCAGTCTTTTCTGTGTCCAATTTTTCCTTTTTATGAGGATATCAATCATGTTGGATTAGGGTCCCACACTACAGTATGACTTCATGTTATCTTAACTGATTATAGTTGCAATGACCCTATTCCCAAATAATGTCACATTTTGAGGTACTAGAAGGGAGGAGGACTTCAACATATGAATTGGGGGGGGCACAGTTTAATCCCAAACAGGGTTCAACTTCATTCTTTTGTATATGGATGTGTAGTTCCATTTTGCATATATTTGAAAATAGCACTGTAAGTTTTTAGAGGTGGAATTGCTGAGTCAAAAGGTTATGTACATTTAAAATTTTGATAATACCAAAATATTCCCTTACACTGCTATTTTCACATATATGCAAAATGGAACAACAGAGGATCTGAAGCGGGTTCTGTGCCAACAGCAGAGAGCCCAATGCAGGGCTTGAACTCATGAACTGTGAGATCATGACCTGAGCTAAAGTCAGATGCTCAACCTACTGAGCCACCCAGGTGCCCCTTTTAAATTAAGGTTTAATCTTGTTAAGTTCCTCAGTAGTATTTCATGTTTTTTTTTTCACATTTCTTCATGTTCTTGAATATTTCTTATCAACATTGTTTTCGGATATTGTATCTTTTTTGTTGATATTGTAAACCAGCTCTTTTCTTCAATTTTATTCTCTAACTCTGAAGTCTATTGTAGTCTTGCCCTGAATCTTCAGGACAAGTTCACATATTTAACTTCAGGGAATAATACCACTCCCCCCCCTGCCCCCACATTCTCCTGAAAGGTGTTCATCAGGTTGGATAAGTTCTGCTTTCTCACCCTAACATGATTGGGGAAGATAACCTTGCTCCTGCACCTACTTCCTATTCTCAAGAGGTATGTGTCCCTGCTTAGTGGCTTCCCTGCCTCTCTTTTATTCCCTTCTGGGGAGATGGCAGAATGGAATTATTGCTCTTAAGAATAGTAAGTGGGCTTTCTGTTCATTAGCTTGATTAAGTGCTGGTCGTCCATATGTGTGGCATGTCACTATAATGGGTACAATGTTTCTTCTTACTGATGTCTGCAGTGAGGAGACAGAAGTTTCTGTGGTTGCTCTTCAGTGGTCATTACAGAAATCCTGGTGGCTGTGGGTGGTAGTGTTAGTCACCTCTACACCATCATGGAGACTAGAACCTAGAACCTAGTATGGAATCACAAAGCTGGAACGTCCAAGGCTGTCATTTAAAGATGAGGGAGTAAGAACCAGTGAACTCAGGAACAATGCTACAAATGATCTGCTTTAAGTGGGAGAGTGATCTGTGGCCCTGACTCTGGGCCCCAACTCTTTGTATCATGATGAGAGAATAAGCTGTATAGGATTGGTGGGATAATATAAAACTCTAGTGAAGGAAGAGTTTTCAAAGACCATCTACTTTATTTCCCTGACTCTTGGCAGTATTTATCTATGTTTTATTTTTAAATATCTCCAGGATGTATGACTCCTTCTGTCTGCCCTCTACTCACCATTTCTCCATGTTTGTATAGTAGTTTATATATTTAGTGTCAGATTTATTCCTGCAGTTTGAGCAGGACTTGTGTTTTGACTAAGGAGCATCATGTTTTAGTTTCATTTTCTCTCTCTTGTGGATAATTACTTTTTATCTACCTGTAGGGCTCTTCATTCCATCTGGAAATGCTGTTTTTATTACAGGAGGGCTCTGGGCCACTGTCCAAGGCTCTGGTTTGGAAGATGTTAGCCTGGTGTTATTTGGATCTCAGTCTTGTGCCATCAATATCACCACAAACAATTCAAGACGAATTCAATGCAAAGTTCCACCCAGAGTAAGTGGAATCTCCTCCCTGGGTGGGTGACCACTATTAGCGTGTAGTGTAAGGTTTTTCATGAATCCTTTCTTAGAACTTAATTAAGTAACATTACCTTTTCATCATGAGAGTATGGTAATATTGTTTATATTGCCTATGCTGCAATAAAGTGGGAGTCTGACTCCACCAATGGGGCTTGCAATCACCATCAGCTTATTTCTTTTAAAAGAAAACAACCACGTTCCCAGTTCACACTCTCAGTGAGTAATAGTGTCACAGAATAAACAAATTTATCTATATTGCATATATATTATCTCATTTCTCTCTTTAGCAAGTAACAATAACCGTTTTCACCAGCAGTTTTGTTTTCTGGCATGGATATGAATGGTGGAACTTAGAAACTTCTAGAATGTCTGGTTCCTATAAAATACCTTCGTAATTATTCCTTACTATTTCCCCTTTCCCTTTTTAAAAACAAGCCCCTTAGCTTTCCCTTTCTTCTTCAGTTAGTGGTATCTCATAGCCTATGAGGTGATTTGAGTCCACATTCTTCCTGGTGCTGCTGATGGCAGTTATGCTCACAGCGGAAGTTGAAATATCTATTCAGAGTTGACTTCAATGTCATCAACATTCTCAGCACATCCGTAACCCTGAAGGATGAGTGTTTACTGAACAAATAAAGATCCCTGGAAGGGAGGTTTCAGAATCATTTTTGATCTCTGGTCCCACGTTTTTATATTATCCAATTATTAAAATATTATGAAATGTTCACATTTACATATAAACTGTATGGAATTCCAATATATAGTTGTATCATAACTTGTTTAACAATTCCCTATTAATGTATATTGAAATAATTTTCAAAATCTCTTTTTTAAAAAGTTCATTTATTTTGAGAGCAAGAGAGAGTGTGCATGTGAGCAGGGAGAGAGGGAGGGAGAATCTGCAATGAAAGTGCAGAGCCTGATGTGGGGCTTGATCCCACAACCATGAGATCATGATGACCTGAGCTGAAATCAAGAGTTAGATACTTAATTGACTGAATGAGCCAGACACCTCTCAAAATTTTCAGTTTTAAACAATAAAAAACTTGATCGTTCTCAAAAGTGTATTTTCAAGCATATTTATTTTTCTCAGGATAAATTGACCTAAATTTTAAAGCTTTTGTTATGTAGTATTCAGTTATCTGAAATTTCTTTTTAATTTGTATTCCCACCATCACTGGGTGAGTGTTTCATTTCTGACATAGTCAACACTAGGTATTATTGCTTTCATATGTATTTACTATTTAAAGGGGTAAAATTTGCATGGCTTGGATTTCTTTTGCTAGAGAGAATAAGCATTAAAAAAAACTTTAAATTTTGATTAAAGTTATATATACAAAGGTTAAAAGAAAAATAGTAAAACAATTATGCTTTCCTACTCCTTGGCCCTCTTCCACAAGTCCCCTTTTTGAAGCATCTCCTTTTAATTCCTTTGAATGCAGTTAGAATACCATTTCTTTGTTAAATCAATAAATTGCTAAAACTATTTAAATAATGTGGGAAGTATCAGGTAATATTTTTTATTTTATAGTTTTTTTCTTGAAATTTCTAATTCTTTTTCTTTGTATGTCTTCTTTATAATAAAAATCTATTGTAAAAAAAATTAATCATATCAGTTATTTTTTTCCATGAAGCTCTTTGTTCTCTTGTGTCAATCTAACTTGGTGTTTTCTTGGTTTATTTCATGTATTTCTTCTTAGCACTGCCCTCGATTGCTCGCCTGGGTAGATACACTTTCACAGTTCATATCTTCCTTTTTTTTGGGGGGGGGGGCTATTGTTTATGTTATGAGGTCCTAGCCTAAAGAAACATCCTAGGAAAGAATACGTGGGAGAAAAGTTTTCTGAGTTACTTACATGTCTGAAAGTTTGTCATAATTGATGGATAGTTTAGCTAGGTATAGATATTTATTTGAAATTGCAGTTTTTTGCAGAACCAATTGGTATGCTAATTGTAAATCATTCTTATTTATTCTTTGATCAGTAATCATGATGCCACACTTGCCTATTCTAAGTACTTGTCACTGTGTGTGTGTGCACGTGTGTGTGCGAGGTGGAGACTTGAAAGTACCAATACACTTAAGAATCTTTTTTCTTGAAATTAACCCTTTAAACTAATTCTATATGGACTTCTCTCATGTTAGTCTTATTTTCAGAAGTTTGATTTTAAAAATTGATTTTTCAGGGGAAAGATGGACCCATTGTGAATGTGACTGTGATCAGAGGGGACCATTCTGCTGTTCTTCCCATGGCATTTACATACGTCTCCTCTTTAAATCCAGTGATCATTTCTCTGAGCAGAAACACAAGCAGTATAGCAGGTAAAATACATGGTATTGCAGCATCCTTTTATTTTTAGACCATTGATCCTGTAAAGAAGACAAACAATGGTCTCTTAATTATACTGGAGATAGTATTATATTTTGGATGGAAGTTATTTTTCTCAAAACTAGAACATCGCTTATTTCATTTCAGCCATCACTGAATAAATCTTATGTTGGTATTTGCCTCTGTAAAACTGGGACCATTTATACCATGAAAACGACATGAGAATTCAAAGATAATAATTCAATATATATTTACTCAGTACCTACTATGTACTAATGATAGCACAGGCATAATAGACTTTAATCTTTACCACTAATTTACAGGATTATTATCTGTACTTTACAGGTAAAAAAACTAAGGAACAGGAAACTTAAATAACTTGTCTAAGATGTTACTGTTAGTAAGTAACAGAGCTGTGATTTGAGCCCAAACAGTCTGGATGCAGATTCCAAGGAGTTAACCACTCATAGTTTAGTGTAAAATACCAATGTTTTTGGCATCAAATTCAATTGTAGCAGATGTTCGATATGATTAGAGAATAGAGTGTTCTGATTAACCAAGAATTTTTATTCCTTGAAACATACTATGTATAAAAATACATAGTATAGAACTATGTAAAACAATGTAGTCTTTCTTCGATAATTCAGATGATATGACAAGATGGATTTGTAACAACATATTGTCATGTCATACCATATCAATTTGAAAAAGTTCCAGCTAATGTGCCTTTCTGGTTAACTGAATGCCAGATAACAGAGAGTTTATGGCAGCCATATCTAAGAATTTTATTACAAAAGGCCAATATATTTTCCAAAGAAAAAGCCTGGACTCAATTTTTCTGATACTGTTTTCATTTTCCATTGCTCCAGAGTACATAAATAAAAGGAAGTGTCCTTTAGCTTCTCAAAATTATTCAGCTCAGTGCAGAAGAAGAATTTGCTGCCTCAGGCCACCAAAGTGTGTAAAATTCCTTAGCAGTATAGATTCTTCCCAACAAAGTAGGAAAGAGAGGAGGGAGTTCTGTATTCTATTCAGATTTCAGTGATTTTGGCTTTTAATACAATTTCCTACCTGTAATGAAAAGAATAAATACATTGCATCAGTGCCTCAGGGGCATCTAGGATTAGCTTGACAATTGACCAAGAAACCAAGGAGTTCATGTAATTGATATATACAGCATGATGCATTATTTGCAGAATTTACACTTACATTTAAATCTTTCTACAGGCAGAATAAAGAGGAACACTTTATAAAATCTCCAAAGAGTGGTTCCCTATTGGGAAAGTCTCCTTTGAAAGCTGGAATGCTACAAATCTCCATCCAGGAGATGATGATATTGATGATAACAGTGAAACCAAGATGAAATTGAAGAAAGAAAGGAGGAGGGGCAGGGAAAAGGGGAGGAAGAATATGATGTGCAGAACCATTTGTGTGGGGTTTTGCAGTTAGGCAGCCCTGGATGTGAATGAATCCAAGCTCAACCACTCCTTGGATAAGATGTTTAACTTCCTTTATCTTTAGTGTCTCTACCTACTAACTGGGAGTAATTCTTTCAAGGTTATTGTGAAAATTGGAGGTAAAGGAGGTAAAAGTACTGAACTCAGGAACCAACATGGAGTAAATACTCAACAAACGCTTTGTTGAATAAATGGCATCATTCTGCCAGATCCTGAGTGTTATATAGATAAGCCAAAGATGTCTTGTGTATATTGACCCTATATTTTTACTTCTTGATAGCAGGCTGGTACCCATTTGTTCAAAAACATGCCAGTATCAAACTAAAATTTTTATATAACCAATTATTAAAAAAAAATTATTTTTGAAAGAGAGAGAGAAAGAAAGAGTCCCAAACAAATTGGGAAGCTCAATTCCACTCACCACCCTGGGATTATGACATGAGCCAAAATCATGAGTTGGATGCTTAACTGACTGAGCCACCCAGGTGTCCCACATAACCAATTATTTTAAATATAACCTCCCTCAAATAGATTTTTAGCCTTTTAGAGTCTGTTCCTTTTGCATACCCTGCAAAATTATAGTGTCTGCTAGTGATAGGTAAGATAAACGGGGGCTGTAAGAGAGTGTAAACCACTGATGCCTTTGGAGGTCTCCACCCTAGAGACTACTCCTAAGTGACATCATCTAGACACATAAGCCCCCTCTCCCTGTCCACAGGGACTTCCTTTGCCTTCCTCCCCTTCTGGGTGGTGGTCTCTTATTGTTTCCTCTGGAAGGTCTCATGCTGTGAGATTTTTGCACCCATGTAAATCTGTCAAAGCACCACCATATAAAGCTCCTTTTCACATTATTGCCACCTCATGGTCATGCCTTTTTTTCTGCTCAACCCTGAAGTCCTTTCAGGTCGCTACACTGAGGCTTCAGACTTCATAATAGAAATGAGGTTGGATGTACAGAAGTAAGGAGGATGTGGAGCAAGAAAGAAAAAGAAAGTTAATGGAGGACTTTTGAATGAAACTGTCCTAGGATATCTAACTTAATCCTTACAACAAACCAGATGGGGTGGACTTTGTTACCATCTTCCTGATGAAAAATCTAAGACTTTGAGAGCCCACAGTGAGTCATCCAGACTCACACAGGTGGGAAAATGGCAGAGCAAGGATTTGCATGTAGGGTCAGTCTTCCCAACACCCCACAACCCCTTGTCTTTGACTTTTCTCTTTCAAATAGCTTCTTCTCTTCCTCATCTGATTGGCTGTGCAGTTCTGTAGATGCCTGCTCTGTAGTTCTCAAATGTCAGCTGCTAAAGGAGCTTTAGAGATGCTTTAGCCTAAGCTGTGTCTCTGTGAGACACATGAGAGGTATGTACATTTATTTCCACTCTTGCCATTGCCTTCTCAATTTCTGGCTCTTGTTGAACTCCGTTGTCTGAAGACTGGATTTCTCCTTCCCTGTCTCTCCAGTTAATCTAATAGACTGGAAGAAAGCTTCTATCTTATCCTTTTCTTGCTTAGAAACCTTTGGAAATCTCTGCTGTCTACTAAATTAGGTAAAGACCCCTTACAATTGCTTTCTTGGTCTTTAGCCATAGACTCCCCATCAACTTGGCCTCTTCCCATAGAGTACATGACTATGTACATGCGTCTGATCTCCCAGAAAGTCACCCAATTCTCTTTCTTTCTTTCCAAGCCACTGGAGGTTTAACATTTTTTTTTTAACATTTATTTATTATTGAGAGAGAGAGAGCATGAGAATGGGAGGGGCAGAGAGAGGGGGAGACACAGAATCCTAAGTAGGCTCCAGGCTCTGAGCTGTCAGCACAGAGCCCAGTGTAGGGCTCCAACTCACAAACTGCGAGATCATGACCTGAGCCAAAGTCAGACGTTTAACCCACTGAGCCACCCAGGGGCCCCAAGCCACTGGATGTTTAAATGAGAAAATGCTCCAAAAGACTTTGGGTAAAACTATGAAGTTTTTAGAGTTGAATTGTAAACTGCCTATTCTTTATCGCTTTCTCTGGGGATTTATTTTTCAAGTAGAATTTCAAGCACATCTTGCCCATGAGGTCTTTCTTAATATTCAGAATGTTGCTGTCGTTTGAACAACCGCACTGCTTAATTTTTACCTCTCGTGTGTCATGTCTTGTACTGAAGCTATTTTGGCACCATTGTGCCATCTTTGAGGTTTCTTTCAAGGCAGGGTCTGTGTTTAACTTTTTTTTGTACCCTTTGTGGCATCTCCTTCTTGGTACTCAATAAATATTTAAGGTAAAAGGAATTGAATTGAAGTGTTCATAGCATATATGACATTTTAGTGAAATTGATAATTAAATTAAAAAGGTATCGAAATATAAGAGAAGACTGGACTTAGGCCTTGATATTTCCCTTAAGTAGCTATCAGACATTGGCTGCCAAACCTTAGTTTCGTCAAAAGTGAAATGCCATTTCTACTACCTGCTCTGTGTATGTCATGAGGATAGCGTGAGGGTGAAATGAGATGGTGTGTGTGAAAGTGGTCTGTGCACGCTGTGGTACCGTACTCCTGTACAACAAGTTTAAGCGGTTCAATACACGCAGACATCGAGCTTTGTACTTGTGTCAGCAGGAAAGTGCAAGTTAAAGAAAGGGCTTTGCGGTGCTGTGTGCTGGTTGTGAAGACCATCAGCTCCCCAAACTACTTCTTGATTTATTTTTGCCCTTGATTTACATTTCTATGGTGTTAAATTAGTGCCTCTTGAGTACAAATGTCCTGGCAATTGGGATGATAGGTGGTGGTTCTATTATGATAAGAGTTGTTAGAAGTTTTATGACAAGAGTTGTTAGAAGTGAGATTGGTATTGAAATGCTTGTTTGGAGTGTTATACACAGGACCGATCATGCATTTAATCCTGATAGATAGGTTTAAAATCCAAGAAGTGGTTGAGGCCACAAATTCGCATCACAGAGGCTAATGCATTGTTTTTAACACAGGAGGTGAGACCCTCTTCATTGGAATGGCACTTCTGGTGAACTACACAGATTTGGATGTGGAAGTTTGCATCCAAGACACCGTGGCTCTGGTTCATGTACAAATGGCTCGGGGTCTGGAGGTGGTGCTGCCCCCGCTGCCTGTCAGTCTCCACAGAATCTCAGTCTCCATCAATGGGGTCAGCATTCGCTCACAAGGGTGAGGTGCACACTTACCATTAATTTTAGGTCTTTTTGCTGGTCTAGTTTCAGTTGAGGATTTCTAGTTTTGAGTTAGATCTTCACTTTTTCCCCTACTTCTGAAGTTAGGGTATAAACACATGAGAATCATGCAATTTGAAGAAATCTTGGAGACCCTAAAGGATGATTCACTCCCAAGACCAATCCAAGGGAAATGTTTGACTCAATAGTTGGGGAACAGAGAACTTTCAGGAACTAAGATGTTATGGCTTTTGGTGAAGGTGGGGGTGGGGTGAGCATCTCTATGTGTTGGAATATTCTGTGCTTTAGTTTGAGTCTGTGATTAAATAAGACCTTCAATAAGTTTGTGTCTGGGGCTTTGAATAAATGGCTTATAGTTATTGCCAAAGCCATGCTCAGATTGCCTTTGCCTTTAAGTCCCTCAGCCCAGTATTTCTCCAGAAGTTGCCTCCCCGCATTCCAGAAAGTTGGCTAACCTGTATGGGCTGATGCCACCACATGATACAGGCCAAGGAAGATGTCCCACACAACATTTTTCCCCCACTGTGTCCTTTATTCTCTGTGACAGTTCCATTGACAGTTGTCTCCCTCACTGCTTCATATCTGTTCTTCCCCTCCGTTTCTCTCTTTCTAAAACAGTTATTTCATATCAATTTCCCCATTCTCTGCAGGGTTGATCTTCACATCCGGTACAATACAGAAGTTTTCAGCATGGAGCCTTGCTGTGGTTCTCTTCTGGGTGAGTGATTCTTGTATCATTGATTCAGCAGGTGTACTCACTGGATATTCAGGTTTTGTTCCTGGATTTGAACCGATGAGACCAGTAATCGGGCAGCAGGGAGAGGGGCTTTCCTTGTGCTCTGGGAACTGAGTGGTGCACTTACAAGGGTGTGAAAACTTGGTGATTCTTTAGCCCAGTGAGCTCAGGAAAATAAAGAATTTTCGTGAAAAGAAGATGTGCCTGGTTTTGTTTTTCTAGGGGAAAGAGGCTGAAGCATCAAATGGGTAGCGTACCTCTAGAGGATATTAGAAAAACAAGGGAAGAACATTTTACTTTAGCCTTTAATATACTGCATGTGTAAGGAGAGGAGGAAGGAGTCTGGTGGCTTCACTTTCCTCTAGGGATTCAGGTGAAGGACCCAGAGGTGGTTAGAAGCACAAGCCAATATGGGAGATGTGAGGAGAAGACAGAAATCGAGAAAACTATTCATTTTTAGAAAAAAAAATTAAAATCTATATATTTGCATGTGACTAAATCATTGTGATAGTGTATGAAATAACACTTGCTCATTTTTGAGTATAATCCTTTAAAAAAATTTTTTTAAGTGTTTGATTTATTTTTGAGGCAGAGAGAGACAGAGCATGAGCAGGGGAGGGGCAGAGGGAGAGGGAGACACAGAATCTGAAGTAGGCTCCAGGCTCTGAGCTGTCAGCACAGAGCCCCATGCGGGGCTCGAACTCACAGACTGTGAGATCATGACCTGAGCCGAAGTCGGACGCTCAACTGACTGAACCACCCAGGCACCCCTAGTAAATCCTTTTTAAAGCTGCTTGCCTCGGGGCACCTGGTGGCTCAGTCGGTTGAGCCTCTGACTTTGGATTAGGTCATGATCTTGCAGTTCGTGAGTGTGAGCCCCGTGTCGGGGTCTGTGCTGCCAGTTTAGAGCCTGGAATATGCTTCGGATTCTGTGTCTCCCTCCCTCTCTGCCCCTCCCCTGCTCATGCTCTGTCTCTCTGTAAAATAAACATAAAAAGAGCTGCTTGCCTGTGCCACAGGTTTAGGTATGAGGTACCTTGCTCTAATCCTGAAGATGGGGCTTGATCATCCCTCAACTAGAGAGAGAAAGTCTAGGAATATAGCAACAGGATTATGAGCATGTTTCAATATTTCAGTGTCCCTTGATATGTTTCAACACACAGACATATACCTACATAATATATGGACTATGGGAATATATACTCTGCATAATAACATATAGAATAATCTGGGACAGTATGTGAGATCACATAGCAAATGACAAGAAGTCTAGGGAATTTGATTTTACATTATTGTATATGTTATATATGTACATATATCCTCTCTACATAATATATTAGAACATTAGGGACTAACATGTCTGATAACATAGCAGATGACAAGAACACTTCAAGAAATTAGATTTTTCATTAGTGTAAAAGTTGATAGAAGTGGCTTCTAGGGTTTATAAATACATATGAAATTTTTTTGCCTTAAATATTATAAACATTCTTCACCTGTATAACAATTTATATTGTTTTACTATTATGTGAATTTCAGCCCATCTAACTCCTGCCAAAATGACAAATTTAATGTTGATGGGGTAAAGCAAAATAGCTGAGGTTTCCCTAAAACCCCACCTTCCACTTAATTGTGCTGTGGTTAGACAGATGCTGTGAGTTCCTAGTTCTGAATATCAGGTTTTAAGTTTTGTTTTCGATGTTCATGCTTTAGGTGGAACCATCCTCAGCATCTCGGGAATAGGGTTCAGCAGGGACCCAGCTTTGGTTTGGGTGCTTGTGGGTAATCGGTCCTGTGACATCGTGAACTCTACAGAGTCGGTCATCTGGTGTGAGACCCCACCCGCTGCCCTGCTGCCTGATGCAGGCGTTCCTGCCCTGCCAGCCCCCGTGGAGGTCTGGGCTGGCAATGTGTCCTTTGCCCAAGGACCTTCACCAAGCCTGGTGGGGAAGGGCTTTACCTTCATGTATGAAGCAGGAGCAACACCAGTGGTCACTGCCATGAGAGGAGAAATCACGAATAGCAGCCTGAGGCTCTATGTGGAGGGAAATAACCTGTCCAACTCAGTGATCCTTCTGGGGGTCTTGAACTGTGATCTTGAGACACAGTTTTTAAGGAACAACATGAGCCTGTCTGGGTGCTCTTTTCCTCTTCACCATTTGGAGGCCGGCATCTATCCTTTCCAAGTTCGTCAAAAGCAGATGGGGTTTGCTAACATGTCTGCAGTGCCCCAGCAATTTGTGATGACACCTCGGATAACAGCTATCTGGCCAACACATGGGTCTGCCTGTGGCGGGACAATACTCACAGTGAGGGGACTAGCTCTCAAGTCTAGGAATAGGTCAGTTCATGTTGACCTTTCAGGGCCTTTTACTTGTATGATTTTGAGCTTGTGGGACCAGACAGTCCTGTGCCAGATTAACAGACTGGACGACCCCTTGCCTGATGCTTCCTTCACCCTGAACATCACAGTCCTGGTCAATGGGCTACCCAGTGAGTGTCAGGGCAATTGCACTTTTTTCTTTCAGGAAGAGACAACTCCCATTGTGGATGCCTTGACCACTAACATCAGTGGGTCTCTGACCATGGTGCTGATTAGGGGTCAGAAGTTGGGCATCACAGCAGATGAACCAATGGTGTTTGTGGATAATCACCTTCCCTGCATTGTAACTTTCTTTAATGCAAGCCATGTTTCATGCTGGATAAGTGACTTGACCCCAGGACTCCACTATGTATCCGTTGTTCATACAAGAAATGGATATGCTTGTTTTGGTAATGTTTCCAGACACTTCTACATTTTGCCTCAAGTGTTTCATTATTTCCCCAAGAATTTCAGCATACATGGTGGAAGCCTCTTGACCATGAAGGGCACAGCTCTGAGAGGAGAGAACAGCACACTAGTCTACATTGGTCAGCAGGCCTGCCTGACAGTGAGCATCAGCACCAAGCTCATCCAGTGTGTTGTTCCTGCGGGAAATGGCTCTGTTGCCCTGGTCATAGAGGTAGATGGACTTTCATACCAGATGGGAGTCATTGGTTACAGCAATGCCTTCACCCCAGAATTGCTCTCTATGTCTCAGGCTGATGACATCTTAACCTTTCTGGTGGCCCAGATCTCAGGAGCAGCAAATGTTGACATTTTTATTGGGATGTCACCCTGTGTGGGTGTCTCTGGCAACCGCACGGTTCTCCAGTGTGTGGTCACATCCCTTCCTGCTGGGAAGTACCCAGTCAGAGGTTATGACCGCTCAAGAGGGTGGGCCTCATCTGTCCTCGTGTTCACATCTACAGTCACTATTTTGGCAGTAACTGAGAACTTTGGTAAGTCAAACAAATAAGACAGATCTCCTTCTTTATGTAAGTAAATTAATAGCTATGGTTACTACTCTAAAATATAGGAAATCGACCTCAATCTGAATGACAGAAGGAGAGAGAAGCCCCGTTGGCCTCTTATAGTCCTGGTTTCCTCCTTAAAACTTGTCTTTGTCACACTCCCTGTATGAGGCTTTGTTTTTTTTATCAAGGAATTTGTGCATATTCTTTAAGTGTGATTGTATTTTAATTTGATTCATTACCCTGATTTAATTTGTATCTTAATACCATTTGTAGGAGCTCAAAATTTGGTCAAGTAAGTAGAACATAGATGCCTTCACCTATTTTTAGCCATATATGCCAATTCGAATTAAACTTCTTAAGTATCGTTAATTTTTGTCACCTTGTAATATTTCACAGATTAATTCATACCCCAGCAGTAATAGTCCAGTTTCACACTATGGTTGCATTGGTTCAACTGTTTTTTCCTTTTAGATATGTATACTGAAATTTGCCTTGCCTTTTCTTCCATTGATGGTTTCGGTTTCTGTTCACGTAAAGCCTTTTTGCAGTTGAGATAGCTTAAATTTGACTATGATGCACAAAATACAGAGGAAATGACGGGAGCTGAATCTTACACTGATGAAGTGCTTGCTAAGCCAATTGTTAGAACAAATTTGTCTGGGCTCAGCTGGGCAGAATGCTATAGGGATTGGGATTTTGGTCCCATGTCTGTAGTAATTTAGCTGAGTACCTTTTCTAAGCCTCAGCTTCCTCATCAGATAAAGGGGTTTAGGCTGGTTGCTCCCTAGTTCCCCTTTCTTCTAAGATTCCACAATTAAAAAAATTTTTTTAATGTTTATTTATTTTTGAGACAGACAGAGACAGAATGCGAATGGGTTCACGCAGAGAGAGAGAGAGGCACAGAATCTGAAGTAGGCTTCAGGCTCTGAGCTGTCAGTGCAGAGCCTGACACGGGTCTCGAACTCACAAGCTGTGAGATCATGACCTGAGCTGAAGTGGGACACCCAACTGACTGAGCCACCCAGACGCCCCTAACATTCCATGATTTTTATGATGTGAGAGCAGGGCTGTGAAATGTACCCTAAGCAAAGTCTTATTCTCGGGTTTGTCAGGTGCCTGTGAGCATCTTGACATGAGGACAGTGGCCCCTGGAACTCTATCTCCTTGTGGACTAGAGGTTGCCACATGTCTGAGAGTCCAGCTGACATTTACCTTAATTGGTTCTCATACTGACACAAAACATGGTGTTTGTTAACAACTGTCATACTTTTACCCATCTGAAATAGGTGCCATCATACAGTGCTGGCAAGAGGGTAAACTGCTACAATCTTATTTTGGAGAGAAATTTGGTAATATCCATCAAATCTAAAACCTTCTTTTCCTTTGACCTAGAAATCCCCCTTCTAACAGTTTGCCCCAGTTTTATTCAAGTTAATGTACGGTTCATCAGCATTATTACTTGTCACAGGAGAGGAGAAATAAGGAAAGTGTCAATCAGTGGGAAAATTGCTAAATAAATTGTGGCACAATCATATAATGGAACTGTAAGTAGTGTATTTACATATACACATGGAAAATTGTATATGCTATATCTTTAAAAAAACAAATTCTTCTTGTAGAAGAATATGGATAGAAAGATTTCTCTGCATAAAAATACATATGCTTAAATTCTGGAATGATTAATGAGAAAACAAACATGGCTCCCTCTGGGGAGTGAGCCTAGGGGGTTTAGGGGAACTTGTACTTTAATTGTATAGTCTTGTGTATAAAAAATTTTAAGAATGATAAATAAACATTACTTTTCTATATAAAAAGTTATTACATTTTTATAGGTTGTTGAATATGATTAGAATCTGACAGAAGACGGACTTCAGGCTCTGGAGAACAGAGCTTAGTGGCAAGACACTAAATTCTGTATCAGGAGCTTAAAGCCACTTGTGTGGATTCTGGAGGGCGTAAAAGGAATGATGGGCAGCAAGAAAGCATGGATTTGAATTTTGAGTTAACTAAAGAAAGAGAAATTTGCCTCTGTGATCATGAACTTCTATTTTGTTTTGAAGGCTGCCTGGGTGGAAGCCTTGTGCATGTGTTTGGAGCAGGATTTTCTCCAGGGAACATCTCAGCTGCTGTGTGTGGTGCTCCCTGCCAAGTCTTGGCTAATGCTACGGTGTCAGCCTTTAGCTGCTTGGTTCTGCCCCTGGATGGTCAGTAACAACACCACATATTTTTTTTAAAGAGTGTATATAGAAATGATATTCTTTGGTTAACTCCATTTCTGTAACTAATCCTGTCTTGATCCCTAAGTTTTCTGTGTGTTCCTGTGAAGAGGATTTCTCTACACCCCATGTAAAAGGTTAGATGGGACTGCCTATTAAAATGGTTCACAGTAACTTTTATCCTATTAATGGCAATGGAAAATTGATCACCTATGTTCTCAATTGCAGTCATATGACAGTGGGGGAAGTAATTCTGAGTTCTGAATATTAGTTTCACTGACAGCCTTAGGCATCATAGAGAAAACAATGTTTTGGTCTTGTTCTGAGATGGGATTGCTGAAAACATCTGCTTACTTGAGGTACTAGTATAGGGATTAGATAAGTAGGCTGGATAGCTCTTGCATATTTGCCTGGTGTGCTCAGTTCTTGAATTTTTATTATAAGCAAAAGAGCCAACATTAACATCATTTTCTTATTCTGTAATGCCCAGGTATTTATTCAGTAGAACACCATGATCTCTCACTGCTTAAAGCTTCATAGCCATCAAGTGAATCGTGGTATAGGAAGCTGTGTCTTTGTTAGAAATAAAGGTGTAAAGCTTTGATAGTCCCATCATGTGCCATTACAACACATGGTGATTACCCACTGAGCTTTAGAAGAAAAAATCGAAGGGAAGAAATTGTCATCATCAGTATAGGACCTGCTTAGCCAGGTGATTAACTTGTTTGTGTAATCATAAATCTTGTACTTGTGCACTTAGAAACCATTTGCATACATGCTTTCTGAATAGTGCTTTAAGTTATATTCCTAACTTATGTGTCTGCAACTTGAATGTGGGTGAAGGATTTACAAAGTGATCAAGGCATCACTGTATCTGAGCGTGGACAAAAACTCCTTGATGGGTAATTGATGATGGCAGTTTACATTAGATTATCTCAGGCAAGAAGAGGATGGAGAGCGAGAAAAGGAGGAGTTATGATCCTTGATTAAAATACAAACTAGGAATTGAGTTCCCTATCATCATATATATAAGAGCACTTGGGATTCCACACTGGAAAACTTAAGATACACTGGCAGGTACCTCAGTGGCTCAGTCAGCTGCGCGACTGACTCTTGATTTTGGCTCAGCCCATTATCTTGTGGTTCATGGGATGGAGCCCCTCATCAGGGTCTGCACTGACAAGTGTGGAACCTGCTTGGGATTCACTCTTTCTCTGCCTCTTCCCCACTTGCATGTCCCCACGTGCTTCTCTCTCAAAAATAAATACATAGTAAAAAAAAGACACAGTAGATTTAAGTTTAAGACATTGCCTGTTTAATTCTCTACTTCCAGCATTAGACCCGTGCTGGAACAGTGCATGTGCAAAGTTAATGCTTGATGAAAGAATAAATGAAGGAATTGGGAAATGGTGGAAACAGAAAACCATGACTCCATATTTCTAGGTTACAATATTTAATTAATACAGCTACAGTCTTTTAAAAAGGCTTTCATACACAGCTTAAATTAATTTACTTTTAAAAAGTCCTTGGTATTATGTCAAGACAATTCATTTGGAAATACAAAATAAATATCACTGAAGTTTCTGGGTTAGATAAATTGTGGTATTGGAAGTTTGATAACTTATAGAAGAAGAAGAAGGAATAGGAACTCTTATATTTTAAAAGTTTTGATTACATTTTAGGAAAGGACTTCTCAAAATTCCTTTTTTTTTTTAAAGAAGGGAAACAGGAATTGGAATCTGTAACTCTGACATTTGCCACTAGGTGTCACCAAACACTCACTGATTGTGCCAGAACTGCCATTGACTCTAGGGAAATGGATAATTGGAGTTATTTTCTTCTTTCATAAAGAAAGAAAAAGTCTTTTTAAAGACTTTTAATTACAGTGTCTAAAAATGGAGAGGAACTGAGGAATCCAACTCTGTTGGTTTCTTAAGATCCAGGATGGTACTCAAGGATTCTATCAACATCCTGAGTCATATAAAACAATTTGAGTACATTTTTGTGTATTTTTTTTTTTTTTCTAGCAAGTAGGTCTATTATGGACATTGAATGATTCCAGAAAATGTGCCTCACAAATTGTTAGGAACTATTAGTAATTCCCTTACTTTCAGATAGGATTGCATATAACCAATTTAGTTAAGAATCTTGGTAGAGCGTGAGACTCTTGATCTCTGGGTTGGGAGTTCGAGCCTCATGTTGGGTGTAGAGATTACTTAAAAATAAAAACTTTAAACAACAACGAAAAGAATCTGTTATATTTTAAAAGGTTTTTTAAGAGGACTGTTTCACCACAGCAACCTTTATATGTGTTTCTCCATTGCTGTTGTGAGAGCAATCCATCCTTTTATTTAACCAATGCACCCCTGTGCTCTTTTTTTTCAAACTTAATCAGCTGGCATCCCTTCAGAATGCTGCATAATCTCAGACCTTCTAATCCAGTGGTTCTCAAAGACATGAGAATTGCGTTATTACTATTGGGACTATATTATTATTAATGTTGCTGGAGAAGTTAGAAATGCAAATTTTGGGGCCACCCAATGAATCAGAAACTTTCCAACAAGTAAAGCCCTCTCTGAATTCCTACCTTTTTTCATAATTAGAAGCGTCAAACTAGGTAGCCCCTCTGTGTAAGCAAGTTCTGGCTCTACTGGGTAGCATCATGAGATGCCTGTGTATAATCCGGCACCGTATTTGTTTTTAAAATTGCACCGCTGTCTTGCTGGTTTATAATCTTACTGTTACCTACAATTATTCCAAGGTGATTTTTTTTTCTTTCTTTCTGACATGGTTGTGCACAGCTGAATGTTCCTCATCTTATATTTACATGAGTTTTATTTTTTCTTTTGTGGTTACTGCCTTACTATTTTCATTCTTTTTTTTTTTTGCTTATTTCTATAATTTCTCTAATTTACTAAGGTCACTTTGAATTCCGACCCATGCTCTGGATTTTATTTCTTAGTGTGATTTTGCACACTAAAGTCATTCCAGTTTGTGGATGACAGCCTAGAACTCAAACTTTCCTAATTATTGTTTTGCTTGCTAACGTGTTTGCTTTCATGAGTGGGGCAGGGGCGGTGAAGGTGGGGCTCTGAGGAAATGCTTTTTGCTGCCTTTGGTGTCCTCTCTGTTTTACCTTTCTTCCTCAATCACACTTCTAACAAAAGATGAATTTTACTTTTTCATATGATGGGTGGCTAAAACATCTCATTCAGTGAAACTAATACTTTGTATTTTTTTTAAAAGCTCAGCAAGGTCTTTGATGCACCTCTTTCTTGCATGTATACCTTGAATTATATGGCATGACTTATTCATGGAAACTCTAATTTTTCCATGAGGCATGACCAGCTAAAGTTATTAATGTCACTTAATCCACCTTGTCAATTTGCATCCACCTAATCACCCATAATGAGTTCATTATTTTATAGGTGTTGAGCCTATGTTTGCCCAAAGGCTTACTAACTGGAAAGTTCTGATGTTTTATCCACCCATAGGAGAGTCCTACTGTCAGCTGGTTTAATTGCTGTAATTAATTCCAGACACACAGAGAACCTACTATGTTTCAGGTGCTTTGGAATGTACCAGCAACCCTAATAATATTAGCATGTGATTGAACAACTACAAACATTCTTACATCTGCTTATCTCATGTACCCCTTGCTAGATGCAGCACTGTGAGATAGGCAGGGCAGCTGGGTTCAAGCCCATGGTCCCTGGTAATATTTGTTGCATACTTGCATTGGGGGTTCACTGCAGAAGAAAGCTAGAGAGATTATTCTTTTTTTTTCTTTTTCACTTTATTAAGGTTTTCAAATATAGCTGCTCCAAAACCATCTTATGTAGAGACTTGTTTGTTTTCCTCTTTAAGGTTATTGCTGGTCTACCTTGTTGATGCTTTTTACGTTGTATCTCATTACTAAGAGAGAAATAGCTTAAGGGTCACAGGGCTTCAAAGAATTGCTTTTCTTCTTTATAAAACGTGAATAGTCAAAATTAGGTAAAAATCAAGAGTTTCTGTTATCAAGAGATCCCATCATGAGAATGAAAAAGCTAGCCATAGATCTGGAGAAGGTATTAGTAACCATAGAACCTTCTAGGATTAGTACCCAAAATACATAAAGAACACAAACCAATATGAAAAAGACAAACATTCTAGTATAAAAAAAGGGCAAATGACAGAAATAGGAATTTCACAGAAGAGGAAATTGGAATTCTTACTGAACATATAAAAACTTTTTTGACTTAAAAAGTAATGATGCAAATGCAAATTAACATAGTAATGAGATGTCATTGTATTTGTACTGGACTGGCCAAAATTAAGAGTCTGATAGTCCCAAGTGCTGGTAATTATGTGGAGTAATGGAAACTCACTAATAAAGCTGGTAGGAATATAAAATGGCACAGGCACTTTGAAAACAATATAGAACTGTCTTGTAAAATTGAACTTGTACCTGCTCAATGAACAAGCAGTTTTCTTTAAGGCATATAACCTAGAGGAAAATTAGTATGTGTTTATAGTAGCAAAGCTGGGAAATACCCAAAAATCCATTGGTAGGAGAATAATATACTGTAGTACTTTCACACAATGCCATATAAAACAGTAGTGAAAATGTATGCTCAAGTTTCACGTGATAATATGGAACTTGATAAATCTTAGAAATGTAATATTGAGTGGAAAAAAGCAGGTGCAAAAACATATGTCATGTATTCTATTGTATAAAATTCAAAAACAAAACAATCATTTAGGAAAACAAACCCATGTGAGAAAGTGATTTAAAAAATGCAAATGGCTGTTTCTGAGAACGAGGAGGAAGATGATGGTCTTGATAGAGAGACACAGATTAAAGAGTATCACAACTGTTTTAGTATCACAACTGTATCTTGTTTTATCACACAAGAAAACTCATAGGAGTTTTTCTTATTCATATTTTACAAAAGTGTTGCTTGTATTTTTCTGTATGTATTTTGTACATGTAGTGCATTAAAAAAATTTTTTTAATGTTAATTTTTGAGAGAGACAGAGCATGAGTAGGGGAGGGGCAGAGAGAAAGGGAGACACAGAATTTGAAGCATGCTCCAGGCTTTGAGCTATCAGCATTGAGTCTGACACAGGACTTGAACTCAACAATCTATGAGATCATGACCTAAGCCGATGTCAGTCACTTAACCAACCGAGCCACCCAGGTGCCCCCAAATAGTGCATTTTTAAGAAATGTAAACTGATAATTTTCATATTGGTCAAGGGACAACACATGAAGTGCATTCATGTGATAGTGTGAGGCCTTCCGATCTTTTTGTGGTTTTTACCTAACGTAATGGTGTTTCCTGCAGTGTCCTTGGCTTTCCTGTGTGGCCTGAAGCATGAGGAAGAGAGCTGTGAAGCCTCCAGCTGCACCTATGTGCAGTGTGATTTGACTGTCACCGTGGGGACAGAGAGACTGCCCCAATCATGGCCTTACCTGTACGTTTGTGAAGAAGGTCCCCAATGCCTCTTGGCACCAGATCATTGGACAGAGTCAACGTTTCCATGGTTCTCAGGCCTCTTCATCAGGTAACCCTGTTCTCTCCCTCACTGACCTTCCCCACAGATGCATGGCCAATGGACAGATGGAACCATCAGGAGCTGCAGGCTGGGTGGACATGGCCTCAGGGGCCTACCACTCTTGTTAGAGGGACCATTCCATTGTGGATTCCAGCCAGCCTGCATATCAAAGCATCTCCTGTCTTTTCAAGTGTTCCAGAGAACATCTGAAAAATCTGCCCAGTAAACAGCTCGCTTTGTTCTTGCTCAGATTTTAATATTTATCTTCCGATCCAAAGCAACATCTGGTGAATGCCAATGGGGAAAAAGATTAGACATTATGAAAAACAGAAGGCTCTTTTCCCCTTTCCTTTTTCTTTTCTTTCCAAACAGATTCACAAGTATGAAAAAAAAGTCATAGAGAAATCCAGCAGATTGCACAATGTTTATTCAAAAGAAGGGGGGATGTGCAGGCAGAATTACTGTAGACCTAGGATTTAGAACCCATAAGCTTATAAAGAATTTTTGAACTTAGAAAACAAACAAATAGCACCACTTTCCAGGTAAAAACCCCTTTTCTAAACAAATTGAAGGAAAATGTGTTATCATGTTGGTGACTCAGGACGGCCTAATTTCCACTAGCAATTCTTTTCTCATGCAGCATGTAATTTCAGCACTGAATATCACCCTGCACTCTTCTTGATTTCTTGTCTAGATAGAGTGCTTATACCTGATGTTTTAATGAAGGCCTATTTGCCCATTCAAAAATAAAACTAAATAAGATTGATATCCCAGAATGAAAGAGATAACGAGTCCTTTTCATGGCAGGCTGACTTTTTGATGTCCTAAGACAGCCTGTGTTTTAGTACGAATTCATCATAGGAAGAGAGGAACCTCCTGGGCTAGTTGTTTTCCAGAAGCTGTGAAGAACCCTGTTTAGATCATACAGGAAACAATGTACTGGAGGTTGTACTCAGGCAGGACTGGATTTCAGAACTCATGAACGCTGGATACCAAGAAGCACATATCAGGTCCTGGCTCCACTGAATTTTGAATACTTCACCAAATTCCCAGGGTTCTCCTTTGAGGTTCTTCTATGTCCTTCTCTACTGCAGGAGGTCTCTGAGGGAACTGAACCTTAGATCCTATTAAAAGTTATGCTGTTTCTATTGACATTATTTGGCAATATACGCTGATAAACTTAAAATATTTCATTTGCTGTGTTTCAGTAATTTCACTTCTAGGATTTTAAGAAAGCAGTTAGAAATATGTAATACTTTGGAAAAACTACATTTTTTGAAGTTTTAGTTATAATAAAAAATTTGAAATGAAGCGTTTAATAATAAAGAATGAATCCAAATGCTAATATACCAAGATCCTTTAAAAATCACGACACAGAAAATTAGAGGAGGACAAATATCCTATGACTTCACTCATATGAGGACTTTAAGATACAAAACAGATGAACATAAGGGAAGGGAAACAAAAATAATATAAAAACAGGGAGGGGGACCAAAATATAAGAGACTCGTATATATGGAGAACAAACAGAGGGTTACTGGAGGGGTTGGGAGGGGGGTGGGCTAAATGGGTAAGGGGTGTTAAGGAATCTACTCCTGAAATCATTGTTGCACTATATGCTAACTAACTTGCATGTAAATTAAAAAAAAATAAATAAAAATAAAAAAAGTCATGATGCAGAATATTTAACTGGAAAGGGAGATGCTTATAATATGTTGGGAGGTAAAAGGTACAGGTCACAAAACAGTGCATCAATTTAATCTTAAAGGTGTACATATAGTATATGTGTTTATACATGCATATAACAGGTGATTAGAAAAAAGACTGGAAGGATGTAGTCTAAAATGTTGAATGCCTACCCTATGTGGTTGGAGTATTACTTACATCTATTTATTGGGTTTTTATGTTTTTTTTTTTAGTGAACATATACCAATTTAATAACCAGAAAACACATAACTATCAGAGGCCAGAAGGACAGAAGTAGAGTAAGAAGGAAGGAAAGTTCTCTATGTGAGCTTGGAGAAGTATTTAAGGTCTTGGAGGCCAAAGTAAGGAGTTTAGAGTTTAGGTTCTATTCTAAGGAAACAATATCTTTCCAGAGTCACACAGTCTAGCCTTGGTAGTGTCAGGACTGGAAACCAAGCCTCTGAATGACAGTGTACTTGGCCTGATGCTGTGCCTTCAGCATCAGTGATGGGAGCCTGGGCTGAAGTGAGCAGTTCAATGATATTCCAGAACCACTAGAAGCAATTTCAGGCTAACTGAGGGAGACATAAACACTGCCGACGTTTTGTTGCCTGTCCTAGATAGCGTATGCAAGATTACCTGCTTACTTTGGGCTCTGATCAGACCAACTGAAAGAACCATAGATTAGGAGTCAGGAAACTTAGGTTCTAGAAATCTTTTTGCCACCATTTGGACCAAAACTGTTTATCTCATTCCCTCAAAATAAATATTTGTGTGTCTTTCTGCACATATATGTTCTGTTTGTGTGTGTGTGTGTGTGTATGTGTGTGTGTATATATATATATATGTGTGTCACACACACACTTATATTTAAATGTGCCCATTTGTACTACTTAACTGATAGAATTGTGGAAGAAAACATGGAATAATAGCTATTAGGAAACTCTGAAAATTTGTAAATGTTAGTCTATTTTATTTGAAGTTTATTTTTTGGGAGGGGGGAGGGGAAGAGAGAGAGAGAATCCCAAGCAGGCTCTGTCTTGTCAGCAAGCCTGATACAGAGCTTGAACTCATGAGCTGTGAGATCATGACCTGAGCTGAAGTCGGATGCTTAACCGACTAGGCCACTTAAGTGCCCCAGTGGTCTATTTTTGATATCCTGGTGTCTCTGCTAATTTTGATGATGGATTTTTAATGAAAAGTAGTCTCCAGGGAGATAACCAGGGGAAAAATATATATATATATGTGTGTGTGTGTGTGTGTGTGTGTGTGTGTGTGTGTGTGTGTGTGTGTATATTATCTAAAGCTTGGTTAAACAAAAAGGTCTAAGATAATAAAAAGTGGTTTTAGGGGCACCTGGGTGGCTCAGTGGGTTGGGTGGCTGACTTTAGCTCAGGTCATGATCTTCTGGTTCATGACTTTGGGCCCTGAATTGGGCCCTGTGCTAACAGCTCGGAGCCTGAAGCCTGCTTCAGACTCTGTGTCTCCTTCTCTCTCTGCCCTTTCCCTGCTTATGCTCTCTTTCTCTCTCTCTCAAAAAAAATAAACATTAAAATAAAGTGGTTTTAACTCTTTCCGAGCAGTATGACATGATTAGGGAAGACAGTGCATGAGAGAGGAGCTGGGTGATTTACTCCATTTTATTCTAGTCTTTGCTGATGAAGATCCTGGAAAGGGCAGTAGAAGGCTCATTAGCAGGGTAGAAAACCAAGACCAAAAGAAAGGTTGTATAGGAAGTTTGTTACTCCTTTCTTTGAGTTCAAGTTTGTATTCTAGATCATTTGTGTCACTGAGTACAAATTAGTTGTTGGTAGGATTGAGAATCCACTGCTGGTAATGAAGATAAGAGTGGGCCACAGAGCAGATAGAGGAGACAGACAAACACTCTTTCCCTATAAAGGGTAAAAGGGGATTCTGGAAATTTAGACAACTAAGCTTGTGTTATCCCTGACAAAATTCTAGAATGAATTATTAATCATATGGTCTGTGAGCTTTCAGAAATAAAACTACAGATCTCCCTCGACTTAACCATGAGGTTATGACCCAATAAAGCCATTGTAAGTTAAAAATATTATAAGTTGAAAATGCATTTAATACACTTAACATACCTAGTATCATAACTTAGTCTAGTCTACCTTAAACATGCTCAGAACACTTATATTAGCCTACAGTTGGGCAAAATCGCCTAACATGAAGGCCATTTTATAATAAATTGTTGAATATCTCATGTAGTTTATTGGCTACTAAAACACGAAAACAGAATGGTTGTATAGGGACAGGATGGCCCTAAGTGTGTTGACTGTTTACCTTCATGATATTTTGTCTGACTGGGAGCTGCTTTTGCCTGTCATCATGAGAGAGGATTGTAACACATATCTCTAGTCCAGGAAAAGATCCAAGTTCAAAATTAGAAATACAGTTTCTACTAACTGCATCTTGCTTTCATACTATCATAAAGTCAAAAAATCGTAAGTCAAATCTTTATAACTCAAGGACCATTTGTAGCTATCTGGGTACTGATTCATAAGGAAAATGATGCGTGGCAAACCAAATTTGTTTACTTTCTGATAAATTTATAAGTGATTTCTGATGGAAATATAGAGGGAGAGTTTCTCAAACTATTCCAACATCTCCAACCCCCACCCGAGTGGCAAAAGAAAGGTTCTAGCTGCAAAGTCGAGTGGCCTAACACACTGGCTTTGAAGTCAGGTGTGTTTTATTTGAAAAACCCATGTGAACTTTGCATTCTATTCCATCGTGTTGCCATATTTGTTGAAATATTACATGACATTTTAATATAAAAGCTAAATTACTTTCCTGAATCTTTGAGAACAAGTGACACTTCAGGAGCAAATGCTTTATTTACCCTGTGGCTCTGTCTACCCCTTGGACGATGGCTCAGCTAAATGGATTTGGAGTTACAACTGGCTCCAGGTTCAAAATGCATTAGAACAATGGGTCCACATTAGTGAGAAGACATGTAACAATAACGAATGTCAATTCCCACATTTACATTTCAACAATAATATCACCAACACCACTAAACCAAAAACTGTAATGAGTTGCCTCTCTCAAACACTGTGTGCCAGATTCTTTACAAATCATTTTGTAGGTTGCATTTCACCCCCCCTGCTCAGCACCTCTATAAAATAGGTACCTGATAATGATAACTCCATTTTATAAACATGGGAACCAAAGCTTAGAGAGTAATGTCCTCACAGCGTCCTAGAGATGGTAAATATCAGCTGGGGGATTCATATCTAGCTGGCCTGCTTCCGAGCCTAACCTCTGCATGCTAATGCTTCTTAGGAAATCACATGAACAAATGCAACATGGTAAAATCCTCAGGTAGTTGTGGATCCGAGACTTTGAGTTTACCACCACCTTAATTTAAGCATGGAGCTACAAAACAAGCACAATGTTGGTTGCCATGGGAGGGAGGGCTCAGATAAGCACAGACCACGGCCCTAGTGGTTAACACAAACTATGGGTGTTCAGTTCTGGGACACATGATGTTAAAATATGGACCATCTAGAGTAAGTCCAGAGTACGGTGGGCATGGAAGTCATGACTTGGGTGAATGTGAAGCTGGGAATATTTTATCATGAAGAGTTGAAGACTAAGTAGATATGGTAGTTATCCTTTTCACTATTTCTAGCAAATTGTGGGAGAAACCATGTTGACATTGATTTGAGAAAAGAGGTTCCAGTTCGGCATGACTTACAGTTTCTCAGGCAGTGAGTGAACTTTTGCTCTTTCCATGGCCCTTCCTCGTCTTCCCTTCTTCCCATGAAGAAGACCAATCATTCTTCATGCTGATGTTTAAACAGCATCTCAAAACTTGAGAGTACTGCTCTAGGAGACAGGACACCTGAGTTCTCATCTTGGAACTGCTGTACTGCTACGTTTGGCCTTTTGTGAATCTCCTGATCTGTGTGAGTTATGTTCTTTATGCCTCTACCTACTTTACTGGCCAAAATGAGATCATACAAATGAAACTGTTGAAAAGTATAAGACATCATGCACTATTATTACTAATACTCTTTGAGTTAGTTGCAACAATGCCTAAAGCCAGGATTATTGTTGAGTAAATGTCACACCTGTTGGGGACAATAGCCTGCAATAACCGTGCTTTAACCTCCGCTACACAGCATATTTTTAGACTTTCTGCAATGCTACACTGCTGTTTTTCATTTTAAATCCAGTCTGGCTTCTCTCCTTAAAGCAAGAGGACTTTTAAAGCGAGTGGCTGGTAGTATAACTGGCACATATATCGAATCTCCTTAGTCTGGGCTGTTAAGTAAGTTTAATTAATTTACTAAGTTAATGTTCCACTGCTAGCAACAGAGCCTCATTGCCATCAGCTGGGGAGAGGGAATTGAAAGCCTAAATGAGCTCATTTTTTCACAGTTGGAATTAGGGACCAGTTAGCCAGTTGTGTGGGTTTTCCAATTTCTCCATCTGCCCTGGGGGGATTCAGGCAATTCACTCCCCCAACACTAAGTGTGAGTAAGAACAGAAAGAGGAAAGGGGAAAAGAAAAAAAAAACACCTCTGCCCAACATTTGCTTCCATTTTTGGCACTGGAAGTATTGTGTGCACATTGCTTGTTAAGTTGGGTTTTGGAGAAGCTTTTGCTAATGTTCCTAATAGATTCAGAAAAGAGAAAGGCCTCAGTGAAAGATATTTACCATGTGCATTTTCATTGCAGGGTGTGCAGATAAAAGGAAAACAAATAAACAATAAAAGAATGGAAACAAAATTACGGAAATTTGCAAAATTTGACAAATGGTGGCCTGTAGTTGCCACAAGCTAATGGCTTGCAATGATTAATAAGAGTAAAAATAATTGCATTTCATTAAGATTGATGACACCCCATTTAACCTCCCCTCTCGTTTCAGCCCTAAAGTGGAAAGAGATGAAGTTCTCATCTATAATAGCTCCTGTAACATTACCATGGAAACTGAGGCAAAGATGGAGTGTGAGACGCCTAATCAGCCAATTACCGCCAAGATTACTGAGATACGGAAAAGCCGGGGCCAGAACACTCAGGTATAATCAAATCTTTTTTACAGACTGATTCAAACAGCTCAAATTAAATTTGTAATATTGTGTACATTAAAAAAACAATTTAGTCCAAATGGCAGCGATATGTAATATTAAATGCTCTCAAACTTTGAGAAGCTGGTCTAATGCACAACATCTGAATTCGTAGTTAACTCTGGTTAATCATATATTTTCTCAAAAATAAATGAGTGCTGCCTGGGCTCTTTTAAAGCAAATTCTGAACAGATAATCTCCTCCGCATTTTGTCTTGCTTTCTGCGTGCATGTTTGAAAGGGGCTCTCTATGGTTTATTTCTTCATGAAATAAATGGCCCTCAATTTAACCAGGCCCTTCTGGAAGGTTTCCAAATCACTCAGCCATCCTCAGTTGGTGGGATGGCAATGTCTGCTGGTCCATCCGGTTCATCTGTTCCATGGAGATCAGAGTGGAAGCTTCAGCTTCTGAGGTGATTACATGGAAATTAGAACTGGGAAGCACTGTGGGGGCGTTTGGTCTAGCCTCTTTACCTTAATTTATCTGTTTGGAAATAATCTAAACCACCCCTCCAAGTGGCTCCCCTAAGAATGTGTTCTTAAAAGTCCCCACTGAGAGAGAGTGTCCATAGCCTCCTCAGGGAGTTTTTGAGAATTGAAATCAGAGGCTGAGGGCTCTTTGGAAATATATCAGATCATCTTTTACAACTCTCTGGACTTCTCACAATGCATGGATAAAAAAAATACTTATTGAGCACCTACTCCCTTAGGTGCCGTTTTCATTATGAAAGCAATTCTTAGATTTCCTTTTTGTCTCTTTGATTTGGAAGAAACATTAATCGAGTGCCTATTATGTGCTGCACACTACATGAGATTGTCTACTGAATGCTGCTTCAGTTAAACCTTCCCAATCCCAAACTATACTTCCTGGGTTTGTAGGCATAGTTTTTGTTTATTATTATTATTTTTTAATGTTTATTTGTTTGGAGAGAGAGTGCTCAAGTGGGGCAGGAAGGGGCAGACAGAGAGAGGGAGAGAGAGAATCCCAAACAGGCTCCATGCTGTCAGCTCAGAGCCTGACGCAGGGCTCGAACTCACAAACCGTGAGATCACTACCTGAGCCGAAATTAAGAGTCAGCCGCTTAACTGACTGAGCTACTCAGGTGCCCCCCGTGCCCCTCTCTTGGCAGTTGGCTGTCAGCGATAGCTCAAATGTTTATCATAGGGCAGTAACTTTGCTGATTGTATTGTGTATCAGTGTTGTATTGTGGAACGAGAGCTATAGGACACTGAGTAACCTCGAAGCCTTCCCAAGCCCCGGTTTCTGCCTGAGCACTAATGTGGGCTGTTGGGATGCTCGTGTGAAGAATGCCAGTGAAAGGGAGGGGGAGGCAGTTTGCACAGTGCCTAAGTGCGGGCTCTAGAGCTAGACTGTGGGGGTTTGAACATATCACTTGCCACCTGGTGGACTTCAGACAAGTTGCTTAACCCCTCTGTGCTTCATTTTTCTCATCTGTAAAGTGGGGATAATAATAGTACCCACCTAATAAGATTGGTTGGAGGTTCATATCCTAACATGTGAGCCACTGTAACCACTCCTCACAGCAGACAAATGTCCAGTGTTAGCTGATACTGGCAGGGCTAGTTTGTTGGTAGTAGTGTTAGCAAATGATCTGCCATTATTTCTGTATGGGGCTTGCTGCTTTGACCAGATCATTTTGCTTCTTAGATTCCATTTAATTTTTCATCATCTCAAGGAGTAATTTTGAATTTTTGTCAGAGGTCTAAATGCCTCAGTCTTCTTTAAATTTGTATGCAGCATGTATTTATTGAGATCCAGCCATGTTCAAGGTTCTCTGCTATGCTCTGAAAGAAATAAAAAATAACATGGAAAGAGACCCCTTTAGGGGATAATAGGGAAGAGAGACCATATAAGAAGTAGGTGAGGCTCAAAGCTGGACACATAGTGTCCATTAATCACAGTTGCATGGAATGTTGGCACCACCCAGACAAGCCCCCTCATTCAAGAGATGAGCTAATGAGCTAACAGATCCTTAAAGAGAGGTGGCCTGACAAAGGTCACACACCTAGTAATTCGGCATCATAGCCCACATGGCCATAAATCATTATGAGGGATGTAAACCATTTAATCTTTACGAACCAGCTGGGCTTGTGTGTGAAAATCTACTAGGCTAGTGCCAGTGTCTAGGAGATACCAGTCCTGGTATGTATGGTTACCCTATAGGTGTTGGAATGTCTGGTTTCCCTTCTCAGGTGTGGTGTTGACCTGTTACCTGTGTAGGCATACACAATTGCCTTATCTGGACCTGAATCTGGGGAAAACCAGTGCTGACAGGTGCTTAACTGGGACTAGAATTCAGGTCTCCAGCTCTAAGTACTAGGTGAGAACCTTGGAACATATCTTTCATAAAATGTTAATGAGTATTTTGTGATGCAAGTGTTCCAAGGTCAAATACATTTGTGACAGCTGGATTAAAGAAAGGTACGTATTTTTTCTCCCCCAAAGGACTTTTGAGAATGTTCACATGTGAACACGTAATACAAATTTCTAAGAGAGAGCTTTTGTGTGGAGTGTTACCCAAATCTGTTTGTCCCCGGACCATCTTACTTTCAGAATCTCTCTTGTGTTTATATGTGTTTGCTGCTCTTAGGAAAATGTTGCTCATGCTGTCCTATTCCCCTACTGTCAAGTGGGTATCAGAGGTGGGAAAGATTATTTCCATATGGGGCAGTCATCCAGGTCTGCTGAAGCAGGTGGCATTTGTATCATGCCTTGAAGAATGGGCACGGGTTAGGCATTCAGGGTTGCCAAGGAAAGGTGTTTCTGTAGAGGAACCAGGATGCACAAGTCACTGAGGCAAGAACCCATAGGGACAGTGCAAAGAACATGATGTGTGTGAAGGGGACTAGTGAGTTGTAGGTTTGGAATGGTAGGCTGGGATTGTGATAGCAGGCTAAGTGTTTGGCCATTGAATTCATTAGGTGACGGGTTATCTTTGAGCAGTTACTGCATGATCACAGGTGTGCTTTAGTCACACAAAACAGTGTGATCTGTTTGTTGTGTGTGGGGTAACTTGGGCAAGCCACAGGAGGCAGGAGCATCTCAACTGGGCGACAGAGCACCGAACTAGGGAAGTAGTGGAGGGAATGGAGAGGAGGAACACACACGATAGTCTGCACTTGATAACTTGGGTTAGTCAAAGTGTTCAAAGATATGGAAAACGAAATGTGGTAGGTAAGAAAATGGCATGCCGACTCTTGAAAATGATCTCTTCAAATTTTTGAAATATATATAATATATACATCCATGCTCATGACTCCCCAGTTGTAATCTTCCCCTCCATCTCAAAGCTCTCTCCTGAACTTTAGATTCCTGAACCTTAAGGCTTACTGATCTCTTTCCCTGGATATGGAAGTGGCACCTCAAATCCCTCAGATTCTAAATTCAACTCCTGATTGTCCCTGCTTGTCCGTGCTACTCCTTGTTCCCCACCATAGTCCTGGACTGATTTGGTGTCTTTTCAGTTGTTCAGGTCATGGAGACATTTTTGGACTTCCAAATTCTACATCAGATCCATCAGGAAATTATGCTGATTGTACCTTTAATCTGACTACTTTGTACCAAGTCAGCTATCGTCATCACTACCATGCTTTACTGAGTATTACAAGACTCACCCAACTGGTTCACTTGTTTCCACCCTGGCCTCCCTTCAGGCTCTTTTAATGGGACTCTCATGATCATTTCAAAATATGTCAGATGATTTCACTCTTCTCACCAACTTTCTATTGGCTCCCAAATTCTCTTGCAATTAATAGCTGAGTTCTTACATTGACCTAAAGGGCCATTTTATGCACCAACCCCCTCCTCCAGTTCCTCTCTATATTTACCCCTCATTTCTGTCACATGTACCTTCTCTGTTCCAAGCCCTTGGAAGTTGGGCTTGGAACTTCCTTCCAAGGAAGGAGTATTGGCTCCTTGCAGTTCTTGGAACCTACCAGGCTTGCTTCCATACTGAAACCTTTGCATTGACTATTCCTTCTACTTTGAATACTCTTCCTCCTCCTTTTTGAGATATAACCTTTTACTTTTATAAATGTAATGTAAATGTAAAAGCTGAAATGTTGCTTCCTCATCAAGGTCTACCTTTACCACCCTATTTAAAACTGCGCCCCACTGCTGCTCATTCCATATATCATACTTGCAATTTCACTTAATCTGTTCTATTTTCCCATAGTCCTTCTCACCTGCCAATATGCTACATCAGTTACTAATTTATTATGTTTATTGTTTAGTGTCTGACTTGCTATAATATGATCTTCCAGAAGGCAGAAATGTTGACCTGCCTTGTTCACTCGTATATCCCAAGTGCCTAGAACAGAGACTGAATCAATTGTACTAACAGTATAGAAATGCAAACAGGGGTAGTTAAAACAAGCCAAATCACATATTGCTTCTCTAATCCTGTCCCCTGAAGATTCTTATCTGAAAGGAAACAGACACACCCACACACAGGTGTACCCACACCCATTTCCACACAAAAATGCTATTGTGTTATTTATCTTGTTCTTCAACTTGTATTTTTAAAAAGTTTTTATTATTTATTTTTGAGAAAGACAGTATGAGCAGGGGAGGGACAGAGAGAGAGGAAGAGTCTCAAGTAAGCTGTCGGCACAGAGCCTGGTGTAACTCACGAAATGTGAGATTGTGATCTGAGCCAGAATCAAGAGTTGGACCCTTAACTGACTGAGCCACCCAGGCTCCTCATAACCTGTAATAATAATAATAAAAAAATCTAATGGCACTCTAGGATATAAGCTCCTTTGAATAGAACTTGGTTTTGCCACTGCTGTTTCCAAATGCTTTGAACTAGGCCAGTACGTGGCAGATCTCATTAAAAATTATGGAATGGATGAATGGATTTACAAATGAATGAATACATCATGGTCTTCTTTTCATTTCAGCTCAGGTATGTTTTTCTTTTCTTTACAAGGCATTAATTATGCCTACTATGTATTACTGTGATACACTGAAAAAAGAAAATCTATTAGAGCAAAGAATTCAAAGAATGCTGGAAAACACTATAAGGTGCTCTAAGACAACCAGCAGTTTTGAAGGATTTCTGAAGGACAAATAGTGGATTGGGTTGGATGGGTAGAGAAACCACAGTAGAACAAACACAAAGCGAGCAAGTTTAGAGAGAACTGATAGAATACAAGCTATACTTTTCTTTTTTTTTTAATATATTTTTAAATTTTTTAATGTTTTTATTTATTTTTGAGACAGAGAGAGAGCATGAGCAGGGAAGGGGCAGAGAGAGAGGGAGACACAGAATCGGAAGCAGGCTCCAGGCTCTGAGCCATCAGCACAGAGCCTGATGCGGGGCTCGAACTCACAGACTGTGAGATCATGACCTGAGCTGAAGTCCGACGCTCAACCTACTGAGCCACCCAGGTGCCCCTAAGCTATACTTTTCTATGGATCTCTGGGAGAAATTCCAAGCTGGGCCAGGGCAGATACTGAGTCGGGGTAATTAACAGAGGGATTGATTGTGGGAATTGCTGGGTTGACAATTTTTCTCTCTCCCTCCTATCCTCCTTCTCCATCCCTCCCTGTCTCCCTCTCCCAATCTTTTCCTTCTCCTCCCTCCCTCTACATCATCACTCCCTCCCTGCTACCCCCTCCCTCCCTCTCTCTTTCCCTTTGTACATGAAGTGGTTGGATTTGTGGCTCTCAGGGTGAAGTCTTAAGTGCAGCCCATAAAACAGAGAGGAATTGTTTGTTTGGATTTTGTCTACTATGGATGTTAGGACCCTTGTTAAACTCAGTCAAACCCATGGCAACTTTGAAACTCCAGGGAAGGAGGGAGGGGCAGGAACATAACATTCTCCCCATTTCTGCCTCAAAGGGATTCCTTTACATTCACTTGACTGATCCAGATGTTTCACCCAGCAATTTCAGTTGTGCTAACTGGAAGAGGTTTCTCTGAACATCTGATCTACCATATCAGTGAAAAAAGAAGTCTGAAAACAATGCTGTTCAAGTTATCTGCAAAATGATGTTAAACCTAGAATCCTATATGCAGTCAAATACTATTTGGTGTAAGAACAAAATAAAGACATGCACACTATACAAAGTTCAGAAAGTTTATCACCCTTGTGTACTCTCTTAAAAATGATATACTCTGGCAAATTGTAAAATTAATCCAGGCATGGAGATGATATGGGATACAAGAAACAGCAATGAACCAATATCCCCCAAAACAGCCAAAAAAAACCCTGAAAAAACAAACAAACAAAAAAACCCCGATGATAAAAAGTGTTGAAAATGTGGCTGTGAAACTTACTATAGATAAGAATAGATTCTTAACCATGCAGAGTCAGGAACCTGTTTCAAGTTAGGTATATTAAAAGGAGAACAAGAAACAGAGGCATAAATCTCTTCTTTGACAAAATGAGGTATTTGTAACACAAACACAAACATTATATGAAGATGAAAGGCACATATGATTTTAGTTCCTGCAAAGGGAAATTTCTATAAAAGGCAAGACAATTTGCCTCAAAGAACCCTAAACAAGCTTTAGGTTTACAGAAATGTAAGTACCAGGAAAGAGGTCTGAAGCAGGATGCTAAAAATTAAGTGTGTGTGTGGATTATTTGAAATACCCTATAAAGAATGGCAAGATCCCCAGAATACTGCTGCTCGCCATCCCAACCAGATATCAATTCCTATCCTTCCCACTAGGAGACAGAGGCATAACTTGTACACAGAATGAATTAGTGAGATATTAATTAGGTGCTTGATAGCAAAAGTAAGGAGATGAGGATGGTGGATGGTACTGAAATCTGGCAGATGAAAGAAGATGAAGTCTTCTTTCTTTAGAGAGAGGTCAACTTCCCTTGATCCCATTAAATTCTTTCTTCTGCCCAGCTTGGAATTCTGGCAACCCAAATTCTCCTCCTTCTAGAAAGGAGTCGAAGATCCTTCTTTGGAGAGATTCAGCCAGAGTAAAGACCCACAGATTTTTATATTTGAAAGCCTCATGAAGTTCAACTTAGATCATCCTCTTAGATTTTTAGTGCATTGCTCTTGAATGTGAATGGAAGGGCTTCTGGGTTTGGCCACGAGAGATTAATGAGTTTTAGATTTACCCTCCTGCCACAACCAACTACAAAACCTGTCAGAATAAATTTCGGACATTGGATAATAGCACAAGGTTGTGGTTCTTGAGAGAAGGAGGTGGGGCACATCAGGAGTGGCTTTCTGTCTGGGAGTACAGTTCCAAACACAGCACTGGGAAATAGAACCCAAGCAGAGAGAAGCAATCTCATTGGAAGAAGCAATCAGGTATCACAGTTCAGGGCATTTATGTAGGGAGCTGGTATGGAAAAGGAGGTAGAGGTAGGAGGGACAGAAAAATATTCAATGAGGGGCACCTGGGTGGCTCAGTCGGTTAAGCTTCTGACTCTTGATTTTGGTTCAGAACGGTCATGATCTCACAATTCTTGAGATCAAACCCCGGATTGGGCTCTGTGCTGACAGCAATGGAGCCTGCTTGGGATCCTCTCCCTTTCTCTCTCTCTCTCTCTCTGCCCCTCTCCTCACATTCTCTCCCTCTCTTTCAAAAATATAAATACACATTTAAAAAAAAAGAAAAAAAATATTTTTTATAGTTACAAACAGGCCTGCAAACCACAAGAGACTTTTGCATACAGGGAACAAACTGAGGGTAGAAGAGGGTGGGGCGGTGGGTAAAATGAGTGATGGGCATTGAGGAGGGCACTTGTTGGGATGTGCACTGGATGTTTTATGTAAGTGAATCACAGGAATCTACATCTGAAGCCAAGAGCACACCGTATACGCTGTATGTTAGCTAATTTGACAATAAATTATATTAAAAAAGAAAAAATATTTAATACAATAATGGCAAAAATTTTTCAAGTTTGATGAAAATTACAAACCCACAAATCTAAGATTAATGAATCTAAACTAGAGGAAACCTTAAGAGATCCATTATTGGAATTATCAGTAATGTTAAGATGTTAGTTCTTCCAGTTCAGTTGTATGTTCTAAATAACATTTAGAGTCAATGCAATTCCAACAAAACATCCCAATAGGTTCCTTTTTTTTTTTTTGTAGAAATTTCCAGGCAGATTCGAAAATATTATGGAAACACAATGAATAGCCAAAACTACCTTGAAAAAGAACAAATTTTGAGTACTTACACTGCTTCATTTCAAGTGTTACTTTAAAGCTATGGTAATCAATTGGAGCTTTAAGATCTCAATTGAAAGAAGGGTTCTATTGCTAAATGTATGTTTGAAAGCTCTTGCGGCAGCATCATGAAAGACAGGAGAGGGGAGGGATTGAAGGAAGGTGTGATGAGATATGTCAAAAATATCATGACGAGGAGATCCTTAGTAACATTTAAGGCTGTAGGATGATATTGGTGGGGAGAAAAACCAGATTTTGTAGGGTTGAGGAGTGGCAAGGAAATGAAGGCAGCTGGTACAGATCACAAGCAGGAAGAGAAAAGAAGGATGCAAATGAGTATCATGGCTGAGTAGTACCTTCCTCATGCCCATCCTTAACATCAGTAGTGATAGGGATGGTTTCTCAGTTAAAGGTGCTTAGATTAAAGCTGTGGTCTTCAAGTGTGTTATTTGAGTTGACAAGACAAAGACTCCACAGGGTTCTTGCCACATCTATTTATCTAGTGACCACAAAATAGCTCTCAGACAACCCTGATGTCAAATGGTCAAATTACCACCATCTTTAGGGACTTCTGTTTTTAAATTTTACTTGGGCTCTTCAGTGCACACTTCCTTCAGGAGGATTGTATTTTCCTTAATACAAATTGAAGGATTTTCCTTTTGGGAAATCTCATAGTAGTGTATCATACTTGTCTTAAGGAATTTATCTTTTAAAATTATTTAAAATATTTATAATTATTAAAATCTCCTCTCTCCCAACTAGACGCTAAATTCTCTGAGAGTGGGATCTATATTGGATTCCTCTTTGATGGATGGGTGGATAAATTATATACCTGTACTGGATTAATAGTAAGCTTACTACTGCTTACTACTTACTACTGCTTAATTTAATGTTTACTTTTGTTGAAGGGGACTCACCTATAAAATTGGTGTAATACAGTGATGTGACAAATTTTACATTTTAAAAATATGTGTAGCTAGATAGAGGCTAATTTGAAGTGACCTTCCATTCCCTCGTTGATTTTTTTTTTCCTATTACTGAAATACAAAAACACTTTTTCACTTTTGTTTTTTGTTGTCTCTTTTTGTTTTCCTTCTTTATTCTTTCCTTTCTTCTCTTACTATTCCCCCCCCCTTTCCCTCCTCTGCCTCCTATCCTCTCATTCCCCTCCCCTCCCTTCCTTCTTCTCTTCCTATTCTTCTCCTTTCCTTTCAAACGACATTTTATTCAGTGTGTATCATGGAGCTTGTGTGCCTGTGGAGGTAGGTGCTGTTGAAAGCAGGGTTGAGCTGGTTGTTAGGCCAGAGACCTAAGATGTAAGAATACAACCATTCCTCCCTGACTTGGAGAAAACTTATGGAACCACTTGTAGTTTCTCTGTGAAGTGAGGCACCTAATGTATACCAGTTACATACTGTGAGGACAGGGTGAATTGGGAGGCAGATGGTTTCACATCTGAAAGGGACTTTACTTCCTTAGGATGATTAGGCAGATAGCAGAGACAAATGGGATAAATGGTTGAACAGGACTCCTGGGGCCTGGCTTGTAGTTCTGGCAATGTCCTATCAGATTTTGAGAGAGTGGCAAGTCACTTAACCTTTCCAGTGGTTAGGGTTAGTACTCTCTGACTTCCAGGTTTTGGAGGGAGGAAGACCATCCTTATAAGGGGTGGTAGCAGGAGGAAACTAAGTTCAAGATGCATTATGCCATAGTAGTTATGAGCTTGAGCTCTGAATAAAAACCCTAACACTAATCCTTCTACTTAGTATAGAACATGGGGCAAAATTTCTTGTCTGTGAATTTCTATTTCATACATGTGGAGCAGTTAGCACAATGTCTCATTCATAGGAAACTGTCATAATATGCTGGATATTACTACCTCTGGTTGAATACAGAGTGGGACTATACAATTAAGAAAGGTAGTGTGTGAGTGTTCTGCAAACCATTATGAACAGTTAAGGTGTCACAATTTGTGGCATTGTTTGTTGTGGTATTGTCCTAACCAGAACATGCTATGGAAAAGAGGCCTTGCCACTTCATTGAGCCCAAGACTTTGAAGGCTTCTCTCTCTTGTTCTTTCTTTAAAAAGAGAGAATTCAGGTCTGAATGCAGGCTTAAATTCATCCAAACAAATTAATTGTGCCTCTCTGTTTCTCAAGGACTCTTTATATTAAATGAGTTCATGACATTGCCTGTTGTTCCTTTTTCACCAAGGTATTTTAATAGCAAATGAGGCTATGGTTTCAAAGACTCTATCACATTGTGGCCAAAAAAAAAGGTCCTTATCATGCTTAGGTATTATAATATCACTAAGTAATTATTGTATTACTACACAGGAGTTTGAATCATCTCAGGTAAATTTGTTCTTAACTTTTATCTTAAAATAATAGTTTCTGTTCTCATTGGAAAACAGTGAGTTTTATTAGCTCTGTGAAAATGACTCTATTAATGACAGGCAGAGGGCAGTCCCACTGGGACATGACATGATTATTTCCTTCTAAAGTACAGCTTCGTAAATGGAAACCGTTCTGGTCTAAATAAATACTGTGTGGAATTTTCTCAGGGAACCTAATGTCATGCAAAAACACATGGGCTCATTTTGGGTCTGATTCTGGGAATGTAATGATTATATTTTTTCTGAGACTTTCCAAATATGAGACTTTAGCTAGCTTGCAGATAAGCGTAGGTGCTAAGAAATTGCTTTGGGTGGTAGGCTGGCCCTATAATAGAGTTCTTTGGATTCTACAGGGCATTGAGGCTTGATGAATGAAGAACCAGAGATGCTCAAGTTAGTTTATTTGCTGACTCATTGGTGACCTTGAACAACTTGTTTTCCACTCTCCTGTCTCAGTTTCCCCATCTGTGACGTGGGTGGATTATATGGAAACCCTATGCCACAGAATGTGAAAATTGTGATATATGAATATGTTACTTTATCAGTATATTTAATTCTTCATCTGAGAGAAAAGCTTGCTTTTTCAGGGGTTTATTAGTTCATTTTCTGGAGACATTATGGTGAATCACTTCTTCCTGAAGCCTGATGAAGAATTAAGAGGCTACCTAACAATGAGTAGCTGCCTAGGCGTGAAGGGTCTCCGATAGTAGCTGACTAGATGTCAGAAATTAGATGTAGATTAGATTTGTGGGTGTGGTGTGGTATGGTGTGTGGTGTGGTAGTAGAAATGATGTGCTGTCTGTGTTGGTGGAAGCAACAATAGGAGTTTCCTAAGTGTTTGGATATGTGATTTCTTACTAGGCATGTTAAACATTTTTAATTGTGCTAAAAACTGAAATGTTCTCAGTTTTGAGTCTAATATAGTATTTGATGATTATTTGAAATGGCAAATAATGATCCCAGTCTGGTTGATGGGGGTTGGGGGAGGGGGGAAATGGGTGATGGGCATTGAAGAGGGCACTTGTTGGGAGGAGTGCTGGGTGCTGTATGTAAGCGATGAAACATGGGAATCTACCCTCAAAACCAAGAGCACACTGTATACACTGTTTGTTAGCTAATTTGACAATAAATTACGTATTTAAAAAAAAAGAAATACAACAGGCAGTTCAGTTAATTTGGAAAACTGGGGCTTTCTACTCAGTGATGTCCTCTTTGAAATCTTGTTTGCTCAGTCATTCATCTTCTTCTACAAGGTCCTTGATGATGGTGCCATGACTGAGTTCTGCTCTTTCTTCGAAGAACCATGGTACTGCCCCTGAAATGCATGTCTATATGAGAGGAGGGTGGAGGGCCTTGACTACCTAGCTGTAGCAGCAGCTGGAACCATGAGGGTGAAGAAATTTGGGTAAAAGTGAATGGGAAGGACATCTCATTTTGGATGAGAGAGAATGTGGTTTTTGTTTTTTTTTTTTGTTTTTTTTTGTTTTTTGTTTTTTTTTAATATATGAAGTTTATTGACAAATTGGTTTCCATACAACACCCAGTGCTCATCCCAAAAGGTGCCCTCCTCAATACCCATCACCCACCCTCCCCTCCCTCCCACCCCCCATCAACCCTCAGTTTGTTCTCAGTTTTTAATGTGGTTTTTTCAAGCATTGAAAGCATTATGGAAACTGACTGCATCAACTGAACATCCAGCTCAGAAGGAAAGAAAGAACTCTTGTCTCTCAGGGGGTTGCTTTAGAGGTGGAGAGAAAGGGGACAGGAGAATAGAAGCAGGGGTGTTGGATAGAAATAAGAGAGTACTTTAAAAAAAATTAAAATTTTTTTAAAGGCACACCTGAGTGTCTTAGTTAAGCATCCAACTTCGGCTTAGGTCATGATCTGGTGGTCTGTGAGTTCAGGCCCTGAATTGGGCTCTGTGCTGACAGCTTAGAGCCTGAAGCCTGCTTCGGATTCGGTGTCTCCCTCTCTCTGCCTCTCCTCCGCTTGTGTTCTGTCTCTCTCTCAAAAATAAATAAACATTAAAAAATTAAAAGAGTTAAGAGAGTGCTGAACTGCTTTTTAATAAAAGCTGCTACCCAGAAGTGGAGATTCTCTTTATGGCACTGTCACTCATATGGGTGGATGATGTTAACTTGTTTTTGAGTCTATGAAATGGTAGTCTCAGGCATAGACTTTCCTGCATAATTTCAGACATTCTGCTTCTTTTCTTACTGCTTCATTTCAGCTTTGAGGTAATTGAACTAATGTCATTGGGCAGATCAATGGAGGGCACATATGCCATATTCCTTTTGATAGTTCATTTAGTTATTGTTGTCCAGCTGTCTTCATGGATTGCTTTGGCCACTGGTCGGATAGTCAGGCAGGACCTCTTGTGGCTCTTTGTTGTTGGCTAATGTTTGTTGATGGTAGGTTACTGCCTGGGTATCGATGAAGGTGTATCTGACCCCAACAATGCTTCAACTTATCTCTCTGGCTGTCCTTCTCTATGGAAACATCATAAATGCAAGTCAAGGGAAGAATACGTGGATGAGGGCAGCTTTTCTATAAAATAGACACCAAGAGATCACCTTGGCTTTACTAAAATGAGGGCAATGTGTCCTTTCTAAAGGAGGAAGGAAGGAATTGTGTAGAAGAAGCCATTTACTGAAGAAATAAATCGCTCATAGGAACTTATACATTAAAAAACAAACAAACAAAAACCAGGAAAGGCATGTGTTGATTCTGTTGATTTGACAAAAGAACTTCTGGCCTTTATAGGATATGATTACCACTGTAATAATTTCTTCAGAATCTCCTTTTGATGGGAGAGGCAGCTATAACTCAGAAGGAATCATTGTGAAATGTTTCCTTGCTTCCAATTAAGTGCTAGGAACCTCCTAAGATTAATGGATATTTAAGTGACTTTCCAGAACTGCTTCTCTTTTTTAACCAAGAGAATTTATCATGGTTCTGCATTTATTCTCCTCTGTGATAGCCATCTCTAGTATCCAGTTCTCAACTATTTTGAGCACAATGAAGCTTTGCACTTTCCCACCCTTTTAAGGGCTGATGGGCCATGTGAGTTGCTTAAAATGTGGGTAGAAACATTTAATTTCTAGGGCTTGACTCTCCAGCCCTCTTTTTTCCTTTGCCATGATGACTACATGGCTCAGAGCATAGGGTCAATGTATAGAGGACAGTTGTTTTACCCTGGAGAGTTGCCAATATTTTAGTGGACTTTGTGTGAGCAACAAATAAACAATTATAAGATAATTTGAGATCGTTTGTTACTGCATATAATCTAGCCAGTCCTAGGTGGTGACTAGCCACATCGTCCTTCACCTTTAGCCTTATGACTTACTCCCTGCCTTCCACATGGTGTATTTAATTCTTTTCCATGAATCCACATGGAATCATGACCTGGTTCATGTTCTTGATGGCAGATATGACAAGCTGAACAATAAGGTGACAGATATTATGGACCGGATAGGATTTAGAGGAGTAAAATCAGCTTCTTTTTATATTCTTGTTTCCTATTTTCCTCCCTTTCACTGGTGGTGTGCTTCCATTCTCTCGCTCTCTAAGTTTATTTATTTACTTATTTTGATATAGATAGATAGAGAGCAAGGGAGGGACAGAAAGAGAGGGAGAGAGAGTGTCTCAAGCAGGTTCTGCACTGTCAGCACAGGGCCTGACATGGGGCTCAGACCCACGAAACATGAGATCATGACCTGAGTCAAAACCAAGAGACAGATGTTCGACTGACTGAACCACCCAGGTACCCCATGTGCTGCCATTCTCACTCACAGTTCTTATCTTTTGAAGATCCTCTGTGGGATTTTCTAGTGCTGGGAGATGAATTATTTTCTTTTGTAATATTGTTGCAAACTCTGGGGGTTTGTGGAGAGACTTGGCTATTTCTGGCATTTCTGCCTGTGCTAAATATCTTGTTTATTTCCTCCTAAGAGTCACTCTGGGACATTGTGCATAATGTTGAATCCATTTTTAAAATGGAGCATATATTTATATCTATAGTCTGTACTTACACCCATAGCTCTATATTACCTATTTATATGTATTTTTTGTACATGCATGCCCTCTTATCTCTTTAAATTTTACTTAAAAAAAAACTGCTATAAAGACATTAATCACAAAGCAAAAACCACAATTTAAATAGACCTAAATGATAAAGAGACTCACAGAATGGCTCACAGAATGGAAAAGCTCAGGAATCATAGGTATGGCTTGATCTAGCAGTTCGGGACTCACAAATGGGATGGCTCTGGGATGGCTCTTTCCATGTCTCTGCCCTACCTTCTAGAGGGTCAGATTTAAGCAAAGACTGCCTCCTCTGGGCCCACAAAATGGTTGCCAGTAGCTCCCAAGGCTGCTTGTTTTCCTCTTCATGTTACATGGGAATGAAAGGGTCTTTGATGAGCAGTCTCAGAAGGAGGACACTTTTTTCCCAGACCTCCCAACAAATGTCTCCTCATGACTCATTGGTCCAAATTGAGTTATTTGACCACATTTCCCTGTGTGCAGGGAGATAGGCTTTGGTGGTTGTTTTCGGTCAATGAGTGTTCACTGTGGACCTTAGAATAGAGCTAATCTCACTCCAACACTGGGGTGAGAATATGAGCTCAATGATGCCCCAAAGAAAAATCTTGATGAAGGCCTATCGATGAAGGGAAGCTGAGAATGGAAGTTGGGGGGATCACCCAGCGCTTGACTACAATGGCCTCATGTTTCTCTTAGTGGCTCTAAACTAAGGCCTCTTCCTCTGGTCCTCCTCACTGATCCCTTTTGATAACTTAATGCATTGCAGTTGCATGGCATTTTTACGTGTGTGAAAACAAAGCACCTCTTCTGTATAAGAGAATTGGCTAAATGAAAAGGAAACAGAATTGGTAAATCTCCTGTAGAACTCAGTAGAGTGTTCGCTTTTAACAAACGAATAAGCAAACAAGGAAGCATAATAACCACATAAAACACATACACCTTCAGTAGCCTGCAGGACCTCTAAATCAGTTATACATATATATTTTTGGTGATATGCAATCTTCCTGATTCAAAATGACAGTGTTTGTTTTTATGATGTACCAACTCCCAACGGGGATGGCTCATCATTGAGCTCTATGCGAGTCAACCCTCCTCTAATAACAGAAAAAAAACTATCTAGGGAAAGAAATGGTCTGTTATAGGGTTTGTTTCTCATAATCGGTCCTCTAAAACACATTACAAATATTAATTACTTAAGCCTCTTAGTGTCCCTGCCCAATAAATACCTATTTACATGGAGTGAAGTTGACAGAGTCACTGACAAAAGCCCTTCCATGAATTAATGTCAAAGCAAGGACCTCGACTACTAGGCTCACAGCTCCAGTACCAGTCACCCAAAAGCAGTGCCATTTAATTTCTTTCCCTTCCCAGAGGGGAAACGTATGCACAGCCAAGCAGAAGCAAATATATTTTGTTCTCTTTCTGCCTGGCATTGATTAATAAGAGTTTGAAGGACACTACCTGATGACTTTACTCAGAAATTGAATGAATGGAAGAATATGACCAGCAGAGAAAGCAAGGTACTCCTTGAAATTATTGTCCTTTAGTCCTCCTCAGATATTGAGCATATTAGTCCGTGTATGGGATTTTTAGATGGTTACTTTGAGAGACAACAGAAGATTGTGAAAGTATGAAGGGCTCGGATAAAATGGTTTTAACTTTGGAAGGGTTGTGTTAACTCTGCAGATGAATCAGTTACAACCCCTACCTTGTGGAAGGTATTGTTTGATAGGAGAGATCTAAGAACCCAATAAATGTACTATGAGGAAAATGTCATAAACATGGTAATAAACATATTTGCATTTTATTATGGAAAATCATTGGAGGCCAAGACATCATCTAGATGGAAAACTTATCACCTGGGAATTCTCTGGAGGGTGTGCCATTTGATCTGGGACTGAATTTATGAGGATTGTAAGGATAAAGGGAGATAAGGAGCAAAGGTATATACTAGTGAAGAGACAGTTATTCCAGAGTGCTAGAGGTGGGAAGACATGGTTTATATATAAGTAATTATATTCAGCTGGAATATAAGGTTTGAAAGGAAGTAATGGGGAAGGAAGTGACTGGAAACAAAGGTTGGGAAACATGAGTGGTCTTGATGTCAAACTAAGAGTGGATTTAATCCAGGAGAAAATGTAGAGCTGTTAGAGGCTTTATAAATTTCATAGCTACCACTTTGTCTCATGAAATATCCCTTAGAGTGCATATCAGTCAGAATCCTAGTCTGGCTGAAGTGTGACCTAGATGCCAGGTTAGTCCTGACACAGGTAGCTGCTGTTCTCTTGGTGCTCAGATACAGGTAGGTGAAGGTCAATACTGAGACAAGGGCATAAGGAAATGAAGCATCTTAAAGCTGCAGCTGAGAGGATTGAAGATGGGTATTCTGAAGGAAGTATAGAGAAATGCTGAATGACTTACCAAGTGAGAGGAAGCATAGGGACTCCTGGTGTTCTACATTCCTGGTAAGTTACAGAGAATGCTATGGGTAATTATGGGTAATACCTACTTGTGAGAGTATAGGCAAGTCCTGAGGAAAACCTCAGTTTTCTCATCTGTAATGAGGAATGGGACTAAATCAGCATTTTCCAATATGAGTTCTTTAGGCAGTTAGCAATGGAGAATGTCACATTGGAGAAAAAGGGTCTGTGGTCAGATAAGTTTGGGAAATGCTGCAGGTGTCGTTCCATTCTGTGAGTCATGGCACCCAGGAATACATTCGAGCCTTAAGGAGTCCTGCAGAAAAGTACAGTTTTACTCTGTCAAACTTGGCCTTTCCTAGACTTCTTTGGTCATAAGAATTTTATTTATTTATTTTTTCCCGTGTAACACCTATTGGCTCCCTGTGGAAATTTTGGATTAGATCATTGTAAGGGAAAAGGCTCCTTCTCACATTCTATGATTCTGGGTTACCACTGAGGGTTTCTTCTCAGTCTATGATTTTACAAATCCAAAAAAAGTGTTCTCTTCTACAATGGCTGAGTGAATTTTCCTACCTATAATATAGGATTTACCGTCATCCCCCAATCAACTTGCTCTCTGAGTTGAGGCAAGAAGTTCTTTTAAAGTGCTTTTTCAAGTGCTTTGAGATCTTCTGAGGAGGAAGATCCCTGGTGGGTTTGTCACATGACTTCATTAGAGACCCTGTATGCTAAGGAGCTATATCAACTTCAGCTTCCAGTTTGGAATCATCATATTTCTAACATACTCTATTCACCAGGAAAGAGCTGAGGGATTATTTTTTTCTTCCCTCTCTCTCTCTCTCTCTCTTTTTTTGTATCTGTATATAATGTAATTTAACCTAGCAAAAAAGACACTGATTGTCTGTCCCACAGGACTTAATTAACTCCCAGCTTCATGGTGTGCTGCAGAAATAATAAGAAAAGGAAAAGTTCGGGTGTTCCATACCTGTCCACTTCCACCTCTGGTGCATAATGAGATGTCAGGAGTGGTGACACTGATGAGGTGTGTGAAACATGCTGATTGCAGGAGGCGGCGAGCTGCCTGCTCAGCTCCTGGGAACTCTGGCCACGCTGGAAGAACTGTGGATCCAGCAAGCAGTCTTTTCCTTCAGATGACTATGGCTTCCCGTATTTTCCCCATTCGCCTCCCTGCCACCTGAGCTGTGGTTTTGTTAACCTTTAGCTCTGCCTTCTGCACCCTGGTCGGATGTTATGACAATTGTCACGGGGCATCTGCCATGTTTATTAAGCTGCCTGTAGCAAATCCGGACTGGTAGTGCAGGTTTCTACCAGCCAGCCCTCAGGGGAGCCCATTAAGAAATTGCAAGGCTAATAAAAATCATGCTGGATGAAATTGCAATCCTCTGGTGCCACTACGTGATGGGTCGGAATCTGGTTTTAAATTTTAATGGTAGCAGGGACCGAAGGTTTGAACGGGGACCCTTGTCCCAGCAGCACTGAAAGTTGTACCTTCTTAACCCAGAGCTAGAATGGTGCGGTGAGAGGGCAAACTGGTTTCTTTCCTGTGCGACGTTTCTCCACATTTGAGATAGGAATTTATTAATGTTTCTTATATGCTAACAATGCACTGCTCCTGGAAAAAAGCCTCACTCTGCTAGGTGGCATGCAATTTGGTCTACAGTTCAGGTCCTCTAGCCTCACACTCATTGAAGCCTTCAGTGTCCATGCCTGAGGGACCCTTGAAAATTCATGGGGAACAGTTCCCAGCTCCTTGTTTCGGTAAAACTGTCTTAATATTTTCCTGTACTGGTAGCTTCTTGAAGAGATCTCTTGGAGAGCCATTCTAGCATTTAAATTCATCTTTACACCGTATTCCATCTAATCCAGGACCATTGTGTTAAAAGTTAATCCTTCTTCCTTGCTGGATTTCTTCTCCCAGGATGCATCACTTTACCTGCATAAACCAATAGTTTTCGAACATCAGAATGAAACAACAAAATCTGTACTTGCTGTTTTGCTAAGACTGAGGAAAGTGGAAGGAAAAACATCAGGGCTAGGTCTGAAGCCATGTAGAGAGGTATATGCTCCATTTTATTTTATTTTTATTTATTTTTTTAAGTTTATTTATTTTGAGAGGGGGAGGAGAGGCAGAGAGAGGGAGAGAGAATCCCAAGTAGCCTCCGTGCTGTCAGCACAGAGCCCAATGCAGGTCTTGAACCCACAAACCGTGAGATCACGATCTGAATTGAAATCAAGAGTTGGCTGCTTAACCCTCTGAGACACCCAGGTGTCCCTATGCTCCATTTTATTGCAAAGAAACACTACCTCTACTAAAAGAAAGTGATAGCATTAACAGAATACTTATTTCTTGTCAGGAGCTGAGTGAAGCCATTGACTTCAACTGCAAGTTTTATTATTATTATTATTATTATTATTATTACTATTATTTTAATTTATTTTTAGATTTTAATCTGTTTTCTTATTTGAGAGAGAGGGAGTGGGGGAGGGGAAGGGGGGAGACAGAGAGAAAGAGAAAATAGGAATTTTAAGCAGGCTCCACACTCAGCAGTCTGACATGAGGCTCTTTCCCGCAACCCTGGGATCATGACCTGAGCCAAAATCATGAGTCAGACACTTAACTGACTGAGCCACCAGGAGCCCCTCCAAAATGAAGCTTTGAAGTGATTGCTGTTATCATCTCCAATTCACAGAGTTACTTCTCAGAAAGGCCAGTGGCTTATTCTAGGACCCACAGCTGGTAAATGGCGGAGCACGGACTCAAAAGATAAAAGAATTCTAGAACCCGTACTATTACTGCTAATTTTCTCTTGAAAAAATATTTCAAAAAAAAAAAAAGGAAAAGAAAATCTGTTCTCTTTTGTAAACATTTCTCAAAATAAATATGTAAAATTATATCGATTAGTGGAAGTAGATCTCAGGGTAGTGGAAAAAGTATAAGTACATTAAAATTTGATCTCCTGAGCTTCAGCCTCAGCTATGAGCTTGGCCTCATAGTTCTGCCCACTTTACCTACCACACCTTCTTGTGGGCATTAACCTACCACTTGTGTTCTAGGTCCTTCCAGGGAGCTTTCCTGCTTCCCTACCCTTTTGCTCTGGCAGTGATTTGAGTGGAAGTGCCTGAGTGTGTGTGTTTATGCGTATTTATCTTGGTAGGGTAGTGTGTGCTGTAAGGCCTAGTTTTTACATCTGCTTTGTAAGGACTACAAGAGAATGAATGAATATGTGCATGAACATAAGGTTAATGGTCACTAGATTGAAATCAGTTATCAAAACTTTCATTGCGAAACTTTCAGAAACTTTTCTGAGACTGTAGACATTGGGAAACACAAAACAGTCATACCATTACCCAAGAAATCTTACACAAAGGGTGGTTTTACTCAAAAAGCCCCTTCCATTTCAAAGGAAGGCATTTGGCTTCTAAAACCATAATAGTTTTTGGGACACCTGGGTGGCTCAGTTGGTTAACCATCTGACTCTTGGCTTTAGCTCAGGTCATGATCTCATGGTTCATGACTTTTGTGACCCACCTCAGGCTCCGTGCTGGTGGTATGGAGCCTGCTTGGGATTCTCTCTCTCCTTTCTCTCTGCCCCCCACCCCCCATCTGTCTCTCAAAAATAAATAAACTTAAAAAGAAGTAAAACCATAAGTTTTACTATTGGCTGCCTGTGTCTTCCTGTGGGTTGCAGATGTGGAGATAATCAACTCGACATCGTTGATTTTTTTCTTGGTATCTTTCTGAACTCTTTCACTAAGTCTTGACACTGTAATATTTAATAGAAATTATTTATTTGGCAGTTTAGAGAGAACCTTGTAAGTTTCTTTGCTATATTATTTTAGTGATGTAATAGGAAGCTAGATCTGTAGTTCTGGGATGTCCAGTTTAATTTTCCTTTTTTAGTTTTCTGGGGAGTGGGGTAGTACATCTTGTAAAGTAAGGAGGAGGGATGCTGGTGTGGGAGATACAGATGTTTCCTAAGGTTTAAGCACTTGACAATTTTATATTGACCCAAAATTCCAGCTTCACTCTTCCTACCATTTTGTCATCTCTACAATATCACTTAAGTGCTTTAGTATGCCAAACAAGAGAAAATGCGTTTTCATCTTACTACAAAAATGTTACATGTTTAGAGTAGAAAATTTAAAGAGATAGTAGAAAGAGACAAAAAATATCCTTCATGATTTCAGCATCCATTGCTTTGATTGTGGCCAAGGAAATGATGACCAGTGATGTCATCAGCCATTTAAGCCTTTCTTGGCACCTTCACCTTGTAATCTTCAAGCTGGAACATTTAAAGATGGCAACTCCTGATTTCAATGTCTACAGGCATTGACTATAGAAGTATGATAATTTGGTGAAGTAATTTAAAGACATTCTCTGTATGTTGTATGAGTAAATTTGAAAAGGTCACAAATTTAATGTTGGTAATGCGTGGGGTGATAAATTTACATCTATGGTATATATCTATCCATAAAACCCATCATCAAGACAATTTTAAAGACTTTTGTGCTCCATCCTAAGAATCCATCTCTTTGAGAATCAAGGGAAATTGGCCCTATTCTTACAGGAATGTCATACACTTCTATGGTAAAATTGGAAGAACAATGCAATTGGTGTATTTAAGGCAATATTGTTATTAGGACCTAATTTTTCTTTAATTAGAAAATTTGTTTTAATGTTTACTTATTTTTGAGTGAGAGAGAGAGTGTAAGTGGTGGAGGGAGGGAGGGAGGGAGGGAGGGAGGGAGAGAGAGAGAGAGAGAGAGAGAGAGAAAGGAAGACACAGTATCCGAAGCAGGCTCCAGGCTCTGAGTTGTCCACACAGAGCCCAATGCAGGGCTCAAACTCACAAACCGTGAGATCATGACCTGAGCTGATGTCTGATGCTAAACTGCCTAAACCACCCGGGAGCCCCTTTTCTTGAATTTTTTAATAAACAACGTAAATTACAATTGATGTTTAAATAGCTGACCCTCTGTGTAGTCAAAAATCAGGGCATAACTTTGGACTCTCCAAAAACTTAACCAGTAACAGCTTACTGTTGACTGGAAGCCTTACTGATAACAAACAGTTGATTAACACATATTTTGTATTTTTTAAAAATATATGAAATTTATTGTCAAATTGGTTTCCATACAACACCCAGTGCTCATCCCAAAAGATGCCCTCTTCAATACCCATCACCCACTCTCCCCTCCCTCCCACCCCCCATCAGCCCTCAGTTCTCATTTTTTAAGAGTCTCTTATGCTTTGGCTATCTCCCACTCTAAGCTCTCTTTTTTTTTTCCCTTCCCCTCCCCCATGGGTTCCTGTTAAGTTTCTCAGGATTCACATAAGAGTGAACACATATGGTATCTGTCTTTCTCTGTATGGCTTATTTCACTTAGCATAACACTCTCCAGTTCCGTCCACGTTGCTACAAAGGGCCATATTTCGTTCTTTCTCATTGCCACATAGTACTCCATTGTGTATATAAACCACAATTTCTTTATCCATTCATCAGTTGATGGACATTTAGGCTTTTTCCATAATTTGGCTATTGTTGAGAGTGCTGCTATAAACATTGGGGTACAGGTGCCCCTATGCATCAGTACTCCTGTATCCCTTGGGCAAATTCCTAGCAGTGCTATTGCTGGGTCATAGAGTAGGTCTATTTTTAATTTTTTGAGGAACCTCCACACTGTTTTCCAGAGTGGCTGCACCAGTTTGCATTCCCACCAACAGTGCAAGAGGGTTCCCGTTTCTCCACATCCTCTCCAGCATCTATAGTCTCCTGATTTGTTCATTTTGGCCACTCTGACTGGCGTGAGGTGATACCTGAGTGTGGTTTTGATTTGTATTTCCCTGATGAGGAGCAACATGGAGCATCTTTTCATGTGCCTGTTGGCCATCCGGAACACATATTTTGTATTTTATAAGTATCAAATACTGTGTTCTTATAATAGAAGAAGCTACAGAAAAGAAAATGCTATCAAGAAAATCATAAAGTGGGAATGCAAGCTGGTGCAGCCCCTCTAGAAAACAGTTTTGAGGTTCCTCAAAAAACTAAAAATGGAACTACCTTACAACCCAGCAATTGCACTACTAAGCATTTATCCATGGGATACAGGTGTGCTGTTTCGAAGGGACACATGCACCCCCATGGTTATAGCAGCACTATCAACAATAGTCAAAGTATGGAAAGAGCCCAAATGTCCACTGATGGATGAATGGATAAAGAAGCTGTGGTATATATGTACAATGGGGTATTACTCAGCAATCAAAAAGAATGAAATCTTGCCATTTGCAACTATGTGGATGGAAGTGGAGAGTATTATACTAAGTGAATTTGGTCAGAGAAAAACAAAAATCATATGACTTCACTCATATGAGGACTTTAAGAGACAAACCAGATGAACATAAGGGAAGGGAACCAAAAATAATATAAAAACAAGGAGGGGGACAAACCAAAAGAGACTCATAAATGTGGAGAACAAACTGAGGGTTAGGGGAGCGGTTGGGGGAGGGGGGATGGGCTAAATGGGCACTAAGGAATCTATTCCTGAAATCATTTCACTGTATGCTAACTAATTTGGATGTAAATTTTAAAAAATAAAAAATAAAAATAAAGAACTTTGCTCCTACCTTAAAAAAAAAGAAAATCATAAGGAAGAGGAAATTTATATACTGTAAAAACTCCTTGTATAAGTGAATCCATGTTCAGTGGTCAACTGCATGTAAAAGTAGAGAGCGTAACATATTACCAACCTTCAACCACTATCTTATTTTTGTTTTTTAAACTTTTTAATCATTTATATGTTTTTAATTTTTTTTTATTTTTCAAAAATGTTTTTATTTTTGAGAGAGAGAGAGAGAACAAGCAAGAGAGGGACAGAGAGAGAGGGAGACAGAGGATCCGAAGCAGGCTCTGTGCAGACAGCAGAGAACCCCACTTCAGGCTTGAACTCATGAACCACGAGATCACGACCTGAGCCGAAGTCAGATGCTTAACCCACTGAACCACCCAGGTGCCCCTGTTTTTTCAACCTTTAATTGAAGCCTATTTTATATGGGTTATGTTTGAAAAAAGGAAATCTGCTAATAGGAATTTAAGGATGAAAGCAAATTTTAACCCAGAAATCTCTCATACTTTAGTATTCTATACAGAGCATATACAGAACGAAAAGGAGGACTATATTTCACATTTATTTGCATCTATAGCAACATGAGGCATCTGGAGATTAGATTAAAAATTGTTCATATATATGTTTTACTTTGAGTACCTTTTAGTTTTTCTTTCTTTTGTTTCTATTTTCTATTCAAATTCAACTCCTATTTAAGGTTGAAGTTCACACGGTCTAAAACTCTTCAGGTGTATCTGCATTTTATAACAGAATTCTTGGAGATAAATAAGTGAAGAAGATAAATGAAGATAAATGAAGATATAATTGTAGAAAAATAGGCAGTTAGGGGCGCCTGGGTGGCTCAGTAGTAGGTTAAACGTCCAACTTTGGCTCAGGTCATGATCTCATGGTTCGTGAGTTCGAACCCCATGTCAGGCTGTGTGCTGACAGCTCAGAGCCTGGAGCCTGCTTAGGATTCTGTGTCTTCCTTTTCTCTGCCCACCCCCTCCCCCCCCCCCCCCACACTCATGCTCGCTGCCTCTCTCTCTCTCTCTCTCTCTCAAAAATAAGTTAAAAAATTAAGAAAATTAAAAAAAAAAAGGAAAATAGGCAGTGAGGATAGTTTTTGCATATGGGGTGGGGCATGCTGGGTACCCCTTCGCATTTCATTGCTTGAGCAACTGAAAATTCAGTAACTTTAAGGGAATACATAGTAGCTCAGGTATATTGAGCATTTATATGTAACTGGCACATGGCACATAACTATTTTGCATAAGTTATTTTCACAGCACTATGGCGTATGTATTATTAGCTCCATTTTACAGATAAGATAATGGATGCTTCTGAAGGTTGAGAGACTTACCCTAGGCCCCATGGCTAATAATGCTGGTGCAGGGATTGTGAAATGCAGTCTGCCTAGTGTTAAGCTTTCTCTTAAGCATGATGCTGCCTGCTGAATAAGTTACTAAAATGATCGCAAATGGTACATCACGCAGCGGTGGGGAGAGAATGAGATGGGAAAAGGATGGAGTAGTCTGGAAAATAAATACGCGTTAAATCTTTCAATAAAATCTCATGTCTCGTAAAATTAGACCAATGCTAGTGAATACAGTTTAAGTTCAAGGACATGGCTTTATTTAACTAAGGGACAAAAGTGTTCCAATTTTATTTTGAAAATTTTGGCCCCCAAAGCAAGATGCTTTCACAGCCCTGGTCTTGGAATATGGAAAGACTCTGAAAGAAGGGAGGGGCTTCCTACCCTGATTTTGCATGAAAAGATGTCCACTGGAATAAAACAAAGAAATATGCCAAACAAGGGAAGAAAAGGACTTGGGAGCAGATATTATCAGTGCTGGGAGAGGCAACATCTGCACAAGGTTGTTAAGATGTAGCAAGTCAAGATGGCCGCTAAAGTAACCACAGGCTATGTGAAGAGATAAATGGTTGACCCCAGCCCGTGTCAGGCTACGATTGATGCCACTATCAGCCCTAGTGCCTTCCCAATGATTTTTTAAAAAAAAATCTTTGATAGAATGTGTTATCTAGTTACTGGCATGAGGGCAATAGCCTGGAGGGGTGAAGGAAAAGGAAAGAATAAAAGGTCACTCCAGGAGGACAATCTCTGTCGGACTAAATGAGAAAAAAGGATCTAGCTCAAAAGGGGAGGAAATAAATAAATAACAATAAAAGCGGCTGCTAGGTGCACAGATGGGATAAGTGAAATCGCTGTTTCCCCCTTCCCTTTCCCATCCCTCCCTCCCTCCCTCCCTCCCTTCCTTCTTTCCTTCCTTCCTTCCTTCCTTCCTTCCTTCCTTCCTTCCTTCCTTCCTTCCTTCCCTATTTTCTTTCTTCTTCACCCTCTCTTCCTTCTTTCTCCCTTTTTCTTTTAAATTAAGAGAGACCCTAAGCTATTCCAGGGAATTTAGCAGATGCAGTTACGGTCTTTGTTTTTTCTCTTGAAATTTTTAAATGGACTGATGGGGATTGTTGTCTTTTTTTTTTTTTCTTTTAATTTCTAGGAGAGGTGAAATTACAGACATTAATTAGCCTGGAACTTTGTAAAATAATGATACTCCAAGAGTGAAAGATCCAAAACAAATAAAATGAAATTCCACCAGATAATAGAAAAATATGACTTTATAATATGCTATTCTTACATTATTTGTAGTGGACATGGGAATTCAATTCTGTAATAGCTTCCTGTCTTCTTCCTTGGGCACACACACCCACAGGTGTGCCCACGTGCATAGTTTTTTTCACAAGCACCTCTATACACTTTTGGAGAGGCAGGAATAAAATTGTTTTTGCTCAGTATTTCCTGCACCAACAAAATTCTATTTCATGATAATAGAAACTTTAATTGGCTCCCTTTAGCCTCGAAACAAGTTTTATAGGGGAAAAGGAAAAGAAAGAAGAACTGAGTATTTTTGTCCGAAAGAATATGGCTTTAATTACTATGAATTTTTTTTCTTTTAATTTGACCTGGAAAAATCCAGGTTTTTTTTCTCCCTCATAGATTGTTGTAGAAGGTAAAATGTTGGTTCTAGTGCAAAGGGTCTGACGGCTGGAGTGGATCCATGGCATTAATATTCTCCTTTGAGAACAGTCATGTCAGACATAAAAGTCTTGGTCCCCAGAAACAACTCTGGAAAGAGGAGAGGAATCTACTGTAGGCAGATTTCATCCTTTTCTAAGGTCACAGGAGTTTAACAATATGGCCCCTTGGTGTACATCCTTGGTTTTCACTAGCTAGTCCTGTGCAGGGCCATCTTTAGTTGGCACAAGCTGGAGGCCTCCCCTTTGTTTTGTCATTCCTTACTCTGTCAGAGGCATCAGAGCAACGGAAGAAGATGAAACTTGATGTTGGAAGACATGGCTTCTAGTCTCTGCTAACACCATCTTACTAAGGGACCTGAGTCAATGGTTCAGTTTCTTAGAGCCATAATTGCTCTCATGTATACAACGTTAGTAGTGCTTCACAATATCTTCCTGCAAAATTTTTCAGATTTAAATGAGCCTAAAGATTTGAAAACTTTCCAGAAACATTTTTTATTTAAGACTTTTTAAATGTTTGTTTATTTTTGGGAGAGACAGAGAAAGCGTGAGCTGGGGAAGGGCAGAGACAGAGGGAGACACAGAATCCAAGGCAGGCTCCAGGCTCTGAGCTGTCAGTACAGAGCCTGACACGGGGCTTAAACCCATGAACTGCGAGATCATGACCTGAGCTGAAGTTGGATGCTTAACTGACTGAGCTGCCCAGGCATCCCAGAAAACCTTCTGAAAGTATTAAAGCATTATTCACCTCTGACATTTCTCATATTAATGTGGATTCCAGTAGCTAAGGTGGTGGTGGTGGTTGACTGTAATATGGCCAGGTTACTGCACAGAAAACTGTAATGTGGAATTTGCATTATAAAGCAATGAAACACTGGTTCTTGGAAACTTCCATAGGATTGATTAAAGTGGGAGCACGGTGGGAGAATAAAATTTTAGAGCTAGATGAAAAATGTATATAGTGTGTATTTTTTGTGCTTTTACCGGTTTCTAGTTCGGCAATATAAAATATATGCTGTATATATTTTATATGTATTGTAATGTATATGTATACATATTGTATATGCTGGGTGGCGCAGTCGCTTAGGCGTCCGACTTCAGCCAGGTCACGATCTCACGGTCCCTGAGTTCGAGCCCCGCGTCGGGCTCTGGGCTGATGGCTCGGAGCCTGGAGCCTGTTTCCGATTCTGTGTCTCCCTCTCTCTCTGCCCCTCCCCCGTTCATGCTCTGTCTCTCTCTGTCCCAAAAATAAATAAACGTTGAAAAAAAAAATATATGCTGTATAATTTGGCGAGCTCTTAGAATTAATATGTTTGTGATATTAAACTTAAAGTTTATCTTGTCAAGAATTTATCTTTTTTATTGAGGTATAAATTACATATAAAATGCATAGGTGTTAAATGTGTAGTTCATCGACACATATGCTGTGAAGCCCATGTTCAAAGTTACGGGATAGAGCATTTTTATCACCCAAGAAAGTTGGTTTTGCTTTAATTATTTTTGTTTCTTAATATTTTTGCCATAAATGGTAACGTAACAACTGAATCTTACAAAATCTTTCTCCTGTTTTTGTTTAAGAAGTATGAGAGAGGCCAAGAGTAAGCAAGGGCACTCACTAAGCACCTGTTGTCAGGAACCGAGTTAGTCTTCACTTAATTAGCTAACTCATTATAATGACCCTTAAAAAAAAATCTCCATTTTACGGATGAGGGACTGAGCTTCCAGGTAATTATGAGACTTCCAAGGTCACACAGTAAATGGTGAATGTGGCATTTGAATGTGTGTTGCCCACTCCGAAGCTTATTTTCTTCAATGGGTCAAAGAAAACAGTTGCTGTGATTTGAAGACCAGAGGGTCTTCCACGGAATCACTGAAAGTGATGCTGAAAGTCCACATCTTCAGGAAAAAAGATCTGAATGAAAAGAACTTCTCCCTCATGAGGGCAGAAAATGGAGTGTACATTTTGATTGGTGATTTGGTCTAATTTGAGATCTTTCTGTGGCTATGTTTTTCTCATAATTTCAGATTTCTGGAAACTTTACCAGTATTGAGACAAGTTTTTATATTGCTCTAGATTGTTCTCTAGGGTAGAGGCTCCTGATGTCTGAAGACAGAGCTTTGAAGACCTCACTCCACCACTCTTAGCATTTTGTCTTTGGGTATGTGTCGCCGGGTGGCTGCAAGTCTCCGTTTTCTCATCTGTAAATTGGATGACCAAGATGGATCCCTCGGAAGGTTGTTGTGAGGTTTTAATAGGGTTGTGGAAGGAAGGGTCTTGGTGCAGTGCCTGATGTCTGATAAATTCAATCAGTGTTTACCATTATTATTGTTACAGTTATCATTCCTCCCAGCCTCTCGCCTTCAGTCCTGAGCATTTCAATTGTTTTGGTTTTTATTTTGCTATTTTCCAAATTCAAATCAGTTTAAAATGCTGCCAAAATGGGGGAGCTTACAGTGAGTGAGGAAACAACTGAGTCTGAGACTGTGCCATGCATTTGCTTGCCCTCAACCTCAGGCAGCGGGTGTTCCATCATGGTGCCCCCTATCTCCTGTACCCGTTGATATACCCAGCACCTGCTAATATACTTGTTTCCCTTTACTTATTTTATTTATTAAAAATCTTTATTTATTTCTGAGAGAGTCAGACAGACAGTGCAGGGGAGGCGCAGAGAGAGAAGGAGACATAGAATCAGAAGGAGGCTCCAGGCTCTGAGCTGTCATCACAGAGCCCAACATGGGGCTCGAACCCACGAACAGCAGGTTCTTGACCGAGCCGAGGTCAAGACCACTGAGCCACCGACTGAGCCACCGACTGAGCCACTGACTGAGCCACCGGGTGTCCTTTCTTTCCCTTTAGATTATGTACACCTGAGGGATGGTCTGAGCCCCTGGCACTGTGCCTGGAGTTTAGTGGGTGCTGTGCCACTAATTGTTGACTAAATAACATATCTAAGTTTCATTCCTAGACCAAAGTCCTCACTCTTCTATTTTCCTTGGGGAATGAGGAATAATGTAGGAGTTAATTTTCTGGGCAACCCAAAGATTTCCTTTTAAATCCCTAGCCATGTTTATTTTGTGTATTATCTTATAAAACAGTAGAGGCTTTTCTGCTTTTTTGACTGAGGATAGGCAGTAGAATGAAATGGTTTCTTGATGCTTCTGCATCATTTGCCTAAACACCCATTATTTTACTTCTTAAAAACAATACTTCTACCCTGGTGGTATCGAAATCACAGGAATGTGTGTGCTTCTCACTAAGTGACCCATGACTGTGCTGATATGTTCTGTCCCTTCCTTTGCTGTCAGCTCCAGGGGTCAGGTGTCACATCCAGTTGCTGTCAGCAGCCTCCCCTTCATCTAATCCATCCTTCTTTTCTTCACCAAGGAATGAGGTAACAAAATCTTAATAGATACATGTGCAAAATCAGAGTAAAAAGATTCTGAGAGCAGCCTTAAAAGATATTTCTTGAAGAAGTGCATGAGGTTCAGGGGGCAACTACTCTGCCACATTCTCCTCCCCTCCCCCATCTCATTAGTCATCTTCTTGGCGGAGTTTGTGAGGCATCAGTGCTGTGCCTCTCACCGTCAGGGCCTCATATAGTGTTCTTACAGAGTTAGAGCAAAATGCTATTACTTATCTTTATGGTGTTTTTAAAAATTTTAAAATTATTTTGTTTATTTAGTTTTGAGGGAAAGGGAGTGTGAGTGAAAGAGGGGCAGAGAGAGAGGGAGGCAGAGAATCCCAAGCAGGCTCCATGCTGTCAGTGCAGAGCCCAATGTGGGACTTTATCCCAGGAGCCGTGAAATCAAGAGTCAGATGCTCAACTGACTGAGTCACCGATGTGCCCCTACAATGGGAAGATTTTTAAAAAATATCCTAGGAGCATCTGGGTGGCTTAGTTGGTTGTGTCCAACTTTTGATTTCGGCTCAGGTCTGATCTCATGGTTTGAGAAACTAAGCCCAGCTTTGGACTCTGTGCTGATAGTGGGGACCCTGCTTGCAATTCTCTCTCTCCCTCTCTCTGCCCCTCCCCGGTTTGCATGTACCTGCTCTCTCTTTTTCTCTCAAAATAAATAAATAAACTTAAAAAGCTGCCCATTGTATAACTTCTAGAAATAATTTAGAAGTCTTGTAATACACAATAATAAGGGAACATACAACAAAGTTTCTGTATGTTATTTTTAAGAATTACATTTGAATAATTGATGTTTCTATGAAAATGAAATCCAGTACTTCCAAAAATATCTTTGGAGACAAAGCCCACCTTTCCCGCTTTTCCCACATTCCTTCATTTGTGAACCATGAATTATCTGCATGATTGAGTGTCATCCTTGAGGATTTCCTCCTTTGTGTTGTAGGGGTGGTCTAGCCTTGATTTGATGAATGAAAGCCTTGAAATCACATGTGCCTTCTAGTTCACAGATTCTGAACTTCCTTTTCTTTATAACTGAGATTTTGCTTGCATTCCTTAGAGGCATTCCAGATTAGAGTCTCATTTCTCCTTTTACTTTTACTCTTACTTGGTCCAGGAATGCCTTAGGCGAAGGATACCCTTAAATTCTTCAGTGTAACACTGGCTTTTGGGAAAGGGCATTGGTTCTGAGCTTCATATCAATATCGGCATCCAGGCATGTTTAAAGTCCAGAGTCTGTACGGGATCACTGACACAGAACAATGTTCTTAGGACTGTGGCATGAGTTTCAGAGTCCTGCTCCCAGTCTCTTTTAATAGGTCATTGAGGTGGAGGCTGACAACATACAAACTTTGTGCAAGGGCAGAGTGTGTGCAAATATACTTTTATCTCAAGCTCATTCCTTCTTTTCCATTGTGCTCTTTATTTATTATTTAAAAATTTATTAATTTGTTAGAAAGAGAGAACATGCACGCAAGTTTGGGATGCGCAGAGAGAGAGGGAGAGAGAGAATCCCAAGCAGGTTCTGTGTTTTCAGCACAGAGCCCTGCTCGGGGCTCAAACTCATCAACTGTGAGATCACAACCTGAGCCGAAATCAAGGGTCTGACACTTAACTGACTGAGCCATCCAGGTGTCCCAGTACTCCTTAAAAAAATGCTTATTTATTTTGAGAGAGAGAGAGAGAGAGAGAGAGAGAGAACATACATGCATGAGCTGGGGAGGGCAGAGAGAGAGGGACACAGAGAATCCCAAGTAGGCTGCATGCTATCAGTGCAGAGCCTGATGGGATGCTTGGTCTCATGACCATGAGATCATGACCTGAGCCAAAATCAAGAGCTGGATGCTTACCCTACTGTTCCACCAAGGAGCCCCATTGCACTCCTTTTTAAAAAACAATTCTGTGTGCTTACAACCTTCTTTGGTGAACAGTAAAGTGAATAGATTCCTTGTAGGCCTTTCTCTTGGGGAAACTATTTGATTCATGATGCGTTCACTTCCATTCACTGAACCAGAATTTTACCTAAGAAGAATCCATGACATCTTCCCAGCCTCATCAGTCTATTCACTGTATTCTCTCTGGGAAAATAATATTTTTAATGCTACGGAAAAAAAAAAAAGTATTTTCATCTTGCCTTTTGAGTGAGCTGAAATCTCTCTATGGGTTCATTTCTTTTTGCCTTGTGGCCTGGCCCTTTGTCATAACGCAAAGTTTTCCAGTCTGTCCTTATGATCCAGGTTGCTGTGGAGCAAAGAACTTCATTAACGTTTTCCTGCTAGACTTGAAAAACAATTAGGGCAGTGACTTGAAGGAGTTAAAGAAAAGCCCCGAAACCCTGAAACCAAACAGACATCACAGGGCAGGGATAGCAGGTAAAGTGGTTGCTATAAACACTTTCTCTTGAAAGCTGTGTCTTTTCAATAAACACACTGTTAGGCCCTAGCAAAACATTTCCAGTTGCCTTCATGGGTGGTGCAGTGCTGGAAGCTGTTAACTCATGCTCAGTTAAATTTCAAATGTCAAAGCTCATTAATAGTGATTTTAGCCAAAGACAGCTTGTAAGGAGCTGTGCAAACTTAACTTCCTCAAATAAAATGAGAAGAAAGATGACCATTTAACATTGCTTTTCCTCCCCCTGCTTTCCTCACCTCCGCTTCGAGTTTGTTTTGGGTTTTATTGACAGTAGGTTTCAAGTTTATATTCCGCATTTCCCTTAATTTGCCTTGTCCTTTTATCCCCCCCTTGGGAAATAGGCCTATTACAAAGGTGTTGCGATGTTTCTTTGAGTTTTAGGAGGAGTGTTTTGTCTGTTTGAAGTGGGCCTGGAGGAGTCTGTGAAAGTGTTAAGGCAGAAGGTTCAGCTTTGGAGCTGGAGAAACACACTGTGATATGATTATGTGTTCAGATGCTGTTTCCAGCCTTGTCTGAATACAAATGCACAAGGAGATTCCGTTGACACAGTAATGAGGTTGCAAATGAAAATATTAATACAAGCAAGCACCCCTGTTATTTGTAGTCTGGTTGGTTCTCACCACTGTGCTTACCTGGGAAAACCGGACGAAGACTAAGTTTTAAAAACCTGCTCTGAATTTACTTGTGCAGCTGTGATTGTGGGCTGGCCAGTTGTGTTAAATTCCATGACAAAATAATTAATAATGAAGCTATCAATTACAAATTTGATGTCAATTTGACCTCCCTTTTGATTCTGGGTTTTGCTGGTAGCACACTGTAGTGTACTTCGTTCCTCGATACTGCAAGGCTTCTTGGGAACAGAGGAAGCAAGGCCTGGATTTCAGGGTGTGGTGTGGGAGGCTTAAGGAACCAGGACAGATGCCTCAGAGGTGGTCTGGTATGGATATCTTGGAGCCTCTCTTATTGGGCTCTGTGGCCACAATTGTCTTGAGGAATTTAGGCTTGTGTTGCACTGTGGTTTTGTGTGACTGCAATCAGAGTTGAGACAGAGGGTCCTGGGGAGAATATGAAGATTGAGTGTTTATCGGGATGGTGTTGTAGCAGGGGGTGTCTTGAGAGGGGTTGTGGCGATTCTCTCCGGGGTATGCGTGAGCCCCAAACAGAGGTTTGTGAGCCCTGTGGCTTTTTTCCATTTTTCATCAAAACAATGGAACAGTTTGTTTAGATTTTTTAAAGAACTTAACGGATTTGGACAAATTTTGCTGTGCTACCAAAGGTCATTAATTGTAAGCAGTCTACCATCTTGCTATTAAGAGGGATCTAGTTACATTCTATAAATGGATGTGTGTTCAGTTATTTATAGATTTCAGTGATATTTGGCTCACAGATAAAGATTTAATAATATGGGATCCTCTTGAGTGGGCTATATTGTTAAGAGTTAGGGGGCACCTGGGTGGCTCAGTCGGTTGAGCCTCCGACTTTGGCTCAGGTCATGATCTTGTGGTCTGTGAGTTCGATCCCCGTGTTGGGCTCTGTGCTGACAGCTCAGAGCCTGGGGCCTGTTTCAGATTCTTTGTCTCCCTCTCTCTTTGACCCTCCCCCACTCACGCTCTGTCTCTCTCTGTCTCAAAAATAAATAAACATTAAAAAAAATTAAAAAAAAAGAGTACTAAAAGTTAGAATGATTTATTTTTATTTTTTTTTTATTTTTTTTTTTTTTAAATTTTTTTTTTCAACGTTTATTTATTTTTGGGACAGAGAGAGACAGAGCATGAACGGGGGAGGGGCAGAGAGAGAGGGAGACACAGAATCGGAAACAGGCTCCAGGCTCTGAGCCATCAGCCCAGAGCCTGACGCGGGGCTCGAACTCCCGGACCGCGAGATCGTGACCTGGCTGAAGTCGGACACTTAACCGACTGCGCCACCCAGGCGCCCCTTTTTTTTTTTTTTTTTTTTTTAATTTTTTTTTTCAACGTTTATTTTTGGGACAGAGAGAGACAGAGCATGAACGGGGGAGGGGCAGAGAGAGAGGGAGACACAGAATCGGAAACAGGCTCCAGGCTCTGAGCCATCAGCCCAGAGCCTGACGGAATGATTTATTTTTAAAAGCCAAGTAATTATAGGTTTCTTCAAGTAGGATTATAGACTCAGAAGTACTCCTAAGAATAGTCTCTTAGCTTTTATCTTCTCTACCTTCTCCTGTACACATCTAGATTTTGTCTTTTTTAAGAAAAGAAACAAGGATGTGTGGTATTGTAAGAATTGGCTTGTATGTTGGTTTCTTTTAGACAGTGAGCTTCCTGAGAGCAGGGAATTATGTTATTTATCATTTTTGCCTTAGGGTCTACCACAGTACATGGCTCAATAAATGTTTATTGCTTGAATATAGTAAAACTTCATTAATTGATACACTAACAAGATTCTAGGTAGAATATTTAACTTAAGAGAAAAATCAATTTTATGGACTCTAGTACATGAATTATTTGCATGCAAATGGGGGTTGCAAATTACAAATAAGTGCTATCAATTTATTGCAGCAGCTCTGGACACACTCGGCTGGCAGACACAATGCCAGCAGTCTGAGTTATGCCTTGATGATATATTCGGAAATCTTTTCAAAAACACTAAATAACGTTAACAGAAGACAAAGAAATTGTAAAGTTTCAGGCAAGAGAAAGCTTTTGGTGTCACTGCAATCCACTGTTTGTGGCCTGCCTGTTCCACATAGCTGGTCTAATTCACTAATTTGGTCTAATTAACTTGAGAAGTGCCCACTATGTGCCGTGTACTGTGCTAGTGACTTGTAACGTACAGGTGACTATGATGTAGTCCCTGGCCTGTGGAACTCACAATCTAGCAAGGTAAAACATTGACGTAAATGTGGACCACAAAAGCAGGAAAGCAGAGTGCAGGGCAGGTGTTGAGGGAAGAATGGTTTGTCAAGAGCCTAAAAAAGTCATCACAGGCAAATTTAAAATAGGGCTAGTCTTTGAAAGATGACTCTCTTGCCCAGGAGAGAAGGAACATATACATAAGCATGGTCATGATATGTTCACAAGGCAGTGTGTCTTTTGGTATAGCTTGAGGATGGTATGTGTCCCAGGGGAGGCATCGGGAGGAGCAAGAGATCAGGCTGGGGAGAGCAATTATGTGGTGAGGGTTATGTTATGGGGCAGAGAGTTCTCTACTTACTTGAAGTTAGACTTTATGCTCTGGGCACTGGCAACCAGCTCTCTTCTAAGCTTCATACCTGTGTATGCTAAGTGTGTCTGTGGGAGGGGAGGGAGTAGGGGTATGTGTGTGTGTGTGAGAGAGAGAGAGCGAGAGAGACAGAGAGAGTGTATGAATTAATGATGCTAATTTTTCTAGGAAGAGAATAGTACCAGTATTTGCAGTGGAGAGAAGAATGGAGGGATGTGTGCAGAGTGAAAGCAGAGACCAGATAAGCTATTACAATCAGTGGTCATTCATTCACCATCCATTCATTCAGTTAATAAGTGTTCATTAAACACCTGTGGGCCACACACTGTGCTAAACTCTAGATGTACAAACAGACCTGCTCTCTGTCCTCATGGAGCCTGTAGACAAGAAGATCCAGGTGAGAGTTGAACAACTCTGATACCCTGCACATGGAAAATAAAAGAATGAACTAAGAAGCATTTATGAAGCACTGATCACAGTTTGGTGACTTGTTGGATGTCAGTGGTGAAGAGTAGGAGGAGTTGTAGATGTCTGTAGTTTACGTGTGGAGGAACTCTGTAATTTGGTGCATGGTGGTGTTATTATGCAATATTTCAGGTATTGATGGCTGAGTAAGTTTGTGGGAAGGGGAAAATAATGAATGCAGTTTTATGCATGCTGTGGGTGAGTGCTCCGTGTAACATACAAATGGAGAAATGCAGCTGTTTAGAATTAAGGAGAGTGTTCAGTGTTTGAGATACAGATTTGAGAATTGTTATAAGGTAGATGATAATAGAGGCCATGGGAGGTAGTGACAATATCTGGGAAGAAAAGGCAGATGAAGAAGAAGGGGATGGACACTTGGGGACTACCAGTATTGGTGGGATGAGCAGAGAAGGAGGCTGGTCCCTGCCTGTGTGTTCTAGATTGCTTCTTCTCCTGCCTTGGCACAACTTGGTGTCCTTAATAACCCGTCGCTGCATTTTCTGTGTCTCTTGTTCAGTTAGCTCATTTTCCTTAGCATATAAACTGTTCAGTCTTAAGGAACTCCAAATTTCCCCTAATTTTCTTTGGACCCTATGGCTCCATTTACAAACTGGTTGTGTTCACTCCTTCCCTTCCAGACATGCTTGTTGAAAGGGTGACACCATTGCTGTTTCCAGTTCCTTGCCTCTGTTCCACCTTTCCCCCCAAGTTTCTTGGCATTGACAGCCTCTCAGCACTGAAATGACCCTGGCCAAGTTCTCCTATAACTTCCTACTGAATAAGGACTATTTTTAAGTCCTTATGACCTGCTTTTAAGTGTGTTAGTCTTATTGGGCTCTAATAATCACCTAACTCCAATTCAGTCCAGTGTAATTTCAAAACCTCAAACTTTCAGTCAGTTTTTAAAGACTCCCCCAACCCCAGATGGCTTGGAAACCTCCACTGGGGGAACCGTTATTTCTTCTTTTCATCTCTTTCCCACTTCTAAGAGTTGGCCCAGGGTGCGGGAGGATGACGGCAGAAAGACACATCATGTGTGGCAGGCACAGCAACAAAGCATGTTAACATGTGTCCTCTGGGTGGGTTTCATACAATTGTTAGCTCTCTCATGGGCTTCTCTGTGGGCGCATTAGAAATCCTGCCAATGTCCTTGAACTGCACTGTCTCTGAATGGCTGGCCCGTTGCTTTTTTGGGGTGGGGGACTTTGCTTTCCCCTAGCAATCTAGTCTGCCTCTTGGCAAAAATCCCTTGGTAGCACCTCATATCACACACAATCACCTTTGTCCAGCAGTGTCATGTAGTTGCTCCCAACCCAGTGCCCTCTTTCCCCTCTGCTGCTGGGCAGGGAAAAGGCTCCAGGCTCTCACCTGTAGACTTTGCAGGTGTGAATCCAATGCTAGTGCCTTTTCCATTAAGCTCTCCTATTGCTTCCTTTGAATTCCCTCTCATTTGGCTTAGATGAAGTGAGAGTGGGATTAGAAAATATTACAATATATTAAACACTATGAAGTGACATGGTGTGGGGTAAGTATGATAGAAGCAAGTGTAAAGCCCATTGGGAGCAGAAAAAAGAGGGAAGGGAACAGCTAGTTCTGCATTAGGGTGAGGGAGGCACAAGCAAAAGCTTCACTGAAAAGGGAGATGACCTGGGTTTTGAAGACTGAGCAGGCATTTGCCTGATAGAATAGGGCTGAAAGGTCTTCTAGAGGGAGGTAGTAGAGGTGACCCCCCCTGACTAAAGGCGTGGAGGTGTGAAATAGAGTGTGGCTGGGGGAAACAGGTGATTTCTGTGTGCTGTCACACAGCGGGTAGGTGAGTGACCTCTCCAGAGAGGTGAACAGGGACTAGAGCAGAGAGGCCTTGTAGACACGTGCATGCACACACAGACAGTGGGCAAACACACACTCCACAGAGCAAAAAGGCAGACATGTATGCTGAGACTTGTCTTCTTTTTTGTTTTTTTGTTCCTTCATCTGGTTTTTTTGGGGGACCGTGAAGAAGTCATTTAACTTCTCTGGGCTCCAATGCCCTCTCTAAAACATGAGGAGACTGGGTGCTCTAAAATTCCTCAATTCCTCACGAGGTCTATAGGAGCATCAAAACAACTGCCTAAATTTCATTTTAATCTATTGCTTTGGTCTAGAGAACTTGAGAACCCAAGATGTTTAGTGATTTAATTTTTTTAATGTTTATTCATTTTTGAGAGAGAGTGTGTGATCAGGGAAGGGGCAGGGAGAGAGGGAGACACAGAATCTGAAGCAGGCTCCAGGTTCTGAGCTGTCAGCACAGAGTTCGACATGAGGTTCAAACTCACGGACTGTGAGATTATGACTTGAGCCAAAGTTGGAAGCGTAACCAACTGAGCCACCCTGGCACCTCAAGAAGTTTAGTGATTTAAATAAAAACAAACATTTTTCCCCCCCCAGTTAAATTTTTTTTTTTAAATGTTTATTTTTGAGAGAGAAACAGAGCATGAGCGGGAGAGGGGCAGAGAGAGAGAGAAAGAGAGACAGAGAGGATCTGAAGGAGGCTCCAAGCTCTGAGCCATCAGCACAGAGCCTGACAACGGGGCTCAAACTCACAAACTGTGAGATCATGGCCTGAGCCGAAGTCGGACACTTAACTGACTGAGTCCCCCAGTTTTTAAATTGTGGTGAAATACGTATAACAAAATTTACCATTTGAACTATGTTCAGTCATACAGTACGGTTCAGACATTCATATTGTTGTGCAGCCATCACCCCGTTCATCTCCAGAATGTTTTCATCATCCCAAACTGAAACTCTGTAGCCATTAAACGATAACCTCCCATGCCCCCTGCCCCCAGCCCTTGGCAACCATCATTCTGCTTTTTTGTCTCTATGGATTTGACAGCAGAGGTGCCTCATCTAAGTAGAATCATACAATATTTTTCCTTTGCTGGTTGGATCACTTCTCTTAGCATATTAGGGTTCATAGAGGTTGTAACATGTGTCAGAATTTTCTTCCTTTTTAAGGCTGAATAATATTTCTTAATGTTTTATTTATTTTTGAGAGACAGAGAGAGACAGAGCATGAGTTGGGGAGGGGCAGAGAGAGAGGGAGACACAGAATCTGAGCTGTCAGGACACAGCCCGACGTGGGGCTCAAACCCACAAATGGTGAGATCATGACCTGAGCTAAAGTCAGACACTTAACCAACTGAGCCACCCAGGAGCCCAAGGCTGAATAATATTGCATTGTATATATATATATACACACACCACATTTTTCTGTCCATTTATTGCAATGAGTGTGTGGGCTGCTTTCACTTTTGGCTAATGTAAAGAATGCTACTGTGAACATGAGTGTACCAATATTTGAGTCCCTGCTTTCAATTCTTTTAGATATATATCCAGAAGTCAAAAGGTCAGGTTATATGGCAATCCTATGTTTATATCACTTCCAAAGTGGCTGCATCATTTTACATTCTTACCAGCAATGCACAAGAATCCCAATTTTCGACATTCTCACAAAAATCTGACATTTTATTTATTTATTGATTGATTGATTCTACTAATAGCCATCCTTTTGGGTGTGAAGTGGTATCATGTTTTTATTTATTTATTTTTTATTAAAATTTTTTTTTAACATTCATTTATTATTGAGAGACAGAGAGACACAGAGCATGAGCAGGGGAGGGGCTGAGAGATGGAGAGACACAGAATCTGAAGTAGGCTCCAGGCTCCGAGCTGTCAGCACAGAGCCCAACGTGGGCCTCAAACTCACAAACTGCGAGATCATGACCTGAGCTGAAGTCAGACACTTAACTGACTGAGCCACCCAGGTGCCCTCATTATGTTTTTTTTTTTTTTAATAATTATTTATTTTTTGAGAGAGAGAAGAAGGGAGAGAGAAAGAGCATGAGTGGGGAGGGGCAGAGAGAGGGAGAGGGAGAGAATCCCAAACAGGCTCCTTGCTAACACAACAGAGCCCAATGTGGGACTCAATTCTACAAACCATGAGATCATGTTCTGAGCTGAAATCAAGAGTCAGATGCTTAACTGACAGAGCCACCCAGGCACCCCCATCACTCTGGTTTTGATTTACATTTTCCTTATGGTTATAGTTAGTGACATTGAACATGTTTTCATATCCTTATTAGCTACATATCTTCTTTGGAGAAATGTTTATTCATATCCTTTGCCCAATTAAAAAAATTTTTTTTAATGTTTATTTATTTCTGCGACAGAGAGAGACAAAGCATGAGTGTTGGGGAGGGACAGAGAGAGAGGGAAACACAGAATCAGAAGCAGGCTCCAGGCTCTGAGCTGTCAGCACAGAGCCTGACGCAGGGCTCGAACTCACAAACTGTGAGATCATGACCTGAGCCAAAGTCGGTCGCTCAACGGACTGAGCCACCCAGGCACCCCTCCTTTGCCCAATTTTAAATACAGTTGTTTGAGATTTTGTTACTGAGTTATTGGAGTTCTTTATATATTCTGGGTATTAATCCCTTATCAGATACATGATTTGCAAGTATTTTCTTCCATTCCATGGAATGGAATTTCCAACCATTCTATGTTACTCTATTGTTAATGTCCTTTGATACGCAAAAGTTTTAATTTGGCGAAGTCCACTTTATCTGTTTTTTATTTTGTTTCTGTGCTTTTGGTGTCACATCCAACAAATCATTGCCGAATTTAATATCATGAAGATTTCTCCTGTGTAAAAACAAAGAGACATCTTTTATATAAATTATAATTGGCCTAAGTTTTATCTTTAAAATCCAAGTCTCTTGCTTGGTCTGAAGAATGTAAATAAGCTGCACTTTTTGTCTTTTTTTTTTTTTTTTTTTTGCCGTGTAGCCTCTACACATTCTATAGATACCTTCTTATCATCTTGGTTGCTTAGGGAATCAGGCACAATGTCAATTGCAAATGTACATTACATTGTCTATAAATGTTCTCAAAATGTTCAAAGGTTTAAAAATGTTTTAAACTAAATCAAGTTTAGGTTTGCTTTGCTTTGGTCTCCCATATAAGAAACTTACAGACTTACAGATTAAAAACTACCCTCCCTCCTGAATTGGTTGAGTACAGTGGGAAAGAGGAGGGAGTAACAAGGCAGAGTTAGTTCTTTCTGCTATGTGTAATTGGTAAAGAGGTAAAGCCATTTTTTCTCGATTTTCTAGAACAACAGCAAAAACTCCTTTGGGTTGATCCTAGGCAAGGGAAACTTCATCTGGAGAAAGGGATGTCAGAAAGTTATCAAGTAGTAGGAGAGCGGGAATAATAGAAAGTTGTGCTATATGCTTGCGAGCTTTTTCATGGGATCATTGGAATGGCCCATTCCTACTGAAATGCAGAGTGATTGCTCCATCAAGAACATTTTAGGGGAGCCTGAGTGGCTCAGTTCGTTGAACGTCTACCTCTTGATTTTGGTTCAGGTGATGATCCCAGGGTCGTGGGATCGAGCCCTGCATAGGGCATTGCGCTGAGCATGGCGGCTGCTTGGGCTTCTCTCTTTCTCTTTTCCTCCCTCTGCCCCTCTCCCCCACTTGCACATGCACACATTCTCTTTCTCAAATAAAGAACAGTTTAGAAGCACTCCTTATACTACGTTAATTTGAAAAATAAAAGTATATGCCTTTGGTGGAAAAGTAAGTCACTTCAATTTGGCTTTTGTCCTGACTCTACTCCTGCTTGATTCCATGAGCAGTCTTGTAGTAGTCACTTCATTTCCCATTTTTAAAACCAGATACAGTTATTCCCCCTTAACTGCAGCTCTGCTTTCCATGGTCACAGTTTCCCCTGGTTTTAATGTCCCTCAGTCAATTGCAGTCTGGAAGCAGACGATACTCTATCTGACTAGTAGCCCAATGCTATGTCACAACACCTACTCATTCACCTCACTTCATCTCATCACATAGGCATTTTACCATCTCACAACATTACAAAAAGAAGGGTGAGAACAGTTCAATAAGATAATCTTCAGGTAGAGATAGACCCCATTCACGTAAATTCTATTACAGTATATTGTTATAATCCCTATGTTTTTAGTTACTATCAATTTTTTACTGCATCCAATTCATAAGTTGAATTTTATCAGAGGTATGCAAGTATAGAAAAATGCATAGTATATATAGGGTTCATCGCTATCTGCTGTATCAGGCATACATGGGGAGTCTTGGAATGTATCCCTGGTGGACGAGGGGAGACTAGTGCGTTGGAACATGTATCTAAGCTTTCAGCAACCCTGAAGTAAGAGAGGGACTTATGGAGAGCTTTATTTCTTCTGATGGGAAAATGGGGAAAAGAGAAGTTTCTATTTCTTAAAGGAAAACAGAGGCCACATGAATAATTAATCCTTAGCAAGTTAATGAACTGATTTCCAGCAAGGGGCTAATTCCCCCAAATTGAGAGAATTCTGCAGAAAGGCATTTTGCATGTGTTCTGAGAGGCATCATGGCCTCTGATCATTGTCCGGTATTGTTTATTGAATTAGTCCAGCATTGAATCTCTATGTAGCTGATTACTGATGCTTTAAGGCTCATTTCATAGAGGTCTTTGTGGCTTTCAAACTTCCAAGCTTTGTGGAGCTTCTTGGGTGATAACTATGTGTATGGATTGTTTGGTACTTGCCAAGGTTCTGGATTTTCTGCCTTTAAAGACACATAATAAGGAAAGTTTTTCAAATGTTTATATAAACTTAGGTGTATATGTTATAAGCCCATGTTTATATGTTATGTGCATTGTGTACAATGAATTCCAGGTGACTGTAAAGCAAATGATTAAAGTCCATTTTTTTTCTATCTGGAAATTATATTGAGCTTGATGAATCTTTGAAAAGGCTTTGAAACATTTTTGCTTTACAAGGTTTTTCTCTGAAGAAGAGTATGCTAGAAGGAAAATGCATACATTAATCTTATTTACCAGCAATAAAAAAATAAAATATAGATATTTTAGAAATAGCTTAATGCACACTACTTTGATATACTAAATAGAGGTAGTTGATTTTTGGATGTTTTATTTTTAATCATGGGACATTTAGATTATGTCACCACCTGCTTGCTGCTATCCATACTGATAACTGACATATGAAAATTTGGAAAAATAAAACACAGATATTTTTCCATCATGTCAAATGGATGTGGTTTTGATCCTGAAAGTGGAGGGTTTCCATCAGACTGCCCTATCTGAAATCTCCGGGTCTATTTCCTCCTTTGCCTGGACTGCTGTTACTGGTAGTTGGTGTTATTCAATTATCTCTACATTTTACCTTGGTGTTTACCTCTAATGTCACTCAAGTCAGTAGATGATTCATTGCATCTGGAGCCAATAAGCAGAGTTTGGCAGAAAAGGGACAGTGTGTGGCGGATGTGTTTGGAGTGAAGGGAACACTGCACTTGAAACTGGGCTCTAAGAGCTTAGAAATCTAATTATCCATTCATGGGTACAGGGGTAGGTACCACAATGCCTGGTCCATAGCGAGCACCCAGTGAATGTTCTCAAAGATGATGGCAATGATTTTAATCAGCACAATCTGTATATATATAAAAAGGCATCTGTACCACAGTGCCCAGGAGATTTCCCCTAATTCTAGATACTCGAGATCTCATCCCAGCTCTGAAACACATTATTTCATCTTTCTCCTTCCTCAAGTAGGACTGATAATTTTGTGATATTAGCCTTAAAATGTATAACCTTTTGCATCATTAAATACCAGGCAATACATGCATGAATGCTCTAGGATAAAACGTGATGCTATTTTGATATCAGGAGAGCTAAAAACCTAAGTTAACATTCCCTTTGTCCTCCCCAAAAAGTATATTAATCCTACCCTGAAGATTAAAGGATGAGGGAAAAGGTATTTAATCAAGATCAATGAAGATACCAGATACCGAATGGATCTCTCTGGTTTCTGAGCTTGGTTTTACCCAGCAAGGCAGTGTCTTTTTTTTTTTTTTTTTTCTTTTTTCAGTGAGGGAATAAAAAGTCAGATCCTCTTTTGTCCTAAGGAAGAAACGTAAGCCAAAGAGTAGTGCTATTAGAGCCAATTATATTCAAATACTATTCTCAGAAGTAGAGTCAGAATATAGACTTTTAATATTCTTAGTATCTCCCAAAGGGCACACATTTTGGATCAGGAAAGTTTTGTATTTCTTCAGCTTAAAGACAAAGAGGTTGTGAAGACAGCATTTGCTGGCATTTGCTGTTTATCTTCAGTAGTCTTAGCTCTTCCTGAACAAATGGAAGGTCTCTGTAGGTCTTAATTTAAACTTATTGGAATTGTAAATTTAAAAAATTCTATGTTTCATGTCCTGTGTGTATGTGTGTGTGGGGGGGTGTCACTTAAGCAGTGAGAGAACATGCTGGCCATTGTCCAACACTGCCATCTTTTGAGCAGTAAGTTCAGTGAAGTGGGGAAACCCAGGTGCAAACAAATGAAAAGACTTTCCAGAGATGTATAGTGGCATATTCATTTTCTATTGCTGCATTGCATAACAAATAACCACAGTCTCTGATTTAGAACAATGCCTACTTATTATTTCACCATTTCTCTGGGTTGGAAGTCTGGGCACAGAGTAGCTGGGTTCTCTGCTCCCAGTTTCCTGAGGCTGAAATTAAGGAGTCAGCCTTGCTACATTCTTATCTGGAGCTCAAGGTCTTTCTGCAGGTTGTTGGCAGAAGTCCGTTCCTTTCAACCACAAGACTGAGTCCTCATTTGCATGTTGGCTGTTGGCCAAGGACCATTTTCAGGTCCTAGAGGCTACTCTTGGTTCCCAGTCACAAGGTCCTCTTCATGATATGGCAGTTTGCTCCTTCAAGGCCAGTGGAGTGATCTATCTTTTAAGGGCTCTCCTGATAGGTTGAAGCCCATCTCCTTCCTTCACCCTTGCCAAAACCTAATCGTGGAAGTGATATCCCATTGTACTTACCAACTCTCTACTGAAGGAGAGGGGATTGTGCTGAGCTTGTACACCAAGGTGCAGGAATTTTGGGGAGCACCTCAGGATTCTTCTTTAATACAGATAGTATGCTTGAATTTGAGGATTTGAGAAGGTCTCTAGACACACTTTTGTGAAAGCCAAGGTTCTGCTGGCACTGCAGTGATGTATTCCATGTCTTCCTGGACTCTACTATTTCACCTAGTCCTCGACTCTCCCAGAGTACCAAGTAATGGGCCCAGTCTGGGTAATTTCTATTCTTGGAGACTTCAATGAGACTGTTAATTCTAGCTTCCTGTTGAGGGGTTCAGGTCTTGGGTTGCCTCCCAGGAACTTCATGAGATGATCTGTACTTTTAGTAGAATATCCATCTCTATATTCAGTATTTCTCAAAGTAGGGCATGTCTGATGTGAACAAGAAGGCTCAGCTTTGTCTGGTTCTGATCCAAATGTAAGGAATAGCTGTGAAATAACTTCAGACCCAGAAATGTGCCTAGTCAGATCCTTGCTGTCTGTGAGCTGTGGGCACAGCTCTTCCAAAGAGATGGGAAAAGGAGAAAGTGGGAGGGAACCACAAAGGGGACCCAATTTGTTTGTGTTAATCAGAGATCTACCCACTTTTCTAATTGATTGTTCACTACAAAGTAGCTTGATGCTTCTTTAGCCTGGGAGCTAAATGTAATCAACTTTTGTTTGTTTCTGTAAATTTTTTTTTTCTTTTTGCCCTTAAGGAGATCATTATTTCTATTGTATGAAGATGGTAGCCCAAACATTAAAAGTAATTAGAGCAGATGGCAGTGAATACTTCTATTGTAAAATACACTGATGCTTATAAATGGGTTTTCATTATCTGGCTTCCTTCTTTCCCCTCTGCCACCACATATTCATTTTGTTTCCCTTCAGGTATAAAGGGGAGGAAAAAAATAAAAGGAGGGGAGAAAAGGTTCCCCTGGTATATGAAACTGAGGAGCTGTCAAAGGTTCATAGCAGGGAAAGTGTACTCCCGTGTATTCAATCACTGAAATTAAGTGTTTTCAAAGGCGGTGCAGTCATGGGTCCATTGCATGGGGAAATAACGTACTGTAGTCCATCACTTAAAATGTTAACCTTGTCTCTTACTAGTGACTGGGAACAGAAACACATGCTCTGTGCTCGCTGGTTAAATGGCAGTGTGTCAGCTCTGTGGAAAAGGCTAGCATGTATCTGTCAATCTTCTGATTTGGCTCTATGTGTGTATGTGTGCATTGGCATGTGTGTGTGGCACACACACACACACTTGCTCACACTTTTACTTGCATTTATGTAGTCTTCAGAGAACTGGTTTATTGCTTATTGGAAAATGAGGAGAATCGAACCAGTTTCCAGTATTTCAATGTATATTCTTTACTAAGATGTTTTTGCTTGCCAGTCCCCAAACTCTGTAGTATACTTATTTATTTTTAATTATAGAAAGTTTCATTTTGAACATATTTAAATATTGACACAGTATATAGATGTACTGTACTGAGCATATTACAGGTGCTTTGACAATATCAATCCTTATTTCTGTAGTGACAGTATGAATTGGAACATCCCAGAAGTCAGCAAACTTTTTCTATAAAGATCCAGATAGTAAATAATTTAGATTTTGTGAACAATATAGTCACAAACTCAAAGCAGCTGTAAACAATATGTAAATGAATAGTCAGACCCACGTTCCAATTAAAATGTATTTGTGTAAACAGTGGGTGGACTGGATGTAAGCTGTAGTTTGCTGACCCTGTTATATACTACTGAATATTTTACATGATTCTTTTCTCTGTGGCATGTAAAGAACTTGAAACCTTTTTGCAGTGGGAAAAACAAACATCCCCCTGCATCGGCAGGAAGGTTATAGAGCCGTGCACTCTTTCTTCTTTCAGACCACCACCCTGCCTACCCGCCTTGCTGACCCAGTGGCATTCTACGCATGCTCCTTCCTTAGGTCTTCTTCAGATAGCCTCTGGTTCTCACTCCACTCCTCCTCACACTCCACTTTATCACAGGCACAGTCCCTGATGGCTGGATATAAAATAACTCCTTCCACCCTGGCACTTCTGACACTCTTCACCCTGTTTTTTCTCCTCCTTCCTCCTCCTTCTCCTGCTTCCTCCCCCTTCCTCCTCCTCCTCCTTCCTCCTCCTCCTTCCTCCTCCTCCTTCCTCCTCCTCCTCCTCCTCCTCCTCCTCCTCCTCCTCCCTCCTCCTCCTCCTTCCTCCTCCATCCTCTTCCATCCTCCTCCATCCTCCTCCTTCCTCCTCCTTCTCCTGCTTCTTCCCCCTTCCTCCTCCTCCTCCTTCCTCCTCCTTCCTCCTCCTTCCTCCTCCTTCCTCCTCCTTCCTCCTCCTTCCCCTCCTCCTTCCTCCTCCTTTCTCCTCCTTCCTGTTTCTTCCTCCTCCTTCCTCTTCCGCCTCCTCCTCCTCCTCCTCATCCTCCTCATCTTTCAGAGCACATTATTCATTTTGTATATTTAACTTTATCTTCCTAAAATATAAGCTCCATGAGGTAACGGATTTGTTTTGTTTTGTGTCTACATCAGTCTCTGGTGGGCAATGGGTGTTCCATAAATATTTGTTGAATCTAGGGATCCACCTGCTCCATAGTTCCAGGCAAGAAGGCTGAAGAGAGACTGGGATTATTCACTGGGGTTATTTCTGTTAGGTGCATGCAAAAATGGTTAGCTATTATTAATTGCTAAATTCAAAAAATTGTAAATTCAAAGTGGAGAGGGTACTATGTATGTTTTTCAGTTGAGAAAATTTAGTGATAGTATAAGTAAAATATCTAGCAGTGTACCTGGGACATGAGATGCATGCAAGGATTTGTAGCTATCATTGTCATTATTATTTCTCTGGCAAGTGGAACGATCTTCAAGTTTATAATTCAGAAGAGACATTGTAAGAGGAGATGTGAAGATTCACATGAAAGAAAAGATAAAGAGAGGCTCTGTAAATTTGTTCTGTTTGCAGACTCTAATAGTCCCCTGAAGCTCAAAAGTGTGAAAATAACTTATATGTAAGAAGCATTAAGTTAATACCAATATTTCTTGTGAAATAATGGGGTATAGGATATGTGTAGAACTGAGAGGTAAGCTAGTAAATAGCCTAGTTTTCTAACAGGTACAATGGGTAAATTTGAACTGGGTGCAATTCTGGCAAAAGGTATTGTTGCCATGGCTTTGAGTAGTCAATGTGCCGGATGGTGTGCAAGGACTTTCTTATGTTATCTCATAATCATGAAGGGTGTATAAGCACCAAGAAAAGAAAGTGATCACTTAGAGCCAGCATGAGCTCAGTAAGAACAAATTATGCTAGACTAATTTAATTTCCTTTTTGTTCCCTAAGGAGTTATTAAATTATAGGTCAGGGGCTCTATTTGTAATCCTGGATTTGTGGATAGTTGACTTTTGTAAAATAAGCATTTTTTGTTTCTTAATCAGCTGAAATAATCTCAGCCCATGTTAATTTATCTGCAGTGTTCAGATTAAAAAAGAAGAAGAAGAAGAAAAGGGGATTAATAAACTGGATTTTACCTATAAGGCAGTCTCCACCTGGGTCAGGCAGCTAATCTGTTGAACTCTCATGGTGCCTTGTTTATCCCTTTAGTTATTACACTTTATATTAATTGTATGGCTATTTGTCTTTTTCTCAATGATAATATGAGAACCTTAAGAAGAAGGATAAGGTCACATGTACCTGGAAGAGATGACTTCACATCAGGTCATATGTAAAAGGTTTGGGATTTTAATTGGGTAACCAGTTTAATATCACCCAACATAATAATACAATTATTAAAATAGCCAAGACTATTAGTTGGGAAAGCAAATGTTATTTAATAAATGATGTGAAGAAAGTTAATTATTTGGGGGGGAACAAAGAAAAATGGGAAACTTCTCACCAACATAAATTCCAAATTCTTTGAGGCTTAACATACAGATATAAAACCGTACAAATCAAGAACACATAAATGATGTTTATGTCAGAATGAAAGAAGGGTGTCCTATACATAAAATAAGAGGACGTCATGAGAGAAAATAGAAATAAATTTGTTTTTATAAAAATTAAAAATATTTCTATGTGAAAGAGCATTGAAAAAAATTTGCAGCTTGAATTTTTTTTAATGTTTATGTATTTTTGAGAAAGAGAGACAGAGCATGAGTGGGGGAGGAGCTGAGAGAAAGAGAGGTAGACACAGAATTTGAAGCAGGCCCCAGGCTCTGAGGTGTCAGCATAGAGCCCCACGTGGAGCTCGAACTCACGAACCGCGAGATCATGACCTGAGCTGAAGTCAGATGCTTAATTGATTCAGCCACCCAGGTGCCCCCCAAATTTGTGGCTTTATATCTGATAATTTCAGTTATTAAAATGATAATTTACATGATGGCATAGTTATGGGCGCTGGGGTGTCTCAGTCGGTTAAGCATCTGACTTTAGCTTAGATAATGATCGCGTAGTTTGTGAGTTCAAGCCCTGCGTTGGGCTCTGGGCTGACAGCTCAGAGCCTGGAGCCTGCTTCGGATTCTGTGTCTTCCTCTCTCTCTGCCCCTCCCCCGCTCATGCACTGATTCTCTCTCTCTCAAAAATAAATAAACATTAAAAAAGTTAAATGATGGCATAGTGATTAGGAGCCCTAATGAGAGCTGACCATTCATTCAAATATATTTTTGGGGTGCCTAGTACATACCAGGCATTGGAGGAACTGGGGATATAGCAGAAACTCAAGAAGCTCTTGTGAAGCTTACATTTTGTTGGTGGTTGGCAGAGTATAAACAGATATACATGTTTCAGTGATAATAAATACTTTTGAGAAAATGAAGAAGGGTCAGCGGTGGAGAGAATGTTGGTCACAGGGACCTGTTTTGTCCTATTTCCAAAGCTTGCATGCTCAAGAAGGCATTCTGGTAAGGTGTCAGAACAGTTCTTCCTTGTCTTTGTCATCCAGGAGACACTGACTGGAGAGATTTCCCTCCTCTGTCTCCTCCAGCACCCCAGCTTAGCACATTTGCTCACAGATAGGTCTCTGCTCTGCTTGGTGCTCAAGCTTGCTGATCAATGACTTCTTTCAAGATGACTCTGGTGGTGTTGCAAGTACATTTAAGGTGACATGTAAGATTTGCAGACACTGCACATTTCCCGAAGTTCAGAGAAGTGCTGACATGCTGCAAGAAGAAAACAAATTGCATAAGCTTCCTAGCTGAGGCAGGGAAGTTTGTGCCTATATATATGTGTGTGTGTGTGTGTGTGTGTGTGTGTGTGTGTGTGTGTGTATGTGTGTGTATGTGTGTATATATATGTATATATACACACATACACACACGCACACATGCACATATATATATGTAGGCATAAACTTATATGTATATATTTTATTTTTTGGTTTATTTTGGGTTATATGGGCTGAGGTAAAAGATGAAGGTGAATTCTGGATAGTTCTTAAATCTCTATTTCCACCTCCACCCTATAGGCCTGTGAGGAAAAAATTTTTTTAAGTGGATATTAACATTTATTTATTTTTGACAGAGAGACAGAGCGTGAGTGGGGGAAAGGCAGAGAAAGAGAGGGAGACACAGAATCCAAAGCAGGCTCCAGGCTCTGAGCTGTCAGCACAGAGCCCAACGTGGGGCTCGAACTCACCAGCGGTGAGATCATGACCTGGGCTGAAGTTGGACGTTTAACCGACTGAGCCACCCAGGCACCCCGGAAATGGTTTTGTTCATTTGCAGGATGGAAATGAGTGATTGGCTTATCTCAAAGAAGAAAACTAAAGCTAATGGCTGAGCATGTCAGGAACAATAGTGGAAGAAACTTATTATATTAGGTGGAGGTGAAAACTGCTTTGACCAATAGGCGGAGCTGGTGACACAAAACGTGGTTTTCACCAAAAACGCCGTGTTGGCATCAATTCAGAGACTTTCAGATATATTGACAAGATGTCTTTTAAAATGCCCTTAGCAGGGACACCTGGGTGGCTCAGTTGGTTAAGACTCCGATTCTTGATTTTGGCTCAGGTCATGATCCTGTAGTTAGTGGGACTGAGCCCCATGTCGGGCTCTGGGCTGGTGGCATAGTGGAGCTCGCTTGGGATTCTCCTTTCTGTCTCTGCTCCTCCCCTGCTCTCACTCTCTCTCTCAAAAATAAAGAAACGTTTTTAAATGCTCTTAGAATTCTTTTTTGCTAGATTGGATCAAAGTGATAGTGATTAGAAAGTGTGCCAGTCTCACGGTTTAATGGAGTGTTGCCCTGGTAGTCACAGGGCTGCCACTGACATGGGGAATGACACTACCAGTGTGTCGCCTCTGAAAATGTCAAGAGCTAAAATTGTGTGTTTGTAATTACGGGTTCACTGACAACTTGCAATTATGGCGATACATTTCTACTTCCCCAGGTAGCTGGTACATAGTTGAAGTTGCATTAATTTTTAATTTTATTTTATTATTTCTTTTATTTGAGAGAGGGAGAGCAATCAGGGAAGAGGTGGAGAGAGAGAGGGAGGGAGAGAGAGAAAGAGAGAGAGAGGATCTTAAGCTGGTTCCATGCTCAGCACAGACCTTGATGCGGGGCTTAGAGTTTGATGCAGGGCTCAATCCAAGATTCCACAGCCCTTGGATCATGACCTGGGATCATGAGTCAGAAGCTCAACTGACTGAACCACCCAGGTGCCCCGAGGCTGCATTAACTCTTTAGAGCTTTTAGTATTTAGTCACTGTTTTGTACTGTACCATGAATCATCAACAAAAATTTATACATCTCAAGGTACCATTATTATATTAAAGAGTAGTTTGGCACAAGGAAGCTTAAGTCTCTTGAAACATAATGCTTAGCATTTATGTTCATTTGAGGTATACCACACTAAGTAGAGAAACTGAAGGTAAATGAAAAAAAATGACAAAAGGTTTCACAGGGAGAAGGGAATCTAAGTCTTGGGTTTTGATTTAGATACACTCATCATCATTCGGTTTAAGTTTGAATAGAGCTTGAAAATGCAGAAAGGATTGTGAAAGAATGTGAGTGAAACCCAATGGATGCCAAACCCATGGGGTACAGATTTTTAAGTATTTTAGTTTCCACCTATTTGTTTAACTATTGTATCAGGAAGGTGGTTGCACTCATGTGCATGTGTATTTATGTGTGTGTATAACATCTGTAAATGCATGTATGGGATTAGGAGTTCACTTAGAAATGATTCACTTGGGAAATTATCCCCTCGAGTTCCATTGAGCACTTACTATGTCAGATACTTTTTAGGGGTGGGGCAATACGCAAAGTCTTTGCTTTCATTTGAGTAAGCTCAATAGATGATAAATACACATGGAATTAAAGCTCTCACACCAGAATTAAATAGTGTTGGGGAGAGGGAGTTATTGGAGGTGCTATTTTATTAAGGAGGTAGGGTAGGAGGTGTTATTTGCTCAGAGTCCTGAATGAAGTAGGAGAGTGAGCCAGCAGAGATTTTGAGGAAGAGTGTTCGAGGAGAGTCCAAGGTGAGTGAAATGGCCTGAATTGGGAGCTTTCTCTGTATCAATTCCATCTGTTTTTACCACTGTGGCCTTTGACACATCATTTAAACTCTTTGAGCCTTTGTTTCCTCAACTGTGAGGAGGAAATAACAATATTTAACCTTTCCACTTGCCAAGTTGGGGTTTAGTGTAGCAATTTTTGAAGGTTGCCAGGCCAGGCCAAGATGTTATAACACATGGAAGGTAGCTAATGTATGTATATACAGGGTCTTCAGAGCAAGACAGAAAGTTATCTTAAAGGTTCACTTAGAGGTAGATAACAGATATCAGTGATAATTGGAAGTATTATGATGTTCTCAAATTAATTAATGCAAGAGACCATGGAATTGCTTTCCTTTGACTCCCTCACATACCTAATTAATGTTTAATTGTTCCAGATCTTTCCACTGTCAAAGTCATGAGCCTCTTTTTCTTGTTGTTCTGTAGGTGGGGTATAGATCTGACCACTAGGTTAATGTCTCAGGAAGAGTTATGTTGTTGAATCCTTCAAACTCATTAGAGCTCATCCACACCCCAATCTTGTCCAGCTTGCTGGCCTTCCTTAAGACCCTGTGCTTCAGGGACTAGTTTGAAGGAAGTGTCCAGGTTCCTTTTTGGGATGTATCTTTCTTCCCTCTAGCCCTTGCCCTGAATTCATCCTCAAACTTTGATGCAGAAGTGGTTTTTGAGGGATCATTAAAATGATGGTTCCCTGGGCCCTACCTCCTAAGCTTCTGATTCCATCATGGTGGCACTGAGGGACTCTCTAACTCAAACTGTTCTAAGCTGAGAAACTCCCTTTAAAATGAAGAAATAGGATTTCTCTAGAGTTTTTCCATTTCTGATCTTCTAGGAACCTAGTTAGGCTTATTCAAAAGTTCTTTTAGAGTGGACTTCCAGCCAATGTGACCAATAATCTAGTTCATCTTCTCTACAGTTGACTTTACTGTCTTTATTCAGTTTAGCCTCTCCCACCTTTTCACCACTTTATTCCATTTCAGTTTCCTCCTATTCACCTCCCTCTCCCTTTTTTAGATTTGATGGAAATGAATTAAGGGATTCTAAGAACATATAATGTATAGCCTGTAAGGACCACTTTGTGTAATTTTACTTCCCTTTGCCTAACTTCAGTGTGAAATCAGTAAAGAGCTAAAATTCTTTCACACTTTCTGAGTCTACAGATGGCCATTATGGGGATATAGTTCATACGACTTACAAAGATGCTCATGTATAGCCCCTTCTTTTCATGGTGCTAGTGCTGCTTATCCATCTCTTAAATTGGGAGGACTCATGAACTTTTTTCTCCTTTGTAGGTGTAGAGAATAAAAAAAAACACTGCTTCTCCTTATCCCAAAGGCTTGTAGGCAATTGGGTTGGGTATACAACTCAAGACTATTGAGTTGGGGGGTCAGTACACTCTCCTGGAAAACCTATTGGCTATTCTGGCTACACACTTTTCCATTTTCTCTCTCAGAAATACTCCAGGGTACTATTCTCTGTGTAGGTGTAGTTATTGGTATTATAAACATGCCTTCCCTTCTTAATGATCTTCTCCCATCTGCTTCTAACACCTCACAAGAGGACTTTCTAGGCAGTTCTTTTATAGGAACCCAAGCTTCATATTGGTGAGAATCTGGGTGGGAAGAAGTGTGTGGAAAGAGACAGACACATGTATGTACTACCTCGAGGGAAATACCTTCTCTATTCTGATTTTATTTTACTTATAATTATAGTCCCATAACTGCACAAGATATTTAGACATGTTCTTGGCCTCTTACATGAGCTGAATACTGCTTTCTGTGTTTTTTTACATTCCTTTTTTGAAAAACATGTGACTTCAGTGTGACCATAAATTAAAGGAAAGCCAACAGTTCTGTGAGGGAGACTGGAGTCTGAGTGGGAAGGGGGTGTTTCTTTATCTGGGCCCCTCTCAGCCTCGCTCCCTGCCCATCACTCACTCAAGCTATCCTCTGAAGTCAGTGGGCATTTCATTTATGCATTTTGTTTCCAGCACTGATGCACTAGGCATAGAGGGAAAGGCAACAACAATATCAAAAAGAGACAGAGTGGGAGGCTGGACTTGGAAAGAGGAATGTTCCTATAAAACAAGGACCCTTGGCAGTAGAGCCAATGAAAAATGATACCAATTACATAAAGCAAAATGCCACCCATCAAGCAGAACATTTTAATTCTCTCGATTCCAGGATATTTATGACTTTTTGTTCAAGACTCAATACATGTCTATAAAAATAAAAAATGGGATCGACCCTTCTATTCAGTAGAAAGGGACTTGTCCTGGAGAAAAATAAAAGGTAAGAAAACATGAGCAGCACCACATTGTTGGAGAATTCCAGTGGCCAACACAGAGACATTTCAAGTGTAACTTTGCCCCTTCTGTATTTATCCCTTTTTGAGTTAGTCAAGAGAGGGTGACTAATTTTATTGAGACGTTTAACGTTACATGCAAATTAATTTTAGTTTAAGAGATTTCCATTTAGATTGATCCTCCATACTATTATGCTTTAAACCAAACAAAATAAAACATTAAAACTGTTTTCCAGGGCAACTTTTCCTTTCAGTTCTGCCTGAGATGGTCAAGGTCTTACAGTTGGTTTCCTGAGAGAGTGCCACAAGATGGCGACAATGTCACAGTGGAGAATGGCCAATTGCTACTGCTTGACACCAACACAAGCATCCTCAGCTTCCTGCACGTTAAAGGTTTGTGGAGTTTGGAGATCAGTGGTGGCATTACCATATATAATTCTTTCATTTTGGGGGCAGGAGGGAGGGGAACTTTTTGGATAAGTTCCAACACTTGGTTGAGAATTTATTCTGGGAACAAATTGAGATTTTAATGTAAAAGGAAGAAGTGGTCAGAGTGTTCAAAATGAAGGCCCTTTCTTTGGACTCTTATAAGCACAGAGCTTAATTATTTTATTTTTTCAAATAAAAGAAGGTTAATAATGTTACCAAAGAATATGCTTCTTTATTCAGGCACTTTGTAGTCATGCTTGTCCAGGGAAGCCCCCACAATATAGCAAAATGCTCTGAAAGTGGTTAATGTTGCTGCCTTTGAAATTCCCTGCCAAGAAAGCAATGTCTTCCTGCTCTTACCCTGTTGTGGTTTTGACTTCCTGGTCCCCTGGAAAGTCATATAAATAGGCTTCCTTATTGAAAATCTGGCCACATAGCTCTAGGGTCTGGGAAGTTGGATGAGAATTCAAATTTCAACTTCTCCACCACATCACCAAATGACTAAGTCACTTATTTCACCTCTTGGAGCATTTGTTTCCTTATCTGTTAAATGAGAATAAAAATCATTGCCTACTTCAGTGGCTGATAATAAGGAATGGTTATCAAAGTGGCTGTCTTCATTGGCAAATGAAAATAGCTTTGGAAATGTGATTAGTTATGGGTAGCTATAAAACTCTGCACTAAAACATTACTCTTTATAAAAAATATGTTTAACACTTACAAGGGCATTTGTTCTTGTTAAAGTAAGAGCATGGGGGAAAATAAAGGGAAAATAAAATATTCTGAAGGGGATAAACTAATGTAATATGGATATCTGTCTCTTATGGATGGAATCAGGTTTCTGATTAGGCATTTTACATTCTATATTTTGGAAGGGGTGTGTGTGTGTGTTTCTGATATCAAGGAAGAAGTGTTCAGGCAAATCAGTTAATTTGTATCCTTTAGGAAAAATTGTCTGTCAGCTTAGGTTATTGACCTGTCTTTGTGTGTGTGTGTGTGTGTGTGTGTGTGTGTGTGTGTGTGTGTGTGGTGTGTGTGTGTGTGTGTGTGTGTGTGTGTGTGTGTGTATGACCAGTGGCTTTGGGGAATGCTGACTTATTGATGGACATCAACTACCTAAGGACTAGCAGTGACAAAGGAAAATTTTAGACTTATAATCTCAGGTTAAAAATGTTCTTTGTAGGGGCTCCTTGGTGGCTCAGTCACTTAAGCATCCAACTTTGACTCAGATCATGATCTCACGGTTCGTGAGTTTGAGCTCTGCATCAGGTTTTGCTCTGATAACATGGATCCTGTATATGTCTGTCTGTCTCTCAAAAATAAATAAACATTTAAAAAATGTTCTTTGTAGACCTTTAACCAGGAGTCAAATGCTGCTGAAGGATGAGATGACCTTTAGGCTCTCAAGGGTCTTTGCCTTATATTGATATTATTTGAGAGAACTTTTCCAGCTAAAAGTCTAGATCAACTGAGTCTCTGGATGTCCCATTAGTTCCAGGTAATTGTTCAATCAAGCAATGGTGCGATAGGGCCAGAGACTGAAGATGGAGAAGAGGCATCAGAAAGTAAAGGGTAAGAGAAAGGCAGTGGCATGAGGAATATACACTTGATTTCTTACTTTTGGAGAGTTCAACATCTGAATAATGCAAATATTTGTCTCGACCTGTCACCTTTTAAAAGTGGCTTTTATTAATACTCCTGGTCCAGGCAATATATTTCAATCTGAATTTACTTGGAATAAGTGAGCTAGATTTAGAGGAGTAAACTCTTATCCTGTGGAGAGGGAGAGTGAGTTATCTGAAGGATCCCCTCTTTTCTCCTGGAGAGTAGGGCCATTGGTAGGAATGTGAGGGTAAGTAGCGGACACTGGTTTCTGTACAAGTAGGTACGGGAGTTGTTGGCAGAGAGCAGGGTTGCCTGGAATGAAACTGAGATTTTTATCATACATAGATGGGTCATAGCTTCTAGAAAGAATGATAACAGGGAAGCCACACAGATCAAATTTGATTCAACCATGCCTTCTGGATACTTGTTAAGTGGCCTAGGAATTTGTATGAGGTATGAGAAAAAGTGAAGACTAATACTTAACATGAATAAATGTGCATTATCACTAGAGAAGCTAATTAGGGAGAAAATACAAAAGAGTAAAATTTCTTTTTTTTTTAATTTTTTTTACATTTTTATTTATTTTTGAGAGAGAGAGAGAGAGAGAGAGAGAGAGAGAGAGAGAGGCACAAGGGGGGAGGGGCAGAGAGAGAATGAGACACAGAATCCGAAGCAGGCTCCAGGCTCTAAGCTGTCAGCACAGAGCCTGATGTGGGGCTCAAACTCACAAACTGTGAGATCATGACCTGAGCTGAAGTCAGATGCTTAACCGACTGAGCCACCTAGCCACCTCAAAAGTGTAAAATTTCTAATTCTAATATGTGTTGCAAGCATTAAGGCAGAATACTCCAGAGGAGTGGGTATCAAGAATGTAAGATTAGGATTGGGTGGTAGGAGGTGAAGACCCTATCATTTATGTCTGAGATAAGTTTTGACCATTCATATACACAGAGAATCCATCTTGCTTATTGGAACTGTTCATGTTCAGTGACTCAGGCTCCAAACCTTGGAAACATCCTAGACTTATTTCTGTTTCTCACATCCCATGACCAATCCATCAGTGAATCTTGTCTGGACCTTTGACTTGTGTCTCATAGATCAACACATCCATTGGTACCAATCTAGTTCTAAGCAACATAATTTTTGGCTGGGACCATTTCAAATGGCCCTGTAATCGATTCCCCTGTTTCTGATTCTTTGTCTTCCTTAGTAGCAGACCCCCCATTTTTGTTTGGGGCAACAAAGTATCCAGCCAAAATGCTACATTTCCTGGCCTCCATTTTAGTTAGACATAGCCTTGTGGCTTAGAGACAATCAAGGAGATATAAGGGGAGGTGTGGTACAGGGTATCTGGAAAGTTCCTAAAGTAGAGTTGACCCATTAGGATGCATGCCCTATTTGTCCTTGCTTCTTCCTCTTCTTTGCTTCTTGGAATGTAAATATAATAGCTACATTTTCAGCTGCCATCTTGGACAATGAGGTGATTCATTCAGAATGGGGAAGCAGAAAGATGGAAGAAACTCAGGATCCTGATGGTTTTGGAGTTGCCAGTAGTAACACTGCAACTGGGACTGTTCACCTCTGAAGTTATTTCATGATTGAAGAAAAAGACTTCATGTGTTTAAGTCATTGGTGTTTGACTCTTATGCCATATGCTAAAGTAACCCCCCAATAGTTTATTGTACACATCCTTTAAAAATATGTCAGGTCTTGTACTTCTTTCCTCTAACACCCTCCAGTGTCTTTCTTCTCATTTCATTAGGAATAATCTAAACTTAACCGTTATCAAACTTCTGGCCCCTTCATTGACTGGTCTTCCTCATTCATTCTGTTTCAGCTCTTCTATAAACATACCAGGTGTACACATACCTCACGCCTTTGCCCAAAATGTCTTTTGCCTGGAATACTCTTCCTCCAGGTATGCATGTGGCTGGCTCACTTATTTTGTTTGTTCTCTGAGACAATATCAACTTATTAGAGAGGCCTTGATGGTCATCTTTTCAGAAATTGCAACCACTTCTTACTATTCTCTTTCCTTTTATTTTGCTTTACCTTCTTCATAACAATTTATCCTCACATATTATAAATTTCCTTGTTGGTTCATAGTCTGCTTCCTCTGCTAGCATAACCTCCAAAAGGCAAATGACTTCACCAATCTATTTACTACTGTCTCTTCAGTGTGTAGGATACTGAGTATGTGTTGATGGTTGAATGAAACCATGTGCTTATGGTTGATGGACAGCTAAAATGATGCAGAGTTCAGATCCCGTATGAAATTTAAAAAGCATAATTTTTAAACTCTTGCTTTCTTAATTATCACTTTTCCTAACTTTTATTGTCTTTAGTTGTTCTTACATATATAGGTATATACGTATGCATAGGTACATATGTAAACACACATGTATATATGCACACATATATACACATAAATACATATATTTACATACATATACCTATATATAAGTGTATGCCACTGTGAATTGTGAGAAATACAAAATCCATTGGTAAGTTATTTTTCTGTTTCTAAAAGGCATTCGGAACTGGTAAAGGACTCCAACTCTCAAAAATCTGGTTGCTAGTATTGCTCTAAACCTATAATATCTTCTCTTGACTATACAGTGTGTGAAAGTACTTGAGGGATAATAAAAAGTTTATTCAAATATAAGATTGAATCATCATCATCAACAGTAATTCAGTCTCTGAATCTCTGTTACTCTCTTTTCCCTTTTTAAAAAATGTTAATTTATTTTGAGAGAGAGAGCCAGACACCCAAGTGGGGGAGGGATAGAGAGAGAGGGAGAGAGAGAGAAAGTCCCAAGCAGGCTCCACACTGTCAGTGTATAGCCCGACACAAAGCTCGATCCCACAAACCGTGAGATCATGACCTGGGTCGAAATCAAGAGTTAGACGCTTAACTGACTGAACCATCTCAGCACCCCTGTCTCTCTTTCTCATACCCATTCATGGTATCACAAAAATAGCTGAGTGGAGTTTTCTTTCGGTTTCTGATATCATCTATGGGCCAAGATAAAGCATGAAAAGTTTCAAGCCAGAAATAATCTTTTCAAAAGATTTTAAAAAAAAGTATCACTGGTGGAGGCACTTTCTCCTCCATTCCCACATTACAAAGGTGACATTCTACGTGAAGAATATATATACTTTAAGAAAAGGATTAGTGTTACATAAAAGTGAAATTAGATCACCTAACGACTATATTTAGAACTACTTTATGAAAATATTGCATCTTCTATGTTATTTTTCCATACATGGAAGCCAGCATTCTAATATGTAGAAGACTAGGTAGGCCCCTACAACAGGAAAACTAATACAGTACCTCTACATATGGCCCTCAAGAGTCTTGAATTCTCTGTGCCTTCCTTGTATTTCCATCTGTAAAATAGAATTGATAGTCTTTTCTTATTAGTACAACTTAGAGAGGAAGATTATACATTTCTTTGAGGCAAAATTTTAGCCATTATTTATGATGCTATATGTACTGATTCCTGAACTTTATTAAAAAGTGGCACATTATTTTTGTGACCATAAGAGTGTAAGCTATATTTATTATATTTTGAGTTAATTAACAAAATATTCAGAACTTTCATTTACTTACCATCTCTACTTCTCCCTTCCATTTCTCCCTCTTTTTTAGATTGATTTTTAGGAGCTACTATTAAACACAAAAGAGAATTAACCCAATCAATTAATACTAATGAGCTGGGATGGAAATAGGCATATTGCCTTGATTTAATTAATTATATTTTTTGTTCTTTTATGTTAAGATGCCCGACGGCCATAAGCATCGCTGAATTAAAATTTATTATTTTATCCCAAGTAATTATGATTAGCCATAATAACAAAGGAGGGATGTTACCCTCTTGTCAGAGCCGTTATGCATCCTGGACAAGGATCTTGAGTTTGCAGTCTCTAGTTGGAGAAACATTCATATTTTCTGAATGAAGCAATGAATTTCTCTCACTTCTGATGGCCAGGCAGTTTGACATAAAGTGGCCTAGAAATAATGATTAAGAAAGGGTCAATGGGGGAATGAACTCTAGAAACCCATCTTCCCTTGGTTTTGGGCTTTCAGAAGGAAGACATTTCAGTTTCTTCCTACTTACAATGCCATCCCTTTAAAATGCTTGAGCAGAAACTTATTTCTAGTCTCTGTTGCTGCTTAATAGTGCACTGGTCTCCTTTAATGTGATTTTCTATTTCTTGGTCTACTGGTGTATACCAAAGCAGTTAAATGCTTAGCAGGCTTTTGGGCCAGAGAAAGCAGTCTGAATCTGGTTTTTGCTTCTTACTAGTCCTGTGACCTTGGGCAAGTTGCATAACCTCCATAAACCTCACATTTCTCCTCATTAGGGTCATGGCTGTTATAATGACAGCAACAGTAACAATGATGACTATCATTTACTTGTTTGCTATTGTGTGGCAAGTCTACAAAGTATTGTGCAACTCAGATGGGTGTTTTGAATGTTACATGAGGGAATGTTTGTAAAGCCCTCAGCACAGGGCTTGGTCCAGAGTAAATACCCAATTAATAGTTTTTGTTTTGTTTTGTTTTATTTTGTTTTCCGGACTGATGGGGATAACAGAAGAGATGGCTGAAATATCAGGCCTAAGTTGCAATTTTATTTACAGATAGTGGCTGCTTCTATATACAAAGCAAACTGGATTACTGAAAGAATTAGCTTGGTAATAAGGACGTTGTATTGCTTTTGCCTCTGTTATCTTCAGAATACATGTTGAAGTGCTTTTCTTTCTATGGCAGGAGAGGGAAAGATACAGAGATGGCAGGAGCAGAGTCTGTCCATTTGGTTGTCTCCATTTTCCTTGTTATTTTGACTTAATGGAAGTGTGTTTTTCTGGTGCTGTTCAGAATATGGTCTTGTTTTCTCTGATTTTTTGTGGTCTACAGTTCTGAAGGTACTGAGATCTCTTTAGTATATTTGGGATTTCTGTGGTATGCAAATGAATATTCTTGGCTCGTTGAGATGAGCTATCTTCTCTTGATCCACTATCAAGTTCTTTGCGGAATTTCTTCATCCCTGGAAAGGATTTGAGGATTTCAGAGTGAGGTGTTTGGTGCTGTACCCAGCACAGCCTTTTTTTAATCCTCAGGATTCTACACTTTCTTCCTTGTGGTTAGCACCCAATCAGCCTCAGTTTCACTAGGTGCGGGCTTCGGGTAATGCTTTACCAGTGTTGTGATCTGGGAATGCCATGAGGCAGGACTGCCCTGGGACATAGCTTGTGGTTTCCGTGTGCATTCGGTCTCTGTGAGTCACTGGGCAGATTACCCAGTGCCCATAATTTCGACCTCACAGATATCAGCATGGATTTAAAATCTAACCGCAGGCAGGCTGGAGTTTTGATAAAAATGAAATATTCTGCATTAATATTTCCTTCTTTCTTAAGTATATAATATATTGGTCAACATGAGAAGGTTATTTGGGCTGGTAAAATTTGTTACAAATTGGTATGTTTAAAGTAATTAAAAGTTGGTGGAAAAAGGAGATTGACTCTTCTCCCAGCTGAAACATAGCTACTCTTCAAGGCAGGGGATGGGATAATTATGTGCACACAGCGCAGCAAGTTTGACTTATTGCAGTTTGGTCAGGAAACCGAGGGCCTGAGTTCAAATTTGAGGGAGCCACAGATTCTCCTTTAGCTTTGAGTAGGGTGCTGGTCCTCAAATCAATGCAGAAAATGGAATTGATGGTGACTCTTTTCCCTTTGTTAGGAGGGAAGTGCAATAAAAGAGTTAATGTGCTTTCTTCCCACTTTTCCAATCATGGTGCTCCAGAATGGGCTGAGTTTTGCAGTAGTCAAAAGAGGAAGCCTCGTGAAGATGTCAGCATCCAGAAAGAAATAATCTGACATTTTTAGGTTTTTTAAAAAAATGTTTTATTTATCTTTTTTTTTTTTAATTTTTTTTTTCAACGTTTATTTATTTTTGGGACAGAGAGAGACAGAGCATGAACGGGGGAGGGGCAGAGAGAGAGGGAGACACAGAACCGGAAACAGGCTCCAGGCTCTGAGCCATCAGCCCAGAGCCTGACGCGGGGCTCGAACTCACGGACCGCGAGATCGTGACCTGGCTGAAGTCGGACGCTCAACCAGCTGAGCCACCCAGGCACCCCAGACAGACCTGCCTTTTTGAAACCCACCCTGAATCCCCTTTACCTTGTGTGTCTCCATATGTTAGTCTTTTGCTGGTGACTACATATTTAATATCAGGGTGTGTTTTTTAATTCCCTCTACCTTTGGAGAATGGGTGATATAGGTTATACACCTAAGGAAGTAGGATCCAGGTCTGTTTTTGCTCACCATTGTATAGAGAGAACATTACATCTTCAGGCACATAGTAGGTATTCAAATAATTGTTGAATGAGTGAACTAATGAATGAATTTCTGACCTAAAGAGGCAGATTAATGTCAGTTGTGGATTTCTCTGTAATCAGAGTCCTTCCTGGTATTCTCAAATGTTAGTGGATTAGTCCAGACAGTGACCAATTTCATTTACTATTTGTGTATCAGGAGATCAGAGACAAAGGCTTTTTACTGTGGGGGACACTTGGCTCTGAAACCCCTTATTTTTCCCAATCAGACAATGACTTACATTATTTACCTCCAGCGAACAGTCCCAGACACGCTTGATTAGCCTTAAATGAAAGATAAGCCATAGCTATGAGAAAGGACATGCTTTCAATAGATGGGCAGACAGACAGATAGATAGATATTAAACAATTTACAGTTTTATGTCTTGACAACTTGAATGTTGTAACATGAAAAATGCTATCGAAAAGGGACCAGTCCCTTCCTAGCACAGAAGCTGTAATATTTTCAGTAATGAAAGATAAATATTTCAAACTTTCTTACTTAAAAGCCTTCACTGACTTTCCATTAGCCTTTAAAATCAAGCCTAAACTCCTTAATATGGCTTATAGGGTCCTTCAGGGTTTGATCTCTACTTACCTCTTTAAAAAAAAATTTTTTTTTTAAATGTTTATTCATCTTTGAGAGACAGAGTGTGAGCAGGGGAGGAGTAGAGAGAGAAGGAGACATAGAATCTGAAACAGGCTCCAGGCTCTGAGCTGTCCGCACAGAGCCCAACACAGGGCTTGAACCTACGAATCATGAGATCATGACCTGAGCTGAAGTCAGATGCTTTACCAACTGAGCCACTCAGACACCCATCTCCTTAAGTGTTTACCTCATTTTTTTGATTAATGTTTTCCATATCCTCTTTATCAAGGTCAAAAGCAGAACTGGAAATCTGGGATGCTTATGTACCCAGGATTCTTACACATATAAAAATCAGAGACTAAGCATTTCATTACTTTTATTTCTCATGTACTGTAATATTCCTGAGGGTCAGGAAAAGGTACGAGTTATCATTTTTTAAATAAATAAATACTATGAGGAAACAACTGTGATCTTTCACTTGTGAAGTTATTATGCTATAGCCAAATTATGTTCACAATAGTCAGAGAACAATTAGACCTGGAACCTTTTGAACTGCTTCGAGAAATGTATCAAGTTGGAAGGCTATTAAAAAATGTGATTGGGGGTGCCTGTGTGGCTCACTCGGTTAAGCATCTGATTTCAGCTCAGGTAATGGTGTCACGGGTCATGGGTTCGAGCCCCGAGTCGGGCTCTGTACTGACAGCTGGGAGTCTGGAGACTGTTTCAGATTCTGTGTCTCCCTCTCTCTCTGCCCCTACCCCACTTGTGCTCTGTTTCTCTCAAAAATAAATAAATATTAAAAAAAAATGTGAATGAGTCCATGCTAATTGAATGTTGATAGAGAGAAGGAAGGAGATCATTTGAATGAATGAGTTACTTGGTAGCTAGAGAGATTTTTTTTATCTGCTTGGTATAGACTTTAAAGAAAAGATCGGTTTTTGTTGTTTTGTGTGATTGTGGATTGTTCTTTTTTTGTTCCCCTGGTCTTTTCATTTCCTGCTTACAAACAGCTTCCTCCCCACCACCCTGAGATTTTAAGTGACTTTTAGAAATCCATGGAACAGCTGAGGGACTTGACTACTTAAATGCCAGAAGCTGTGTTGGAAAAAGGAAGTGATGCTTTTTGGGAGATAGAAAGGAACCAAGGTTTAGTTAAGTAGCAATTGATGATAGTAGCTATAATGACGAAGGCATTTATTTGTATCTGTGTTTTGGTTCCTTTGAATATTTCTAGTAGTTTCTTTCCCACGAATATGTTTACAACTTATAGTTAGTGTAGAGTTAATTAATTTATAAAGTTAACTTAATGAGTTTTATGTTTCAGAGCAAAAAGTAAAAACTGATTGACAATCTTTATCTTTCTCAATTATCTGTAAAATTGGCCAATTCACTAAAACCAGGGTGTTTCTATTTACCGGGGGCAATTAAACTTCACCTGACCTTGTGGATGTAGAGACTGTATTTTTTGCATTTTTTTTTAATGTCAGCACCTAGCAGAAAGGGTGGAAAATAACAGCAAATGTTGGATGAATGAAGAAGTGAATTAATTTGCAATACCAGCCTTGTAGTTTTCAACCGATTTTAGATGAGAGTATACAGCATAAGAATATGGACACCTAGAGCAATGGCTTAATTTACCTAGAGCAGTAGTTCTCAAAGTGTGGTCCCTGATCAACATCAGTATCATGTGGGAACTTGCTAGAAATGCAAATTTTGGGGCCCCATAGCAAATCAGCTTTGGGTATGAGACCTGCCAATCTGTGTTTGGAGACCTCCAGGTGACTTCGATGCATGTTCAAGTTTGAGAACTACTAGGCTAAAGCAGTAAAGGGAGCCATATAGAATTGTCAGGACTGGAAGCCAATGAATATAGCCCTGCTAATCTTTTCCCAAAGGCTATGCGACCCTTTGCAAAGAACAGTGAAAACTTGGCTGGCCACATTGCAAGGGCCAATCCTGAGCATGGCATTCTTCATTGCATGCGGTTCTCTATCCTGCCAGGGAAATCAGAGCTGATGAAAATGATTTCTCCCAATGGCCATAGTGTGTGGCTCTGAGTCGGTGATTTTATTTCAGATATTCCCCCCACCCCACCCCCACCCCCACCCCCCAGTCTTCATTGCCAGTTTGACAGTAATACTGGGCTAATTAAGGAATTAGCACGTGGCATCCATTTCAGAGAGGTGTGTGATTCTTTTCCTGCACCCTGAGAACATCTTTTGCCCATACTTTTGAGTTCATATTTTCTTTTTGTAATCAGGCAGAGACATTACAATTAAAATACCGTTAAAGTGATTCTGGCAAGTATTGCAATAAGCATGTTTTTTAATTAAAGGAAGAACGGGGGGATGCATAAGCAGCATCAGCTAAAGGGGAAATTTTCATTCGATATCTATTTTAATTGAAATGAAAAAAAAAAAAAAACCATTAGGAAAAGCAGCAGCAGCAGCAGCCCGTGCCTGTGTGTGTGTGGCTTGCTCCCAGGTTGCTAGGTTTAGGTGTTCTGTGCTTGATTAATTAGTAACCAGCCCGAGAGTCCATTCCCTTCGCCCCCAATCCTTAAAGCCTGATTTATGCCTCACATCCCCCATGAATATGTGAGGGCTCAGGCATCTATTTCCTGAGCTGCTAGTGGATAGGATTATGGAGCGTGCACTGAGCTCTTGGGGGCTCTCGTTTGCCAGCCAAATTGATTTTCCGCCTTTCTGGCCGGGGACAAGCCCACCTCGAAGGCTTCTAGGCTCTGCTCCAGTGGATCAGGCACAAGCCTAATCCGGATCTTGCCAACAAAGGAAGCTGTGTGCATCCCCAACACAGCTTTGGGCTGTGTCTGCCTTCCCCCAGTACTACTTTTCTCCCCTCTCTCTCTCTCACCTCCTCCTGATGCCCACCCCTACAGCAACACCGTCCGTTAGGGTGCAGTAATGGGCCCGGATAGCTCAGCCAGCTCTTCTTACCCAGGCAGAGGAGGGGTCTGTCCACCCTGAATGGATAGTTTTCTACAATTCTCCAGGGAGAGAGAGAATTCCAGAGGCTTCCCTATGTATTTGAGTGTATAACTACAGGAAAGGTAACCAGATCCAGGCTGCTAAATGTTTTAAGGAATTATTTAAGGTTGACTCAAAAAACTGAATGGGGGGGCGCCTGGGTGGCGCAGTCGGTTAAGCGTCCGACTTCAGCCAGGTCACGATCTCGCGGTCCGGGAGTTCGAGCCCCGCGTCAGGCTCTGGGCTGATGGCTCAGAGCCTGGAGCCTGTTTCCGATTCTGTGTCTCCCTCTCTCTCTGCCCCTCCCCCGTTCATGCTCTGTCTCTCTCTGTCCCAAAAATAAATAAACGTTGAAAAAAAAATTAAAAAAAAAAACTGAATGGGGGTTCATCAATATAAACAAGTAAATGGAATAGTTTATATATACAAATTTAGGGAGTTCAGGCTTTGAGCAATGAATTATCTAGTTTGGGTTATAGATTGATGGAATTAATTGAGGTCCTCAGATGCCTACCTGGGCCTTGCCTCCATTCCCGTCTGACTTTCCCTCTGCTTAACCCTGGAGTCATTCTCACTGGGTTCATTTTATCACCTGGCTTTCACCCACTAAGGAAGTGCACTCTTGCTCTGCACCCTTTCTCCCCCAAACCTTCTAAAGTTCACATAATGACATCTTTTCATCTACCACCTTCCTAGTTCTTAAAATTCTTCCTAGAGCTTATGTCACTAGGACTTTCCAAATCCTGTAATTCACCTAAGTTTTGTGACCCACACCGAAGAATCTTGCTACTTCCTCTCCTTAGTCTGGTTTTCAGATATTAATATTTGACAGTTTGTTTCTCTTATCTCTCTTCTGTTCTCCCTCTCCACGGTCTCCCTGGGAGACCTCATTAATGTCTTCTTTTTAAAAAGTTTTTATGTATTTTTGAGAGAGAGAGAGAGAGAGAGAAAGAGAGAGAAAGTGTGTGAATGAGCCAGAGAGGGGCAGAGAGAGAGGGGTACAGAAGATCTGAAGTAGGCTATACATTGAGAGCAGATAGCCCAGGCCTATGGGGCTTAAATTCACGAACTGCGAGGTCATGACCTGAGCTGAAGTTGGAAGTTGAACCTACTGTGCCATCCAGGCACCCTGGGAGACCTCATTCACTTCTGTAACTTCAACTCCTACTTATTCAACACGTATTTATTGACCACTTGCCAAGTTCCCTATGGACCAGCCACTGTTGTAGGTATAGGGGCTATGGTTGTGAATGAAATAGACCAAAATTCTTGCTCTCACAGAGTTCATTTCTCTAAAGAAGGCAGTCAAGAATGTAAATTATAGTTTTTGTTCGATTTGCTAAGCAAATGGAGTGGGTGGAGAGGGAGTTTAGTGGCAGTTGGTGGGATTTGCACACAGTAAGGCAAAGGCCGTGAAGTAGGGAGAGTAACAAGGTCAGTGCAACAGAGGACTGGGAGCCTGAAGGAGAGCAGAGTGAGACTGGGCCAGAGAGGACCAAGCCTGTAGGATTTGGTCAGCTTTGCCTCCAAGTGTGGTGGGAGCCATTGGAAACTCTGAGCAGAGAGGTGACATGACAAGGTTCACAGAAAAGAAAACAATTCCACTTGATGCTGTTTTGAGAATAGACCCTGTGGTGCAGGTGGGGGTGGGGACAGAAGCAGGGAGCAGAATTGAGAGGCTGTTGCAATAATCTGGGGATGAGATGAGAGTGACTTAGACCCCAGCGGTAGATGTGGAAGTGGTGAGAAGTGCTTAGATCGTGGGGATTTTCTGAAGGCAGGATGCACAAAATTTCTTGGAGAATTGGCTGTGAGAGTGAAAGTTGATGCTAGAATTTTCAGACTGAGCACCTGGAAGAATGGAGTTACCATTTGCGGCCTCGGCAAGGACTGTGGGATGATCTGTGGGACAAGGTGAGGAATTCATTTTTTTGAATGTGCTCAGTTGAGGAGCTTGTGAGACATCTAAGGAGAGATATTGAGTGGTAGTTGGGTATGTGAGTTTGAGCTGAGGGCAGAGGTGGGCCTTGGAGATACCAGTTTGGGAGTCATCAGCCGTTAGCCTGTGATGGTATTTAAATCCCTAGGACAAGGTGAGACAACCTTGTTCATAGGATGATAAGAAAAGTGGTAGAAGGACTGAGTGTTGAGATACTCTGCATGTCAGTAGTTGGGACAATCAGGAGGAGTCTGAGGAGGCTAGGAGGGGAGTCTTGGGGAGTAGGAGGAAAACCAGGAGAGCACAGTGTTGGCCAGTGAGGGGAAGGATTTTCCAGAAAGGAGTTACTTAGCCTATCATATACTGCTGGCCACTCAGGACAGGCGAGAACAGAGCATCGAGACTTGGATTCACCAGTCTGGATGCCATCATGACCTTCATAGGACCAGTTCTTACAGACTTGTCAGGCAAAGGCCTAGCTGGGGAGGGGTCAAGGGAAGGGAGGCAAAGAATTGCAAATAGAAGGCGTAGCCAGTTCCTTTGGAGTCTTATTGTGTGGTAAAATATTTATACTCTAGATTCTTACCGTAAAGGGGAAAATAGCTAGAACTGTGTAATTTTTTTTTTCAAAACACATACAACAAATCATTCCGCGGTTATTACAGAGGATGGCTAATTGTGGGGTTAGCGAAAAGCAGGTTTTGATGTACTTTGCAAACATGAGCTAGCTGCTAAAAGTCTCCTTGACTTCCCTTTAAAAGAAATAAAAGAGATGTTGAATGGAAAAGAGTGATTACATGTAAAAAGTTGTGTTCATTTATTTATTTTAGAGGGGAAGTAACAATAATGATGGTTGATTGATTTTTATAAAATTACCCAAGGTCACTTGTGGGACATACTCAGCTTTCATGAACAATCATAATAAGCAACTTAAGGGTCACAGCCACAGGCCGATTTCAGCCCTGCTCTTTATTTCAGTGCTCAGAAATGTGGTCAAGCTCTATAAAGTGGAGGAATAAAGTCCTCCCTGTGCCCTCCTATCTCAAGTCACTACGCTCCAAAGCAGCTCACTGGATATTTGTTTTAAGCTAATAAAGTGTGAGGAGATAACACTTGGGGCCTTGGAACAGAGCTAGCTTGGGTATAAACCTTACATTCTTTCACACTGAGAAGCTTTCATTTTTGTTACCACTTTTAATTATTTCAATTAAAAAGAGATGAATTCCTCATCAAACTCTCTTCTTAATTTACCTAGATTTCCTTATACTTGCCACTGATAAGTAAGGAGGGAAGGCTTTTTAGCAGGGAGTAATGGTTATCATATTAATTAATTAGTCCTGTTTTTAGTACTCTTGCCAACACCAATCATTCATTTTCTCCCTTCATTAGCGTCATTATTAGCTCCCCTCAGTAAATGACGTTTCTAAATTTCTACCCATTTGTTTTTGTGTGTTTAATATTTTGCTTGATGGGATGAGGAACAAAGCCCAGGTTTATAAATTTACCCACTAATCCTTGTATTCTGCCTCAAATCCTGTTTTGCAAGAGGCAAGGTATCTCTACATTTACAAAATGGAAATAAAACATATATAAACAAGCCACAGGCCAACTTCACTTAGGTTAACACATGTTTTTCTTTAAATATAACTGTGATAATTCTAATTAATAAAAAAGCGACCTGGGAGGGTTTGCAGATGTAGATTGAATATGAACTCTTCTGGAAGGTGGTCCTGGGTTCTAAGGCTTGCTCTGCTCATTCTGGGCTGAGAGAGACCACCTCTCCCACCTCTCACTCTCTGGACTGTGAAATATGATGCATGATACTGACTTCAGACTTATTTTGAAGGTTATTTCAGACAACACATCTAAAGATTTTGACATACAGTAGGGGCTTAATAAGTGTTAGCACCATTGTTTTCCCTGTAGAATTATTTGAATTTCTGACTATGTATGTTGATACTCTTCCCAAGTGAAATGCCAAGTTCACTGCAGCATAGGCGGTATCAGGAAAACATGAGCTCTCTGTCTCCATCAGTGCCAAAGACACATCCAAATGCATTCTTGAAGACGTAGATGTCCAATGTTTTAAAGCTGGAAAGAGTCTCGGTGAATGCATGGTTCTGTCCTGCATGGGAATGATGAGAAAACAGATCATCCCCAGGCACTGAGTAGGACAGATTTGGAAACTGGGTAATCTAAGACCTAGCAATTTTATGGGACTTATTGAGGGTCATTGAGAGGCTAATAGGCAGAGTCTGCCCCCTGTTTCCACCACTTGCTCATCAAGGTGAGTTCACATTTCCTGACTATTTATAATGGAGGAGTCATACCATGCAAATCCATGGTCCACCAGTTGAAAATAATTAGTTGGGACATTAATGATATGTGACTGTGAATGGAAAAGTTTTAGTAAAGAGGTCACATTTCTTCCCTCTTGTTCACAGCAGGATTAATGACTATTACTGCATTTGTTTAAAAAATTTTTTTTTAATGTTTATTTATTTTTGAGAGAGACAGAGACAGAATGCAAGTGGGTTAGGGGCAGAGAGAGAGGGAGACACAGAAGCTAAAGCAGGCTCCAGGCTCTGAGCTGTCAGCACAGAGCCCAACGCGGGGCTCAAACCCAGGAACCATGAGATCATGACCTGAGCTGAAGTCGGATGCTCAATCGACTGAGCCACCCAGGCGCCCCACTATTATTGCATTTTTGATGATTATTATTGTCATTGTGATGACAATGGAAGGGAAAATTAAAGTAAAAATTGCCAGTAGGTCCTCTGGAAGTCTGGAAGTCATGTGGTGCTGCCGTAGCATCAAGCCTGCACATCAATGGACATTTTCTTGCGTCTTGAATAGCTTACCTGAGCATGTATCACTGTACCATGCTTCACAAGGAAAGGGGGACCTGCCAATGGTGAGATGTTGGAAGGAGGGAGACCAGTAGTGCTAGAGTGATGGGGGAGGTGTGCAAATGAGTAGTGATGGCACCAGTGGGGCAAGTGCAGACAGTGAGTTTGACAAGAGCCACTTGACACCACTGCGTTGTCTAATAGGTGCCAGACCCGAGACTGGGGATCTGTAAGCTTCACTTAAAGAAATGCCATCATAATTCTCTGAGGGAAGAACTCTTATTGTGCACATTTTACCAAGGAAGAAACTGGGTACCCACATGGGGTGTGTTGTTCTAAATTGTGACTGAAAGAACACTTTCAGAGGTAAAATCCACATAAACATCCTATGACTGTTGCTGATGGTGTGTAGTTTGGGTTTCAGGATATAAGCCTAGAAGGTTCAATGAAGAGGACTGAGGAAAATGGAAGAGCAATGTTAGAGCAGAAGGTCAGGGTTGAGATGGCTTCCACGTTTGAATATTGGGTCAAATGTTAACTGATCACTATCTCTGTGCTAGGATGGAAGTAAACAAAAATGACTAAGGGCATCTTAGCCTTTTTCTGCTCTCCCTCTCATCCCTCCAGTACATGTTTGAGTAAATACTTCCAGTTGTGATTTCTGGAAAACAACAATACAACTAAATAACTTGGCACATTGGATTTAGGACTAAATTTAGCAATTGAAGAGTCTTGGTCTTCACTGCCGCTCACTCACTGAGATTCTCCTTTCTACAGGAGAAATTGTTTTGTAAAAAAATTTTTTTAATTTTTTTTTTTTTTTTGAGAGAGAGACAGTGTGAATAGGGGGGAGGGGCAGAGAGAGAGGGAGACACAGAATCTGAAGCAGTCTCTGGCCTGTCAGCACAGAGCCTGACGTGGGGCTTGAACCCTTGAGCAATGAGCTCATGACCTGAGCTGAAGTCTGACCCTTAACCGACTGAATCACCCAGGTGCCCCCAGAAGAATCTGCTTTTTGAGCCATTTTCTGTGTATCCATAAACGAAATTCAGATACTTAATCCAGATTCTCTAAAATGATATAACCATTTATTAGTTTGCTCTACAATTATATATATTGAGTGCCACCTACCTATTTGTCACTGTTCTAGACAATGAAATACAGAGGTAAACAAAACAGATTAGTGCCCTCATGAAGCATGCATTCTAGTGGGGGGGGAGGGCAGACACTAAACACGTAAATATATAATGTGCCTGATGGTAAGTGTTATGAAAGAAAATGCATTTGAGTAAGGAGTGAGGGCATGCTATTTGTATAGCCTGGAGAGGAAGGCCTCAGTGAGGAGTTAACATTTGATTTGAAACAAGAGGGAGTGAGTCACAGGGATGCCTGACAGAAGAATACAGCAGGTCAGAAAACAAGTAAGTCCTGCTGAGAACTGACCAGCAGGCCAGTGTGTTCAGGGCAGGTGAGTGAAGGGGTGAGTTGTAGATGATGATGCAGGGGAACTGGAGATGGGTGGTAAATCATGAAGGGCCTTTTGCAGCCCAGTATCAGGACATTGACTTTCACTCTGAGTTAGGTGGCAAGCTGTTGTAGGATGTGGAAAAGAGGGCTCCTGATGTTTCCAGTATGAAATCAAACCTCTTACAACCTTGTTACAGGATAGAAGAGTCTTGTCCAGTACTTTTGCAAACCATATGCAGGAGGGAGATAGGTTTAGTAACTCATTCAGGTTAAAGTGGTTATTTAGATGGGATGCTTTAATTATTTTGGCATTACAGGGAAAATTCTATATGAAATACAAATATTCTAAGTTCTTTTAAAGAAAAGTATTATAAAGATGAAAGCATGTTTTAATTTCTTAAGTATTTAATTCTCACAATTTAATTTCATTGTAAAATAATACTCCTACATCACAGAAAATTTGGTTATTGAAGAAAACATATCTGTATCAGTTAAGTTTATTTGATTGCTAACAATGGAAACCAACTTTCTTTTACAATAGGAAATTTAGGGAGAATATATTGGGTCATTTACAAGAACTGATAGAAAGTCTGGAAAATTAGGTGTAGAAACGATAGCTGTCAGGGCATTTTGAAGGGGCTTAGCAGGTGGGGGCCTCAGAAATAGAAACCTCTTCTCAGGCTCATTTAGATGCCGCCAATGGAATTACTAAAATCTAAACATTTCTTGTCTTCTCTTCCATTGAGCTCCAGATTTTCATTTGAAGCATGGGTACATGGCTTAGACTACAGTAGGACAGGCTACTCTGATTGACAATCCCACTCAACTCTGTTGAGTGGAGCAGAGCAATTTCTTAAGGAAATTAGTGTCTATTATCAAAAGTGAAGTAAAATGGATATTGGCCAGGTAAAATGCTGCATACGTCATGATGGCAGCCCTAATTACAGTCCCTAGTGTCATAATTTGTATAATTTTCCCATATTTTCTTCTATTCCTATTTTTTATTCACTTGTTTCTAAACTTAATTTTATAGGCTGCTTTTATCTGTTGATTGATGGCCAAAATGGTGACTTTCTCATCCCTTATTTGACCAGTCATAAATTGCTGGGCATTTAGGATATTGCCATGAAAAATAACATAGAGATGTGGTGAATAGTGATAGCCAGCCTCAACTGGCTTAGTGGTATAGTGCGTCTACCCCTGGGGGTCCAATCCATATTCTATTGTGCTTCTAGAAGAGAGAGCAAGATAAAATAAGTCTAAATTCCAGCAAATGTATATAAATAAAGAGGATTTCATCAGACATTGGAAATGTCAAAAGGTGGTGAACCTTATCCTCCCAGGGACTGATAATCTTCTCTTTGGCCATTAGGAGGCAAGCTGATTTTCATGGATCCAGGACCCATTGAGCTCAGGGTACACTCCATCCTCATTTCTGATGGTGGGGAGCTCCGGATTGGATCCAAGGACAAGCCCTTCCAAGGCAAAGCCGAGATCAAACTCTACGGGAGTTCTCACTCTACCCCTTTCTTTCCATATGGTGTCAAGTTCCTGGCTGTGAGGAGTGGAACACTTTCCCTGCATGGTGAGTGAAGCAGTGGACCCAAAGAGATGAGGTAGAACGGTGTCTAGACCATGTGCTGGTGATGGGGCAATGGTAAAACCTCTTAAAAATCTTGGACCATCTGTTGCTGAGGCGACAAAGTTAATTACAGCATGGGCACTATTTCCTTAAGTAAGAAATGCTAGTGGCTATTATTCTTGTGGCAGACAGAGTACATTTAGTCTCCAGTTATTTCCTCACTTACCAGTAGGAGGATTCGATAACCTCCACCCACCGTCAGGTGACTTTCATGTCTCCCAGTGGTTGGACCACACTTCCCTGTCCTACTGGGACATGGGGCTTAGCCATGGACCTGCTTTGGTCAAGGAATGTGAGTGGAAGTGATATACTGCATGGCCAAGTAGAAGTTTTAAGAGCTGTTACAATGCTTTGGCCATTTTGCCCTTTTTCCTCTGCTTGAGAAGAGGCTGTCCCAAGTAGGATTGGCTCCTTCAGTTTGGGAATCAAAATGAAGACAGTAGGGGCAGAGCTGAGGTCCACCTATTGCCGACATCAGCGTGAACAGGGAATAATCTTTGTCATGGTAAGCCATTGAGATTTGTGTTAGTAACTGCAGCAAAGTATAAAATGATGAGCTTTAAGTATCTCTCTCTGGATTCTTATGTACTTTTGGTTACATAGCATGAGCCAAAGGGAAATAAAAATGCAGGCTCAATCTCCAGAAAACATGATGTCACCTACATGGGCATTCCTATACTGGCATAACAAACTAAAACCCCATTACCTATCATAGAATAATTACTCTAGACATGGATGTGTGCATATGCTGAGGACTCTGCCATTTTGCTCTGTCAAGGCTCTGTTATACAGTAGTCATCTTTATCTGTGGAAGATAGGCTCCAAGACCCCCAGTGGATGCCCGAAATCATGGACAGCACAAAATGCATATACATACCATGTTTTCTCCTATACATACACACCCATGATAAAGTTTACTTTATAAATTAGGCACAATAAGAGAGAAACATCAATAACTAAAAATAAAATAAAACCGCTATAACAATATATGATAGTAAAAGTTATGTGAATGTGGTCTCTCTCTCTCTCAAAATATCTTACTTTATACTCACCCTTCTTGTGATCACGTGAGATAATAAAATGCCTACATAATGACATGAAGTGAGGTGAATGAGGTAGGCACTGCGACCCAGTGTTAGGCAAATATTGATCTTCTGACATATAGTCATCTATATGAGGATCATCTGCTTTGAGACTGCAGTTGACCACAGGTAACTGAAACCATAGAAAGCAAAACTATGGATAAGGAGGGACTAGTGTCATCTATGGGCTTCAGTCATTGTTTACTGAAAAGCACTCTTTTGGCCCTTTTAGCTTTCTATGATAGGAAGTGAAATCTTTTCATCAAGCATTTCATCTTTGGACCAGCCAGACTGCTGCACACTGGGAATGTATTTTGTAAGGCTTAAAAAACCTATAACTATCTGGAGAGAAATTCAAAATGTCTACAATATTGATTCTTAAGTTCTAATTTGTGGAGGACTCTTCTTTCCTATCTTCATCAGCATCATCGATGTTGTATCCCAGCATCCACCAAGGTTTTCTATCTATTCAAACTTCAGCCATGGTCTTCAATGTTAGCTCCAGTCCAACAGCCACTTACGTCATCAATACAATGTGCTGCTGTTTAGCACTGAAAAAACACAGGTGGAGAGTGCAAGCAGGCACAGAACAGTATTTTCTGTAGATCATCTGAAGGACTCTGAAGCATCACGGGTGTCCTCTGATTTGAAAGCCACTGTCCTGTAAAATGCAGACCCACAACTCTTGCTAGAAATGGAAATTCAAACGCAGAAGTGTGAGGACTCCTAATTCTTTTCCTTGGCTTCTTTAATTCCAACCCTTTCCATGCTCATGTTCTATTATGAAGGATCAGCATAACAGCTCATAAGTATACCTTATATATGTGCATTCTCAATGTACCCTGTACTCCTAAGCCTTTGTGTTTAAATAATTGTCAAATTAAGAAAATCGTTAGTGCCATTGCTGACCATCATTCAATTATGGGGCAACCAAAGCAGAGTAGATGCTTCTAAAATATGTTGACAATTCTGAAGTTTACAAAACAATGTTGCTACTTTAGCCCTGTGATGTTACTGGACATTGAGAAGGCAGACACCTCCTCTCCTTCCCTTCTCTCCTTCTGTTTCTCTGGCCCCCCGCCCCCCAACCTCCTACTCTTCTCCTTTCCTGCATTTCCAGGGTTAGGTTGCTGTACTCATTTCCCCAGAGTCCTGCCAGTTTGGGAGTAACTAGGACCTCTCATAAGCCACAAAGCTTTCGAAGTGAACACAAGGTATTTTTCCTCTCTGAAATGTTATTGCCTCATTTCATTCATGTGAAGGAAACCCTGCACGGGAGAGAGCGCAGTCACCAGGTAAGGGCTCCCTTCTCTAGGTCTCTGTCAGGGAACCCCCAGCCCAGCCTGCAGCTCATCAGCCCTCCCCTGTCTCCCTCTCCTGCACACCTGAGGTCTTAGATTCCCCTCTGGCAGGGCAGTATAGTAAGGCTAAAATCGTTACATAATTTCACTGGCCTTTTCCCAGGGCCTGCCATGGGTCTGATGACCCTGGGGCTTTAAGGGAAAACTAATTTTCTTTTTCTGTCATGTATGCAAAACAGTGAGCAACCTGATTCACTACTTTGCATCCAAAGTCCCTAATGACCCAGTGCTCATTCAGCTTCCTGGTGTGATGTCGTGAGATTCACCACCTTGTGCACAAAAGATTTGTCCAGGAGATTTTTTTTTTTTTTTTTTTACAAAGTCCAGGTTTCTGGGCCTCACCCCCAGAGTCTGACTTGGAGGGCCTGAGTGGACCCGGAAACGTGCATTTAAGTGGGCCCCTGAGGCGATTTGATTCAGGTTGCCCACTGATTACTCTTGGAGAGGTGCTATTTTTAGTGGTTAATAGTTTTGGAATCAGAAACCCGTCCAGTTCTGCCACTTATCAGCTATGATATTGGGCAAATTAAGCTCCATGAAACCAGGAAAACATGGTCCCTACCTCATAGCCCTACTGCTTGTGAACTACTCTGAGGTATTTGGCACACAATAACACTCAAGCAAAAATTAGTTATGGCTATTTTATTATATCCCTCCCCCGCCCCAAACACTCAGTACCCAGTGCCAATTATCTCATGTTTTCTTGTAGGGGGGAAGGGGAGAGGGGCTTCTATTTAAAAATTTGGCATGGAGCCTAGAGATTTTTCTCCTTATTAATTTTCTTGTCTACCACTCCTGATCAGAGCAGGAGAGAGGTTTTAGCTTGGGAAATCATGAGGTAGCAACATTCCCAGGCATCTTCTGTTCTGTTCCCGCTGCCCAGCGAACACCTTTTGATGTCAATCTTTGGTGGTGCAGCTCCTCCCCGGGGGTGGAAAACCACCCTTCCTGGGTGTGGTTACAAGAAAGTCTTCTGGAAGCCATTTGCGTGGGCCCCAGAATAGCCAGAAGCAGAGCACTGTCCAGCAAGGAGACCTCTTGCAGGCATTTTATTCCTAACGTCCAACAGTGAGAGGACTGACTGATGGGTACTAATTTAACTCCAGCTCTGGTCCCAGAGAATCACACAAATGACCTGCACATTAGTGCTTTCCCACCTTCTGTCTCCTATCTCATTCTTCATTGCTGCCCCTGGAACCCTTCTGCTCCAGCTGATTTTTATCGTGGTTTCATATCGCTAAGCAAACAGGTTTTGCTGTTCAGCTGTCATGAGGAAAGATGGAGTTGAAAGCCCGTTGCATGTTTTTCTTTTAATGTAGGAAAACCCTCACACGCTCATACACACACACACACACACAGCCATCTTTCTCTTTCTTGGGGTTTGGGAGTGGATTGAGGGCTATTCCAAATCTCTGATGGGGTTCAGATTGCTTAGTCAATTCTGTCACCTGCTCCCTCTGGTAACGTGACAAAAAGGGTCTCAGGATTCCTCCCAAGTGGCAGTCTCAGGGTTGGGTGGCTGTAGTCGATAAGGAAATTTCACTCTTGCCTTTTTCTTTTCCCACTCTGTCTGCCAATCCAGGTTCACTACCCCAATCCCAGTGCCAATCACCTGTCACTTTTCAAGGGGGCCGCTGTCAGCCTGGGCAACTTGAATTTTTGACAATATAATTACGGCCCTTGCTTCCACAGTGGGAGTCTGAACAGGATGGTGGGGCTTTTATTGATTGTTCAGCAGGGAAATTTATCAATGTCTCTCACTTCATTTCCAGTTCCTCCCTGAGAAATTTGGCTGACAGTTTCTTAGGAGAAAAAGCAGTCTTACGGCCTTGAATGGACTTCTGTCTTTGTCCTTTTCAAGAAATTACAAGATACAGGCATTAAATATACATGGAAGTTTCCGAGAAAAGTGGGTATGTGGGAGTACAATTGAGGAAAACACTAAGGCAATTGTTAGGAACATAAGAATTTGGTAGGAACAAATAAGAAAAGAGAACTAATATAAATAAGCAAGTTTAGATATGTTTTATTTTCCTTCTAAAGGCACCAAGTATATTTAAATTCCATGCTGTTTATAAGTACTATATCATGGGCACTATTTTAGTTGCTGAAGAGCATCAGGCTGTCTTGAAGCATGGTATCGTGTGCGTGGAATAGACGTGAATGTAGGAGCGTGTTCCTGGTTCTCACCCTATCTATACTCCACAAAATCCAGATATTTCTTGGAGGAGCCTCAGGGATTCCCCAGACAATGAAGTATTTGGGGGTCCAGCAGTAAAGGTTTAAATTGCTCAAGTAATGCATTCATTGCTTATCTCTATATTTGTGTTCAAAGTAATATTTCATTAGAAGCAAGGGTTCCATTGCTAAAATAGTGGTTAAAAACAAATATGAGCGCATCCTTTAAACCGTGGCATGTAGATCCTTTGGAGGAGTTTAGGGCTCCTCTTTGTTTTTTTTGTTTTTGTTTTTTGGTTTTTTTTATATATATATATATGAAATTTATTGACAAATTGGTTTCCATACAACACCCAGTGCTCATCCCAAAAGGTGCCCTCCTCAATACCCATCACCCACCCTCCCCTCCCTCCCACCCCCCATCAACCCTCAGTTTGTTCTCAGTTTTTAACAGTCTCTTATGCTTTGGCTCTCTCCCACTCTAACCTCTTTTTTTTTTTTTTTTTCCTTCCCCTCCCCCATGGGTTCCTGTTAATTTTCTCAGGATCCACATAAGAGTGAAACCATATGGTATCTGTCTTTCTCTGTATGGCTTATTTCACTTAACATTACACTCTCCAGTTCCATCCACGTTGCTACAAAAGGCCATATTTCATTTTTTCTCATTGTAGGGCTCCTCTTTGTATGATTCCTTCTTTCCCCAAGACTGATAGAGCTTGGGGACTGTTCCTGTGATCTACTCTGTGATGTAGTATGAAACTTTCCAGAGCCTATCTCCTCTTAGAACAGTCCCTCCAGCAATGAATTTTCAGATCTCTGCTCTTTTGTCAACTGACCAGCCACTTTCAGTCGGGTCTCCTTCTATATCCATAACATCCCCTCTTGCCCCTGCTTTTTACCTATTTCTTCTAGATCATGAGTCTTCCCCATTTTTCTTTTCTGTCTCTCTTTCCTTTGGGCTGGAATATAAACCATAGCAGTGGCATGGTATTTTGGTGTGTAGCTTTACTACTCTTAAATTACTTGATTTTAAGGGACAGAACCCCAGTGCAAACAAATTTAGAACAAAGGATTTAGGAGTTCTTGGTCAAGCCACAAGGTGGATAGGCAGGCAAGAGACCTCAGGTGTGACTGTCTCCATGGTCCCCATGCTGTCAGGACTCACTCATAGTCCTTAAGTCTGAGTCTCTGTGCATGTTATACTTCACTTGCTCCTATATGGCTACTGCATTTTCTGGTTTCAAGTGGACTTTGGTTTTCCACCACCAAAGAAAAGAGCTCTGCAAGCAGATGATCCCACTTCTGATGTGTCCTCAAAAGGCAAATAGTAGCCTAATGACACGTCACAATGCCTACATCATTCACCTCATTTCATCTCATGGCATAGACATTTTATCATATCACATCGTCACAAGAAGAAGAAGGGTGAGTACAAGAAAACATTTTGAGAGAGAGTGGGACCACATTCCCTATTATTAGGATTGTTTTATTTTATTATTAGTTACTGTTGTTAATCTCTTACTGTGCCTGATTTATAAATTAAACTTTATCATAGGTATGTACGTATAGGAAAAAACATAGGATACTAGCATTTGGCACTATCTGTGGCTTAGGCAACCACTGGTGGTCTTGGAATATATCCTCAATGGACATAGGGGAACTATTGTAAATGCTATAGTTTTTCTTCCACCTTTTCAAGGATCTTGGATTTTCTCAATATTGAAGAGTTTATTTGTCTTCCCCTAGCACTTTTTACCACAAACTGTTACCTGAGATTTCATGGGAATCTGGAGCTGGTGTGGTGTGTAAATTGGCCATAGGTCTTTGCAAATGGTACATTTTTAGGGATGGTTGAGAGACTTGAACCTTTTAGAAATCTGACTCAGAACAGACTTTATTTTTCTCTAATCACTTTCTTAATCCGTGTTCTGATGGGTCTTTTTTTCCTCTTTCCTTAATCCACAACACCTGGGACATCATAGCTTTCCAGTTGATTTAAGGTTATTAATAAAGGCCAGTTCCAAGGTTCCTGGGTGGCTCAGTCAGTTAAGTGTCCAGCTTGGCTCAGGTCATGATTTCGTGGTTCATAAGTTCAAACCTTGCATCGGGCTCTGTGCTGAGAGCTTGGAGCCTGCTTTGGATTCTGTGTGTCCTCCTTTATCTCTACCCCTTTCCTGCTCACATTCTGTCTCTCTCGCAAAAATGAATAAACATTAAAAAAATTTTTTTAATTAAAAAAAAAGGCCAGTTCCAACTCATTCAGTTCTCATGCAATCCTCCCTTCCATTCTCCTTCTAGAGGCTCTGTCCTGAGGCATATTTGAGTGGCAAGGGTTTGCCCTGCTCCTTTGCTTTTCCTCCTATCCTTTTTATTTTATATTTTTTTGGTGCTAGGACAGGTTGAAGAGGTAAGGCAAGAAGGCTCACAAGCTTTTTACCGTTCTCTGTGGTTGTAGCCTTTGTTAGGTGTGGCTGCCTCCCTGGATAATACTGGCTGACTGTTGATTCTTTCTCCAAAGATTTCTGCACAAGATCGTTGGAGCCTTGTGGGAGACCTCCCACTGTTTACAGTGTGGAGGCCCCCCCCCCCCGAAGTTTACAATGCTCTTAGGTTCCACCTTGGGGCCCATTTTGGGTGGAGTATCGGAGCATTGGCTCAAGGCAAGCTACCTTCCCCAGAATCCACTTGATCCAGGAGAACGTTACAAATTTGTCCACACCAACGATGTTCTACTCATCACCCCTTTCCTTGCTCCAGCTCTCCTTTTCCAAATTATCCTTTCCCCTGTTAAATAGGCATGGGCAACGCAGCAAATGTGCTGCATGTGCAGACATCCAACCTGGGGAAGGAAGCCAGGCTATTCTTCTTGCAGATAACCCTATGATTGCTACTTTTGAAGCCCTTTTTCTTTAAGTGGAGAGAAGTACCTCTATGGAAAGGAGAGGAAAAGGCCATGGCCATTTTACCCAGGCTGATGACTCACCCCTATTTCTGGGAATTCCTTTGAATGTCCTCTTTTTGTTGCTCATGTAGCCTGGGGTGGGGTCTGTCCAGAGATAGTTCAGATGACAGAATTAGATTAGTCTCCTTTTTGTAAGCCCCAAGGAAGTGTCTGCTTCCTTACTTCATGGCTCACTTACATTGTGAGGTGCTATCATCTCTTTGTTTCCTGCTTGCACCCTCTTGGTTGGTTTAGGAGAGCAGAAATACTGCTTGAGAAGTTGCTACATTTGCACCCATATGAAAGGGTACGCCAAAGGATGTTGGGGTGAAGGGGAGGGCAACTGTGTTGATTTTTGAGTTTTTGTTTGTGTGTTTTGCTGTAATTCATTTAGGTATAGGGATGGGAAAGAAGTAAGATCGAATTGAGGGGAGAAATGGAGGAAGACTGATGGGGAAAATTTAACATCTGTTCATTGCCTTCTATAATCTTCATTTATTTATATTTTATTTATTTCTTAATTTTTTTAATGTTTATATATTTTTGGGAGAGAGAAAGAGAGAGACAGAGCATGAGCAGGCGGAGGGCAAAGAGAGAGGGGACCCAGTATCCGAACCAGGCTCTTGACTCTGAGCTGTCAGCATGGAGCCCGACACAAGGCTCAAACTCACAAACTGTGAGATCATGACCTGACTGAAGTCAGCTGCTTAACCAACTGAGCCATGCAGGTGCCCCTATAATCTTAAATTCAAACAACTTCAATACAGCATTGGGGTTCTGGCCGTCTGGTATGTTGTGGTAGATCATCATTATGCAGTCAAGTTTATGTTATAGTGTGAACACTGTAATTCCTTGATCTGGACAAGAGTGACCTTGGAATAGTCTATACTAAAGGGTTCCTTAAATTAAGAGTATAACCCACACTTTAAGGAACTTGTTTAAACACGTTAAAGTGAATGTGCTATTTTTAAGGTTTTTAGGATTTTAGGTATTTACATGTAAATGCACACTGCTAATTAGTAATGAGCTCTGGCTATTCAATAATCCAAGTACAGCAGGAATCCCACTTAGAAACACATTGTAAGCTACTTTAAGTTTCTATATATACCTGAAAGTGTTGGCATTAGTCAGGTGTTTTTTGGTTGCAAGTGACAGAAAACTCAATTCAGACAAAAGATAAGGGCATTTATTGCCTCATATAACTGACAAAAATAAAACAAACTTGAGGCACAGCTGCGTCCAGGTGCTCCAATGAAGTCATCAGGCCTTTGTTTCTCTGCAACTCTAGGCTCTGCTTTCCTTTGAGTTGGCTTCATTTTCAGTCAGGTTCTCCCCTCCTAGAGGCAGAAATGGGTCTCTGCAGCTCCATGTGGAAGAGTGATTCTTTTCCAATAGCCATTTGACTCCTGAGCAAATTCCAACATTTACTCCTGTCAGTGTTCACATTTCTCCTTCTGTTTTCTCCCCCTTAGCTTTTAACACTAATATATTATATACAATTTATTTATCATATTTATTTTACTTGTTCTAGAATCTTCCTTAGTAGAATGTATATATCATGATCGCAGGGATTTTCCTGTTTTTTTTGTTTTGTTTTATTTTTTTAATTTTTTCATTTATAACATTCCTATTGCCTTCAACAGTGCCTGGATTCATAGTAGGCTTTTAAGAAATATATGTTGTGTGAGCAACTGGATGAAAGCTTGAATAAAACCTCAGAATTAACTTTGGCCCTGTTTGGGTCATAAGCCTGTCACAAAAACTGTTGCTATGACCAGGGTAGAGGTATTCTTTTGGCCAAGAGGGAGCAAGGGTGTAGACAACCACCCAGACTATGTTGTCTTAGGTTGAGGGAGGATAGTTTATTAACATTAAAGCTGTGTTATGTAGCCAGAATAAGAGAAAGGGTAGGTAAAGATAATAGCTTGTCTATTTTTTAAACATATGACAATCTAACATTTTTACTACTCTTACTAATTTGGAATTCCAAATTAATAAGACTTTACCGGATACTAATATATTCAAATTTATTTAGTTTGGCTAGAAGAAAAAGAAACGCTAACAAACCATCAGTCACTTCACTAAGCAAAACCACATTTGATAGAAACACAAAAATAGAAAATTTAGAATTAAGGAATATATAATAATGTTGTGATATTTTCTAGATTTGATTATGTCTAGAAAGTGTTAGTAAAAGAAGGAGGTTGATTTTAAGACAGTTTTCAGTTTAGGGGATTCGAGACCATATGAATCTTGATCTGGACTGGCCACTCTTTTGTATAAATGTGTACATACAGGGCAATGGGCAGCAAAAGTTATCAATCTTGAGCATAGCTGGTCCTTGAACAATGCAGGGGTTAGGGGAATTGACACCCTGCACAGTTGAAAATCCACATATAACTTTTGACCCCCCCCCCCCAAACTTACCTTTAATTGCCTACTGTTGACTGGAAGGAAACCTTACTGATAACATAAACAGTCAATTAGCACTTATTTCCTGTGTCACATGTATTATATACTGTGTTCTTATAATAAAGGGAGGTAGAGAAAAGGAAATGTTATTAAGAAAATCATAAGAGAAAATACACTTACAGTCCTGTGGTAGACCCATATAAGTGGACCTGTGCAGTTCAAACCCCCTGTTGTTCAAGGCTCAACTATAGGACTTGGCTGAAGCCAAAACGAGAAAGGAACCTCATTATTATTCTAAGAAAGCTAAGATGGTGTTTATTGTTTTCCAGTAATCCATCAGCCAGAGACCTGGCTGTCATTCTTGATTTCCCCTTTTCTATAATTCCCCATATTGTATCTGTCACCAAGTCCTCATTTTAATTCTTAGATAAATCCTGAACCCATTTACCATTTACTTCTCCCCCGCCTCCCCTTACTATCACCTTTGTTCACGATACCACCAATTGGTGTGTGGGCTTACAGTTTAAGCTTTCTGGTTTATCTACTGGTTGCCATTTTTGGCCCTGTCTAGTTCATTCTTTACCCTGGAACCAGGGTGATGTATATTTTTTTATTTATTTTTGATAGAGAGAGTGCTCAGGTGCACATGTGAACAGGGAAGAGGCAGAGAGAGAGAGAGAGGGAAAGAGAGAATACCAAGCAGGTTCCATGCTGTCAGCAGAGAGCCCCGTGGGGCTTGATCTCACAAACTGTGAGATCATGACCTGAGCCAATACCAAGAGTTGGATGCCTAACTGACTGAGCCACACAGGCACCCCACCAAGGTGATCTTTTATAAACACAGATCTGTTTATATCATGCTGCTGCCCAAAGCCCTCTGGTGGCTTCCCATTGTTCCTAGGATAAAGTCCATAATTTCTAACATGGTTACAGTATTCTATATGATATAGTTCCTGCCTACTCCTTCTGCCTTGTTTTCCAGCTCCCCTCCTACTCCTCTAGCCTCACTGCCGTGCTCCAGACTTGGTAACCTTCTTTTAGTTTATTAAATAGTTAATAATAGTCTTGACTTGACATGTTTTACATTTTTTAGTATCAAAAGAAATTCAACATTGCTAAGTAAATGGAATGCTACGTGGGCCAGAGCTTGTGATTTTTCCTTCAAAGAGAATTCTTCCATATATATCATCAAAGCAGTACTATTAATAGTATTGCTTTCAGCCTGGTCATGGAGGAAGAGTATCGTTGAATTGGGCATTATGTTCGGTATTTGTTAAAATTGGATTTTACCTAGATCCTGGCACTTTATAATTTTCAAAACTGCTTCCTGTTCTTTCCTCTCATTCAACTCTCACAACAACTCTGTGAAGTAGCAAAGACTGGGATCATTCCTTTCATCTTACAGATAATTAAACTGGGGCCCAGAAGGGGAGGTAGCAAACATTCATTCCATCCACTTCATACACGTAAGACACACATGGGCTCGCTTCTAATTTGCATACACATACCAGGTGTTTACCAGTGGCAGAAAGATGGACAGAAGATACTCCTTTCAGGTTTCTGGAACTGTCTTCTCAATTTTAATTTTTCAGGTTGTGTTGGGATTCCAAGTGGGGACTTACCTCTTTTGGCTCCCTTTGTAATATTCTTGATGGGGACATAAAGAACCTGTTTCTTTCCCAGTTATTTACCTTCAGTATTTTTATGATGTTTTCTGATCTGTATAATAGCAATTCTACAATTTTTAAAAATGGTTTCTACCTTTGATGTCACACATAGAAAACTCTTTCCTCTATAGATGATATAAAAATTTACATATATGTTTCCTGGTGTCTGTCTGTCTGTCTGTATGTATGTATGTATGTATTTATCTATCCATTCACATTCGTGTCTTTAATCCAGGGTTAGCAAACTATGGCCCATGGTTCAAATCTGTTTTTGTAAACAAATTTTTATTGAAGCACAGCCATGCCCATTGTGTGTTTAGGTATTATCTATGGCTCTGTCATGTTGCAATGGCAACACAGACTGCCTGGTCTGTAAACCTGAAACAATTTACTATCTGGCTCTTTACAGAAAAACTTTGCTAACTCCTGCTTTAATCCATCTGGAATTTATTTTGATATAGCGTATAAGTCAGTTATCTAATTTTTTTTTCAAATGGCTAGTCAGTTTTCTCCATACTATTTATTCAAAAATTCAATTGTGGTACCTGAAAAATGGCCCCAGATATGTTCATGTCCCAATTCCTGGAACCCACGAAGATTACTTTATTTGGCAAAAGGGGCTTTTCAGATATGATTAAAGATTTTGAAATTGTGAGATTATTGTGGATTTCCTAGAGAAGCTTAATGTAAGCACACTGGTATTTATCCGAGGGACACAGGAGGAGTTAAAGAAGAGGATGGGATGGAGGGGAGCAGAGACAGTAGGGATGCTCCATGAAGACAGAAGAGCCCACAAGCCAAGGAATACTAGGTGGCCATTAGCAGCTAAAAAAAGCAGGGAAACAGATTTTCCTTCCTCAGAGCTTCCAGAAGGAAACAATCCTACTTACACCTTGATTCTAGCTCAGTGAAACCAGCTAAAATTGGAATTCTAACCTTCATAACTATTAGATAATACAGTTTGTTGCTTTGAGACAATAGTGTTGTAGTTGTGACAGCAGTAATAGGAAACTAATACAGCAACATTTCCCTGTGATTGTTAATGTTAGCTTGATCATACATTCAGTTCTCATCTGATATAGATACAGATTAGTGTCTTTTATAAATGACTTTTTAGAACAAGTTTAAAATCTGGCAAATAATGTGAATAGACATGTCTGCGTAATTAGTGCAAATGGCCAGTTAATATGAGTGCATGTGGAGAGGGCTCAGGTTTATCCCATGTTGACAGTAAAAGATTCTTTTTTGTTTTTTTTTACAAATTTTTGTCTACCTTCTCATTAGTAATCAAAGAAATGCAAATTAAAACAAAAGTGATTTTTTTCCCCCTGAACAATCAAATTGACCAAAAAAAAAAAAAAAAAAAAGTAGAAAGTCTGAGGAACTGGCATCCATGTATGCTCCTACTGGGTATACAAGTATGTGAGTCCTCCTGTCAGACAATTTGGTGATTATATCAAAAGGCTTAAAACTAAGTGTATGCCTTGATATTGCCTTGATATAGCAATGCCACTTTTAGGAATTTATTCTAAGGAGGTGATCATTAGCATGTATAAAAATTATGCTCAAGAATGTTCATGTCTGAACTGTTCATGAAAGCAACATATTGGGAAGAAACTGAGTATGAAGAAATAAGGGATCTGTAAACAAAACACACAACTTTTCAATGAGATGCTATGATACCATCATGATGTTAAATTATGTACAATACAGCTGAAAGATGTTCCTACTAAGTTAAGAGAATTTGCAAAAAAAAAAAAGGTATGTCAAGAATTATAGAACACTTCTGTAGTATGTGTTGAATTATTTACTTATATATGAAATTTTGTCAATGTGTGAACATAGGAAAGAACTATAGGAAAGAAAAGACATACATTAATCTGTTGCAGTAAGATTCTGGATGCTTTTGTGTCTTCTTTTGCTTCTCTATATTTTTATATTCAACATTATGTATCATTTGCTTTTCTAAAATGAAATTACACTATTGAAAATTAGTCATTTGTTCCTCATTGTTGCCTCCACTCCAAACCATAAACTGTAGTAGTGATTATCAAAATTACTATTGGGACGCCTGGGTGGCTTTAGTGTTTGACTCTTGATTTCAGCTCAGATCGTGATCTCATGGTTCGTGAGTTTGATCCCCACGTTGGGCTCTGTGCTGGCAGCTTGGAGCCTGCTTCGCATTCTTTTTGTCTCCCTGTCTGCCCCTCCCATGCCTGCACATGCTCTCTCTCTCAAAATAAATAAATAAACAAACATTTTTTAAAAAAGTATCTATCTGGTCAGAAATATACCTGAAGTTTTTCGTATTTTTTGGACAATGAACAGAAGTGGGTATTAAAGACACGCTACAGAAGTCTTTTGTTCTGAGCAACTGGATTTTGCACCTCTATGTAAAGGACTGGCCAGTACAGTTCTAAGAATGCCATTTGTTTAATTGGACTGAAATCCTCACGGAGCTAGGAACAGCGTTACAGATGTTTTCATATATCTTACAATTCACTATTTCCTGGGTATTTTGAGGTTTATATTCTTCTTAGTCACTTATTTTTAATTATGGTAGTAAAAGTAAAAGTCAGATTGGGTAGAAACAAAGGTTAGCCTTTCCTTTATGCCTTTGGAAAAGGCTTGGCTCACTGCACCATCCAAATAACCTTGGTTAGCCTTAGTCTACACCCCTCTGCCAACAAAATGGTAGACTTCTTAGCATTGGGAACAGACTGTGCTCGAATCCCTTTCATCACAGTGTGGAAATGTTTACTGCTCAGCTGTGGATACAGCTAGCTGATCTGCACATTTAGAGGATTGCTCTGTTGAGCCTTCTCCTTCCTGCAGGCACATGTTCCCTGCTCCATTGGTACCACCCATGATTAACCAGTAATGATGCAGAAGGCTCATAGTGCACATACAGAGTTGAGCTCATGCAGGATTCCCTGTCAGGTTTTGTCTTTGACCAACAGAGATATCACAGCAAGTGGTTCTCAAGGGCAGAAGGAAATGGTACATGAAAAATACCCCATTCCATCTCTTTGGTCTGCCAGATAGTCTTATATTAATGCTAATGTCACAGTCTCCTTTTCTGAAGTATAGTAAATTGGATCATCTCCAATTCACAAATGGTTTGAGTTCAAAGTGTTCCTTTGTAAGATGGTTGTTTGGAATTTAGGATATATTTTTCTCAAGGAAATGCTGACAACCTTGTGGTTTAGGACCCAGGTGAGCCCTCAACAGTCTGTTTCCCCTAACTCTCCTCGCTGTTTAATGCTAGTGGGAGTATAGCAGCTGACCACTGAGTATAAGACTAATTGCATGGAGAGTAGGTCCATTTCTACTATGGGATACCAGGAACACCTCTCTCTCCATTTGGGCTCTACTATCATAATTCTTATTGATTACTAGAAACAGAGGGTGCTCTCAGTCCCTCTGGCCTTAGAATGACTTCTGTGGCCCAGAGGCAGACTCCTGGCATGATGCAGTTTCTGGGAGCAGAGAGAACCGGTCAGATGCAAGGTGGAATCATAGGTAATAGTCTTTCTCCAATTTCTCTGGCTATTTATCACCTCTTCCTGTTGTTAGAGATAGTATATGACTAGAGAATTTGGGTCAAGTGCTGCCAGGAGGAAGGGAAAAATGAGAAATGATAGAAGGGCAGGGTTTTCTCTCCAGACCTTTGCCCTCAAAGCTCAATTCCAGCTACTATGCAGAAAGGGAGATGGAATGAACAGTGGGAAATAGGACACAAACACGAAGAGATGCTAGGTGGGTGCCCAGAACTTAACAGTAATACAAGGGTAAGGAGGTGGGCAGGAATGGGTCCTTAGGCAGTTGCATGGTCGAATAAGACTTTCTTCCCACTGCATTGTCTTGTTTAATTATGGGCAAGTGTGTGTCTTCATCTTTTAGTTTTCTTCCTTCTATTGCTCCTCTTCGGTTTCTCCTCATCTACTCAATTTTAGAATGACAATGTTCCCATGGTCCTGATCTCAGGTATTTTTCATAATTATATACTTCTCCCAGGTAATCCCACTCATTTACATAGATTAACCTCTGTTTATATATTTCTCTTTATATGTAACTTCAGACATCTCTTCTGAGCTTCAGACTTTTCATTTGGATATTCTCTTTAATATCTAAAATGTAACCTGCCTAAAATGGTCATCTAAAGCTTAATATGTCTAAAAGTGAATGCCATTGGAGTATAAACTACCTGAAGGCAGGGGTTTTGACTGTTTTTCTCACTACTGTATTTCCAGTGGCTGGAAGAGCACATGGAACATAGCACATAATAGGTGTTTAATAAATGTTTATTTAATGGATTCTTTTTTCTTCTTCCCTAAATGTCCGTGTTTATCTATCTACCAACTTGGTTCTGCTCTTGGTCAGCCTGTAAGTCACCATTGACTTCTCCTTTACCTCTAGATCCAATCAGCCAGTCCTCTTGATTCTCCAAAAGATATATCAGGTTTTTATATCTGTCTCCAGATCCACTGCCGAATACTTATTAAAACTTCTTATCTGACCTAATGCACTCATCTTCTACATTTACTGCAGCAGCCTGCTACATAGACTTCTAACTTTCCTTTTACCTCCCTGCAATCTTTTCTTCACTCAACAGCCAGGGTGACCTTTAAAAACATAAATTTGATCACATAACTATTTCAAGTGAGATTTAAGTCCTTTGAAACAGGCCACCAAGGTCCTGCACCAGTCACACTGTGCCATCTCATTTGCCTTCTCCAGATACCCCTCTCTCCATTTAGTTCCTGGAACACATCAAGCTCTCGCTTGCCCCCTGGCTGGCCCTTGATCATCTTAGAACTTGACTTAGGTTTTTTCTCATTCTACCCAATATGCAGTAAATATAGTTTCTCACTAAGGATTCTCTCCCCTCAGTTTGATATGTGTACTCATGGTTTTAAAATATCACTAGTCTCACAAGAGTCTGATTTCTCAGTTACCATATTAAGTATTATTTTGGTGGTTACTTTTGGGATAAACTCTTAGTTCTTTGGGAGGGTCTGAGAGTCCCTTCCTAAGTAGGTCTTGCTCACCTTCCAGATGCAGTCTCACTGACTTTCATCAGCAACCCCCATTCCCCATATGTGCATTCTTCCAATGTCACATATATAGCAGTTATTTGAATGTGTCACATTGGCCCACATCATTGTATATACCATTACCTTTGCCTGGAGTACTCTGTTTTGTCATCTGGCCCACTATGACTTATCCCTAAAGACCCAGCTCAGTTATCACCTATTTGGGAAGCATTCCCAGAAACAACCCCCCTTTTGTGTGAGTGAAGTACCCACACCTGTGCACCAGTAGACCCTGGATGTCCCTCTGTGTTAACACTTAAAATGGTACATTTGTGACTTTTGTCTGTTTCTTGTACTGGTCATGGACCCTGGAGGACAGGTCCATCTTTCTTTCTTTCTTTTTTTTTTAACGTTGATTTATTTAATTTGAGAGGGAGAGGGAGAGATCCAGGGCTCTATCTCACATCCATGAGATCATGACTTGAGCTGAAATCAGCAGTGGGACGCTTAACCGACAGAGCCACCCAGGTGCCCTCCTTCATGTCTGTCTTTCCAGTGCATGAGAAGTGTTCATCTACATAAAAGAAAAAGCAGAATTCATTGTTTTGCTATGCATAATGTGAAGCTGCAGGTGGAAATAGAGGGAAATAATTTGCATGTATTTCGGAAAACTATTTCTAGTTCTTTCGTGAGTTCCTTTATATTTCTATTCTGACATGAACATTATTTTAACAATATGATTCTTTCCTTCATTTCTCCCCTCCCTTCACTCTCTCTTCCTCTTCTTTTCCTTCACTACCTCCCCTCCCCCAAGTGATTTGGAAGGGTCTTGGCAGTTATTCACTTGGAATAAAGATTGAAGTCCTACAAAATAAACATAGAGCAATTAGTGATTTTAAAGTGTGTTAACCCACAAAGATTATTTTCTTTCTCTTCATGCCCATTTGGTAAGATGGTTCTCTGGGACTGTGTAATTATGGATGAATGGCACTGAAATGCTTGGACAATAATTTGTAGGAAATACAATTATGAGTAGAAGTCATTAGTGGGAGTAAATGAATAGTTTGTTGGTTAACAGGTCAATGTTGAAAGCCCAAAGTGGTTAAACATTGTATTAAATTACACATTAAGAGCATAACCCTTTTCATTTAAGCATATTTATAAGTTATTGAGCTTTTTAAACTGTATTTTTATGTTTTTTGATTTGTGGTAAAGAAAGGAAGGGAGCTGCCCAACTTGGGTTTCCTAAGAGTTCTGTGAAGTGAAATGACTCACGTTTACAATGTGGGCAATTCTTTCTTCATCTCAGAAGTCAGTGGGTTTGCTTTGTGAAGCACTTAAGTAACATTTATGAAGTAAGAAAAATAATTCTTTGAGTATCAAGGCTGATCAGGTACAGTTAATTCAGTTATTTCGGGGTTCAGGAATTCTATTATGCATCCCGTTGTTTTGGTTCTGGACTCAGATGACCCAGTTTTAGAACTCAGTGCTGACATCTCATTATGATCAAAACTTATCCTTGAAGCATTTTGGTTTTTGAATCTGTACAATCTGTTAAAAGGAAGACAACAACAAGAAAAAAACAGTTCTTCCTTCTATTAGAACTTCTTAGCATGGGTTGGATTTGTTTTAAGTTCTAAATAAATGTTTGTGTTGTTTTTTCTGCTTTTAGCATATTGGCCATTATATACTCATTTAGGTGTCTATCCGATGGGGGTTTGTAAGTGAATGTCCAGAAGGCAATATTCAAAATAGTTAACTCAAATCCTTATGAATTGAGCTGAGTTGAGGGCCCGTATCTGAGAGACCCCATGCAGTCTCTGTCATCCTCTTTTTTCCCATCTGCTCCTTTGTGTAAGTTTCTCCTCCCATGCAAAACAACTCAAACAAATGGCCCACAAACTAGCCACAAACCCAGGCATACCTAAATCCCAGATGTAAACATATCTTTTGCTCAAGTAAGAACTCCACATCTCTATAGTGTCAATAGGAGGAGGTGGACATAAGGATGGGCTGAAGTGTTCCATGAAATTCAGTGGAAGAAGTGGGTCTTGAGCTGCATTTTGGAAGACTAGATCAGAGAAGGAAGGTCAGGCACACAGGTAGAAGGGGAAGAATGGGTAAAGGGATACAGGTAGGCATGATCCTGTTAAGTGAGAAGAGGCAAAGAGACTGGGTTTCCTGGAATAGAGTTTATTACAGACTCAAAGGCCATAAAGTAGAGTCAGATTATGGAGAGTTTTAAAAATCAGAAAGGGAATTTTGGCTTTATTACTGAGTACTGTAAGCAGATACTGCAGGTTATAAATAAAGAAGGGATAAAACTAAAAAAAAATTAGCAAGGTTTAAATAAAGAACAATGCAGAATGGTCAGAAGAAGAAAAGGTGTTTGCAGAGGGTCTAGCTCAGGTGATTATTATAATTATTTTTGACATTTGTGAGTTTCAGATGACAGTAGCTGTCCAAATGTCAATATCCACTATGTTGCTGGACAGATGATGCTGGCACTGATGAAACAACCAAGACTGATGCTTTGGTCATACACATAAATATGTTATTTTGCTATGAGAGTGAATAAGTTATGAGATAATTCTACTTTCCAAAAGTGCTATCAACATTTCAAAGGACGTATGCGTATGTTAATAGTTAAAAACACACTTCAAATATTCTCTGTGATTTTTTTTCATTCATTCTGACTTAAGTATAATTATAAGAATGATTAGTTAAGAAATACCTTTGTTGTTCCTATTCTTGATTCTGCCACCTGGAGCTTGCATGTTAATAGGTGCATAGTAGGTGTTTTTTGCATATTGATTTAGTATTGTGCACAATTGATCACAGAGTTTAAGAGCATTTTGTCTTTGATAAACATTTTCTGTGCTTGGTAGAAAATTTTCCATGCAGCCATTCAAGAATGGATCATAGAAATTCACATATATATATACACACACATACATATAAATAGACTTTATTTTATTGTTACCAAAGGTTAAAAGATACAAACAAGAAATAAAATTAAAATTATTTTCTTTTGGGATGATTTATGTCTTAATTCCCACCTGCCCTATAATTAGAAATTTTGAACTCTGTAAATAATTTCAAGATAAAATTATTGCCCAAGTAAACCTCAGAAATTGCATCATTAACCTAAGGACCTTTCCAAGCCTAGACATGTGCCTGGGCACACACAGACACAAATAAAGAGGAAAGTTTAAAATAATTTGAAAATGATTTATTGTCGGCTACCTCTGTAGTTGGAGATTCAAGCATTATTATTTTACTTTAGTGCAACAAGGGAGGACAGTAAGTTGCTATGGGCTAAAGGTAAATTATGATCTATTGCAAAGGAGGAAGGAAATGTACTGAGGAAAGGAGGAGGAGTTGGGAGTAAGCCACGTGTTTTCTGCAGTGTTGCTTCAGGTAATGGCTTGAAAAAAGTCTTTGCTTTGACCCTTGTTGGAAAAGGTCAGAGTAAAATATGAGACAGACTACCTTCTTGAGTCTGATCGTTAAGGAGGAGCGTACTGGCATGGGGAAGGTCGGATGGATGCCCTGGAGCCTCATACAAACCAAGAAATCTAGAGTCTCAAGTTCCCCCATATTCCACTTTGCTTTGCAAATCCATCTTGGATACACCCAGTTCAGAATTTGAAGGGATCATTTAAATCATCAAGGCTTAGGACAACCAATCCAAGGTAATCGTGAATCAGTGCTCTCCTAACCCTATTTGTAAGTTGCACTGAAGTCTTCAGATTAGAGACTTGTTATGAACTTTTATATTCAGAGTCTAATACCCATTTGTTTTTATTTGTAATAAGAAAGAGGTGGTTAAATTTCATTTTCAAAACAGCATGATGCAGGGAATGAAAAGACTAAAGTATGTTTTAGGTCTCTTATTTGAAGATCCAAGCTAGATGTTTCATAGTTATCTCATTTAGTTCTCCTAACACCTTATGTGGAAAGATCTTGCTACTTCTGCTTTGCAGCTGAGGAAACTGGGGCCCATCCTTGAGTATATTACCCTTGGTTAGAACATGGCAAAACTATGATTCGATTGTAAGTTTAGGCTGACTCCAATTCCTCTGTTTTTCACCCCATGTCATGTTCAATCCTGCGTGATTTTTATTACAACATGTGACAGAAGAGAAACCTAATATCCAAAGCATCAGTGCTCATCAAGCCTGACGTTTGCCTTCCTGGACTCTTGTTTTACAGAATTCTTGGGCTGAATACTAGCAAATTCCTATTAACTATCAAAATGTCTAAATAAGTTTTCCTGTTTGACTTTAGGTTCGCTACCAGAAGTAACTGTCACCCATCTTCGAGCAGCTGCCTATGCCGGTGACAAAGTGTTGGCTCTGGAAGATGCTGTGGACTGGCACTCTGGGGATGAAGTTGTTATCATCAGTGGAATAGGTGTCAAAGGTGCAAAACCCATTGAAGAGATGGTCATTGTGGACACTGTGCACACTACAGACCTCTATCTGAGATCACCGTTGAGGTACTGAATATCAGCTCGTCTCTGTTTAGATATAAGAAGATGAAGTCTTAACTGTGTTGGTGTCTGGACACTTATTTGTCTTTCAGTGATGTATTTTTTATATTAAATAATGTTAGATGTTTTGATAAGAAAATTATAAAGTGTGAAATGTTTGAAAGATTTAGATTTCTTAAATACGTTTCTCTTGGAAGACTCTAGAGCTTTTGCGTTATGGTGCAATCATCTGCAGAATTCCTAATTTTCACATACTTGTGCCCATAGTTCACTCTTCTGTATCTGAGCTTCTAAGGAAATAGACTCCCAAACAGAGACGCTAATCTAGTGGCTTACAATTCCTAATAAAATTTGGAGTAGTATCTTCAGATGTGTCTTTTTCTCCCCCCCCCCCTTCAGATATTCTCACAACTTCACAGAGAGTTGGGTGGCTGGAGGACGCCATATTTTAAAGGTCACAGTGGCGCTGCTCAGCAGGAGTGTTACCATACGAGGAAATCTCACTACTGAGAGGATGAAGCACCTTGCTTCATGCCAGGAGGCCAGTGGTTCAGAAGGTAGAGAATTACTTTGTTGAAAAGTCAATGAGTGAGAAAGAATGTTCTTACTGTCAAATGATATGTAGTATTGTTGACTTCTTTCAAAATGGAATAAACCCTTAGTCTTTGCATATTCATAATATTCTTTAATTCAGAATGGTCTTGATAAATTGTCATTTCTTCTCCTGCCTTCCACAACCTAGTGAAAGAGGTAGAGAATAGTTTCCACTTGTGAAATTATTTCTCTGGGGCAAAACTATTCTGGAAAAAAAAACAAACATTTTTGCCAGAAATCTTAACTCTGATTCCAGACCCCTTCTGAAATTCTCAGGAAAACAGTTTAATGCCAGAGTCACAGACACAGGCAGCACATTGTTACTGATTAGACTAATAGGGCTCTTCTGTTTCCCCTCACCCCCACTTTTGGAGTTTGTTTTTTGAGTGAACTACCACATACTTTAAGTAAGTGGTTGAAAAGTCAATTTATCTTCTAGAAGAATAACAGGCACTGAATCACACTGATGTGCCTATTAAACATCTATTTCAGGGATGGTTAGTTTAGTAGGTTATGTTTTGGTTTCCCAGGCTGTAGATTATGAGGCTTTCACATGTTGTGAAGATCTCATTTGTCAACTTTGGTTTAGGATGGTGTGGGTGTCAAGGATGACTCCCAGGCATGAGCTCTGGATGGATGATGAGGCTATTTAGTGAGATGGGAACAGGAACAGGTTTTGGAGTGGAAGGCTGCAGATCATGACTTTAATTTTGTACATGTCAAGACAGATGCCAGGCCAGAATCTGAGTAGAGGTGCCCTGGTAGTGTCTGGAGCCTGAAAGAAGTGTCATGGCTGGAATTAAGATTTGTGTCATGTCTACATATAAATGCATGTGGGTATAATATTGAAATGTGGTTGGGTGAGAGGGACCTTGAGTCCACCCTTCACCACCCCAGTCACCTAGCTCTCAAACATGTCATTCTGAAAAAGGTTTGGATACAGTGGATTAGAATCCAGTGACTGCCAGCTTTAACAAGTCTTCTGAAATGGAATCTGCATTCTGTTCAAACCATTTTGGTAGTTCTCATACAGGTATTCTCAGACCATATTGCCCAAAACATTACCTTTGATTATGCTGCTAGAGAGATGATACTTTTAGGTTTTGGCCATTTTAGGTCTGTTGGCTCCTAATGGAAAAATCCCCAATTTCACAACTCTTAAATGTAATTACAAAATTCTTAAAATAAAACAAATTCATAGACATTCATTAAAAAAAGTAACATATCACTCGACGTTCTTTGTGTGGGGCTTAGGTGAGGAAACAAGGTAGCCAAATAAATAATATGAGACCTAGTCACTCAAAAAATTATGGATCACTGGCATAATAATCAAAATTGTGGTAAAGCATACAAATATGAAACACCTCTTCACTTACCTCTTATATGTTTATTCCTGGGTGTTAGCAAATTATTCACTGTGGAATGGTACATCATTTTTTATTTGTAGCATTTTGGTTTATTAATATGAATAATGAAGAAATACTTCAGAAGTTGATTTTGTACCCATTCTGAGGTTAGTTCATGCCACCAAATGCCACGTGTCAACAGAAGGTATCCTGGATCCTGAGGCCACAATACCCTGTTGCAGTGGTACCCTGAGTGCATTATGGTGTTGCAATTTGTTATCCTCACTAGGGAAGGGGCTGGGAAGGAGGTATTGAGGGTGCAGGTGGGGAGGATGTCACTCAGTTACTTCTCTGGAGACCTGTGCCATTTCTGCAGTGGTATTATTGCTAAGTCCCCAAACTGCAAAGCAACAAAATAAAGGGGAAACCCCATTGGACAGCATAAGACTAAAAAGAGCTGTGATTACATTCAGCGCTCACATTTCTTCCCTACAATTATCAACCACGAGAAGGTCATTTTATTGCATGCTCCCTCCAGGGGATCTTTTGGATTGAAATAAGCATCTATTTAGGTTGGGTTTGTGGGTTATAGTCAACCTCTTTGTGACAGTAATTAAGGTGATTGATTTGGGGGCTTCTGGAAATAATAGAGTGAAGGCAACATCATGTCCTAGTTATTGGATGTTTTAATTAATAATCCAAAGAGGAAAATCAAAGTAAAAGGGAAATAAGATTATTAAATGAAACAAACAATAATCGTTTGTCCTTTGCACCAATGGTACCTTTCCTACTGGATGATTTGTCTGGAAGCATGTTGCACATGCTTCAGGTCCCCCTGACTTCATTCTATGTTTCAGGTAATTTACAAGACTGTTTATATTCCAAGAGTGAGAAGATGCTGGGATCCAGGGATCTGGGGGCCAGAGTCATTGTTCAGTCTTTCCCAGAGGAGCCCAGTTGGGTCCAGTTGAAGGGAGTGCAGTTCCGGGACTTGGGGCAAGCCTTCCATCGGCAACTGAGCTCACTGACTCTGGTGGGAGCTCTGAGAGGTAAGCGGGTCCAGGTCTATGACTTCTTCTTCTTCTTTTTTTTTTTTTTTTTCCTCTCTTCTTCCGTGTTCAAGGCTCTACATTCAGGGTACATGGGAGGTTCAAAGATGGATAATTATACTCTAGACCTGTGGTTCTCTAATTTTAGTATGCCTAACAAAAATTATTTTGGGAGTTTACTAAAATTTAGAGTTAGAGACTCTGTCCTGAAAAATTCTGGTGTAAGCTAGGCCTAGCAATCTGAATTTTTAACAAGCAAACCTTGTGATTCTAGAAAAAGTAGTCTGTGGAGTACACTTTGAGAAACATCACTATAGGTACAATAGACAAGGAGCTAACCACATCTTGAATCCTACCTCTGTCATTTACTAGCTTTGTGATTGCAGGCAAACTGATATTAAATAGTACACATAATCACTTTTATGAGAGCCCAGGTGCAGCAGAAAGCATTTCCATGTGAAACGGTCCTAACTCAGAGGAATCTTCTGCTTGGAAAAGTGAGAGTGAATGGGCTGAGGACCAGGTAGTTTCCCTGGGCCCATTGAGCAGGCAGATGGGTGCAGATCTTGGCCAGATCTAAAGACATAAGAAGGGAACAGGAAGCATCAAATGCAGACAAGAACAACTAGGTGAAAAACAGAAACAGAATCAGAAAGGAAGAATATGACCAGATGTAGATAAAGGTACTGAAACCAAAGTTGGAGAGACATAGGAGTATTCAAGGCAATATCAGAAGCTAATATGCAAAGATCCAGAGATGCTAAGTATTCAAGATAGCAGCTCTCATTCTGAGTTACCCTCCCCAGCACCTCTAACACTGACACAGTCAAGCTTTGCTTTTCTTGAAAAGGGATGGTGTTCTGAGGGTAATGGCTGACAAAGATTATCAGGGCATACTTGGTGGTTCATGTAGGCCTTGAGAGATGCTAAGATTTCAACAGGCAATGCCAAAGTAATCATTGAGCTCAAGTAAGCATTGAGGGCAGAATCCTGACACCTGCAGCATTTTTTTTCTTTATTCACCTGAAATCATATGCAAACCAAGGACCTCTATTTATACTAATTTGCCAAATCTTTTCTATATTATTTATTTTTGATATTTAGGGAGATGGTTTCTAACATGGCTCCTTCCCTAGCGCCCTGGGATGATCAGTATCTTTGTGCACTACTCTCTGGTTCTTTGATCTCCTGGTGCGTATAATGCTTCAGAAAGTTTGATGGGGCCCCAGCTCCAGTATAAGTCAGGGTTGCAGTCACATATGAAGTATCAATTGAACATAATCAAAATCTTCCTTGCTCAAAAGTCAATCTGCCTCCTCCAACCTACTTCAGAATAGCTACACTTTTATCTATTTGAAAAAAATTTAATGTTTATTTATTTTTGAGACAGAAAGAGACAGCATGAGTAGGGAGGTGCAGAGAGATAGAGACACAGAATCTGAAGCTGAGCTGTTAGCACAGAGCCTGACATGGGGCTTGAACTCAGGAGCCATGAGATCATAACCTGAGCTGAAGTCGGATGCTTAACCAACTGAGTCACCCAGGGGCCCCTTAAATTTGGTTTTATTTGAAAAGTGTTCAGTGCCTTAAAAGTTTGAAAGTCACTGAATTAATACATTCTCCCCTATGGGTCTCTGTTGAAGTGCAGTTGACTTTCCTGGGAGGGGTTATCATATTAACCCAGAGGTTAGAAACTTCCGGCATGCTTGCCAAAGAATCTTTTATTGTTTCATGCCCTGAAGGCCCTTGTACCCTGTGTGGCCAGTTGCTCCCAGCCACTAGAGTTAGAGGGTGTTGGAATCCTTGCTACTTTTACAGGTTTACCAGTCCCTAAATTCCACGTATAATAGCTCTAAAAACACATTAGTACTTACTGGTTGTTCAGATTGGCTGGCCTATATTGAATGAATGGTACAATAGCGATCCAGACTCAGGAAAAGTCTGCAGCAGGCAGTTGCCTACAGAGGTGGATGGGTTAACTTATTGGTGAGTGATGTGAGCGTACCTGACACGAGAGGAGCCAAGATGGAGGGGAATGTGAAAGCTCAGTGTCTATGGTGACACAGTTGAGAATTTTCTGGATAGCTCCAATTTATTTATTTTTATTTACTCCTTTAAATGTTTATTTACTTTTGAGAAAGAGAGTGAGAGCGCGTGCATGCACAAGCAGGGGGCTGGGGCAGAGAAAGAGGGAGACATAGAATCCAAAGCAAGCTCCAGACTCTGGGCTATCAGCATATAGCCCTACTTAGGGCTCAAGCTCATGAACCTTGAGATCATGACCTGAGCTGAGTCAGATGCTTAACTGACTGAGCCACCCAGGCGCCCCTGGAGAGCTCCAATTTAAAAGTCAAATTATCTTGTAAACCAAAGTAATTTTTTCAGTACTTCAAACATTTGATATTTGTACAGTATCTCCCACTATGTGGAAATAATACAAAACTCCTTTATCAGGGTTTATCCTTTAATTAGCCATTATTGTTTTAATGTAAGTTTTCTATACTGGAATGAAGTTACACAAATACAGAATTAGTTTCATTGATCGGTATGTCTTCAGCACAAGGCCCAAATCCTGAAATATGTTGATAGTCATTAACTGTTCATTGACTGATTCAGTTGACATAACTTGATTGAGCAGGGGGGTACATGAAATATACCCATGGAGCTGATGTAATGATTTTAATAAATGTCTATTTGTTTTAGCATAGTAGAGGTATTTCCCTTTTGCTTTCATAAAGCTACCACATTCCAATGTGAGAATCATGATCCTCAGGTTAACCTCTGACTTTGCTTCCATTTTGGAATAAGAATCTCTGCCTGTCTTGGGCCAAGGATATTATTGCCTGGCAAGTTAAAAAAAATTATGTCACAGCTTGAAGAAATAATGAGTGTATCTCCTCAGGGAAGATGTGATTTTCAAAGATCAGGTTTGGTCCTTTAGGAATATTCTTCACATTGTCCTTGGCTTCTCTCTAGTCACTGTCTGCCTTATTGTGATGAGGATTGATACCAACGATGGTGGCCAATTGGAAATCTTGACAGCTATGTGTTCTTTGGTAGTTTGGCCATACTGTATCTTTCTCAGATGGTTTTCTCTCTAACATCTGACTCTTGGATTCCACCTTCCTTATCTCCGGTATCTTTGAGGCTCATTGGCCTGTTTACTTGATTTGGTTTCTCCTTCCAACTCCTCATTTCCTGAGTTTCATTATTGTGTGGGAAGATGTTCTTAGTTATATAATAGTTTGATTTGAAAATGATTTTCAGAATCTGAGGAGCCATCAGGATTTATTTCAAATGTTTGCCTTACTCTTTCTTGTTCAGATTCCTATATCCAGGGCTGCACAGTGTGGAGCTCTTTCAGTAGAGGTCTCAGCATGTCAAGGACCTTGGGCCTGAAGGTGGACAGTAATACATTCTACAATATTTTAGGCCATGCCCTGCTTGTGGGTAAGTGATGAGCTTGTTTAATTTTGGCATTCCTGAGTAGGATAAATTCTTTTTCAAAAGGAATTTTCCCAAAATTTGAATTCCTAATCTATAAAATAGCCTCTGATCAGTACAAATAGGCCATAGTTTAAAATTCTGAATTTCAGGGGAGCCTGGGTGGCTCTGTAGGCTTAGTGTCTGACTTTGACTTAGGTCATGGTCTTGCCATTCCCGAGTTTAAGCCTTGCACTGGCCTCTGGGCTGACAACTCAGATTATGCTCACAAGCAGAGACTGGGATTCAGATTCTGTGTCTCCCTGTCTCTGTGTCCCTCCCTCCTACTTGGACTCTCTCTGTCTGAAATAATAAAAGAATTAAATTTAAAATTCTGAATTTCAATTTACCCATCAGTAATTAGCTTCCTAAACTTTACCAATAAGAAACTGATCTTTTAAAGGTGACCTTTCGATTCAGGTTTAATAAATACGAAATGAGAGGTTTTCAAATTTACTGTCCGCAATTTCCACAATAATTCAAAGTCATGTAAATAAATCTCTGTAGTCTCATGGTATGTTAAACCTTGATGTTGGACATGGAGTTAAAAATCCTGAATTCTGTTCTCAGCTGCTCCTTAGGCTTGCTAAAGAAGCTCATGTTTCAGAAACGTCTGCTTCATCACTTGTATCCATTTTTTCTCCTAAAGTTTATTCCCCTTGCAGAACCCAGAAGTATTCTTAGAAAACTCAAATTGCATCATATCACTCATCCTTAAAAAACTTTAAGAATTTCTTATTGCTCTTAGATTACAGTCCTAAATCCTTAACCTGGCTTAGAAGATTCCCTCCGTGGTGCCTGGGTAGCTTAGTTGGTTAAGTGTTGCACTTTGGCTCTGGTCATGATCTCCCTGCTCGTAAGTTTGAGCCCTGTGTTGGGCTCTGTGCTGACAGCTCAGAGCCTGGAGCCTGCTTCAGATTCTGTGTCTCCCTCTCTCTCTGCTCCTCCCCTGCTCATGTTCTGTCTCTGCCTCTCTCTCAAAAATGAGTGAACATTAAAAAAAATTAAAAAAGAAGACTCCCTCCATGATTTCACCTATATTAATATTTGTAAACTTGTCCTGCTCTTTTTCTATTCCTTTGTATTCTAGCTACCCTATTTTACTTTAATTCTTTCAAAAGACCACTTTTTTTTTTTTTGTCTCAGGGCTTTTACACAAGCTTTTCCCTCTGCTCATTGTCCTCCTATAAAGTTTTCTCTCCCACACTCCTAAGTCAAGTCCCTCTATTTAAGCTCTTTTAGTCCCAATCATTATTTATTGATTTAAAATTATTATCTACCATGTTTCTAATCATATGATTAATGTCTATTTGTATCACCAGCTTTCATGTGAACATTGTTTCCTTAGCATTTAGCACATTAACTAGTGCATTGTAGATCTATTTGTTGAAAGAAATTAATTAATAAACAAAGGGTCTTTGAATATATTGGAATACAAAAGGAAATCAGAGGTTTCAATGAAAGTGAGCCTCTAACTGGATTTGTTAAATAGTATTTTATATTTAAATTAATTCTGTGATACCATCAGTGGGGACATGTATGTGTTTCATTTAAGAATGATCTGTCGAGAAAAAAGCTATAATGTCCTAATCCTGAGAGGGAAACTGTTGAGTGAGAAAATATGGATCATATAAATTTGCTTTAAAACAAACTCCAGCTCTAAAAGACAAAGAGCTAAGGATAATAGTGGCAATCACGTGCAGGAAAATCTTTTGATTGGGAAAGGACAGCTACAGGGCAGTTAAAATAACGGGTGTAGGATTGACTTTGTCTATTCTTACTTTTGTCTGTGTGAGGGGAAACGTTTGCTGAAACCTGGAGCAGAAGTGCAGGAAGGTACCCTAACGATATTAATTTAGCAGAAAACAGTTACGTGGAATAGACATTAACTAGGCAAGAAGAAAACCTGCAGGAGGAATTTAATTTAGCCCTTAATGTTTATTGTGAATTAGAGGCTCTGGACATCTATTATACTGCAGGTGATGAAATTAGAATGTTTGTTTATTAGTGTATTATAAAGTACTCGATTTCATGCAAAATGAGTTTGTAAACCCAGATTCATGAAAACGGGGAGCCAAATACCTAAATACCTAGTGAGGAGAAGGGTCTGTGGGGCTGCTCTTTACTGATGTCACATACATGGTTAATCGTTCTCTATAGCATGGCCCATGCTCTTTCATTCTCTTCTATTCCAAACTTCATTGGTTTAGGCATGAGGGTCCCAGGTACTGTCCAGCCTGTTGTTCCAGAACATTCCACATCTTCCAGGGGAAGAGTGTAGCCTGCAGAATAGTTGGTAGCCAATTTGAACAGCTAGGGGAGGGGCTGGAGCTGACACATGGACATGTGGCATTTGATCATGGAGACAAACTATTCCTAAGAGGTGAAACATTACATCTGTTTCTTTGTTCTGTGTTTTTTTTAGATGAACTTCTGATTCACTACAATACTCTAGAACTGAAAATCCTGTATAATCTGTTTCTCTTTGTATGGTTCATAGATTAAAAACATAAAAACAAATTTAAAATAAGGCGCACCCGGAATAAGAACTAGCGTTGCCATATCCCTCGGTTTTCTGGGGGGCATGAAATGTGCTGAATGAAGTAACATGACCTTTTGTTCTCAGGTACAGACATGGACAGAAGATATACCTCTTGGGAGGCTACTTCTGAAAGAAAAATTGGTAAATATGTAAAGTGCTTTTAAATCCATTACATCATGCTTAAGTTGTCATGTATTTGATAGACGGGCCTGATGGCAAAATTTTAGGTACCTTAATTTGTGAAACATACTGAACATTTTATATATATATATATATATGCATATATATATGAATATATATATGCATATTTATGTGCATATATATATTTATGAATATATATATGCATGTATATTTATGTATGCATTATGTAAACCATAACGTGCATTAGTAGAAGCAAGACCATCAAGTTATGTAAATTTTAATTATGTTTGTGACTCCCCTGGGTTTGATTTGTCTTTTCTTAAATTAGCCTGGCCAGTACAGGGAAATATAATAAGAAACAATGTGATCATCAGTGTTTCTGGCACCGAAGGACTCTCCAGTCCTGAAATGTTGACGCCATCTGGTATCTATATTCGCAATCCCACCAACGTTGTCGAGGTAAGATCTGTAGTTCTCCCAGGAAGCTCAGAGCTGAGAGGCCATAAAATTAACTCTGAAAGTTATTTGGAATGGTGGCAGTGGTAGAATGGTAGAAAGTGTTTACTTGGTGCACACTAGTATCAAGAAACAACTTAATGATTTTTATGGTAAACAAGTGCTTTAGAATAAACGTAATCATTTCTCTCAGAATTCCTGTGAACACTCTTTGAAGCAATATCTATAGGTAGCAAAACAAAGTAGATACTGGTTACTTTCTGGTCCTTTCGATTAACGCAAACTACAATATCTTCCTGAGTTGTCTGCTGTGGTTGCTGATTTTTGTCTCAATTCCAATAATAATTACTCATTAAATCTTCATTATCTTCCTGTATTAATGTGTTCATATTGTTGCTCTTTTGGAATGTTTATTTGTTTTGAGAAAGAGAGTGAGGGAGGGAGCATGAGCAGGGGAGGGGCAGAGAGAGAGAATCCAAAGCAGGCTACACGCTGTCAGCACAGAGCCCGATGTGGGGCTCAATCCCATGAACAGTGAGATTATGACCTGAGCCAAAATCAAAAGTCAGATGCTTAACTGACTGAGCCACCCAGGTGCCCCATATATTGTTACCCTTTAAGAATATTCAGAACTGAGGGTCAGCAAAGTCATGAGGTATATGAGATCACATCAGATTCCAAGACAAATAAAGCACACTCTGATGACCTTTTTTATCCTATTATTTAGTACAACTTAATGTTACTTTTTCTGGGCAAATTTCTCCCTAAACTCTGAGAAATTAATGTTTTAGAGTACAGTTTAACCATAGATCCACGAATGAAGAATTACATCAGAGTAGGAGGGAAGGCCATTTAGTTTTGCCTTTATTAATTTTTTTAAAGTTTATTTATTTATTTATTTTTTTGAGAGAGTGAGCAGGGGAGAGGCAGAGAGACAGAGGGAGACAGAGGATCCCAAGCAGGCTTCTTGCTGTAAGTGCAGAGCCAGACACAGGGCTCGAACTCACAAACTGAGAGATCATGACCTGAGCCAAATCGAGAGTTGGCTGTTTAACTGAGTGAGCTACCAGGCGCCCCTCATTTCCCCTTTTAATGATTCTATCCTGTGGATCATGTCCCGAAGGGTTAAAGGCCTCTCAGTCTTCTAGGACAGTCATCTGAGGATCTATTGAGTCATGACAATTGTGCCAGGTTTCTGAGGAACCCAGAGAATGCACTTCTGTCTCTGTCTCTCTGATCATCTGTTCTTAATTACTTTTAGCTGAATACCCCCTAATAAAAGTCATGGTTATCTCCTCAACCTTCTTCCAGACTCTTAATTACATTTATTCCAAGCACAGCACTTACACACCACTTTAGGTGCCTAATAGGGACAGCTAATATGCCAGTAAGGAAAGGAGGCAGAACTGCTTTGATTGAAGGAAACCAAACTTTAGACCCAGAACAACAAGAGCAGCATTTAACTTGTTGGCGATCATGGGGCTTGTTGTGCAGTTATGCTGGCAGCTTTGGGGCCCAAAGAGCTGTGTTTTTGTACACTTCTCAGACTGCATAACTTGACTGCATTGAAATACCCAGAGGAAAGTTGTCCCATTCATCTTGCTGCATGAGGCTGGAGCGTATCTAAGTCCTGCATCGAATGTCCATCTGCCTTTGCTCCACTGAGTGGCACAGTGTACCACGGGCAAGTGTCCTGGCCACTTGTTTGCTGGAATAATTGTGTTGGTTCTGTGTGCAGAGGACCAGAGGGCCATCTAAAAAGCTGATACGTCACCTGAGCTTTTGCAGACCTGTGAACGGTACCAAGTCAGCAATGAAAAAATGGAGTCCAAAGCAAGCTGTTTGTTTCCCATTACATGCTATTTCTGTTCATTTACTTACCTCCTTTTATATCTACTGTACAAAAATGAAAACGAATGCAACGTATATGTTTGGAGGATGAGGTTTTAGTTTAAGCTGGTAGCACAGGCTCATTAAACTATTCCTTAGTGTATTCCTGACATTTTCATCTTTGATGACCTTAGAAGTCTGTAGTTCTCTTTTCATTAGCTTATCAGCTTTTAGACCCTAGCACAGTGTCTGAAATATACTAGTTGTTCAGTAAAAATTAATTGGATATAATTAATGAATGTAAGTGTAACTCCATACTTAAAGCATGGAGGGAGGAAAGAGAAAAGTATAGATTCCAAGATACCACAATCATTTTGATGACTGAAAAATAGCATGTTTAATCTGGGGCAGCATTTAAATACTGTGGGACTTAGCTCTCAGTGTTAAATCTCGTACAGTACCCTGCAGTTTTTTTAGCTGTGTGCTGTCTCTTTTGTATTCTGTTGTCTAGAATATATCAGCTCTAAAGACATAGGTGATAACTGGGTGCATGTGGCAAAACCTAAAAATTATGAACTCCTCTTGACCCTTTGGGCCAATGAAAGCTATTTCACTCACTGAGCAAGCTTTAAGTTCACGTTTATTAAGTGTATCCTATATGGATGGTGCACAGACAATTTTGAAAATATTTTAGAAACAGACCTTAATTCCAAAAGGATGGTAAGGAAGCTACAATAATGATGTGTGTGTGTGTGTGTGTGTGTGTGTGTGTGTAAGTGTGTAATACGTGGAATAGGTAGAGATGTTGTAGAAAAACCTGCTGCCTTGTAGTGTTGTTCTGGTATTCAGGACAGAGACATTCCTGTACTCTGAGGAACTGTTACATAGGTGGTGGCTTCTGTGTCTTATTATGTGAGTAGTTTAGAGCCAGACTACCCCTAAAGGGAGTGTAGTCAAGTTTTGTGTGCTTAGTTTTTGTTTCCTTTTCTCCTGCTTTGTTTTGAAGTGTTCTTGTGGTTTGGCAAAAATATACATTTTTTAAACGTTTATTTATTTATTTTGGGAGAGAGAGAAAGAAAGAGAGCATGCACGTGCAAGTGGGGGAGGGGCAGAGAGAGGAGAGAGAGAGAATCCCAAGCAGGCTCTGCACTGACAGCCTGATGCAGGGTCCGAGCTCATGAGGAGTGAGTCATGACCTGAGCCAAAATCAAAAGTCAGATGCTTAACCCGCTGAGTTACCCAGGTGCCCCTGGTAAAATACTTTTTTAAAAGTCATTGTATTTGTGTGATTTATTTGGATTTTTCATTTTTGTTTCCTTAAGCTTTTAATTCTGAAATAGTTTTAGACTTAGAAGAAGTTGCAAAAACATAACCAAGAGTTTGTCTGGACCCTTCCCCAGCTTTCCCCAGTGATACCATAACCATAACCATTGCCATATCCCTCAGTATGGTATCCCTCAGATACCATACCATAACTGTCACGATATCAACCATCAACATAGCAATATCAAAACCAGGAAGTTGACATTGGGGCAGACTATTAACTGTATTGAAGCCCTTATTTGGACTTGAAGAAAGTGACTTAATCCTAGTGGCTGGACAACCAATGGTGATAGCCTAAACCCTTCCTCTCATATATAGGAGACTGACCTCAAAGTCTCTGGCCTGGTGGGCAGGCAGGGAAAAACAGTTGGTTCTTAAATGTCTGCAGTGATTTATGGTTACACATGATTCCAGTTTCCCCTGACCCAGAACCTAGGACAAAATGCTCTGCCATAGTGCACAGAATTCACCTTGGCTTCCAGTCAGCCAACCCAACAGCTCACTTGTCTTCAACCCTGCATAGGACGAGGGGATTTCAAGTGTGATATTTCTTTTTAGCTTTAATACCAACAAGTGGCCTGCCTGCCTCCCTGCCCAGGCTGCAGCTGAGCCAAGCCCGGGACAGTTTCTCTGTGAAGCAAAACCTGAGCTTTGTGTCTTCTTGCTAGTGATAGGATATTCAAGCATGCTATTACTGTTTGAGTATCTGAGGCACTTGTGGTATGTATTCCTCTGAATACTCCTTATGTAGGTCTTTGCCATGCTTTTCAAAACAGATTGGTGGTGGTTCTTCCATGCTTCACCTGTGGCATTTAGAGCATTCCATTTTCAGGATATCTTCCCTTGACCATCTAGCATCTGAGTCTGTGACTCCATTTATGGGGATTTCATTATCTGTCCAGAGGCTCCATCACTCTATCTTTTCAGTAGACATAACCTATGTCAACCTCAGGCTGAAAGTCTTTGCTCTCAAATATCCAGGGACTGTTCACCTTCAGAGCGCTAGAGTATCCCATGTTTATGTAGGCACTGGAAATTTCCCATGACCAGACTCCTGTTTAGGATAGTCCGTGGAAAAACCCTGGAGACAAGCCCTTTGGAAACATCCATTTAATTTGAGGGGAATTTGTTCTGGTTTGTGAATCAATTTTGTAAGGAATTCTGTGTTTAAAGGCCAATTTCAGTTCTCTAGCTCTCCCCACTCAATAGCTAATGTATATTTAAGAGCTGCCTGAAGGGTTAACTCACTTTTTTTTTCCTAGTGATTATAGATGCACACCTCAAGGAGCTGGCTTACTTGGGCAGTTAATTTCTCTCTGGAATTTCTCTTGCTTGAATGTCCATAATACATTGACTTCCGCAAAGAATTGATTTCCACACAAAATTCCCTGCTTGCCTTAAACCCTTCCCCACAAGCCGCCGGCTGCCTGCATAAATATGTGGTTTTTCCTCATGAATCATTTGTAGCATACCCAATTGGAATGGAGAGTAAAAAGGGCTGGGAAGTAATGTGATCTGACTGTTCAAGTGCTTCTTTTATGAGAAAAGTGAGCCTTACCAGCTAACAGAAGACCAAAGTTACAATATTCTGCCCAACTAAAAATTCACTTGGAAAGCATTTATATTTATGTATGTGTTCACCCAGATGTTCCATAAATGCTAATGACAGTAGGGCAGGTGATTCTACAAATCTATTCATTCACTCAAAATACGTACTCTCTGAGCACCTGTCTGGCAAAGGTGATGAATATGGATGTAATTCTTGGAATATATTCTTGAAATATTTGAATCTTTTCCCTCCTGGGAGAGTCTTGGTAATGAATGAGCATTTCATTGGTAATGATATAAAGGTGTACGTCCAAGTGAGATGTACCTTTCTCATTGTTTATATACTTGCAGAAAAAGTGGGGGTTTAAGAAGCTCCCATTCTCTAATTCTTAGTGCTTATATACTCATGGGCTTTCCCATGGCTCGTACGTGTGCTAGAGACATAGCCCGCAATGCGGGCTGTGTGGAAGGTGGAACTTCACATGTACTTCCCTGAGGAAAGTTCTGTTCATGTAATCGTAACAGTCAGTAACCATGTTACTTCCTTGTGTTTCTGTGAGGGCTGAAGAGATATACTGGGTGCTTGTATTTGCCAACCCAGCCACAGTTGTTCTTTCTGAAGTTGAGAATCATGAGCACTTATCCTGTTTGCTAGCAAGAGGAAAGAATTGAGATAGCTGGATTTGATGCTAGTAAGTGTTCTTTTTGGAAATGCCTAATGCCAGAGTTGCATGTTTAAAAAGATATAAATGTTGGTCTTTCCACCAAAATTTGGAGATGTGCTACTGGAGAGTGGGTTATTTCAACAACACCTAGTGCTAGTCTAGATCAGGTTTCTCAGTCATGGTAGTATTAGTATTTTGGGTGCTATAATTCTTTTTTTTTTTGTAAAGTTTATATATTTATGTATGTATGTATGCATGTATTTATTTTGAGATAGTGGATGAGCAGGGGAGGGACAGAGAGGTAGAGAATCCCAAGAAGGCTCCATGTTGTCATTGCAGAGCCTGATACGGGGCTTGATCCTATGAAATCAACAGTCAGATGCTTAACTGACTGAGCCACCCAGGAACCCCTCAGGTGCTATAATTCTTTGTCATGAAAGGCTGTGCTCTGTACAGCAGCATTCCTGGACTATGCCACCCCAAGATGATTGGAGTCTTAGGGAAGGCCCAGGTTTCCTTAAGTCATGTTACCATCTTAAATAGTAATTCAACTTCATATTCCGTCATGTCCAAAAGTCACTTGTGCCAAGTTCCGTGTGGTAGATGAGACATGTGATTAGAATTGTAAATGGCCTCAGGAAATTGGAGAAATGCTCAGAATCCTAAATAATGAAGTACAGGAGGAAAGAGGCCACTAGTCCACAAAGAAAGAAAACAGTGTGTATGTAACTGAGTTAAAAATGAGGAACGGCTGGCTAATTAAAAATACCCAGGATGAAAGAGCCTTCAGGCACACAGTGAATAACAAGCTGAAGTTAAGGAAACAGCATTGTGGTTGTGTCAGCATGTGCTGGCTCCTCGATCAGGTCTTTGCTGATGCCTACTGGTCAGGCTTCCAGTGTCAGTGGAACTTTCAGAGGACTCTGGTCCTCACTTATGCTTCCCAGGAGGCAGAAGTCCTCCAGGGATTAGGGCACTGGGGCATTGGTTCCTCTTCTCACATGAGGCAGAAGTTGAGGATTGCTGGTTTTAAAACAACTTGTTTGAATTTTCCTGCATGTTGACTTTACTTGGTTGTGTGTGTGTGTGTGTGTGTGTGTGTGTGTGTGTGTATGTATCTAGCTTCCTAGTGGAACATGTAGCACACCTAGAGAGGACAAGGCTCTTGAAAGTCCCCTTCTGTAGAGAGTACTGCTTTTAATGACTGCCAGTTGGCTACTCAGGTTCAGAGAGCTACCTTTAATAATACCTAAACTTCTTTCATTTAGGAAATGAAGTCAATAAAGTATTAGTCTAGAATGAGTGAAACTATGGGCTGAAATGAGTTTACTCAACTTAAGGATAGAGAACAGCTACAAGTAAAAGAGTGTCCTTGGAGTCTCTACTGTTGGTCCTCCTGTGCCCACAATGGAGTAAAACTCCTTAAGCTGTATGAAAGGCTGTGACAGAGAGCTCTGCCCCTGAGCAGGCCAGAACTTCCTCCTTCAGTTTTAACACTTTTTTGTGTCCTGTCCTAACATCATTATTCATCATGACATGCGTTAGTGTTCCATAGACATTGCTGACAAATCTCAATCTTTTCTTTCTTTTGTTTTTTTGATAATGTATTGTCAAGTTAGCTACCATACAGTGTATACAGTATGGAAGATATTTACAAATGACATATCAGATAAAGGGTTAGTGTCAAAAATCTATGAAGAACTTACCAAATTCAACACCCAAAAATAAACAATCCAGTGAAGAAATGGGCAGAAGACATGAATAGACACGTTTCCAAAGAAGACATCCAGATGGCTAACAGACACATGAAAACATGCTCAACATCACTTATCATCAGGAAGACACAAAACCACACTGAGATATTACTTCACACCTGTCAGAGTAGCTAAAATTAACGACTCAGGCAACAACAGATGTTGGTGAGGATATCGAGAAAGGGGAGCCCTCTTGCATTATTGGGAATGTAAACTTGTGCAGCCACTCTGGAAAACAGTGTGGAGGTTCCTCAAAAAATTAAAATTGAATCACCCTGTGGCCCAGAAATAGCACTACTAGGAATTTATGCAAAGGATACAGGAGTGCTGATTTATAGGGGCATATGTACGCCAATGTTTATAGCAGTGCTATCAACAATTGCCAAATTATGGAAAGAGCCCAAGTGTCCATCCATGGATGTAATGGATAAAGAAGATGTGATACACACACACACACACACACACACACACACACAGGAATACTATTCAGCAATGAAAAAGAATGAAATCTTGCCATTTGCCACAACGTGGTTGGAATTGGAGGGTGTTATGCTAAGTGAAATAAGTCAGTCAGAAAAAGACAGATATCATATGTTTTCACTCATGTGGAATTTGAGAAACTTAACAGAAGATCAGAGGGGAAGGGAAGGAAAAATAAGTTAAAAACAGAGAGGGAGGCAAACCAGAAGAGACAGAGTACAAACTGAGGGTTGATGAGGGTGGGTGGTGGGGGGGGGTTGGGAAAATGAGTTATGGACACTGGGTTTTCAATTAGCAATAATCACGCCTCGGATAAACCTCATTGGGTACAATACTGCCACTGTGCAAAGCTTGAGTTATGGGTATTGAGGAGGGCACTTGTTGGATGAGCACTGGGTGTTATATATAAGTGATGAATCATGGGAATATACTCCCCAAATCTCAATTTTTTCTTCTGTTGTTCAAAACAACTATGTCAGTAGACAGTCCTCATTAACTTTATGTCGATGTCTTGATAATGCTCAATCCCATAATGCTGGAGTTTAAGACCCCTCATCTTCCTTAAACATACTCTTCAAAATGTCTTTTTCTGTTGACTACTGGGAATTAGCTCACATCCTCACCCATGTGACTCTCTGTGCCCTCTGAGCTGAGCATGCTGTTTTTCCATTTGCTAGGAATGGTAGGGATTTTATACTGTCTGGAATTTTGGTGTGAACAGAACAACTCTTAGTTAAGTCTGAACTGAAAAATGATGTTCAATTTTTAGGAAATCTATATTTATGTAGCAATATCAAACAATACTCCAGTCTTGTCCAACAGATTTTACCTGGTATCTGAAGGGTTAAGTTACTCTTTTCTCATGACCACAGATGCATCTTTCAAGGAGCTGATTTACTTGGACACTTAATTAATTTTTCTCTAGAATGTCTCCCACTAGAATGTCCATGATACATTGACTTCTGCAAAGAATGTTGCTCAGTATATTTTATCCACTATTGGGAAGGCCTATGGACTTCCTTTTGGTTCTGCCCTTGACCTGGTGACATGACTTTGCATTGCACCCTACTGTTTACATTTCTTCACTTGTGCCCCATTGTTTGGCATCCTGATTCTGGGTCTTGCCTTTATTTCTCTCCTTTAGCCTACAATCTCTGACACTTCCAGGTTTGGACATGAATTGAGTTGGCTCTGAGTTATTAGCTCTGTGACTTTGAGGAAGTCACTCAACATCTACAAGATTCAATTTCTTTGTGAAATTGTAATGATTTTTTTTAGGGTAAAAGTGTAGCATTTTATTTAATTTATTAATTCATTATTTTAATATAATTTATTATCAGATTGCCTTACATACAACACCCAGTGCTCATCCCAACAAGTTCCTTCCTCCATGCCTAGCACCCATTTTCCCCTCTTCTCCACCACCCCCATTAACCCTCAGTTTGTTTTCTGTATTGAAGAATCTCTTAAGGTTTGCCTCCCTCTCTCTGTTTGTAACATTTTTTCCTACCTTCCCTTTCCCCATGGTCTTCTGTTAAGTTTCTCAAGATCCACATATGAGTGAAAACATATGATATCTGTCTTTCTCTGACTGACTAATTTCATTTAGTGTAATACCCTCCAGTTCCACCCACGTTGCTGTAAATGGCATAACTTCATTCTTTCTCACTGTCAAGTAATATTCCATTTTATATATAAATATTCTTTATCCATTCATCAGTGAATGGACATTTAGACTCTGTCCATAATTTGGGTATTGTTGAAAGCACTGGTATAAACATTGGGGTACATGTGCCCCGATGCATTAGCACTCCTGTATCCCTTGGGTTAATTCATAGTAGTGCTATTGCTGGGTCATAGCGTAGTTCTATTTTCAGTTTTTTGAGGAACATCCACACTGTTTTTCAGAGTAGCTTCACCAGTTTGCATTCCCACCAACAGTGCAAGAGGATTTCCGTTTCTCCACATCCTCGATAGCATCTATAGTTTCTTGATTTGTTCATTTTAGCCACTGTGACTGGTGTGAGGTGGTATCTCAGTTTGGCTTTGATTTGTATGTGAAACTGTAATAATAATACATAATTCAGAATTGTGAAAGTAAAGGAGACTCTAAAATCTGCTACCTGGACAATAGCATCTTCTTCAGAAATCTTTACTATGAGTATTATTATCACACTTGGTTCTAAGTTAGGAAAAAGGTAATTATTTCTAAGGAAAAGAAAAATTGAAAATAAATATAACTTGTACTGAGTTAGATCATCTTTTTGTGGGGATCTGGTAACAGATTACCAACCTAATTGTCTAGGTCTCTATCCTCCTTCAGTTTTCTACCATGGCTTCCATGTGCAGTGGGCTGCTAAGGCAGCTCATGCGAAAGTCACCAGGAAGTTCATTGTTTCCAGTGTCTCTCCTGTCTTTGAACATCTCCTGGAGCCCTTGATGACTAAACAGTATAGTGTTAGTATCTCAGTCACCTCCAGAGAAGTAGTTGTCAAAATGGGCTCAAAAGATCAATGATATTGGAACCACCTATGGTGCTCAAAAGTACAGAATACTGTTCTCCAACCCTTCACCATAACTTTCAGCACCTGCTAGGTCTGAATATCTAGAGGTGGGGCCTAAAAATCTGTATATTATATGCCCCAGGTTAGCATTTCCAGACAAAACACAGCATACGTGGATAAATTTAAAACTTTGAAATATAACTAATACATTTTTAGTAAAGTATATCCTATACAATATTTGAGATATACTCATATTAAAAAATAGTGTTTTCAATCTGAAATTTAAATCTCACTGGGCTTCAGTGTTTTTGTTTGCTAAATGTTGTTACAACTCTATGTTGCATGCACACTAAAGTCTAAAAAACTGTTTTAACAAGACAGTCACAGGACAGTCCCACCAAGCCCTATATATAGGTAACTGTGGCACTGACGTATTGTTTTATAGAAAGACATTTAATGCCTTGTTGGGTGCCACAGCATCACAATCCCTTTTGCTTTACATTCTCTCTTCTATGACCTGATGCTGTCTTAGTCCCGTAGCACATTCTCCCAGGAAATGAGTTGCTCATGGAAGGGACACTCCAGCTTTCTCACTGTCTTACCAGCTAGGCCATGTCATGCCCCCAAGTGATCAGGGATAAACTGTGTGGAAGTCTCTGTAGCTTCCTTTGTCCCTGTAGACCTGAGGCTGGCTGAGGAGCCTGTTTCTTGAGTTCTGTTCTGTAGGTAGACATGAGCATCTTGGCCTCAGACCAGCCTCTCTGGCTGAGAGAGAAAACGTGCACAGAATTGCAAAGCAAGTAGTCCAGCAACTTGGTCTATTGGCCCTTCTTCCCTCCTGCTGAAACAAAGAATAGCCAACATACTATTTACTTTACTGCCTGACATTAGAGGTTGTAAATTCAGATATCCATAGGGGCTGGGCTAGAATCATATATAAGTGAAGCAGAAAGGGTGTGGCCTATGAAAAAATAGCCATAATCCAAGAAGGTGGGCACTTCTTAGCTTCAGCTGGTCCCTGGCTATCCCATAGGAATTTGGGCTCAGTATTATTAAAAAACTGAAAGTCTGAATTTTTACATCAAGTCTCCCGATTTTAAGACATTGGAAATAAAGGCTCCCAGGTGGCTTAGTCAGTTGAGCCTCTGACTCTTGATTTCCACTCAGGTCATGATCCCAAGGGGTTGTGGGATCGAGCCCTGTGTGAGGCTCGGAGCTGAGCATGGGGCCTGCTGAAGACACACACACTTTCTCTCTCTCCGTCTCTCTCTCTCTCTCTCTCTCTCTCTCTCTCTCTCCCTCTCCCTCTCCCTCTCCCTCTCGCTCTCCCTCTCTCTTTCTGTCCCTCTCTCTTCCTCTGCTCCTCTCCCTTGCTTGCATGTGTATTTACTCTGTCTCTAAAAAATTTATAATAAAATAAACAAAATGTTGGAAACAAAGTAACCATTTTTGTGAACATTAGGTAGGCCAACCAAAAGACCTTTGTGTACAATAATAAACTCTTCAGGGAGTTAGTTTTCTACTCCCTCTTAAATTATATTACACAGTGATGATTAAATTGTAGGTACATTATTGAGTTTGGAAAGATAATCCATTGTGTTCAATTTGATCAGAATTATAGCCCAAAACTCATATGGTCTAATGGAGAATTTAAGTTTTATATGAACATATAAAATACATCAAATTATTTAGATAGGAAATCGTATAAAGAAATATTAAGGTTGGGGCACCTGGGTGGCTCAGTTGGTTGAGCGTCTGACTTTGGTTTAGGTCATGATCTCACAGCTTGTGAGTCTGAGCCCCACGTCGTGCTCTGTGCTGACAGCTCGGAGCCTGGAGTCTGCTTCAGATTCTGTGTCCCTCTCTCGCTGTGCCCCTCCCTCGCTCATGCTCTGTCTCTCAAGAATAAGTAATAATAATAAAAAAAAATTAAAACAAAGAAATATTAAGGTGATTAATCTAATGAATATAAAGTACACTGAGGAGATTCAAGATGTGTTTGAGCTCAGACACCACGTCTTAGAACTAAGGCATAGTTAGTACAACCACTGGCCTTCATCCCATAGCCAAATCTTTGATTTGTTCAAAGGATTGGAGAGGATGCTTTGTGTAGACTTGGCTTTAAGGTACACCTTTGCCCCTATGTACTGTTGCGTACACCAAAGAGGAGGGCTTGGATTGATGACAAAGTAAGATTCCCTGTATGGAAGATTACAAGAACATTTTAACATGAGATATCACATATTAAGGTTGGCAAATTACAGTCGAGCTGAGCTGTGTGGGGGAAGAGAAATGAGAGTATTTCTGATCCCTGAGGTGAGGCAGGGTTGGGGGAAAGATGGCGGTGTGTGAAGAGTAAATGGAAGTATGAATATACCTCAACAGAAAGTAAATAAAAAAGCAGAATATTCACATAGAAGAGTCTTTCTCTCTGGCAACTTCATTGTATCTGGAATAACTATTATTTAACTATCCTTAATTTCTGTAGGGAAACAGGGTGTATGTTGCTGGTTTGGGCTACTTTTTTCATCTTGTGACCAGCCAGGCATCACAATCTCCACTTCTCTCCTTCAGTCAGAATATTGCACATTCTTGTACAAGGTAACCTTGGGGAAATTCATCTGTAATTTTGATGTAAGGGTAATAATTGAACATTTTTTTTGTACCATGCTCTCAGAGAGGGTGTAATCTGGGGCATGCATGTAAGATTTGATGGACATGCCTTTGTATGCATTTGGGATCATAAAAGTTTGGTATTGAAGGGAAGGAAAGTGACAGGGACGTCACTTGAGAGGGCAGCAGGAAAGAGTGCATCTTTTGTGTCCAGAGGAGAATTTAGTAGAGAAGTTAAATTTCCAAGTGATTAGGAGCAACCAGGAAGCAGGAGTGACTGGTCTCAGGAGCCCAGTTGGGTGAGGAGCCTTTGGGAAGAGGCTCTTTGCCTGTGACATGTACCCATTAATAGGGAAGGGGACTTGTTCAATATCTTTGGTACATGGAAGTAAGGTCTTCCGCTAAGAGCAAGATCTGGGAAGTATGTTGGAAACATGGGAAAAATTCAGACTTCAAAGTCAGGCTCTACTTCAAATTTTGACTTTACTCCTAGAAAACTGGCTTGGTTGTTGTTGTTTATTTAAGAGTCAGGTCCCTCATTTATAAAATTCCAGATCTACACTGAAAGTTTGATGTGATCTTTAGAGATGACTCATATAATGTACATAAGAGAACACCTGGAATACAGTAGGAACTCAAAAATTGATAGCTATAAATAATTACAATGATAATAGTATAGGAATACTGCTATGATGGATAGTGATAGATGAGTGGAATAAGGATTAAGAACAATTGCTGTGTTATGTTGAAGGGCCAGCTGAAGATAGGATTAGCACATATGTCATGAATTTATCATGAAGATTATGACGTTTTACCAAGGAGCTGTCAGAAGCCCTGTAGTGTGAGCAAAGAAGGTACCCAGAATACTGTGAAAGTGGGACCTTTCAAGGAGAAGAACAAAAGTTTGAGGGAGAACAGTGCTGGTGTTCACTTTCTAGAATGTTCTGATGGGCAAGGCACAGGTATCCACACCCCTAGGAAGGGTGAACCTAGAGAGAGACTGGGAGAACAGACTGGGATGGTGGCAGTCTTCATCTGCTGAGATTCAAGAGCAGGTGATAGAGGGTAACAGAGAGGAAAGACTGAGGGATGGGCAATGCTGGACTGGACAAGGGGTCAAGGACATTATCTCTACTGTCCTTACTCATTACCTTCATTTTATATTTTCCAATGTGAAAAAGTGGGACATTTGAAACATGGAAAGTGGCTGATTTTCACTCTTTGTTTTGCTTTCGAGGTGTGGCCTCTTTGTATACCCTCAATTTCAGCCACCTTGGGATAATGGCAAGGGCCTCACCGTGTTCCAAAACTTCACGGTTTGGGGAAGTGCAGGTGGTGCCCAGGTAAGCTGTGTTAGTTTTTTATTAAATTGTCATTTGTTTTCTCATGGTGATTTATTATGCATCTCTATTTAAATGGGGATAGTATGGGAGCCACTGCAATATTATCATAGTTGTATGGGACAAACAGCATCATAGATGTGTGGAAAAGTTGTTGAATGAACGAATTCCTACTCAGGAAACCAGGGTCAAGTCATTTCCTCTACAGTGACTTTTCAGCAGCTCTACTAGAGAACAATAGAATTGTAGTGATAGAGATTTACAAGCAGGAGAGATCATAGAGATCATCTGTTTCTTATCTCCCATGCCTATTTAGAGATAAAAATTAAGGCTCAGAAAGTAAAAGGATTTCCCAAAGGTCACACAGCACCACCAGCTGCAGAATTCAGACCCCAAATGTTGTGCATTTGGTACCTTAATATCTTGAGTAATGCATGCTTCAGTCTTAAAAAAGTACTGTTCATCCCTGGAACATGAAAATTCCTGCTCAAAGTGTCATTCTTACCTTTATCAATGAGCCACATTTCCTTCTATTTTCTTCAAAAGGGAAAAAGTTTGTGTTCAATCATTCACTTTTCATTACTTCAATGATTTCTGGTAAGGAAGCTTTGGATGCTCACTCTTAACAGCAACTTGTAAAATTAGCCAGGGATCACTATTTTGTGCTACACAAAGAAAATTACATACACTTGATCTCTGTCATTTAGCAATCTGGAGCCTAAAATACGTAGATGAAGCAATATGTTTACAGGGCACTCAGAAAATAGAATAAAAACATATAGTTAAGTTACATTAAGAAAGTTAGACATTAATTTCACATATCCAACAAGAAGAAGACAACTGTGGATGGTGAAAGCCCAAAAATGTATAATTAGGGTAGCTAACAGGAAGAATCCCAACTGCCTTTAGTGTTTTGTTCTTATTGAATTTATACAGTACTTTGTTCCCATAAACATCATGAGTAAAGGGGTGACAAATCCAGTGGAAACATTGATTGAGTGGCCTCTTACACAGAGAAGCAATTCATGACTTGAAGAGAGTTATGCAATGTCTCCATGCCCTTGAATAGCTTTATTTTAAGGGAAATAACCTAATAAAATGAGAATATTAGAAGATGATCATGAAAGTCAGTTTTCTCAAATTCTGCAGTCAGAAATGCTAAACCCATAAAAACAAAAAACAAAAAAACAAAAAAACCAGATTCTTAAAGATGAAACTCTTGTGCACTCAAATTGAATTAATTAAAAAGTTCAAACAATGTGAATGCTTTTGTAACTTTACTTTTATGAGGAGAATAAAGTAAAATTAACATGATAGGGAATTTAAAAAGTGATTCCCACCAAAACAATCCTGCAAAAAAATAAGAGAGATTTATACTTCCTTATATAAAAAATTACTATAAGGTAATAGTAATCAAGACAGTGTGGTATGGGCACAAAGAGAAATATGGATAAATGGAATAGAATTGAGAGTCCAGAAATAAATCCACCCAGTTGATTTTTGACAAGGATGCCAAGACCATTCAGTGGGGGAAACAATAGTCTTCTCAATAAATGGCACTGGAACAACTGGGTAGCCACACTGAAAAGAATGAAGTTGGATCCTTACCTCATACTATTTACAAAAGTTGACTCAATAATGGATCAAAAACAATGTTAGAACAGAAAGTATAAAAAAAAATCTTAGACAAAAACAAAGGAGTAAATCTTCATGATCTTGGATTTAGTTAAAGATTCCTAGGTATGACTCCAAAACAAGCAACAAAAGAAAAATGGATAAGTTGGACTTTATCAAAATTAAACATTTTAGTGGTTCAAAGGACCTCATCAAAAAGTGAAAGCACAACCTATACAATGGGAGATGATATTTGCAAATGATATATCTGATAAGGGAAATATATCTGGAATATATTAAGAACTCCTATAGCTCAACAGTAAAAAGACAACCCAATTAAAAAAAGGGCAAAATATTTGAATGGACAATTCTCTAAAGAAGATATACATATGGTCAAAGCATGTAAAAAGATGTTCAACATAATTAGTTATTAGAGAAATGTAAGTCAAAACCACAGTGAGATAGCACTTCACACCCACTGGGATGGCTAGAATCAAAATGATAACAAGTGTTGATGAAGATGTGGAGAAACTGGAACCTTCACACACTGTCAATGAGAATTTAAAATGGTCTAGATGCTTCAGAAAACAGTATGGCAGTTCCTCAAATTGTTACACATAAAGATATGTGTATGATATGATCTATCTACTCCTAGGTATTTAAGGGAAATAAAACATAGATCCACAGAGAGACTTATACCCAAATGCCTACAGCAGCATTATTCATAATAGACAAATGGTGAAAAAAACTCAAATATTCAACATTGGACAAATGGATAAATATAGTGTGGTATATCAGTAGAATGGAATATTATTGAGCCAGAAAAAATGAAATGAAGTGCTGTTATATGCTACAACATGAGTGAACTTATGGAAACATTATGTTCAGTGAAAGTAGCCAAGTCCTCCCTATGTGATGTTAGGCAAATCCCATTATTTTTTCTTCATAAAGTGGAAAGAGTAATCATACCTAAAGGATAAATTTGTGTTGAGAGTTAAATAGGTGCCCATAAGGATGCCTGGATCTTTGTGTTTACATAGTAGCAGCCCTTATTCTTACCATTGTTAGTGAATAGGAGTAGGTAGTGATAGATCAGTGTTAACAGTGATGTCTCTGGAAATTTTAACATTGATAAATACCTTCTGCATCCAATAAAAATACATTGTGTTCACATTTCGTAAACTTTCATTATTAGGTATATCTGACTATATTCTGGTCATTAGACATAAGTGTCATGTATACAGATACTTGAACAGAAGATTCCATTGGGTAAAATTTCAATTGTGTATAAACATAGATTCATATTTGATGACATTGATATTGATATTTTCTCATTTAATGATCTTAATAACCTTGGGGGGAACTGTGCCATTACTAGAGATTCCTCTCTCCCTCTCTCCCTCCCTCTCTCCCTCTCTCCCTCCCTCTCTCCATCTCTCTCTCTCTCTCTCTCACTCTGGCTCTCCCTCTCACTCTTGAGAGAGGAAAAGAGAGAGAGGGAGAGCGAAAAGGAGAGCACTAATGTCTACAGCTAAGAATTGCTGGATTCCAACTCAATGTGACCTTTGAACATATATGTTAATAAGAGTTGAGAAGAATATCCTTTCCTCACCATGTCTCATAAATGCAAAATGATTCTTTTAGAAGAGAGAGAGATGAAAGCACTTTCTGAAAGGTGTATTCACACAACAAATAGATGATTTTTGCTACTGTGTGTTGGTTTTCTTTTAAAATCACCAGGTTCTCTAGCTAATGTGAGGTGTTAGCTGTTTTTAAATATGAGTATATTTGCCAGATCTTGGGCTGATGCTTGTAAATAGGTCACAATTCTTACCAAGTTAACAGTTTAGATTATGCTTATTTTGTTTAAATAAACCTTCGTGTCTTCAAAGATGTATCATTTTGTAAAAGCTGTTGGCTCATACAAAATGGGATATGCAAGCTATTTGTTTCATGAAAATTCAAGCTTAAAGACTGATTGACAAGTAGAAGCATGATACTATGATAAATCAAGGCTACTTTGGCCTTAATTAATAGGAAACTTCCACGTGAAGGTATGAATGTAAATATGACCCTATTTAATAAAGAAATAAATGCTGTGTTAGGTAATTTGCTAGTCCAGACCTCCACCTTGATTTTGAAGGTGGTTGAATTGAAGTCCAGGAAAAGTTCAATGTCTTGCCTGAGATCATATAGTTAGTTAATATCAGTGGTAGGTCAAAACCAAGAGCTCTGTACTCCAAACTAGTGGGATTCTTTCAACTCTAACAAACTAATTTTGTTAATATTCAATCCCTATTTGGGCCCACTCACCCAAGTTGTCATAAATATATATGCACATAGCACATTTTTAATCTGTAGTCATTTGGAATTACTTATTTCATAATTATATTTTTTTATAATAATAGTAACATATACTACCATGAAGAAAATAGTAAGTATTTGAGTTCTTGGATGCTCTGTTTTTCTCCATTACTCCATTTCTCCATTTTGTGTGATTTGACAATTGCAAGTTTATTTTAGATAAGTGAAGAATTCACACTGACATTTTTAATGTAACAGTTATTACAAGGAGAAATGAAAAGTACAGAGGGGATGTTACCAAAAGGGACTAGTTAGTACTGACCTGACAGCAACTTTGGGATGTCTGTACAGATATTGATGGACAAAAGCTGCTTAAATGTGGTATAGCATGCTTATTTATACTTAATCAATAATTAAAGAAGCTATAGGAAGTCTGCAAGAAAAACCAAGCCTCAGACCTTTGCCATAACATATGCTGTTATTTTATAGATTTTTAGAAGTAGCAATCTTCACCTGAAAAACTTCCAAGTTTATTCATGCAGAGATTTTGGAATTGACATCTTGGAAAGTGATGCAAATACTTCAGTTACTGACAGCTTATTGCTTGGTCATTTTGCCCACAAGGTAAGTGCCTTAGTGTAGTTGTTTTAGACTGTCTATCAAAACAGAATTGTTCGTGCTCGGTTCCCTAGTGACCCAGGGTATGTAATTTTAATAGTATTCTTTAGTGAATCTTGGGTTTAATTGGTAGAGGTTAGAAGAACTTTTTATTTGTAACAGTGGTGGTATCTTTCATGAAATTCAGATGTACACAAGGTTTTAACATTATGAGTCCATATAAATCCTAAAAGTCATGAGTAGCTTGCCAAATTCTTACTTGGTTGCAATTTAGCATTATTTTCACTGCAATTCAGTAATAAACCTAATGATTTTAGATTAATTTACCTTTACTTCACAAGGGTTATAGAATAGCAAAACTTCACATTTTCTCTTTGTATTGTAGTTTGCCATGTTTCAATATAAACATTTTGTTTATAGGGTCCTTATTGTTTTTAGAGTGCCCCTCCTCACCAAAGAGGTAACATGAATTTATGTTGCATAGTATACTAGAGTACTTTAGATGATTCCCTAATACTTGCCTAAGCGTGGGTTTCTACATGATAAATATCAGACTACAGATGACTTCTCTGCCACTGCATGACCAGGGTACCAGAATGTAGATGAGGCAAAACAAATTTCCCAGATGCAGAACTAGAAGTAGTAATTCCCCTTAAGGGAAGTCCAGGGTTGCCATTGGTCTTAGTAGGCTTCACACCTGTAATGGACCCCCTTAAGTTCTTAAAAGAGTTCTAGAAAGAGCTACATGTATATTGATATCACATTGTCATAACAATCATAGATGAAAGAGACCTACTGTACTTCTGGAAACAAAGGAAAGAACAAGTTCTTTACTTTGTCCTGAATACCTTGACCTATTGAAATTTAAATAAGTATAGCTCTTGGAGGCTATTGTATAGGTATAGATAAAAATATTAAGATTAAAAAATAATTTTCTTAAGCTTCATTTTTTTATGTTTAATTCTCAAAGTTAATTAAATATTTTTTGAACCATCGTTTTCCGGAGGGAAATACCTGCCCATTTTTCCTTTTCTCTGAAAGGATTACTACCTTGAGAGATAAATCTTTTTTGACTGCAGAATTTTCAAGAGAGGATGGAACCCGGATTTAGATTCTATGATACCGGTAGATGAAAGGCCCTTAAATTCCTTGGAAATAACCTTAAAGAAGATGCCAAAACAAATGTCCATCAGGCTGAGTCACTAACTGTCCTGGTAAATTAATGTCACAGCCTCTTAATTGATACTAAGTAGACATCATAATTTAGGGGAGAGTGATACAAACTAAGATACAAATTATGCCAAAAGGGTGTTTATCACGAGATAATAAAGCATAATTCTGTCCCTGGGGTGTGATTCACCAGGAATGAAATGCAGCCTAGGGTCTCTCAGTTTTTAAAGAAAGTACAGGAGAAAAGTCCCTGAATAGATATTAAACAGCTTGTTCTAGAAGAGATCTAGATCCTGGTTAGGCACACAAAGCATAAAACCATGGAACTTTAGATCTAATTATCCCTTAGAAGTTGATCTAGTTAAAACTTACGAATTTACCGGTAAACAGATGGAGAATTTGAGAGGTCAAATGATAGTCCAAGATCTATGCCCAGTATTGTGGAGCTAGGATCACCAGCATACTCTCTCACCCTTGGTCAAATAATCTTCAAATCACACGTGGAAGATAGCTTTGGCAATGAGCATTGCCTACTCCAGTATTTCCTGTAGTATTTTTCACGCAAGGCTATTTCCAAGAGTGGGTCTGGGAAAAGCAAGATTCTTAGGTTAATTATAATTATCATATTCTGCTTACCATACACCCATCCCCTGAAATTTATATTCCATATTAACACTTAAAGGGCTCTGTGAAGTTATAGGGTTAAAAACAAAAAAAAGAAAATATCTATCCATCTTTATGTAATGCAGTATTTCTCAGATTTATTTGGGAATCTCTTTATTGCCACATGAAACTGTGTCGGTTGTTAAAAAGAAAAAAAAAAAAGAGAGAAAAAAGGAGGACTGACCTGTCTGTGGTTGGGGAACTCTGATTTTAGCTTCTGTCTTCTGTGCCTGCCATTCCTTTAGGAATTAAGATTTGTGGCCTATCTATTCTTAGACCTTCCACCCACACCTAATTGGTGGCACGCCATTACCAGTGAGTCCTAGCCTAAAACAAACACTACTTTCCGGGAAACACTTTTTATTAAAATAAATTATGTCTTTTAAGTATATTTGTGTGTATGTTGGTAACCTCCTGGTCAACACTACCTTTATATTGAGGTGGGTGGAATAGCTTGCAGGGAGGATGGCTTTAATACAGAAGAGCAAGAGATGTCTTCTCCTATCACTATGCTCCCCAGTTTGACTGTATTTTATTTGTGCCAGTTTTCTTAACATCCTATTTCATTAGCATCCCCTTTCACTCTCAAAAGTGGCCTGATTTGGATGTAAATTATGGTCACCTGACTTTGGGAAGTAACTGTAGCTTGGTTATCTTCTCATTGTTATTGTAATTAATTTGAGCAGATGACAGTAGCTTAACATGTATCTTATTTAGGCAGATGCTGATGGGTGGCTTCATTCTTCCTCCTGTTTCTCTGGGGTTATTTCCTATTTTCACTTGCGGATTTGTCTTCCTTAATGTAGACCTTTCATTGTTCTGTTTCTCTACATTCTGTTGTAAGGCCCCTTCTCTTCTCAATGCACTTGCTCTCCCTGGGAGAAATCTCATTTTCTCTAGTAGTTTCAATTACTAGACATGCTGATGTCTCCCATATATTTGCACTTATTTCTACCATTTTACTTTGTCCTCCCACTTTGCAGTCAGTTTTCTTTTTTTTTTTTTTTTGTTTCTTCTTTTCAAACTTGATTTGTCTTGCATTGAACGGTATCTTTTTTTTATGCTTGCCTGTTTGAAAGTTACTCGTTTTGTTTTGGTTATTTTAGTTATCGACCTTAAATTTTCAATAGGCCTGTTCGTCTTAATGAAGTCTAAATTACAACAGCATCCTTAAACTTTGCCTCAACAATGAAATGACCTTAAACTCTTTCAGCTTCTTTCTTCATTCCCTTCTTGTATGCTATTTGTCTTTAGTATCTGTTCCACTTCTTAAAATAAATGTGTCATGGAAGCATAACATTTATAGAGAAAAGTGTACCAATCACAAGCAAAGAACTCGATAGATTTTTATAAAGCAAAAGCGATGGACATACCACCCAGATCAAGAAATAGAACGTTATCTGTTCCTTTGAAGCCCCTTCATGGCTCCTCCCACCCAACCCCATTCCCCAGCTCCCTGGCCAAAGGGGAACCATTACTCAGACTTCTATAGGCATAGGTTAATTTGAAATCTGTTTTTGATCTTTATATAAATGGAATCAGAGAGTAGGAACTCTTTTGTGTCTGATTTCTTTGGCACAACATTATGTCTATGATATCCATTCATGTTTTTATATGTTTCAATAATTTGTACTTCCAATTGTTATGTTGTATTGCACTTCATGACTATACCACAGTTATTTATTTATTTATTTGTTTATAGAGCAAGGGCTGGGGAGGGTCACAGGGAGAGAGAGGGAGAAAGAGAGAGTCTTAAGCAACCTCCACATTCACCACAGAGCCCAACACCAGGCTGGAACCCACTACCCTGGGATCATGATGTGAGCTGAAATTGAGAGTCAGATGCTCAAGAGACTGAGCCACCCAGGCACCCCTATACAACAGTTGCTATTGATGGACATTTGATTATTTCCAGTTTTCAGCTATTACCAGTAATGATTTCATGAACATTCTTCTGTATGTCTCTTGGTGTTCGTGTGCATGTACTTCTGTTGAATATATGCCAAATTGTAAAATTGCTGAGTCATGGGATATCCATTCAGTTTTAGCAAATAATGTGAAACAACAATCCTAAGTGTTTATACTTGCACCAGTAGTTTGGGAGAAGAGTGTCACATATGCACCCTGAAATTTCTCCTGACCATCATCTTGGAGTTTTCCTGCATGTCTCCTTAACATTGGATCTCTTGTTCCTGATTCCCACATTTTCCTCCTTTGTGATTTAATTTCTTATTTTATTAGAACATAGCCAATAGTAAATTTCTTAACAAAGTGGGGGCTATGGAAGTAAATATTTTGAGTTACAAATGGAGACCCTCTTATTCCTAGGTTGTTGGTTATGGAATAGCAGTTTGCAGTTCATTTTACCTTGACAATTTGAAGGCAAAGCTCCATTGCCTTCCAGCTTCTAGTTTTGAGGTTGAGTAGTTTAAGATATTCTGATTCTTGGTCAGTTATATGTAACCTTTTAGTTTTTCTGCTTTGGAAGTTTTTGGAATCTTGTTCCTGGTATTATGTAGTTTCAGGATGATGTACCTTGTGTGGTTTTTCATTGTAACCACTGTATTAGGGAACGGATGAGAATTTTCCTTTTAGAAAACATATCTTTCCCATCTGAGTAGCTTTCTTAAGTCATTTCTTTGATAATTCTGTCCTCTTATTTTTCTTGTTTTCTTTTTTGAAAGAATTTTTATTTGGATATTGGACCTCCTCGGTTGTTTTTCTACTTTTCTTAATTTTCTCACTGATTTGCCCACTGTCTTTTTATTCTGTTTTCAAGGATATTTCCTCAATTTTTTTCTATTGAATTGATTATTTCTGCTCTCCTGTTTTTGTTCTTTTTTTTTTTTTTTTGAAAAATCCCGTTTTGGGCTTCTTCATGGCTATAATATAGTTATTTCTCTGTGGTTTTTTTGATAGTGTTTAAATGTCCTTCTGATTTCTATACTGGTTTTGTCTCCACTGGATTACTTTTCTTCTTTCTTTCTATCACTGTCTTTCATGGTGGAGACCGTCGACAAATGTCTGGTAATCCTCAGCATACAATTATTTTCAAGTGTTGAACAGTGAAACACTAACAACTTGATTAGACAGTTTGTTGAAGAGATTTTGCGGAGAATACTAGAAGCAGGTTTTTTTTTTAGATTTTCTAATTTTAATTTTTAAATTAATATACAGTAAAACTATTTTTTTGATGTACCATTCTATGATTTTAAACATCCGTATACATTTGGGTAAACACTACCACCACCACCATAATCCAGATACAGAACAGTTGGTTCAACCCAACTAACTGTCTCAGGCTTCATCTTTGTGGCCACATCTTACTCTCAAGTCTAACCCCTGGGGATCTCTAATCTATTGTCTGTCACTATCGTTTTGTCTTTTGAAATGGAATCAGATAGTATGCGACCTTTGAGACTGGCTTCTTTCACTCCCAAATGCCTTCAGGATTTACCTAACTTGTTGCAAGAAGCAGGATTTTATTCCTTATTATTGCCGGGTAGTATTCCACTATATGGATGTACCACAATGTGCTTATCCATTCATTTGTATAAGGAAATTTGAGTTGTTCCCAGATTTGGTGATTACAAGTGGAACTATTATAATCATTTTTGTAAGGTTTTTGTGTGAATGTAAATTTTAATTTCTTAAAAGTAAATAAATACCTAGGGGTTGAATTGCTAGGTCATATGATAAGAGTGTGTTTAACTTGATAAGAAAATGCAAACCCATATTCCATAGTTTTTATGGCCATGTGGAAGTTATCAGCACTTTGTATCATCACTATATTTTCTTTAATCATTCTAATATGTGGATAGTGCGTTCTACTGTGATCCTTTGTCATATCATGATTTGCAAATATTTTTTTGCCACTCTATAGCTTGTCTTTTTATTCTCTTGTTTTTATTAACATATTACAAATTGTATTTCATGTGTCTACTTCCTGTCTTTTTTTTTTCTTCTTTCTAAATCACAGGAAAGCCAGTGTATGTCAGCTGGGATCAAAACTCCCAAGAGATGGGAACTGATGATATCTAACACAACCTTTGTTAATTTTGATCTCACTGACTGTGTGTCCATCAGGACCTGTTCTGGCTGTTCCCAAGGACAAGGTAAGTTGTTTAAAGATATAAGACAGACAGTAAAGAAGGCCAACGTTCAAGTAATATGATAAATAGTGGCAAAATCTTTGTGACTCATCATTTCTTTCAATTATAAGATTGCATCAGTAGAAACTGCTTCTCTGATCTCCTAAAGGAAATCTCAGTGGTGGTCAGGTACTCCCACTATGACTCTTCTAGCTCTCCATTCTTTCCCTATGATGACATCTGTTGTACTTCATCATTACGGTGCCCTGTCTCTGTTGGACTCAGAGCTTCATAAAGGCAGGGACCATGACCTCATGCTCAGAGGTTTGTCATTCATACCCAGAAGCTTGGTGCCTCAAAGTCAGTTCATTGATTGAATAAATGGAGTTGAGTGGATAGATATATGAACATAAACTAACACACATGCAGTCTTTCCCCAAAGAGCCAGAATGGAGTACTTTATGTTTTCAGCAGCCCAAGGCTTGGTGTATACCTAAAGAGAACCATAGGAATTCTTGTTTACTTGTAAACCACATCTCTAAGGTAGTGAGAAATACCTTGGAGGACTCATGGGCCAAGGTGAAAAGAAGTCGAGAGCAATCTAGTTGATTTGATCATTGTAAACAGCCAAACCAAGTAATTCAAGTAAATATGCTCTTGTGGTTTGAATCACCAATTTAGATAATTGTTTGTTTTTTTAATTAAATGAATAATCAGCAAGTCTCCACTTTACTTTTTTTTCTGTATAGGCAGAGTCAAAGATTGTTTTTATTTGGGTGACATCTGAGTTTAAGATTATAGAAATAATAATAGGAATAAAAAATGCCTTATGGCATTCACTTCAAATTAAAATCCCTCAGTTCTTTAATAGCTTTACTGTTTCATATCATTCACAGGACACTAAAGAAAAACACACTACTCCTTATGACCTTGAATGTCTGCTCACTGGATGATCTGGGCTAAGCCATCTCTTTCATTTGCTTAAAAACTGTCCATTCCAGTTCTGTCTGAGGAACTGGGGTGTATGAAGATGAAAAATACATAATTCTTCTCTTCCAGGAGCTCTTGATCTAGGTACAAAAATAAATGTTAAGCAGGTCACTGTAGTTACGTGTGATGAGTACACTCCTAGAGGACTAAACAAGGTCAGTGAAGGGAGCAAGAAAGGGATCAGGCAAGATATCATAAAGTTGCTCTTGAGCAGAGTTTTGAAAGATGAATACAATTTACAAGGGAGAGATAGGCAGAGAAAACTTTCTAGAAATTAGGAACAGCATATATAAAAATTTAAACTCCAATAGGACTGAATTGTAGACCTGTGGGTGGTTGTGGTATTGGACGAACTATAGAAATTGCGAGGTAGAATCATGGAGTCTTTTTTTTTTTTTTTTTAATGTTTATTTAGTGTTGAGAGAAAACAAGTGGGGGAGAGGCAGAGAGAGAGGGAGACAGAGAATCCCAAGCAGTCTGTGAACTGTCAGCCCAGAGCCCAATGTGGGGCTCTATCTCATGAACCATGAGATCATGACCTGAGCTAAAATCAAGAGTCAGACGTTTAACTGACTCAGCCACCCAGGCACCCCAGAATCATTGAGTCTTGAATGCATGACTTAACTCACTGCATGGATTCTACTGGGATGCAGACTGAAAACATCTGGGCCACTAATTATTTGTATCTTTTTCTTTTTTCTTTTCCTTTTTTGTGTATTTATGATGTACTTAACACAAAAATATAGTAGCATATGTACTGAGACTCGTGTGCTGAGTTTTTACATTTTAATGAAAGGGGTATGGGAATTAGAAAGCCAGTCAGCTGGATCAGCAGCACTACTGATGAATCACATGGAGGCAGGGTGAGGGAAACACTGCAACAAGTGTCTTCCTGCCACTAATACTTAAAAAGGTGCTACTATTAATATTTACCCACATGATTGATTGAATGTTGAGGGTATGTTTAAAATATGAGGTTCATAAGAGATAGGGGTAGACTCCCTAGAAGAACTAGAGGAGAAAGATTAAAGACTGAACCACAGCACCTTTACAGTTAGTAACTAGTAAATTAGTCATCTGCATCTCTATTTCCCACTGTACCAGTTTCTCATCCTTGGCACTATTGGTATTTTAGGTGGGATAATTTTTTGTTTTAGGGACTGTCCTGTGCAGTGAGGATATTTAGCAGCGTCCTTGCCTCTCTACCCACCACATGCCAGTAGCACTGCCATCTACCCACCTGTGACAGCCAAAAATGATTATTAATAGTGCCAAGTGTCCCCTGGAGGGCAAATCCTGGTTGAGAATCACTGCCCCAGGATACAGGCTGCGTGAAGGCATTGCCAATACTGATCTTGTTCCTGTCTGTGTCTCTAGCACATACCACAAAGCCTGGAATATGGTAAACGCTCAGTGAATTTTTCTTGAATAAATAAGTGAATCATAACTCTATAAATATGCAGTTTAAAGTGCTAAAACATCCTAGTGAATTCAGCTGCCATTTCTTACAACAGTCTTTTGTGCCGCGTGTAACAGCCTTTCTGTCTTCCAATTTATAGGTGGATTTCTTGTGAAGACCGACCAGTTGAAATTTATAAACTCTCCAAATTTAGTAGCATTTCCATTTCCTTATTCAGCAATTTTGGAAGACATGGATGGGTCTCTGTCTGGGAGAAATAGAAGTCATATTCTTGCTTCTATGGAAACCCTTCCAGCTTCTTGTTTGGTCAACGCAAGCTTCAGTCAGATTGTTCATGGCAGTGTCTGTGGGGAAGATGTTCACTTTCATCGTATGTCTATTGGTTTGTAAGTTGAATTAACCATACTGATCAGCTTGCCAGTGGGCATATCATTCAGGCTGTTGGGGTTGGGGCTGTTTATTGAAGGGATATTGTTTTCTATATCCTATTAAAAGTATTTAGTTAGATAAAAATGATATGAGAATACGCTTGACAGCTGTCAAATCATAAGTTTATGGTAGTTTGAGGCTTATTCAAATGACAGCTAACTTTCAATATTAGTGGACCAGATCACTTAGCCCATGACCTCTTATTGACATTTTGAGCTAATGGCATCTTCTTAAAAAGACTTGGAACCAACAGAGAATTTGAAAAGTAATTTTTTAACTTTCTAGTGGTATTTTATTTTATTTTTTTATTTTTTAAAAAATTTATATTTTTTAATTTAAATCCAAGTTAGTTAACATGTAGTATAATAAAGACTTTAGGAATAGAATTTTAGTGATTCATCACTTACATATAACACCCAGTGCTCATCCCAGCAAGTGTCCTTCTTAATGCTACTCATACCTTTAGCCCTTTCCCATACGCAACACCTTGCCAGCAACCCTCAGTTTGTTCTCTGTGTATATGAATCTCTTATGGTTTGTCTCTCTCTCTGTTTTTATATGATTTTTGCTTCACTTCCCTTATGTTCATCTGTTTTGTAACTTAAATTCCACATATGAGTGAAATCATACTTGTCTCTCTGACTTATTTAGCTTAGCATAATACACTCTAGTTCTATCCATCTTGTTGCAAATGGCAACATTTCATTCTTATTGATTGCTGAGTAATATCCCATTGTATATATCTACCACATCTTTATCCATTCATCAGTCAATGGACATTTGTGCTCTTTCCATACTTTGGCTATTGTCAATAGTGCTGCTGTAAACATTAGGGTGCATGTACCCCTTTGAATCAGCATTTTGTATCCTTTGAATAAATACCTAGTAGTGCAATTGCTGGGTCATAGGGTAGTTCTATTTTTAAGTTTTTGTTGAACCTCCATACCATTTTCCAGAATGGCTGCACCAGTTTGTATTCCTACCAATAGTGCAAAAATGTTCCTCTTTCTCTGCATTCTTGCCAACATATCTTGTTGTCTGAGTTGTTAATTTTAGCCATTTTGGCAGGTGTAAGGTGGTATCTCATTGTGGTTTTGATTTGTATTTCCCTGATGATGAGTGATGCTGAGCATTTTTTTCATGTGTCTGTTGGCCATCTGGATGTCTTCTTTGGAAAATTGTCTATTCATGTCTTTTGCCCATTTCTTCACTGGATTATTTGTTTCTTGGGTGTTGAGTTTGATAAGTTCTTTATAGATTTTGGATACTAACCCTTTATCTGATATGTCATTTGCAACCATCTTCTCCCATCCCGTTGGTTGCCTTTTAGTTTTGCTGATTGTTTCCTTCACAGTGCAAAAGTTTTTATCTGGATGAGGTCCCTATAGTTCATTTTTGCTTTTGTTTCCTTTGCCTCTGGAGACATGTCGAGAAGTTGCTGTGGCCAAGATCAAAGAGGTTGTTTCCTGTTTTCTCCTCTAGGATTTTCATTGCTTCCTGTCTTACATTTAGGTCTTTCATTCATTTTGAGTTTATTTTTTTGTATGGTGTAAGAAACTGGTCCAGGGTCATTCTTCTTTCTGCATGTCATTGTCCAGTTTTCCGAGCATGATTTGCTGAAGAGACTGTCTTTTTTTCCATTGGGTTTTATTTCCTGCATTGTCAAAGAAATATATTTAAATCAGAAGTATTATTAAAAAATTCTTACAATGTCCATTCTCATTTATATACATGTACTCTCCCCAAGCTCTTTTTAAGTGTTCAGTATGCTCTGGGGAAGCAATTGATGATGCCTTCCTATTATTTGCAAAGTTGCTCCACTCCAGTTCATTTTCCTTGTTAATTTCATGAACTATTGGATTCGTACAATACATTTCCTATTAATATTGGAGCAAGGACTCCTTGGCTATGCTAGTCAAAGTACCATTAAGTCAGCAGCTAGGCTGTTTATAATGCATAATAGGATTGCTTCTGCCCTCTTTAATTTCCAGGTAATGATTGCTGAGTGTCTAGGGTTCTATCTTTTACCTATTTCAAATGCATTGCATATATTTAGCCACACTTCTTTCCTTCCATTGTTTTAAGTGTCCTAAGTGCATGAATATTAAGTCAAGTGATTCAGGCAGACCATGTTGGCATCTTATTTAAACAGGTAAACTCCACAGTAAGTCAATGCCATCAGGACGGCACTAAGTCTGCATTTTGATTGCATATGGAATTAGTTTCCTGACATTCTCTTTTGGAAACCTTAGCAGTACAGTGCTAACATTGAATAGTCTTAAAATTCTCCGCTTTTGCCTTCTCGACTGTTTATTAGTCTATCAGATGTTAATGGGTCTAACTCTAGTGAGCAAAATAGCAATGTGGAGAGATATATTTTCATTTCTAATCATTTCGTTTGTGCAGTGCGTACTTCCTGTTTTCATTCTCAAGGATGCATCCTGAGTATTATTGTTAGTTTAGTGATTTTGCCAAAGATGTTTTTAATGAATGAGATTTATAAAAGTTAGTGATGTATTTTTTATATGCCTTTCTTTTCAAATGGGAAAATTAATAGATTTGTGTAGTTAAAAAGAACATGATGTGTTTGTATATTTATTTGACTGTGTTTTTAATATTCCTTTTTTATGCCTTACTTTGAGAACTACTGGATACTGTCTCTTGGAAAGGTGCTAAGCAGGGGAGTAGGAGATACAGGCTTCCAGTTGTGGAATGAATAAGTCATGGGAATAAAAGGTATAGTACAGGGAACATAGTCAATGGTATTTTAATAGCCTTGTATGGTGGCAGATGGTAGCTACACTTGTGGTGGACATAATGTACAGAGTTGAATCACTATGTTATATATCTGAAACTAATGTAACATCGCGTGCCAACTCTTTTCAAATAAAAAAAAACTTTAAAAATTGAAAAAGAAAGGTACTTAGTGATGTGATGTTAACAGGCTCTGCAGATATAATCTTGGCTAAGCATTTATTCTTGGAAATATTCAGGACAGGATGCTTAGGTGGTTACCTTAACAGTAGGTTATGATCCCAGCACTCAGGGACTGACAAGGTAAAAATGGTGATAATCCTGATATAGTATTATGAGTAGATTCAAAAGAGTCTTACTAGGAGGAACGACTTGTCTTGGTTTATCTGGAGTTCTCCTGGTTGTAAAATAGAAAATCTCATGTCTCGGCCTTGAGGAATCCAGGATGATTGGCTACCCTACTCCCTACACTTCTACTTAAAAATTTTCAGGTGCACCACAGGTCTATAGGCAAATGCCCAACTACCCCAAAATAGTCTCAGGGAAGTCTCAGAACACTCCCAATTATAAGTCTCTTGGAGCTAGTTTCCTTATCTCTAGGATAAGGAGACTGAATTCAATGATCTCTTGTGCTTTGCTAGTCAAAGTGCATCAGCATCACCTGGGAGCTCCTTAGACATGGGCCACCTCAGGTCCCACCACACACATCCTGAATCAGAATCACTAGGTGATTTTTATTAAAGTTTTAGGAGCACTGCTCTAAGGTCCTTCTAACTTTATTTTCCTATGATTCTATCTCTAGCTATTTGTACTTAGTGACTTGATCTCTGTCCCAGAGCATTATAACCTCATTAGGAACATGTCAGAGCTAATGAGCAATTTGAATTCAGCGTGGATACAAACTTTGCTGCATTTCATGGAGAAAGGATTAATTTGTTGTGCTATTTGCCCTGGAGCAAGCACCCTAAGAGTTGATTTACAAAGCTCCCACAGTCTTGATCTTTTGGGGTTGCATGTTGATGGAGATCTGATATGGCACAAGCCCCCTGCTGTCTTCACTCTCAGCTCTGACCTCCCTCCCCCTGCAAGAGGTCCCCCCGCCCAAGGGCAGGGCGTGAGGCCTCTTGGAGTTGCATAAACAAGGCATCCATTCCCCTTTGCTAACAGCTAAGTGGCTGGAGTGTGATTTCTTCCTGGGAAGGCCCCCTCCATGGTCCAATTCCACTGTAAGTTTTTTGTTTGACATTGGAGACCTTGTATTTCTGTTTCTGTTTCTCACTACCTTATTTAGGTCTGATGTGTACTCATGTTTGTGGCACTTCCTTTTTTATCGTTTCCTCTGACTTGAACCATAACAGTTGAGTCGACAGAGATATATGCATATATTTGAAGTTGGTAATAATACTTTATAATCAGGGGAAGAAGAAATTCCCACCCTCTCCAAGGCAGAGTCTAGTTTATGTTTTGTTAAAATGACAATGTGCTTTGTTCACATGACTGCTGCTTCTCTCTCTCACCAGTTGTAAAAACATGCTTTCTATAGGAGCCACAGATCTTCTGGGTAGTGTTCTTTTCCCAGCTTCTATTACTTCAAGACTCATGCTATCAACCCCATCTTTCCTGACAAAACAGGGATGGTGTTAGCCCCATTGTGTAAGTCAGGACCTCATTTCAGAAAAATAGGTCAGCAACTGTTTTTCTCCAGAGGTCCCATCATGATGATGTGCCTCACGTCGTTCCTGGATGTATTGCTTCCCCTACATTTAGATAGATGTTTTCTTCAGAATAGGGATAATTACGTGGAACAAAGATAATATTACCAAGAGTTTGTTGTGTGCTCCTTCCACATCTCCTTGATATAAGCTCTCCTCCCTGTCTCTTAAATGCTAACATTGGGGCACCTGTCTGGCTCAGTTGGTAGAGCCAGCAACTCTAGATCCCAGAGTTGTGGGTTCAAGTCCCATGTTGGTATAGAGATTACTTAAAAAAATAAATGTTAATGTTTGTTAGGGTTCTGTGCGGCACTTTCCCTTCTTCTCAAGTTATACTTTTCCAAGGTGATCTGGGTTACTTTACCATTTCAGTTAAACATAGAGTGATGCTTCTAGACTTTTTTCCTCTAGTCTATACTGCTTTACTGAATTCCAGACCCATTTATCCAATTGCCCTGATGTTCTGCAATGTCCAATGTTGTAGCCACTAGCCACAAATAGCTATGAAGCACTTAAAATGTGGCTAGTCCAATTGAGATGTACTGTAAGAGTAAATTATAGTCCATATTTCTAAGATGTCAGAGAAAAAACCAGAGATCTCAATAACTTGTTTATTTTTATTATGTTGAAATAGTATTTTGGATAGAGTAGGTTAAATATATTAAAATTAATTTCACCTGTTTCATTTTACTTTAAAATATTTTTTAAGTTTATTTATTTATTTTTAGAGAGAGAGTACAAGTGGAGAAGGGCCAGAGAAAGAGGGACAGAGAGAGAATCCCAAGCAGGCTCCACACTAACAGCGTGAAGCCCGAGGTGGGGCTCGAACTCATGAACTGTGAAATCATGAAGTGAGCCAAAATCAGATGCTCAACTGACTGAGCCACCCAGGTGCCCTCATTTTACTTTTTTAATGTGGCTTCTATAAATTTAAGATTATACTTGTGCCTTGTGTTCATGGCTTCTATTATATTTCTATTGAGCAAAAATGCTTTAATGTTTCCACTAGAGTATATACTAGCCATCTCAAATTTGACTTGTTAGAACTGAATTTTTGTTCTTTATCCATAGATTGTTCCTCTCTGGATGTTGAGGCTTCCTGCGTTTTCAGGCAAATGCTTCAGTCATCTAAACCAGAAGCGTGGAGTCATCCTTGACTCATCTTTTACCTCATTTTCCACATACATCACCTGCCAAGTCCTGTCCATTTTATCTCTTAAAATAAAAAATCCCTCTTTAGTCTTTGTACTTCTCTCCATCCCAAGTTCCCCACTCTGCTTCTCTCACCTATTGGATGACAACAGCCTGTTAGCTTGCTCTCTTGCTGTGACCTCATCCTTGAACTTTGTAAATGCAGATCTGGTCTTGCCATCCATTCATTCCTTTGCTTAGAACTTTTTAAGAGCTTCCAATGCCTCTCAAAGACAATCCCACAGTGTTACTGTCTCACAGGTCCTTCATGACTTGCTCCCTGTTTATAGTTGTAGCATCATCGCTCAGTGTTTTGCCATCCCTTCCATACATCCCATGCCTCAGCCACGCTCAACTTCTCTGTGCCTTTCAGCTCATAAGGTTCAGTTTCCGTGAACTCAGCATGAAGATTATTTTCTTGAGTAAGCTTCCCTGAGTTTCCTGAACAGGTTTTGGTATCCCTGCTGTGTGCTGGCTATCTATATTTGCTCTGCCCGATACTCAAAGGTCCTGTATAGCTCTATAAATTGTCCATCTCTTGTAGATGGTAAACAGGGCAGGAATAGGGCTTAGCTGTTTGTTCAAATTACAGTGCCCAGTATCATGCTGAACACATAGTGACTCAATAAAATTAGTATTTAATAAATGAATGTAAGTCAAAAAAATTATTGACTTCCCCAAATTTTCCTCTAATGTCCTTACTGTCCATTTCTCTGTTAGGACATGTTTATGAGGAGTTCATGGCACTCAACTTTTGTTTTGGAGACCCAAGTTTAAAATACTATCCTGTCTTTATTTCCAAACTCCTAGGAACATGTAATATTTAAGAATGTTCTTTTATAATGTCTTCTAGGCTTTTGCTTTCCTGAAGCTTCCAGTTGGCCAGATGATGCATTTCAACAGCTGATTCCTTCTTTTCTCTACCCCCACCCACCCCTACTGAATTAGTAGTTTGCCTGCAGTTGCAGCTGTTTTCTTTCCCTGGTGTTTTAGATGCATTGTTGTAATGGGGAGAATAGGAACTCAACCCTCACAATTACAATCTGGGAATTATTATTACTAGTAGTAGTAGTAGTAGTAGTAGTAGTCGTCATCGTCGTTGTCTAGAGCACTCTACAGGTATTTCATTTGTCATGGACTTATTCAAATATCAGTAAATCAAACCATGGTCTCTCTCTAATCATTCACTCTATTGAGTGTGGGACAAATTAAAAGAGTTTATAAGACATTGCAGGTTGGCCAACCAGTCCCTCTAAATTTATAAGATGTACATAAAATAGTTAGGACACAAGCATGTATTTGAAATTATTTTTAAAAGACTAAAGAATAGAGAAGTAAGAGTTATTTGTGGGTACAAGTCATAACTGCCCCCCACTTCCTAAGAAGTATTTTTCTGGAGAAATTACTTTCTTTGCTTCAGTTCTCACATCAATAAAATGGACATAATGGTATTTATCTCACAAGGTCATTGCCTGGCGTATAGTGAGTACTTAATAAATGTCATCTGTAAAAAGACATATTTTATGTCTATTTTACAGCTGTAATTTACAAAACAACATATAAATATACTGCTAACTGAATAAAATACTATCGATTTTATGTTTCTGAGCAACAAATGCCTGGCAAGGGAATTAAGTAAGCTCAAATGTAACTTAATCCAATTCTTCAAAAATAAGGAATACTTTCCAACAGTTATGTGATGTTCTACTGATCCAGCAAAACCTTCCAGCTAATCATAGAATTTGGAGTCATTGAAGACATTCTTTGATTCATTGTGCCCCAATACCTTCTTTTTCTTTCTTCCTACTTCTGGAAAAGAAAAGGTTAAAGTTCTTGTTGATCACCTTGATTCTTAGATCTTGCTTAATATCCTCTCCTGTAGTGCTTGCGTTCAGTTTTTACCTATGTAACTGCTGTTAATGTGTCAGTGTTCAAAGTATAAGGCACCCCCTGCCTCTGTGAATGCAAAAGTAAAGAAGAGTTCAAATGGAAATTTTGGCCTAGCTTTTCCTTTAATAATCGCCTAACTCTGTTTCCTAGGGATAAAGGCATAGCATTGCTAATGGTATCTTTTCAGTCCTCAAAAGAAAAAAAAAAAGTGAGACAGGAAAATTCCAAGAAGTATTATCCTTTCTTATCAGCAGAGGTTACAGAAATAAAATAGAAAAAGATCTAAAACTCATAACAGACCTCAGACTGAGAAATATCATCAACAATACTACATGGTTATTAAATTTCATGAATAATAAAGGGGCACAGTAGTGTGCTGGTAAATGTTTAACAACTAGCTCTCTAGAATAAAAAGCCCTGATTTGTAGCATTTGCCCAATTTCATGGTGAAAATACTCTCCTATGACCTATTCATTCCTACTGATGGTAGGTATGCTGTTACTGAACACAGCCTTGGGTTGAGTGGCTGGCAAAGTTCATGAGTAAGCATTGGTCAGTTCCACCACAGCCCCTGGTATGTGTGTGTGTTTAGAAAAGGGAAGATAAATTTGTTTGTTTGTTTATTGATTGGTTTATGAGAGAGCATGTGTGCACATATGTACGTGAGCAAAGGAGGAGTAGTAAGAGAGAAAGAGAATCAGAAGTGGGCTAGGAGCTATCAGCACAGAGCCCCATGAACCATGAGATCATGACCTGAGCCAAAATCAGGTACTTAACTGCTTAAGCGACTGTGACAACCAGGCCCCCCAGAAAGACAAGTTTCTTAGTCTAACTCCCTACCTGATATATAGTAACATTGTTTTTCAATATCCCTGACAAGTGGTTGTTTACTCCCTGAGGGCATAACTCCAACGGTGATATTCACATGTTCTGAGGTAGTCATTCTGGCTGAATTCAACAGATGGAGAGAAGAGATGCAGTAGTGTATGAAGGATTATTTTAGGTAGGATAGTTGGCATCTATTTCTTCTCTTCATAGATTAAGATATAATGAGAAGTATTGTCCTAAGTGTGCTGTAAAAACTATAGACACTACCTTTGAGGAGATACTAGGTTGATTCCAGGGCTTCTCTAAAATACATTATTATTGCTTCAGCCAACTCTGAAAAAAGACAAACAGAAATAGAGACCCACAAAGTCATGATGGAGTGATGTTGGGGTACACCCATCAGAAAGACAAGGATTATTAAATCATATGGCTTCCTCTCTGCTTACCAGTTCTATTTTGTATGTGAATACGAGGGTTATTTTTTCTTTAATTTTTTAATGTTTATTTATTATCGAGAGAGCATGAGCATGGGATGGGTAGAGAGAGTAGGAGACATATAATCTGAAGCAGGCTCCAGTCTCTGAGCTGTTAGCACAGATCTCGTCGCGGGACTCGAACTCACAAACCAGGAGATGATGACCTGAGCCGAAGTCAGAAGCTTGACTGACAGTCACCCAGGCACCTCTGTGAATTCGAGGATTATTAAAAGTTTGGGGTAAAGACTTAATGTGGCTTTCTTCCTCTTTTTAGGTGTCTTACTCAGAAGGAGAAATATTTTTAGGTGTTTCTTAATAAGGGTATATAAAAATTATTGATACATATAAAATATTACTGGATGGTGCCAGCTCAGAGGTAGGATGATGGATTTCTGACAAAGACTTGTTATAAGCTCAATGTATTTTAAAGGGTGCTCAAGCAGTGCTTTGTCACACACAAAAAATGTTGGCTGTGCTCAAAATTTCGATTTTGTCTTCTTTGTGCAGTAAAAGATGAGAGTGACAGCAGTAAGCACGGATATTCAAGAGATGCAGCACCATTTGAGGCTAGTTATTAGGATGTGTCTGGCTTAGGAGATGTGTAATTACAAGGGGTTTATTTCACAATTGTTCTGAATTGAGAGCATTTAGAGCTCAATGCAGTGTTTGTCTTAATACAGAGATATGGACCCTCAGGAAAAGTAAGCTAATGGTAAACACAAACCAGGGAGTTAATATTTGTTCTCATTGGTATTGTTGATTGCCTAACAAATCCTTTGTGGGCAGTATACATTCAACAGTTCTACACAGTATATGGGCACTAAATTACAAAACTGTTTATGCGACTAGTATTTTAAATTGGTACTTAGGCTGGGAAGTTTTATCAAGCGATAGTGCTATATTTCTAAAGGAAAATATCCCTTAATTAAAAACAAGCTTCGTTATTAAAAAAAAAAAAAGAATAAAACTTAAGGCACCCCTTTGAACCGGAAAAGGAAAGGAATGGTTTGTAGTTCTTTTGTCTTTTTGATTATACCCAGAGCTGTTGCTGATGCAGAGGTAAGGGTTAACATTTAAAATGGACTGGTTGCCTCCTGATTTCTTGCACATAAAGCCATGAGAAGTTCAGGGAGAGACTTCTTCCCCTAGTAATGAAGCTCTCTGCTGCTAATGGCCCATGCAGACTCCCTTGGCTCCTCCAAATTAGAAATACTTTTGTGCTCCTTTGCTTCATTAACAGTAAAGAGAGGGAGATTGGTGGCTATTTAGGGCACAGGGAAATTGGTGGCTATTTAGGGCAAGTGAAAATTGTAGTCATTATGGTTGGTAAATTCTCTTCATGGTGTTCTTCGAGTCTTGATGTTCTTTTGGTGCTTTTCAGAAGAGCCCACCATTGTCACTTCTGGCATTTGGCCTAGAAGTTTAGGAGCTGATTTGACTTTGGAGTTTTGGCCCCCAGTGATGGTCAACACAAGGCATCTTGCCTATGGGGAGATGGGTGTTTGACATTTTAAATTTGTTTTCGGAATGCACCATTTCCACTACCAGTTGTAATAAAGGTATATTTGATAACCTCCTTCTCTACATGGATTGAATTACACGAAGATGGTGCTGCCCATGAGTACCTGTAAAACTGCATCCCACGTAAGCTTTAGTTGAGATGGATGGAATGGCATGGGAGAGTCAGGGCAATGCATGAAGAAGGAAGAGGAAAGGATAATTTAGTATCACAATGTGCTATGATGGGTCTCTGGTTGATCAGACAGTTAGCATAAGATTATTGGATGCTGCTTAGAAGGACAAGGGCATCAGAAGGAAGGTACAACTGTCCCAGAGACAAACATAACTGAATTAATGTTAGTATGTAGTGGGTTTACAATATTTGAGGAGGAGGTCATGTTTATAAGAGCTTTTGGAAAATGGAGAGTATGGTCTAAAAAATGACTCCTTCAATAATTGGAGTTACAAACAATAGAACCAGGAGAAATTGTACCCTAAATATTGATTTATAAATGTGATACTGTTAGAAAGTTGAGAATTAATTCTAGTCAAAATTATCAGGAAGATTCTTGGGGCCACATCACTGAAATTAAGAAGCATTTGTGGAAATATCTACCCTGTTGATTTTTCTTTTAATTTTTAGAATTTTTAATGTTTTTTTTAAATTTTAAATTTGAGAAAGAGAGAGCAGGGGAGGCACAGAGAGATGGAGACACAATCTGAAGCAGGCTCCAGGCTCCCAGCTGTTAGCACAGGATTTAAACTCAAGAGCAGTGAGATCATGACCTGAGCCAAAGTCGGACGCTCAACCGACTGAGCCACCCAGGCACCCCCCAATTGATTGGTTAAAAAAGTTTATTTATTTATTTTGAGAGAGACGGAGACAGAGTGAATGAGGGAGTAGCAGAGGGAGAGGGAGACCGAGAATCCAAGGCAGGCTGTATGCTACCAGCATAAAGCCAGATGCAGGGTTTGAACTCATGAAACCATGATACTTGCAGAATCTCAAATACTCAGAATCATTCTGTGGACTGTGAGGAATCCCACTTTACATACTGATCACTATACCTGCTGCAGCCAACCTCTCTACCTCTTTGGTATTTCTTGGTTCCAACTTTATCTCTTCTTAACATATTTGTTTTACATTTATTTCTCATAAGACTCTTTTTAAAATGCATTGGTTGGTGGGGCGCCTGGGTGGCGCAGTCGGTTAAGCGTCCGACTTCAGCCAGGTCACGATCTCGCGGTCCGCGAGTTCGAGCCCCGCGTCGGGCTCTGGGCTGATGGCTCGGAGCCTGGAGCCTGTTTCCGATTCTGTGTCTCCCTCTCTCTCTGCCCCCCCCCCCCATTCATGCTCTGTCTCTCTCTGTCCCGAAAATAAATAAACGTTGAAAAAAAAATTATAAAATGCATTGGTTGGGCCACATTGTGCTGGATCATCTCCTGGGACTCTGGGATGCATGGTTTTAGTTGGAAGCATAGAGAGTCATGACGACTGAGGACAAATGGCTAGAAAATACAAGGAAGAAAATTTAGCTTTCTAAAGATTGCCTAAAGATTAAAATATAAAAATAAACTCCATAAATGTAATGATCTTCTATGGGAGGATATGAATGTCTCATAACTAGCGGAAGGGAATTTTTGCAGAAAATTGGAGGGAATTTTTGCAATGGATTGGAAGTTAGGATAGATGGCCTTTATGTCCATTCTAAAAATACGAGTTTAGGATTGTTCTTTAGTTCCAGTCTGAATCCTCATATACATATGAAAAATGCTAAATATCCCAAGCCCAAGGACAGAAAATCCCCCTCCAAAACTTCTAAAGGTTCAGTTAATGCTGCATAGGGAAATCTGGGGAAAGAGTAGTTTTCTTTCTCCCTCAAATTTCTGAGCATTTTTAAATTCCTTTCATTTTATTAATTAATGAATGAAAGAAACACATTTATTCTTACAAGAAGTATGTATAAAATACTGCATTTCCTGCGCCAAGGATCTATACCATGAAAAGTTTTGAGTGTGTTTTTAAATGACCAAATACCGTGGATACATTGCTAAACATTAAAATAAATAGTACAGAATGGCAAATCTGGCACATATGAGGTTCTTTTTTTTTTTTAATTTTTTTAACGTTTATTTATTTATTTATTTATTTATTTATTTATTTATTTTTAACGTTTATTTATTTTTGAGACACAGAGAGACAGGGCATGAACGGGGGAGGGTCAGAGAGAGGGAGACACAGAATCTGAAACAGGCTCCAGGCTCCGAGCTGTCAGCACAGAGCCCGACGCGGGGCTGGAACTCATGGACTGCGAGATCATGACCTGAGCCGAAGTCGGATGCTTAACCGACCCAGCCACCCAGGCGCCCCTGAGGTTCTTTTTTAAATGAGCTGTGAGTAGATATTACTGGGCTTAGTGGTGATGACTGAATACATATATTATCTCTAAGTTTCACAGTAGATATATATCAAAGATACATACTGTTGTTGCCTCCATTTTAGAAAAAGCAAACTAAATCCTAAAGAGGGTCAGTAATTTGCCCAAATTCATCTATCTAATGTATGCAAATATAGATTCCCAATTTATACCCATTTGACCATAGTACCCAAGCATTTAACACTAAAAACAGTTTTCTTTCTATAAAATGCGCTGGATTGTAAATTGGCTTTGGATATGCTCAGGCCACACCTTACTTTGAAAACCCAACATCCTCCTTTGTCTCATTTCCCTCTAGTTTGAGAATTTAATTATCTGCCTGCAGCAAAATGTCACAGTTGAAGATTCTCATGAAAATCAAACCGAAGGGGGAAGGACAGTCATAATATGTATTGATTTTTTTTTTTACTTTTGCCTCTTATTTTCTGTCCACTTTGACTTTCTTTTAGGGTCTTAGCATGTGGCTAAATCTTTTTATGTTCTAGTGAAGTCTTAAAAATCACTTTCTGTATAATTTGTAGAAATTAATTTCTAGTTCTACCTTGTGACAGTCATAATAATTTTGCTGTACTCTGCCTCAATTTCCTCATTTGCTAAAATGCACTTCTAGAAATGCTTTATATAAATTAGGAAGTTGGCACCAGCTGTTTTGGAGAGAGTTCATCCATTCACTCTTCTTTCATGTAATAAACATCATTTGAGTGCCCATAGGTGTTGGCCCTGTGCCAGGGTAGAGGATACTAAAAAGGAGAAAATATCTCTAACTTCAAGATCTCACAGTCTATGTTAATAAACACAAAAATCCAGCACTAGGTGGGAGTAAGCACTGGGAATTGTGCAGGCACGCAGGAGAGGAGCCAGGTCATCTCTTCTTTCTGGGGAAGGTGATTGGAAGGCTACTGAAGCCATTTTTACCAGGTGGTTGGAGGTGGGCTTCTGAGAGTCTAGGCACGTTAAGTTCTGGGTCTGAGTCATTGCCCCAATAAAAATATTTAATAACTATATGATATGTTTTCTGATGCTGATAAAATTGGTCTAGGGCAAAAATCAGCCCAGGGACAATTCTTTATGAAAATACTATTATATATTCTTGGCTATATGAAGTCATTAAGATGGCATTTATTAGTGGACTCATATCTGATTATTACTACCTTCAACCCACTAGAACAGTGGAATGCACTAATGATGTCTTCCCACTGGGCTATTTTGACCCACAGAGTGCTTACTAAAAGTTCCATGGATACACAGACAAGATAGCTCAAGACACACATGGGAAGAATAGAAGATGAATTACCACTGATGGGAGAGGAGTGGATTAGATCCAGAATGGACAAATAACTCACAACTCATTTTTTTTCTTTTTAAACTACCCTAGAGCTAATGCTCCAGATGTTCCTTATGATTTAATCATGACTGACAGCAGAAATAAGACAACCATAGTCAATTATGTACGTGACACATTGTCTAACCCTTATGGCTGGATGGCTCTGCTCTTGGATCAAGAGACTTACTCAGTGCAGTTTGAGAACCCTTGGATCAACAGATCTCTGCAGGTAACCCCAGGAATTCATTTACTGGTATGGACCATTTCCCAGGGATTCTTATCTTTTTTTTTTCTATGAAATAGCAGTTTGCAGGTATTAGCATCTTCTGGTACTGATAACTAAAACCACCACAGCATTTTGGCCTAGTGAATGTAATCTGAGTATAAGATATGGTGGTTATTGTTTATTTTATTTTTTAAACTTGAAAATTTCTGAATCTGTTTGAATCTTACTTTGAATAACAGAATGGTTATACCTGAAATTTTAACTTTATTAATACAATGAAAAACATCTACTAAGCCTCCTATAGAATTATATTATTATAATATTAGGGATTAAGAACCAATCTTCTCCAGGGAGAAGAACCAATTTCCTCCTGGAGAACCAATTTTCTCCAGGGAGAAGTGTTTGTAGCCGGAGAAAATGTCTTAACAAAACATTTTTACATTGCATACTGCCACCTTGTGGTCAAAGATTAACTTGCACATGAAGGTCTGGACCTTCATTGGGATTGGTTGAAAGAGTCAAATGGTTAGGGGCATCCAAGATAGGAATAGCCATGTGGAAAGTGGGTGCATTTTTATGAAAAAAAAAGATAATCCAATGGATTTCTTTATGCTCATCTTCTTCCTTTTAATGCATTTCTTTCTTCCTGTCTCCTCATATACATTCTTCTTAGGGTCATGAGATCAGGTCTGACTTGGGACATAATTTAAGGCAGAATCTCCTTTGATCCTCTCTCGAGCAACCCTTCCCACCCTTCCCCTACCTTCTCAGAAAGGACAGCTATTTCCTTCCCTTGAGGTTCCCAGGAGAACATCTTGGAGAATTTTCATGAGGTGAAGGCAGCAGAATGATGACTTGGGAGGTGAATACCCTTGTGTCTATCCTGGTGCAGTACTCCCCTGCTTTGTGGTGTGGGGCAAGTTACTGAACCTCTGTCTGCCTCAGTGTCCTCATCTGTAAAATGGGGCAGTAATAGTAACACAGGGAGTTGTTGAAAGATTGGATGTCTTGGTATGAATAGAACTTGAGCATGTAGCAAATGCTCCAACAGTGCTAGCTTATTACTATTATAAATGGATGGCCCTACTATCATTGCCTGCCTCTTTAGGTGATGGGAAAAAGTGGAAAAGAATTCTAGATCTGGCTCTGTATCTCACGGCAGTTTGACCTGGGACAAGTCAATTCACTTGTCTTGTTTTTCTTCTCTGTTAGTTGAGGTTGTTAAACAAGAGAAACTTATAGAGTCTTTCTGTCCTCTTGTTCTAAGATTCTGTAGCTCTGGTTATGAATTTATTATGGAGTGGCTTTAAATAAGCCTATTTTCTGCAAGAAGAGTAGTCTGGGTGTGAACTGCTGTGTTTCTAACCTACTCCACTTGCTTTCTTTGTATCTATTTTCTGGGGAAAGCCTTCCTTATTAAATGAGCATTATTGTATTGTTCTCTCACTTAAAGTACTCAGCAACGTTTGGCAACTTTGCGCCTGGGAATTACCTCCTGCTCGTGCACACAGTCTCGTGGCCTTACCCTGACATCCTCATAAGGTGTGGGAGTCGGGTAGGGCAGTCCCTTCTATCTCTGCCATCACCTGGTCAGGACCAAGGTTGTGACTGGTTCTTCAATACCCAGTTGAGGCAACTCACCTATCTGGGTAAGTATAACTGGATGAGAATTTTGAGGGCACACAGTTGGAAACCACCATTCACTCTCCAATTCTAAATGTTTGTGGTATGAAGTTATGAGTGTTGCAGTGAAATGATTGGACTCTGAAATCTGACAGCTTGGGCGGTTGTCCTGAGTTCCGTGTCCCCTCTCCCTGTGCCTAGCCATATATCCACAGAGTCTGATCTACGCTTGAGCTCAGGGACTATTAAATTTTAATAGCATCAGAGAGGGTAGTATGGTTAATTCTCTGGTATTTGTAAGTCTTTGCCGAATGGATTGTTGTATATTTTATTTGCACTGAATTGTACCATTCAAATTTTATTTCTGATTTGATCAACCATAAACTATAAAAACTCAGGATGGACAGAGATCCCTGAGACTGTTTTACCACTAAAGCTGAATGCAGCCATTAAGTAAGAGCAAATAGGTGACATAAACTTTAACTGTGACAAGGTTCACTTGATATATATTCTAGAAGAGAATTTTAATTTCAAATTGTTTTTTCTATTTCTTAGCATGCTTGTGAAGAGTCTGTCTTGTCTATTGGTCAGATTTTGTTCATGAACTGCAAACTTTAAATGGCCACATAAACCAAATGTGGTAAAGGAATATTTGTGGCATAAAGAAAATCAAGTCATGCAACTACAGATCTTCTCCTTTGCTATCCTTATTTATTGAATTAATGGCAAGTTGTGCTATTAAGCTGTTTATTCACATATATGGTTTAAGTGCACATCTGTGTAAGTATGCATATTTATATATAGATGTACAGCTGTGTGCATAAATGAGCGTATATATGATATAGATGCATTTTTCAGTTTAAAACATTTTTATTAGGTAGATAGCCTTTATTAATTAACAAAATTCTTTGTATCAGAATAACCTAGGGTCTCCACCTTTAAATGATAGGAGTTGGAAAAGGGACAGGAAATCACAGAGGGTTAGTTGGTTGATTAATAAACATGGAGACTGTAGGTCCTTAGGAGGATCCCCAGTGCTCTATGCAGTGGTTTCTGTGGTCATTTGTGCCACCTGTATCCTCTGAGTGAATGGGTGGGGAGGTGGCTGGTGCTACTTCTGTTCTCATTTCTGGGCGGTCCAGTGAGGATGTGAGGATTCAGGGGGAACTGAGTCTTGTGCTGCTCCTCGGTGGTGGTGTCCTGTGCAGCTGTATTGGATTGGGTGGGTTTGGTTATGATTTTGGATATCCTTTCCGTAAAGTTTGCATTACTGCTGGAAAGCTAATAAGGCTATGATGGCAGTGAGGTAGTTGCTGCTGGTACCTCACCAAGACCCCGAGCAATAGTGTTCTGGCTCTTTGCCGATTAGTTTGTCACTTCCGTTTAATTGTTTTTTTGGACCACGTGACTTTATAGGTCTGGGTCCTAATTGTTTTTTTGGACCATGTGCCTGGGATAATTTACATAAAATATATTTCGTCTAAGAGGAGAACATAAGTCAAGACCTCACAGTTTATGTGGACATATTCCTGATATTTAAAAAAAAAAATTATATGGGGAGGGTGGTTTATACAGAAGTTTCATTTTATTATAGTGAAACTGCTTGACCTCTTTCAGGTCCATTGAATTTCCTGCCAGGGGTGGGGGATGGAGAGACCATGCTCCTTTTCCTGGCTAGCTTTGCATTCAGAGTGCTGCTTCACTGACAGCTGGCTGTGTTTCATTAATTTGTTGACCACTTCTAAGTGGACCATCTTTTGTATTGTTTGTTTGCAACCTTACCACACATCCCTCAGGATAGGAAGTTAAAAAAAAAATCACAATTATCTCTGTTTCCTCCATTTGGTTGCTTTGTGTGTGATTGTGAAGATACCTGACTCATCTTAGACTCAGTTGAGAAAAGAAAAAAATCAGAACCCAGGCATTCTAGCTCCTGGCTATAGCTCTCCCCACTAGAGTGTGCTGCCTACTAAATAATCATTGATCACTGACCAAATAGGGTGGGGAGTGCTAGGCAGGGTTGTGGGAGAAAACTTCTCATTGATCCCCAGTGCCAAAAAAACAAAAAGTCCTGCACACATAATACATGTTGAGAGTATTGCTCTTCTCTGTAAAGGCAAGTTTTGTCTTTCTTTAGCAAATGTGTCTTTATGGGATGTAGGTTCTTTCGAAAGCTCATGGCCAGAGCTTACGGTTTAGGGTTTTAATCAGTGGCTGGCTATTTCACCTGGGGCACACAATTATAAATGCTCCATGTCTCAGTGGCTTCAAGTATTCGATGAGGTTAAGAATATCTACTTATCTCTTGGAATTGTGGTACAAAACACCCAGATATCTTCAAATGTGATTAGTATACCCTGTTACTTTACTACACATTTTCTCAGTAGATTATTTCTCTAGATTTTTTTCTTTTTTTCCTAGAAGATTAGCAATGCCACATACCTTGAACTTAGCGTACATGTCATGACCTTTCTGAAACGGTCTCATTCCATTTTCCTTGACTAGATTTTATAAGATAACTGAGATTCATGATAACATGACATATATGATATATTGTTTTCGTGTTCGAAATTTAATACCACTTAAGCAATTGTTACCCATAGAATAAGATAACCTAGCTCATTTAAACATATCTTTTAAGAAGATTGGTTAAGGTTGCCTTTCTAAAGCCCCTGAGAATTTTGCCTAATAAGCCACTTGTGGAACAGACCATAGCAAAATACTCGTGTTCTATAGTTTGTGGTAGGACCATGAGGAGCAACGTTTGATGTGAGAAATGGTGCCAAATGGTTCCAAACTGTAACTTCTATGACATGCTTGGGAATGGGGAAGACTGCAGGATAAGCGTTCTTTTATATTTTCAGAGTCAGAGTCAAATCCAGCAAGCCCATTTTTTCTGTTTACGCGATTTGATGAACTAGCAGCTCCCGTCTCTGCCTTCCAGAGCCAGTTCCCCACTGCCTCTTTCCCTGCTGTTTTTCCAGGGATGTTTCAGTTCATGGTTAACTATTTTTATTTTTTAGTTACATTAACGCTATGAAATAATTAGTCAGCTAATTAATCTGGTTTACAAGCTTTGTAGGATTCTTCAGCTGTCAGTCAGGCCCAGGCCTGAGGCCTACATCTAGTCTCAGCTCTCTTGCCCATGTGATTCCCGTTGCCATGGCTACTGGCTACATCTGCTGACACCCCACTCTCTATTTATTGCTTAATTAAGAATTTCACGCTCAGCCCTTATCTGCCTCTAAGAACAAGCGCACACTGTTAAGAAATTCCAAATTTAGGCTCAGGCACAAGGAGAGCCTTTCTTGCAGGCTTGGCTGGATGGAGCCTCTCTAACGATCTTCTCGGCATCCCAGCCGCCACCCTTCAATCAAAAATCATTAAATGGGGCAGAGATAATGAGCATGTAGCATATCAAAAGAAGGATGTTTGCTTGGTCCAAAGGAGGAAAGGCTGCTAGACCCCATGCTCAGCTCCACTTCAAAGGGAGATGAGACTGCTCATCACTGGGGCCTGATAAAGCCTCATTTGTTCTGGGCTTGACTTATGAAAAAGGTCTGGTGTGTCAGGGTCCCGTCTCACAGACGCGGGATCCCCCGACCACTTGCCTCCACCTCTACCAGCCCCCCACCCCGCCCCGCCCTGGCCTTCCGCACACTCGTGTGTCAGCACTCAGGCAGCTGGGTCCCCCCAAAGCATCAGGCGGAGCGTATAATCACTGACTCTCCACTCACAATGGCCACTTGTAGGGGGGTGGCCGGGAGGAGGCCTTCATCACAATAGGAACACAATTATTGCAGCTGCTAGGGAGGGCTATGCTTCTTCCTGTAGGAATATAATAGGACTTGCCCCAAAAGGGAGGAGAAGGCTGGGGGGAGGTGATGGGGGTTGAGAGGGGTGGAGGAAACCATCTTGAGTTGATTATTCATATTCTGACTCTTGGAAGCCCGATGCGGAGCCAGTGGGGTTCCAGCAGCTGCTCGTGCACAGTCCTCTCCTAATAATTGTACATTCTGTCAGGGGTCAACTTACTTTTGACCCTGTCCTTTTATATCACGAAAAGGCTCTTTAGGGCAAACTGTTGGGTTGTGGCAGGGTGCATTAAACGCCCACAGCCCCTTACCCTTGCTTTCTCCTCCACCCACCCAGCAGCCGGTGATAAATTCATGTCAGATGCTGAGCCATTCACAGTTGCCCTCCCGGGTTCACACAGCCCCGCTCTCGCAGCAGAGATGCAGCCGGGCTGGATATTGTGTGAGGCGGCAGCTGAGCCAGCGCCTGCGAGGCGCAGAGGCTCCTGCCTACCACCTTCTTCTGATCTGATGGAAAAAAAGACATGTCTAGCCAGGCTGGCCAGTGCCTGTCTCCAAACGGCCCCCTCGCCAAGATAAAGGCAGGCTGTTTGGCAAGAAGCCGGGCCTGTGTTCCACGATGGCAAGAGGGCTGTAGATAGAAAGACAGATGGATCTTATTGTGTGCACCAGTTGTCCTGAAGAAGTCAAGTCACATCACACAGAAGGCTCAGAAAAGATGCTGTTAACCTGGGAGATCCTGAAAATAAGGAGTGTCTGTCTTCCTGAGGTTGTGGCCAAGAGATCATGGGTACCTCCTGGGTTTCTGTCTTCTCAAAGAGCTCAGGGCTCGGGGATTAGGGCAGGCTGCTGCCTACATCCTTCTGTTGTTCAGCTGGTCCAGAAGACCCCCAACAACTCCTTGGGAAGGAATTCTGTTAGCATCTGTGGAGGAGAGAGGACTCAACTTGCTCCCCCGAGCATTTTGGGAGGCTTTTATAAGCAGAGCAGAATCATAATCCTTTGAAACTCTGCTGCCATTCCCATGCTGAGGCCCTCTAAGGCAATCCATAGCATTCTAGTTAATAAATTAATTTACATTCTTATAGAAAACTCATTCCCAAAGATCCCCAAGGATTTTTGCCAGTAATATAGAGGATTGACTTTGGGGACCTGCACTAACCTTTATGGCAAAAATATAGAGAATGGAACAGGAGCTGGCGATATGAAAAGAGACTTTGCCTGTCCGTTGCAAGAAACTTCTTTCCAAAAGGAAAAGGAAGGAAAAAAAGGAGAAAAGGAAAGAAAAAAGCAAGGAAGGAAAACTTAGAAGTCAGAATCAAATACTTTTTTTAGGAATCACTCAGATTAAGGAGCTAATTCTTAGGGATGCTGGTGGCTAGCCCTAGTTCATGTAGGGAATGGGTAGTACAACCAGTATTCAAAGTCAGCCTTTTTGACTTTAGTTTTGTGCTTTTTCTAGTATACTAGTGTTTTGGGGTATTTTTTAATGTCTATTTATTTATTTTTGAGTGAGAGACAGTGAACACAAGTGGGGAGAAGGGCAGCGAAAGAGGGAGACAAAATCTGAAGCAGGTTCCAGGCTCTGAGAGAGGCCAGCACTGGGCTCGAACTCAAGAACTGTCAGATCATGACCTGAGCCAAATTCGGGCGCTCAACTGACTAAGCCACCCAGGTGCCCCATTATTGTTGGTTTGTTTTAATACAAGCTCATGTGTGTACCCTTGTAAACCAATTCTTTCCCCTCTATTTATAGGAAAAACTTGTACTTATTGAGGGCTCTATACTTCCTAAATTTAGGTATTTGAATACCATCTTCACCATTTGTCACATCCTATGCCTCTTGTACCTTTATTTGCCTAAGATTTGTCTTAAATCAATTCCTGCACTGTCTTATTTTTAAAACCTAACCTCATTTTAAGCAATAATATCCATAAAATCATGGGTTCAATGACCTAGTTGCTTTTTCTAAAATTCAGTAACATTCATAGCTATTAAAGTAAAACACTGATGCTACTAAAATCATTACCTCACATTTTATATTTTGAGAATATAATGTGATCTGCAAATTTTTGGTATAATTGATGAAAAGTAAGAAATGTGAACACAGGGATCTCTTTTTTATCTGGGTGTCTTTCCTCACTTGCTAAGAACACCTGCTCCGGAGAACAAACCACATTTTTGAGAGAAGTTGTAAAATTCCTCAGTTCAGGGCTTTTTATTTTATTTATTGTATTATTTTTAAAATATTTGTCTGTTAATTAATTAATTTATTTAGAGGGTGGGGGAAGGGGCAGAGGAAGAGAGGGAAAGAGGATCTTAAGCAAGCTCCATGCCCAGCATGGAGCCCAACACAGGGCTTAGTCTCAAAACCATGAGATCATGACCTGAGCCAAAAATCGAGAGTTGGACGCCTAGCTGACTAAGCCCCCTAGGTGCCCCTTTTAAGGCTTTTTAAATATGCCTCATGGGCAAACAGCTGGAATGCTTGTTTCCAGGCCCCTCCCTTGGAAGTTCTGCTTCTGTAGATCTACACAGAATCCAGGACATGACAGATGCCCCATACAAGTGTGGCAGGCATCACTGAGTCACAATAACAATCGTTATTGTTTTCTGAGTAAATTAATGAAGGTTTAATTGCGCTCTCAGGACTGTAGTTAATGTAGATATTAGATATGTCTATTGTGTCTTTTTTTTTAAATTTTTTAACGTTTTTATTTATTTTTGGGACAGAAAGAGACAGAGCATGAACGGGGGAGGGTCAGAGAGAGGGAGACACAGAATCTGAATCAGGCTCCAGGCTCTGAGCTGTCAGCACAGAGTCCGACGCGGGGCTGGAACTCATGGACTGCGAGATCATGACCTGAGCCTAAAGTCGGCTGCTTAACCGACTGAGCCACCCAGGGGCCCCATGTTGTGTCTTGAATAAGTTCTTTTACACCTAAAAAAATTTATATCCTTCCATGAATGAAAGCTTTTGGGGATAATGGAAGACTCAAAGATGATCACAGGATTTTCATATAATGTTTCTGTGAAGGATTTTAAAAGATCCTGTGTTAAAAGGGCCAAGGTGGCTGTGTTGCTGCCCCTGTGAAGCTGAAATCAGATGGAAGTATGGTCCTGTGAATCAAGCTTTAGCTACCAGGGACCAGTAATTCTCAATGGTTAAGAGAAAAAGGCTAATTTCTGGGGTGTGTGGTCACGTTTGCTGAACAGGGAGGGAGACACAGAGCAGGAGTGTACAGGAGTGCAAGATAGATTTGGGAGAAGAGGTGGGTGTAGAAGATAGGGCAAGCTGAGCTGGAATGTAGAGAGAGAGGATCAAACTTGACTGCTGGTCCATGAGAAGAGAGCTGGAACCTGGGTCCAGAGCAGACTGAGACTGAGAGAGAAGGCATGAGTCAGGGAGAGAATGGGTGAAATCTGCAGACACAAATTGCAGGTGCTGTTTCAGATTCTCTCCATGTGTAGTCAGTGGCTGACTTATGCTATGTAAATGTGATCTGAATGAGGGGCCCCAATATGTGTGTAAACGTAATGGCAAAGTGTGAATGGGAATATGGATCAAGAATGAAATACAAAAGGAGTCAAGGCCCATTAAGATGCCACCTGTTTTTTTTTTTTAATTTTTACATGGATAAGTATTTATTTCTCCCTTCAAAATTGCAACAGAGAATGGGACCTACTCAAGGAGATAATTAATTTTTCTTTTCCCTAGTGCCCTAGTGAGGACAAAATTTGCCAGGAACAGTACAAAATTCTGGAAGACACTAGTATCATATTTGGCTGAGTAACTCTCCTCTTCCTTAGCACATTTCTCACTTTCTTCTAGATCTCTGTGTTTATAGCAACCTTATATTATATATCACTCATAAGAATAATTTGCCAATAATTGGCCCAAAGCCTTCTTTTCTTTTTGAGGACCAACCAGATATTTTTACAACCTGGGAAGGATCAACTGCAATGAGTTTCCATTTATAAACAAAGTAGATTCACCACTCTCATATTACAAACTTAGAAATCATAAGCACCGAGAAGACACATGCATAATATCACAGCCTGCGTAAGGCTTTTTTCCTGAGTCGTTACCTTTTTTCTCAGATTTTCATCCCTCTTTGTATTTTCATCCCTCTTTGTATTTGTCCAAATTGGAAGTGACACTTCACATCTACACTGCCTTTTAGAGAGTCAAAGCACTTAGCAAACTTTAGCAGATCTGGTTAAGTTGCTTACAACTCTGAATACTATGGCTCATCATGATTAGGTACAGCTGTAAAAAGAGGAGAAGCATATTTCCTGGGTTTTGTTAACTGGCTGCTAGAATAATGAGCATGCCATAATAACAGTGTTGATAATCACTATTATTCATGTGCCAAGAACTGTGCTAAGCATGTTACAGGAGTTACCTCATGTTTTCTTCCCAATAACGCTACGAGGTAGATAGGACAACTATTTCCATTTTCACAGAAGTAAGGTTCAGAAATGGTGAAGAACTTGTCAGTTACCCACATCAAGGAACTGGAAGACCCAGGATTCAAACCCAAGGTGTTAGACCTCATTCAGCACCACTCTCTCTGGCTTCACTCTCAGGGTGTGGAAATGGTTTTGGGGAAGAATAACCCTCTGACCCACTCACATCTCAGAACCAGCCTGCAGAGGGCCATGTACAAGTGATGATGAAGGAAATCAGACTTTTTCAATCTTTCCTACTTTGGTAACTTTTCTCCATTTCTTTGGATACTGAAACTACTCCTCAGATTGAATGGTATTCACACACTCGTTCTAACCAAATAGGTGATTGCTTTTCAATATATGTTTTTGGGAAGAGGCTCCCCAGGAGGTGGGGAACATTTTTGCATGTGTAGAGGCTGAACAAATTCAGTGGTCATGCAGTTCAGAAGCCATCAGTGTAGAGTGGCAGATATGATAGCCCACTGACCAGGAAGCCTTGGATTACCAAGAACAGGGCCTGAGTTAAGTGAGTTAGTCAATGGAAGGACAAGAGGAACAGCCTATAATCAGGGTTGGATATGGTGAGGGTTAGCCTTTTTAGTGTGCAGGTTAATCATCACCATGATGGCTACAGTGCACAATGCTTATGGTGGTTTTTTTCACCCAGGGAATTTTGGATACATTGATTATTTTCCCTATACTTCAAATTTATTGACCTATGTAGTGTGAAAAAATGATGACTCCATTTTTCCCTCCCCCAACCATTCCTCTTAAAGTATAAATTATACTTATTTTGAGTTAAATTAATAATTATAAAATGACTACAGTGGTTTTGAAAAAAGACTTTTTAAAGTGAAACTTTACTTTTTTACTTTACCTCTGTGGCTCTGTCTTAAGGAAGAGAACACAGATGTACTGAAATCTACAATTACTTGGAAGCTGCTGTTAACAAGGATGATTTATATAAAATCTTTAAATGAACTAATAACCCTTTCCAAATGATTCCTGGAATTTTTTCCAATTTTCCTTCTTTAGATTTTGATTCTTATACAATATTTAAAATATTTAAAAATATTACAATTTTTAATAACCATTTAAAAGGGTTATTTCCTGCCTCTATTTGCTCATTTTGTTGAAATTGTCAGCTAAGTCCTGGGTATCCTGAGTTGAGCACTATAAATTTAGGATTTCTAGATTAGTCCATGAAAAGTAAATGTTTACATGTCTAGCAATGTCTAATGTCCTAAGGTACATGAGAAAGTTCCTCCCTTCAAGATGTAGAGACAGAGCTAATGATAATGCAATCCTAAATTTATCACAGCTGATGCTTGATAAGTATTTGCTAAGTTGAGAGCAAGCTTGGGACAAATAATACCAATATCAGTGTGTTCACAAGTGGGTAAGTTAGAGATTATAGAAAAAAAGATGGAAAAAAATACTGGGCTGGTGGCATTATATTTATTTATTTATTTACTTAAGATAGAAAAATGGGTAAAATATACAAAGGATAAAGAAAGAATATAAGCAAAACCTTGGAAGTAGTGATAAAGTAGAACACATAGAGAACCTGTTGGTCATTGTACCTAGTCGCAATATATGTACAGTGTAAGGAGAAAGCCATTCTGTATAATGAAGAAAAATTAAATGAGAATAATTATCAAAATAAGAATAGAGGCATAGGAGAGGTCTCATCATGGATCTCTTTGAGGATTATTATTACTATTATTTTTTGTAATATTCTGAAGTGTATGCTTTGTAATTAGACAAAATGATCCTTGGTCTACTCTGTCCTGTGTGAGAGGAAAGGGTTTAGGTTTCCTTGGAAAGGCAAGTGGAGAGCATGGGTTTGGCCAAGTCCTCAAGGCTGCAGCCTTCAACGGCAGTGGGCCCTCCAGGGTGGGAGGTGTTGGTTCACATGACATCTGATAAGGCAGAAAGGTAATTAACCAATAAGAGACAAGGTGTTGCTGAAAAGTGGAGTTGGTGCACCTGATTACTAATTAATCAGGCGTGAGAGCACCTTGTAGATGCATCCACTATTTAATTATAGCAGCCTCTCTTGGCAAAGGAGCATATGTTCCCAGCTTAATCTACTGGTTTATACTGACATCAAATTGTCATTATCAGAAAGAATCAGGCCTTTTGATTATTTCCACTAATTTATTGAACACTTAAAATTAATGAACCCCAGGCCTTTTAAATGTGCTCAGTTGGTTTGGAAGATGAAGGAGAAAGGGGGGTGGAAGAAAGCCTTCATTAAAAGGACAATTTGTTTGGATAAAGGTAAAGCAAATACATTTCATGGGTGATCTGAACTCTATTGAAAAACACATGAATTCTAAAAGCCAAGCCTTCAAAATGATGGAGAGGAAGTAGGCTATGCGGTGTGCCCTCCTGACCAACATTGGCCTCCAAAGAACATATGGCTAAAGGGTCCCCTCCCTAATTATTTATGTGTCAATTCTCTTGGAGACCTCACTGCAATTAAGTTTAATCAAATAAAAGCAATCAAAATCAAATGTTGGAAATCAATTGTTAGACTAACTAACAAGGACTTTTTTTTTTTGAAAATGTAGTTAAGTTGGGAGGAATTTAGGATAAAGCCATCTTTATCACATGAATATCTTCTGTATTAAGATGCTCTTTGCATCACATCCAAGTGGTGTTTTTTTGTTTTTGTTTTTGTGTGTGTGTGTGTGTGTGTGTGTGTGTGTGTGTTTAGTTTCAGGTGAAGGCCAAGTCCAAGTGACTCTCCAGGTGAAGGAAGGTGTGCCCCCTACTATTTCAGGTGAGTATTAACGCACTCACCAAATAGAAGTGCCTGGTACAGCCGAATGTCCTCCAATAATAGTTCTAGAAATTCCTTCAATCTAATTGTTTTATAAACAGACAATGCTTTCATGCCTAACGATTCCCTATTGTGTCATCCCTATAACTGAAAAATGTGTCTGCATTTCAAAGAAAGATATAAGAAGGGTGCCTTTCAAAACATTGGAAAGTAAGAATTAAAACATGTAAATAAGCACATTTCATAAATTATGGACCATATGTGCACACCGGAGTCCAGATCTGCAGATGGGCCATTAGGCTTCTACCAAATGGAAAGAAAAATTCAGGGTATCTCAAAACTTTAATTGTTCCCAGTAATTTCAGGACATCAGGGTAAACAAATCCTCCCCAAAAGTCAGATGGTTCTGTGAAATCTCTCTAACTCATAAAAGCCAAATTCTCAAAGACTAAAAGACTCATAAACACCTTCTAATGTATTTCATTGTTTGTTTTTGTTTATCCTGAGTAAGTTTATGCCTTTGCATCAGGGACAAATCTTTTCAAAGGCCAAGTTTTCCTTTGATTTCCAGGCATTTTTTTGTGTTACATCAGAGCAGAGTCCATGCTAATCAGAAAATGATCTAACTCCTTCATTTAAATTAATAAATAAATGAAATAAAAGGTACTAGACTAAAACTAAACTAGATGTATTGATGGCTACTTCTCCATGCTTATTGGACTGGGAAGAATGTGGTTCTTTGTTTTCAAAACTGTTTCTGGGCTGCCATAACATTTTGTTCTTTATGTCCCCTGTCCTTTATCCTTATTTTCCTTTAGGTGGCTCAGAATGCATTATTTATTGTCTCTTGTGCAAGATGTAGAAGGAAACAATGATGAGCAATGATCTTTGGCTCCATGGGGTCTTATGGTCACATGGGGATGTCAATCAAATGACTAACTAAATAATCAGTAAATAAATCTCCTTTAAAATAAGTGTTACCAAGAAAAGTATCTTGGAATTCTCTCTTCTCTGACAGTTCTGTATTCAAATTTCCAATTGTTTGGGTCAGTCGCCATTTGTAGAGAACATATCTGTTGGGTGTAGGTCTCATGCCAGGCCCCCTCAGAGGATACTGGACTGTTTATGGGTGGCCATTAATTACTCAGCCAGCTATATAGTCAAGGTGTCATGCCACTCAGGACTTAGTAGGAAGATTTTTTATTAAGGACTCTTTGGAAGGTGACTATAGGTGGCCAACATCTAGGACTTCTTAGCAGGGGTCAGTTTAACTGGAAGATGTTTCACTTGACCTATCAATTATAACATGCTAAATAAATAGAAAGCTTCATAAAGTTACAGAGTATTAATAAGGAAAAGAACCTCACATGCTATCCTATCCAATTGCCTCATTTTACAAATAAGGAAATGGAAGCCTAGAGATTAAATGGTTTGCTTAAGTCCCTCCTCTCACTGGTTGAGCCTGGATGAGAGCTCAGGTTACTCAACTCAATTCAGTGTTCATTCTGCCATATAAACTCTATATGAGTTTATACCATATAAACTCTAAGATGTTTAAATTACCTTTTGAGCATATACTAATTTATGACCTAGATTAAAATTAATCATATATAATCAGTTTTCCTAGCCAAGATAATTTGGAACAAGAAATATTCCTAAAACACAGAGTTACAGAACTAGTACATGACCATTCATCAGGAAGAAATTTCAAATATTAATATACTTTGAAGATATTCCCTGATTCCCATGGTATAGGGTATATGTGCTAATGTTAAAATTTATTTTAAAAAATTTGTTTACTGTTTATTTATTTTTGAGAGAGAGGCAGAGACAGAGCATGAGCAGGGGAGGGGCAGATAGAGAGGGAGACACAGAATCTGAAGTAGGCTCCAGGCTCTGAGCTGTCAGCACAGAGCCTACCCTGGGACTCCAACTCGTGAACCCTGAGATTATGACCTGAGCCGAAGTCACACGCTTAACTGACTGAGCCACCCAGGTGCACCGCTAATGTCAAAATTTAAATATGAGTGTGTATTTTACTTAATGGAAAGTTGTATGAAAAACAGTAAACTTATTACAATAACAAAAATTCTTTGAAAGCAACTAACGGGATGATTAATGGAGTTCTCTGTATATGTTAACCCATTCAGAGATTCAACATGAGTGTATAATGCGCAGGTCATTCATGTTCCTCCAACACTATGGTCTTACTTATATCCTCTCAATGTCCACAGTGCTTTATACAATATTGGAGAGGAGAAAATGAGCAAGGAAACCCACTTTGGGGGGAAGATACGCATATTTCTGAAGAGCATTTACCCAATGGTGTATTTTCAGTGGGGGGTACCTGGATATATGGTGCATAGTGCCATGAGAACATTCATATAATCAGGTATATTCTCTTCCTAAATTTAATCCTTTCCCCACAGATCTAAGTTTATTTCCTTTCCTCACGTTTCTGAGAATCTATCAGCCCTTCTCTTATTTACAGTTAATCCATCTTTCAACATCTTTTGAATTTTGTCCCATCAGTAAATGACTCTGTCTTGTGTAGTTAGCCTCTCCTTTGCTGGCCTCTTCTGGTCAGTGCCTCTCAATTAAAACAAAACAAAACAAAACAAAATTCATGGATACTGAATATTCCTCTAGTTGACCTCTGCTGCAAACTTCTCGAAAGACTAGCCTCTTGATGCAGAGCTATAAAAAGCTTGGTGGATGAAGGATCAAGGTGGAGAGGGCAATATTTGGTTCAGAGAGATAACAAGTTAAGACCACCTTAAATTGTGGCTTTTGTTGAGTGACAGATGTGTGGAGGAAAGCAAGATGAGGCCTCCTCATAAATGTTGGTCCCGACCAAAATTCATGGAGTCTGGTTTCAAGATAAGACTCATTTATCTAAAGATTAGGAAGACAAATAAAATACTAAGGGTCTCTAATCATAAAATGTTCAATCCTCAGTGAGCGTTTTGGATGATGTGACCCAGTGTCTTCCCTTCCTTCCCTCCCCTGCATCCTTCAATCCGCTATTATCTACACTGGTTCCACCTCAACCATTCCGCTGGAGCCACTTTCGTCTGTATCATCCATGCTCTGGTGGCCAAATTCAGCAGTCTATCCTTATTCACTCTTTTATTAGAACTTCACTGTTAACAAGATCACTTCTGCCTTCTGGTCATGTTCTATTTCTTAAGCTGCCAAAACATTCCTCTCTCCTGGTTCTTCATGCATGTCTCTGACTGCTTCTTCTTTAATTCTAGTAGCCTTCTTTTTTTTCTCCCCACCTTTCTTTAATAGTAATAGGCACAAAGAAGCCTGATATTAACTATAGAAATCTAGTAACTCTGCAAGAGACTGAAATGTCTCCATGAGAGTGTTCTTATCTTAAGGCAGAATGGTATAGAATGGTCAAAGTCGTTCATAATAGTAATTCTTAGAACATTAAGATTCAGTTTGTTCATTTAAAAACAGTTTCAGCTCTCTTATATATTAGAATGAAGATGACAAAGTGAGGAATTTGTTTCCAATCTCTGTGATATAAAGAGTTTTTGAAGCTTGGTGTATGGTTTTTAAGGAAACTGGTTATTCCCCTTTTGAAGTATCACTGGAAATAAGGCAACAGAGCATCTCTCTCTGGCCTCTGTGGTGCTACTTAGTGGCTATTTCAACAAAGCCTTCACGCCATCCCCACTGAATATTTATATTACTGGAAAGGAGGCAAAATTGGGAAGAAACTAGGTATTACAGTCTTGATGTTTATAAGATATTTATAAAGCCTCTTTCTGAGTGAGCCTTGTGCCAATACCATGACTGATTACCTTGGTGGAGTGTCTCTTTTGTGCTGATTAAATTCCCTAGGATTTCTTTCTTTTTTTTTTTTAATTTTTAATGTTTATATATTTTTGAGAGAGAGACAGAGTGTGAGTGGGGAGGGACAGGGAGAGAGGGAGACACAGAACCAGAGGCAGGCTCTAGGCTCTGACTGTTAGCACAGAGCCCGACGTGGAGCTTGAACCGATGGACCACGAGATCATGACCTGAGCCAAAGTCGGACACTGAACTGACTGAGCCATACAGGCACCCCTAAATTCCCTAGGATTTCTACTTGACCACAATCTATATACTTTTCAGTTACCCAAGGGCTTTAATGAGACCATGATTACAAGGGAGTTGGGTTCCAGTAGACAAAGTAACTGGGCATTCCCCAGGGTTCTGACCTAAGACATTTTTTTCTTCTCATTTGTAATCCTCTGGAGATATCCTCACCATCCTCAGAGTTTCAAATACAACCCTGAAATCCATCTCTTTGACTTAGAGCTCTCTCCTATTCTTCAGATTCATATCTAATCCCTGCTTGCTGTGTATCTCCACCTGGAGGCCTTTTCAAAGACACCCCAAACTCTGTATTTTCCAAACTGAATTCATCAATTCTGTTTTAATGGACATCTCTGCCCATTACCACCTATGCTAGGAGTCATCTTTGTCTCTTCTATCTTTGTTACCATCTTTGTTGCATCATGCTTGGATCTCTGATTATTTCTCCAGCCTCATCAATTGCCTCCTCCCTGCTCTGTGTTTCAGCAACACCAAACTGTTTAGAGACCCTTCACTTAATGTCTTATTTCTTGCCATTACTCATGATCATCCTCTCTGTCTCACCACAAAACCCTTTCCCTTTATCACTCCTCAGCCTAAAATGCAGCTCAGCTGCTCCCTCTCCAGGAAGGCTCCTCTATCAAGGTCTCACTTCCTCTCTGTTGGGTACCATTAAAGAGAACACCTCGGGGCGCCTGGGTGGCGCAGTCGGTTAAGCGTCCGACTTCAGCCAGGTCACGATCTCGCGGTCCGTGAGTTCGAGCCCCGCGTCGGGCTCTGGGCTGATGGCTCAGAGCCTGGAGCCTGTTTCCGATTCTGTGTCTCCCTCTCTCTCTGCCCCTCCCCTGTTCATGCTCTGTCTCTCTCTGTCCCAAAAATAAATAAACGTTGACAAAAAAAATTAAAAAAAAAAAAATAAATAAAGAGAACACCTTCAGAGCTCTATCCTCCCAGGATTTATTTATACAACTTACACAACACTATTTGCTCCTTTGGAGAAAAGAATGGCCTTTTATTCCTTTTTGTATCCTTACTTTTTAGGAAATTTTGGTAGAGAAGGTACTCATTATTTATCTTTGTGAAATTAGCATAATGGGTGAGATTTTTGTGCCCCCTCCCCCCATCACGTGAGATACCACATTATCTGAACTCTTAAAACTCATATAACATTTGGTATCATCTGTGAATCTTCTCATCCTCTTTTGAGAGACTGTCTGTGCCCTCTGTCTCTGTGCTAGGGATCACACTTCTGAAAAGAACATGTGGGTGCAGTTCAACATGGTGTTGTGCATGATGGATATTGGGCAGCCCCCACTGGATATTAGATTTATGTTACCATTCCCTCATGAAGTGGCCAGTGGATGGTTGAAAAGGAAATGCCATTTGACCATCAGTGGCAGAAGCAATAAAAACCAGTTGGAACATATGAACTGTATGTAAACTACTGCACTGAAAGGTGTCCAGATTTATTATGCATTGCCCTTAATATGCATTAAGAACTATGAGAAGATTATACCTTTGACTCAGTGATTCCATTGCCAAGATTCTATTTTAAGAAGATATCATTGTTACTGGCAGATTTGTATAGAGAGATTTAACACTGCATTATTTATAATTTTAAAAGTGGAAAGATCCTAAATGCCAAACATTAAGGATATTATAGACCTTGTATATGATAGAATATTATGTGCCTATTAAAATTATTTTGCAAGGAGTTTTAATGACGTTAGAAAATGCATCTTAAAAATTGCTAAGCTAATTAAAATAAGAACTGAATATAAATTACATATATGATGTAATCTCAATTATATAAAAATTCTGAGAAATTCTGGAAGGAAAAGCAAATAGAAGGTTAATGGCAGTTATCTCTAGGTGTTGAGATTATGGGTAATTATTACTATTTTTTTTCTATATTTGCATTTTCCAATGTTCCATGATGAGCATATGCCATATTTACATAAGGGAAAACACAAATGTGTAATAACAAAAGTAGAATGTATTTTCCCTAGAAATAGATGTAATTGAAGAATTGAATACTTGCTTTATAATTGATAAAATGATTTTTGGAAGGTTATAAAATATCAAAAGACAGCTACCTTGGGAGGTAAAAATATCATTCGTATCCTAAAATAAAGACAGAATTTGCGAGTTATTATAGTGAGTCAGATTTTCATAGTTACTTTTCTATTTTTCTTTCATTTTGTAGCTTCTACCTCTGCATCTAAGTCAGCTTTAAAATGGTCCCTTCCTGAAGCATGGATAGGCCTTGAAGAAGGCTGGGGAGGACACAACCATACCATTCCAGGTCCTGGGGATGACGTCCTGATTTTACCCAGTGAGTAAAACAGTCCCTTAATTAAATAATCACAGATAGACTGAACCAAGACAATCCAGTTGGGAATTTTCTGCCATTTAAATATATTGTACAACATGTAAAGAATGTGGACATTCTTATTTGTAGGCCCTTATATCTATAACTTTCTTTTTTGAATTAATATAGGTGAAGAATTTAATAATCCTATGAAATCTGATAAAAATAACTCTGTTTACCTTCATTAAAGTGGAATGGGCAGTCACCATGCCACAAGGAGTTAGAAAACTCCACTAATGGGATTTATTCTTATATGTCAAAGAACAGATTTTCAGCCAATTCTACTGTCCTTATGTTTGAAAGACATAGTGTATGGAAAGAAGCAATTTGCAAATTCTTTTCTTTTGCCTTTATGGATATTTTAAATACAGAAATTTTAAACTTTGAATTTAGAATTTTTCAAATATAGAAAATATGATGAATAAACTCTTCTGTTGCCACAATATGTCAAAGATGCTGGAAAAGGAAACTGATAAATAAAACGGAAAAATAAAAGTCTATGTATGTATGTATATATCTATCATCTATCTAGATGATAGAACTCTCTTCCCATATACACATATACACACATATGGAAGAAAGAAGATTCTTCAGATAAACAGAAACACACACCCATACTTATAAAATTATTTCTGTTTTAAAGATTTTATTTTATTATTATTTTTAAGTAATGTCTACATCCAGCCTGAGGCTTGAACTCACAACCCTGAGATCAAGTTGCATGCTGTACCGATTGGGCCAGTGAGGTGCCCCCAAAATTCTTCTTTCTTACGAGCCAGTTCTTGAAACTCCCAGAAAATCTCCCTAGCCTGAAAAGAAAATATTTTTTCAGAGAACAAATATCTCTCCCCTAAAAGACCTACTTTCATTTATGGCTTAATTTGAACTTCCTAAGGTAATCCTGAATTTAAAAACATCCATACTGGAAGAGGAATGTTTGGTCATCTGTGAAGTGATGTCAATAAATGTACAACTAGCAACATGGCAGGAATTATTCTTCATGTGTTCACTAATTCACTCTTCATAATAACTTTGTGATATAAGTATTATTCTTATTCCTATTTTTACTGACAAGGAAACAGAGGCCCAGGGCAGTTAAGTAACTTGCCCAGGTTCACACAGTTTGCAAGTCAGCAGTCAGGATTTTAACCCTGGCAGTCTGACACAAAGTCTGTAATTCTTACCGAATCAATGCATTCTCTTTCTAAGAGGGCAAAGAGTAAATGAGAAAGAGTAGTTGTGTTTCTTGCTTTATTTAGGATAAAAAATGAAGGCAGAATGATTAAAACATGGTAACCACATTTTGGGCATTGGAGTGGTGCCAGTACAGCTGTGCAGAGAGAGATGAGAGACAGGAGAGGGCAGGCTGACTAGTATGAACTTGAACTATTATTATCATCCTACTCCCCTATCATCCACTTCTCTCAATGGAGAATGTAACTTTTTGAATAAACAAGCTCATGAGTCATTCCCATACGGAAGGGAAAAATCTGTTCTGTTGCAGCCATTTCTTTGATGAATGTAGCCAGCGGATTGGCCCTGGGCTATGGTTTTTCCCACTAAGCAAGCTGTTTCCCCCACCCCATGCAGGAAGCAAGTGAAGCTTTTCAACGTTGCCAAGTTTTTAGTATCCTTAGGGACCTTTATGCTGAGAGAGGAGTAATGTTAGCTATCTCGCTTGGCACTGCAGTTGACTATATCCACTGTGTGCCCTGACTGTTGGGAGCCCCTGGCATTCTCCGTCATTCTTCATTCCTTTGTTCATGCATGGTCAGCTTATAAGATGGACTTGGATTCTCCATGAAACAGTTCTTAAATAGCACAGATCAAGAAATAAAATAAAATAGAATTAAAAAATAGCACAGATCAGTGCTTTGGAAAAAAGTGGGGCATGAGGGAGAAGTACAGGTGTTGGATGTAGAAAGTATCTTTCCATTGGTCCTCCAGTCTTATTGTGAGAATCAGAGAAGTTAATATTTTTAAGCCATGCAGTTATTGTTTATTATTTCCAGTTTTCAAATGGAAAGACAAGTGAATGAAAACGAGTATGTGATACGTAATAAACAAAGTTTTTACTCTTATCCTGTTGCTTCTTTTTTCTTCTCTAATAAGCTATCTTTTAATGCCAACAAATGATCTTACAGTGAACATTTGAATCCATTGTTCTGTTTGGGTCTTGTGTAGGAGCTGTTATGGTTTACTTTTCCCTTCGAGTTTTTGGCAAACCATGATATTTTGACCTCTGATGGACCTTTAGTTTGAATTTACCTTTCTAGTTGTGGTTTTGTGTTCATGACTTTTACCTGACTCTCTTGGTTTCTTTCATTCCCAGTCTTCCTTGAATCAAATAAGTTTGTTCTCCCAAGTGTGGCACAAAACCAACAACAAATATTGCTTGAAAGAAGTGCACAATCTCAAAGCTGCCACCCATAATTTAATTTTAGAATTAAAATCTTTGAGTTTCATGAATTTGACACAGTACAGCTATAACTTGTACAGGGCTGTGAAGAATAATGTCTTTTCTTTGAGCAGATACCTATGAATTAAGGTTTTTATGATGATGATAACGATGATAATAATAGCAAATATAATTTGAGTGCTTGATGTGTGACCTGCACTGTGCTACATGTTCTATGTGGATTTTCTCAATTGATTCTCACAACTACTTTATAAGTGGATCTTGTTATTGTCCTTCTTTTTATGGGTGAGGAATCTGAGACATAAAGAGGTTGAGTAACTTGCCCAAGTTCATCCAGCTAGTAAGTAAAGAGGCTGCAACAAGAAATTCGATTCCAGAGCTCTCCTCATAGTATCATTAAAAAGACAAATTTACCAGCCCTGCTTGTTCTGATTCATTCAAATCAGATTATACATTATACAGGATTTATACTTCCCTGCTTATTGTTCATATTGTCTCCTTCACTTGGGATTAAAAAGGAAAAAACACCCAACTATTTATTGAGTACATAGCATATGTCAGATGCTCAAAGAATTCAATCTTACCACATCCCCATTAGGTACATACACATGAAAAAACTGGAGAAACTTCCCAAAGAGGTATCTGATGTAATGAGCCTTTAGCAAAAGCATGTTCTTTACATCTGGCAGCAAATGTAGTTGTAATTCAAGTTAACACTTCTTTCCAATTCAGTTTAGGCAACATTTATGGAACACTCACTGTGTTCAAGGCTCTGTACCAGGTGCTCCTGATCCGGGGATCCAAAGGCAAATCAGATACAGCCATGACCTCAAACCGCTAGGGATTTAGCTGAATCAATAAAACACAGGGGTGCCTGGGTGGCTCAGTCAGTTAAGTGTCCGACTCTTGGTTTTGATTCAGGTCATGATCTCAGAGTTTCTTGAAATCAAACCCCGCTGTGGGCTCCGTGGTGACAGTGTGGAGCCTGCTTATGATTCTCTCTCACCCTCTCTCTGCCCTTCCCCTGCCTGCTTGCACTCTTTCAAAATAAATAAACTTAAAAAAAACCCCACAGAATACATAATAATACAACAAATAGCTGGAGTTAGCAATAGAAGTGTTTTGAATCAAAGTGTTTCGAATCAAAGTGTCTCAGGTAAATGGAAGAGAGGTGGCTTCATGGAGGAAGAGGACCTTAAAAAATGGAGTAAGAATCTGAAGGTCAGGAGACACAAAGGCATATTAGGGAGTTAGTAACGTTTTAGGATATAGAGGATGGGCTGTTGACTAGCATAAATCTAGGTTCACATGTGGATTTTAACATTGACCAATTGTGTGACCTTGGACAAGTTTTAAACTTCTCTGACATTCATCTATAAAATGAGGGCTGTAATTAATATGTATGTCATAATGTTACAAAGATTAAATGAGGTAACAGTACACATGACCACTGCATAGAGTATTGGCAGTAATGGAATTAGAGATGAAAGCTGTGATTTTTAATGTATCAGGTGCTCTTTTCCTTCATTTTTCCATCTGACTGCCCCTCTTGGCCCCTGGTATTAGCGACACTTTGTATTTGCTTTCCAATGGCTTATTATTTAATTTTCACAACATCCTTGGGAGCTAAATAGGTAATAACTATTATTACAGTAAAAACCCATTTTTACATAATACGATTTTAATGGAACTGCTGATTTTACAAAATGAAAGTGACTGGTAAAGAAGATTTAAGTGATACTTTTGAACCTCTAATATAATTTTATGGTGTTTTGTGTATTTTAATTCATTAATAAAGGAAACGTGTAGAACATTCCCATCATTATTCAAATAGAATAGCATAATTTTTCAATAAAATTCTTAGGGTAAATTGCCTATTTCCATTTTCTGGAAAATCAATTTTATGGAATGACCTCAGACCCATCCTATTCCATAAAAATAGGACTTTACTGTACTAATAAAAGATATCACTATCTTAAGTATGGTACCATTTTCCTCCAAGGCGTTCTGTCTTTATAGACATTGGATTTTGAAAGAGCCGTAAATTCTTCTTGGTGGTATTATATGGAGTAAGCTAAGGTAATCATGAAAGATTTGCTTTGCATTATGGTTTATGATAACTTTGCTTCACACAAACAAGTATATCTGATTGTCTTTGCCCCCTAAATATTGAGAGAATTGGTATAAATGCATTCTAGACATCTTATAGAGTGGAAACAAGTTCTATCTAACATATTATACAAATCACACTTTTGCAAGCATAGCTGGTCAATGGGTGAAATAATCCTGCTAACCTGTACTCCACGTTTTGTCCTGAAAGGACCTGAGAGGATTTGTGTAAGATGCTTCCAGTGCTTTCTTTGAAGGAATTTCAGCCATGACAGGATGATACCCTTTTCACACAGAGTAGGCTTAATGAAAGGAGAATGTGTTTTAATTCCAAATGATAGGATTCTGTTTTGAACGGTAGAGATATGATATCATATAGCCTCCAGCGTAGACTGCACGTGTGTGTGTGTGTGTGTGTGTGTGTGTGTGTGTGTTAGAATTCACAGTGTTCCTTTTTTTCTGTATTACTTTGAACTGTTCTTATTTGAAGAAATGAATGGGATAATACTGTTTTTCTTTTATAATAGGTCTTCTGTTTGTTCTGATTTTCAATACTTGGGTATTTTAAATGGCAGAGAAGCTCCTCAAAGCCATGTGATGTTGAAAGGTGGCAATATTTAATGCATTTCTTTTTAAATGATGACACATTAAACTTGGTGATATGAGGTAAAGTGATCATAAATCATCAAGTAATTTTGGGGGGAGAATTTCTACAAAATTCTGTAATCATAGCATTATTAGCTTGATTTACCTTTTTCTTATGTGAGATTATAACTAATTTAGAATAAGATACATGTAACCGAGATTTAAGTCTGCAAAACCAATTAGAAATCAGATGTTATAAATATTGTGTTATATCCCTGTAGCCTGAATAGTTTTCAATATTCTGGCGTTGTCCCATTTGGGTGGGACCAGAGTCTTGCAAACCATTACCTCATTTATTCTGGACTACCAGCAAGTTGAAAAGGCAAGAAATTTAAGCCTACATTACTGGGATCAATTCTATGATGAAATCTATTACTATTTAACAAACCACCTAGACACTTAATAGCTTAAACCTCACATTTTATTTTGCTGACAATTTTGTGGGAAAGCCTGAGGTATTCTTGTTTTGAATCTTCCAGGCATTGTAGCCAGATGGTGGCTGGGATATAGTGATCTAAAAGCTCAACTTGGCTGCATGGTTTAAGATGACTCACTCACATGGCTGACAGTTGGTGTTGGTTTTGGCTGGGGGCTCAGCCAGGGTAGTCAGCTAAGAGGCCTCAGTTTCTTTCCATGTGGGTTTCTCTGTGGAGCCTCTTGGGCTTCCTCACAGCATGGCAGCTGGATTCCAAGAAAGGGCAGGCTAAGAGGGAGTTCTCTAAGATTGAGCAGTCCAAGAGATCTGGGTGGAAGTTGCATGCCTTCTGAGCCAACCTTAACAGTCTCCGAATATCATGACCACCATATTCACTTGGTCAGGTGAGGCACTAAAGGCAGCCCAGATACAAGGGAGGAGAATTAAGCTCCACCTTTCAATGGGAGGACAAGCAAAGAATGTGCAGCTGTCTTTAATCTACCACTGTGTATGTATTTATGTGTGTGAGTGTGTGTGAATGCATGTAATTAAGAGCAGATGTACCTGACTTAATTCAAAAGGTTTGAGTGTTAGGGTCTGCTAAATATGTACTGTTTTTCCTCTCTTGGCAGAATTTATTTAGATTCTGTTGGCTTACCTGAATGAGAAATTGAAGAACACCAGGAGTCCAGAGTGGTCAAAAGATTTTAGTTTTTTTTTTTTTTAGAATCTATTATGCTTGGTGGTCTTGTACTGCCCTTTGCTGCCTGATAGTAGGATTCTTCAACCCTCCAAACATAATTGTGGGCCCCTGATCTGAGATTACTTACTTTGAGGTGGGGTCAAACAACAGTGTTCGGCTGCAGCACACATCCAAATCTTTACATGCACGACCAGAAGTCTCTCCTTGGGAGAGAAGAGTGTGCTGGGGTGAGGGGGAAGAGCAGATAACAAATATTTTGAACATTTTATTTCTCTCGGGGCAGAAATTAAAAGTGTGCAGGGACAGCAGCCAAAATTTTCTTTTACCTTATTTAGAATATGAATGGGGAAGCTATTTGTTAAGATTTTACGGGAAAGAAGAGATGAATATGATTTTTTAAGAGATACTTTTGATACAAATACTTTAATCAGTATTATTGTCAAATAAAAACAAATAAAAAGAAAATCTAAAACCAAAGATCAAAGGATCTTTAGATACTGTATAAATCTCCTTCCTTTTAGGCAGTTCCTTGGCAGAGAATATAGACCGTGAACATTGCTTAATCGTAAAGGGTGTTAAGGCCACATTCTTCCCACAAGAAGGAAAACTGAAAATCTCAGGCTTTGTGGTAGAAATGTTTCCATAGACCTTCCCAAAGAGTTTTGAAGTATTGAATGTAAACTCACTTTTCATATGTCTGTTAATTTAAGAATATATATAGAAGCTCACTACTGAAAGCAATCTAGGCGTAAAATCCTTTTGCAGTATGGATTTCTTTGATGAACTCAGTGATTATCTAGGAATTTGTTTTATTTTGGGTTGTCTTTATGTGGGTTTACTTGCATTAAGTAAATATAAATATACATGTATGGAAAAATACAGAGACATAGAATTGTTGAAGCTGGTAGGGAATTTAGTGGCTATCTAATCCAACTAAAATGAGCTAAGGTAATGCAAGTGTTTTAGAAATCGTAAAATGCAGTGAAATGCATTATTATTGCCCAGACTTTTATGATGGTTTGTACCAAGGATAAGAACAGAATTTCAGCCTCCTTGTTTTCAAGCTAGTGTTGCCAATTGCCTCCCAAAATTTATAAGAAGGAATACTGTTTCTTTTTTGTTGTTGTTGTTTTAGATTTTTTTCCTTCAAATAAGATTATATCTACAAGACACACTTGGAGCTTAGGAAGTTCCTTCTAGTTTCAATGACCACGATTCAAATGGCTTCTTACAAATTAATAGTAATAGTACCCTAACTACTGACCAGAGTCTGTGACAGAGTGCCCTTGTTAGGAGTGGACAATTCCAAACAGGAGTTGGAATTTAAAATATACATATGTTTTTATAGCTATATATGTTTTCTCCATAAAAATTAAATTCAGTTAAATTAATAGCAGAGCAGATATTTTTACTTCCTATAAGCAATAAAAGGAACATTACTTTAAAAATATATTAAAATAGGTTGATAGCCTTTCCCTCATCTCACTTTGTCAATCTCTGCTTGACTCAATCATGGTGTTTGTTTCTGGGCTAATTAGAACTCACTTAGAATCTTCTCTTGGGATCCAAAGTCATATAGGCCCTGACACTCTTTATGGCTTGCTAACTTGCTGGAACTAATTAGAGTTCTACTTTAATTGAGTGATTTTTCAAACCCTTTTCTGTCATTACTCACCTGAGAAACATACTCATTGTCATAGCTCATTAGTATTAGTATCATAGTAGTTTTCTTGGAGGGGACATGTTTCCTCAGGGTTTTCAGGTCATAATTTGGGTGAGGGGGCAGGGTGGTGTTGGCGAGTGTGAAGTATGTAGGAGACCCAGTGCTCATTGTGGTACTTACCCCCACTTGGAGAATAACTGCTTTTATTCATTTATACTCTTCTGGGCACCCTGTGTTCCAGCGTCAGAGGAACATAACAGGTATGCCTAGAAAACACCTCTGGTGCTTTTCCTTCAGTTGCAATAGGTGTGATTTCTTTGCTACTATAACAACTTCTTTCTTCTACATATCCCCTGCATACTTCCTGCATAGTTTAAAACTACTTTTTTTTTTTTTAAATTTTTTTTTCAACATTTTTATTTATTTTTGGGACAGAGAGAGACAGAGCATGAACGGGGGAGGGGCAGAGAGAGAGGGAGACACAGAATCGGAAACGGGCTCCAGGCTCCGAGCCATCAGCCCAGAGCCTGACGCGGGGCTCAAACTCACGGACCGCGAGATCGTGACCTGGCTGAAGTCGGACGCTTAACCGACTGCGCCACCCAGGCGCCCCTAAAACTACTTTTTAAAGGGACAATGCATTATTTTCTCCAGGACTTTTATGTGTACTTTGACCTTAGCAAAATAAGCTATCAGCTTTGTTGTAGTCATAAATGCATTGGTGGTTGCTATGCATAGCCGTGCTGCTATGGTGGAAAGCAGAACTGGCAGGTCTTGGCCTTTTATTAATTGTGAATGGTAAAGAAGATGGAAAAGAGTACTCAATTTTGTACATGGGTTAATGGCTAGGGATGCCACTGGTAGAGATAGAGGATGCAGGAGGAGAAATAGAGGTAACAGGGAAGATAATAAATTCCCTTAGACATATACTAAATGTCATGTTTAGATGCCTGAATGGTAACTAATGGAAATGTGGACCAGAAGTTTGGGAGGGAAGCTAGTTGGGAATCTGGATTTAGATTTGGTAATCCTCAGAATCATTGACTGAGGAGGCCTTGGGGATTGAACTAGGGGAGAGCCAACAGGAAGCCATCACACATAGCTCTATAGAGCAGGTAGGAGACAATTCTAATTTAAGGTGGAAATTCTAATTTAAATGGCAAGAAGTGAAACCAGAGAAGGAGCAATCATGAAACTAGGAAGTTAGGTAGGACAACAGAAGGCAAGAAAAGAGCAACAGGAAGATGGTGGAGGTGGTGCCAAGGAAGACGAGGAGGGCAATTTAGAAATTGCCCGAGGATAAACTACATACTCCCTGGAAGCTGCTGTAAGTCAAAATCTGCTGCAAAAAGCAGCAAAAGCTGCTGCAAAATCTAATGGTCTTACAGTCTCACACATCTACATTGGATCTTTATGGAAACCCTTGTAGAGATCACTGTCTATAAGGATCCCCATATCTTTGTTAAAATTAAAAGCAATTACTCACAGATGAGAGCAGCACTTCTAGGGTGACAACCAGGTTGTCTCTGGTCACTCTCTGGTTAGAATACTAAGTTTTCTAAATTCATAGGCTCCTATGATAGGTTAATTCCAACAGTATTGGCCAATTTGTACAGTTCAATCAGTTTGGGAAGATAGAATAGGCTATAATCTCTAAGATATCACTCATTTCCTAAAGAGGTACAGTATTACAAAACTATAGAACAGGACAAGAAATAATTTTTAAAAATATTTAGAGGACTGTGTGTAATACTTACAATAGGTTTCATTCTGGAGGTAATAATTGAAGGTCATATTTAATACCTGCAAAAGCAGGCCATCAGCGCACTTCAAATTCCTTTCCACTTTGGAATACTGAATGCAGCATCCAAAGATTTTGATATTTATTTTAGTGTGTTGATATTAGGACTTAATTTCTTTAAAGTCATTAGTAAACAGAGTGACCAACTACTTTGGTTTACCTAGGACTTTCAGTGATGAGATCTAGACAGTCTATGGAAAACTAGGACGAGTTGGTCACCGCACTAAGAAATCCCTTTTAAAGTTCCTACCAACCTCGTGTTCTATGATCTGCATTGTTACAAATTTGTTGAGAATTAATGAATTTTTTCTTGCTTTAAATGCATAAACTTACATTTTACCTAGTTTTATTCCCTCAGGAAATTTGTCTCATGGAATTAATATTCTTTGAAGAGACACAGGCATTTCTTACAAGAGAAGGAGACCTGAGTGATTGCATATGCATTTTGCCCTCCCGGTTGGGGTTGGGAAAGTGCAGCCAAGTAAGGAACAGCTGTCTATGGGGCCCTTAATGTAGAGCAGGGCTTTTTTCGCTTGCTCTAATTGAATTACATCTTTTTCTTTTTACTTCATGGTCTGTTTTTCCATGCAGATATTCTTGGAACGTAGAATTAAATAATTTATGATTTCCCAATTATTGGTTTAGGTATAGTTGCCATTTCTTGAGTTGATTATACTTTCTTGAGGTTGCTTTTGGAGTCTCCTTTTATGCTGAGCTTTAAAGATAAGAAGTCTGTCTAGTGACAAGGTGATTAACGGCACAGCCCAGCTAGCAGGGGTGGGAATAGCATAGGTAGCTTTCTGTCCACTCCTGAGTCCCCACGCTTTTACACAACCCAGGAGTTCTTAACTTTTCATGTGCCCTAGGTCTGATTGGTAGTCTGGTGAAGCCTAGATCCATTCTGCTAATAATCTTTTTCCTTATTTTTTTTAAAACAATTTTAAGTGTTTGTTTACTTTTGAGAGAGAGAGAGACAGAGACAGAGACAGAGTACAAGCAGGGGAGAGCAGAGAGAAGGAGACACAGAATCTAAAGCAGGCTCCAGGCTCTGAGCTGTCTACAAAGAGCCTGACGTGAGGCTCGAACTTACAAACCATGAGATCATGACCTGAGCTGATGTCAGACGCTTAACTGACTGAGCCACCCAGGCACCCCTCCTAATAATATATTTCATATGTAAAATAAAATAGTACTATAAAAGAAACCAGTGATAATAATATAGCTATCAAAATATGAAAAATAAAATTTGTGATATATATGCTTCTTATATTAAATGATAATATCTAGCACTGGTTCTAATTACTATAATTTAAATGTTATTGTAGTTCTCCTTCAAAAAGTGCTGCCATATAGTCCTTGTCGATAAGTGTATGCTATTCCTCTGCTGGAGAGGTGGGGGCTCACTCCTCTCCCTTTGAATCTGAGCTGGCTTTAGTGAGTTGTTTGGCTGATAGAATGTAGAAGTGATGTTCTGGGACTTCTAGGAGTAGATCACAACCCTCATATAAGAAGACCTTTTTGCCTGAATGTCTTACTTTCAGAACACACCCCTCGGGCTATGGGACTTCCAAAACATGTGGAGAGGTCAAGTTTTTCACGCTGATTGCTGGCCCCAGATAAGCACCATCTCATAGGCAACACCAATTTCTAGCCTTGTCAGTGATGTATCTTGGACATCCAGACCCATTGAGCCCAATAATAGGGTCTTGCTGACAACTTTGAAGTTTTTTTTTCCTTTATCTGGAAGCACATTAAAAATCTCCAAATTTATCCTTAGGTCAGTATTACTCAGGATTTCTTATGGATTAAATAATACTCCCTTAGAAGGAGCATTTTTTTTGTTTTGTCCATTAGGATTCCACATGGGCCATGGAGGAGTTAATGGCCTGCGTGCTATCCAAGAGAGCAAAAAGTAACAACAAAACTTCTCCTGAAAGTGAACATTGATGTTCTTTCCCAAAAGTGAATTACGCTTATTCCATCATGCCATTTGCACAGTGTGCCTGGTATTCAAGCAGAGTTCAGGAATCATGACTATATTGAACACATACTCATTGGGTACATGATTTATTATGTTCCAGGCCTTTTGCCTTATGTTGAGGATAAAATGGTGAGCAAAACAGTTCTAATACCTACCTGGAATTACTGCCTAGTATGAGAGAGAGAAATGTAATCACATATACAAGTATAAAGTGATAAAGTTAGCAACTGTGCTATAGGAAACATTCAGGGGGTTATGAAACCATATACCATGAGGGCCTGGACTAGAACGGAAGTGAATCCAACTAGGTGAATCCATATTGTAATGCTAAAAACAATGATTTGTATATTAACTATTACTAATAATAAATTTATCCAGAATTTGTCAAATTGTTTCCTATGAACCTGGCTCTTTTATAAGGATTGCATGGGAGAAAGATAATGAAGTCAAGTAAGTTTGGAAAATTTTGGACTAAACCAGAAAAATAACTTCTTTGACTCTGGTCTTTTCAAAGCTTTTATGTAGTAATATTGATTGTGTAATTTCTAGAGGGGGATACAGTATGTGCTGTTTTTCAAAGATGTTTCACCATGTAATCCTTTTATTCACAGAGCAGCTTATGATGCCAGAGTTTTAGGGAAACACTGAGTACAAGTAATCTGACACAATCTAATCCTTGCAGGCACTCTATGGGGCTAGGTATTCACTTGTATTAGGTAAGGTCTTCTTTGAATAACAAAGATCTGAGAAATAGAAGTTTATGTCTCCTTAGTAAAAGGAGTGTGTTCCACAGTGTCAGGGGCTTCGATTTCATTTATCTTATTGCTTCACCATGTGTTGTTCCCATTCCCAAAGTTACTCTGTGGTCCAGTATGATTACTGGAGCTCCAGCCATTGCAGCCACATTCTAGACAGCAAGAAGTAAAAAAGGATTCTTCCTATAAGTCACACATAACACCTCTTCATACATCTTATTGTCCAAAACTTAGTCGAATGACCATAACTAGTTGTAAAGGAGACTTGGAAATGTAATCTTTTGACTAGGTGACAATATATTGAGCTAGAAATAGGAGTTCTTGTTACTGAGGAGAGGGAAAACACTAGGAGGGAGCAAATAATCTCTGCGACAGTTATCTCTCATTTTATCGCTGAGAAAAATGGGCCCCAAAAGGGATGCCCAAGAAAGCTCACAGATGGCACAGATTCAAATCCAAGTTTCCAGATTCTTTGAGTGTCTCTAGTTCATTACACTATCACTATTTACACATTTGGGAGGGATCAGAATAAAGCCTTTGAAAGGATGTGATATCAAGAGATCTAAACAGATAACACCACTGTCAAATTTACTTTATGGGAAAGGTAGGAATATATGTTAGAGGTATATCCCCATATTTAGAGATGAGTAGCACCTGATGAACAAAATCTATAAGTGGGGTGTGACTGCTTTTTGCTATGGTTGCATTATTGAGACCGGTATTCTGTTAGCCAGGCTGCTGTGCACTCCAGGGCCTGCTCTGTATCAAATGGCTTGTCCTCGCTTTTCTTCATTTGTAACATCAGTGATGCTTTGCCAGCCCTGGATCCTGTCTGAAGCCATCTGTTTGCCGCTCTTTATTTACATGATAACATCACCTGATGGCAATTTAGTGTCTGGATAAAAACCTTGCTCTTAAGTAGATTGAGCTGGGTTTTTGCCTGGTTTAGTGACGGTGGGCCAGTCCTACTGGCTGCATTTCTCAGGCTGTGGTAGTGTGTGGGGAGATGATGTCTAACAAGCCCGCATGGAGGGTCGCACAAAGGTGGTGAACTTATTGCGCTGTGTCAGGACTGGCTGGGCTGTTCTGCAGGCATCACCCTGCTGTCTTGTAGCACATTGTTGGTACCAATGGGATCTTCTTATCTTTGTGCTCCCAGTGTCCAGGATAGCCCAGGACAGGGTAGATGCTCTTTTCATCTTTGTTAAATAAGTGGGTGAGTGAGTGAGCTAGTGAATGAATGAATGGTGAATTGGACAGAACGGTGATTCAATCCCAGCCCCTTTCCTCCATCATACTGATGGTATGTTTGCTGGATCTGAGATGGATCGGCAGGTACAATAATTTGTTGACATAGTGAATCCGAAAGCCTTGGGTGGCTGCCCTTGGGGATACGGCTCCACTTCTGAATCAGACTGTGGACACTGACAAGCCAGACCCCTCTCTCTTCTCTTCAGCCCATCACAGGGGAGGGGCTAAAGTATGGAAATGCTTTCTTCTTGAGAGATCCAGGGAATGAGTGTCTAGAGCAGAGTTTCCTTTCACAGGTGCAATTATTTATAATCTGATCTTCACAACGGTGGCAGTTTTTCTTACTCAAACCATGTGGAAAAAGGAAGTGGGCAGGATTCTATGAGTAGGATTCAAGATGAGCAATGCTACCTCTGGAAAGGAAATATAGACATGTTCCTCTGATGTAGCATGGGTCTCAGAGTGCTGACTCCTAGACCCTCCTGAGGGGCAACTGGAAAATTAGCCCCTAGAAATACGGATCTGTCTCTGAGATTCTAGAATTCTGGCAATATGACAGCAGAAGCTATCCTGGTAGACCCACGACTCCCTCTCACTCCTCGAGTGAAATATCCTGCCTTTACCCCTCTGACTTCACCCAGTTGCTTTCCTTGTGCTGTAAAGGGGATTGAGAACTTGCTTCATAGTTTGTGCTATCCCTCAAGCCTCATAATGACCCCAGGGAGCTGAGAGAGGGGTGTCAGCTTATGATCTATTGCCTCAGTGTCTTATCACCTGCACAGTGATTAGCTTGACTGGAGAATTTAGTTGATTTGTTTTCATGAATGACATTGACATCTGTCTACATGCATATATATGAGTGTAGGGGAGGCGGGTCTAGGCATTTGTGAGCTGTCTAATGCTGTGGCTTCCAAAATGGGGCATGACAGATAATACATTGAAAAGCAGATAGAAAATACTAAATCCTTTATTTTAATTTATTTTTTATCCTATACTTTGAAACTATTACCTTTGTATATGTTATGTTATGTAGATAACATGAATTACATTAGTATTGTGATACGTGTATATAATTTATCAATTTATTTTTAAGTTTATCATCAAGTAAATATTGAGAATATATGATTAAAATTATACTCATCTAGAGAAGGAGGGTTTGGCATTTATTTGATTTTAATACCATAGTAGTGTTTAATAACTGTGTTAAGATTTCCCTTTAAAAGAGCTTGTTAGTAAAATATGTGCTATAGATGGTACATGTTATTCTAATGTATATGATTTCACATAAGCTTTTGTTTTATTTATTTTTTTAAAGTTTTTTTTGAGAGAGAGAGAGCAGAGAGGGAGAGAGAGTAGGGGAGGGGAAGAGAGAGGGAGAGAGAGAATCCCAAGCAGTCTCCACACTGTCAGCACAGAGCTGGATGTGGGACTTGAACCCACAACCTGTGAGATCATGACCTGAGACTAACTTGGATGCTCAACCGACTGAGCGACCAAGGGCCCCTTACAGAAGCTTTCAAAATTAAGTGATATAAAATTAGAAATTTGACCTCAAGAACCTATTTTATTTTGAACATAACATTTATGGAAATCAGGAAAACCAAACTGGTCAAAAGCAGCAAGTTTTAATTTTCCTAAGGCCTTGGTGTCTTGTATTGATATTGTATATTATTTCAGGAGCTTCTCAATACTTTCAAGGTAAATCTCAGGCTTAGTTGTTTGGTCTACTGAGCCCTCTATGATCCTACCTCATCGCCCACTACTTCCCTGTGTGCCTCGTGGCCCATTCACACCCATCTGCTTGCTGTTCTTGGATGGAATCAACTTCTGCTCCTTTCCTGTCATGTATACCCGCCTCTCCCCACCTCTGCCCTGGTTCTGCTCCCCTTCCCCACCATTAACACTCTCTTGCAGTCATGCCTTTAACACTGAACTTAGTGTCATCTCTTTCAGAAAATATTTCTAGATCCCGTTTGATTTAATTCTCCTTCCTTGTGTTCTTATAATATCTTGGGCATATGTCTTTTTTTTTAATTTTTAAAAGTTTATTTATTTTGAGAGAGACAGAGACGGTGCATGTGGGGGAGGGGTAGAGAGAGGGAGAGAGAGAATCCCAAGCAGGCTTCCTGCTGGTAGTGCAGAGGCTGACACAAGGCTTGAATTCTCGAAAGCGCTCACACCTGAGCCGAAACCAAGAGTCAGTCCTTTAACCGACCGAGCCACCCAGGCACCCCACCTTGTGCATATTTCTATCACATGCCTATATTCTGCAATTACCATTTACTTTTATGTTACCTCGAGGACAGAGGCCACACCCTTTTTATACCACAGGATTTCACATGTAGCAGATACAGGTGAATTCGAGAGTGAATAGCTGAAAGAGTGAGAGGGACTCCCAGTCAGTCCCTGCTAAAGTATTTCTAGGGACTTGAGAAGCTGAAGGGAGAGATGTCACTATCATGCTAAGAGTCCTGTCATACAAGGGATGGCTAGGGGGTGGTGGGTCCCTGAGAACCTTAACAACTGATCACGATGGGGAAGCCCTGGTGGTCTGCCATCAAACCCAATCTGGGAACCATTCAACACCAGCATTTATTTAGAACCCTTGAGCCAGGATCTTGCTCTTTGTGAGATGAGCTTCCCACAGGTAAGAAGATACTCTATGCTAGAGAGAACGGGCTCATTCCTTCTCTTAATGGAGTTCTCTGAACTCTGGTATTCCCAGTAGGTGCCTCCCATTTCCCTTCTCCCCTGGTGAGCTGGTGGCCTTTCATTCAAGCTACTTCTCTACACAGCTTGCCTCCTCCCTCCTTCCCCGCACCTTCCACCTGAACGGTTGATGGGCCTCCTGCGGATCAGCACCTGAGGAACCAAGGGGCCTGGTGTGGCTTGCCAATCAGGCGTTTAGAGCACTTTGGGGATTTACTGCCTTCCCAGCCTGCAGGCCTCCCGTGGCTCAGCATCTAGGCGGTTGACACACCTCCTGCGGTTTTAGCTAGCTAGCAGCTTGAGGATCTTCTGTTTGCTGTGAAATAGTCTCAGAGGTTACCTTTTCTCATTTGCATAGTGTGCATGCACCTGTTTTTGTTTGTTTTCTTTTCTGGTGCAAGTATAAAAGGAAGAGTGAAAATGAGAAAACACACTGGTGCCTGCTTAGAGCCATGACACTGACTACTGCAAAAGGACCCACGTTTTGCTATTTTCCAAAAGTGAAGGTCTAAATCATAGTACCTGTGAGGAAATCGTTTGTAATAACTGAGGGTATCGGAGAGGTGTGGTAAGTCTTTTACACTCCCAGTGTCTGCACCCGGTGTGTATTTTATGACGTTTTATGGGTCTGAATGAATTACAGTGGCTTCTAACATTGCTTCCTTAAATTATCTTACTTATTTGGAAGTACCACTTGAGGGGAGGCAGAGCAAGCCAGCTTGGCAGTTCAAGTTCAAAGGGAAGGAAATAGTTAAAGGATTTTAAACTGCTGAGAAGGGCTTTTCCATTTTTTTTCTGGGAAAGCAGCAGTTTGTATGGAAATCACAGCTTTTATACATGAAGTCCAGTTATGAGTCTATTCCCCAAAGCTGTGGGAGAAATGGGGATATTCTTCCCTCCAAGGGAAAAGAACTAGGACCAAAGGTGCACATATTTTCACGCCAAAGTTTTTCAGTGACAAAAAGAAGGGAAAGATGGGTTGGTATTAAGAGAATAGATTTCACTGATAGTAGCTGTGCTGTGCCGGGCTGAGTCCAAGCCTCACTCTGGGAGGAAAATTTCCACCACGATTTTTACAAATTTTACTACTTTAGTGTCTTCTCTTTTCCCATATAATTCCACTGTCTCCCATCACAGGCCAATCCAAATCACATCACGTTAATAAGAGCCATGCGAGATTGTCAGTGCCAAGGGCTGAACATGCCTTTCAAGATCTCAGCTTATTTGAATAACAGTGGTCAGAGAAGCTGGGTTAAAACCAGAAGACCATAAACAATTATCAGCAAGAAATGATGTAGAAAATAGCACAGGTATTCCAATTTAATTTTCTGAGCCAAAATAGGGAATAAATTATGTAAATATAAGGTTACAGAAAGATATATCACATTGAGGATATTCAGATTCAGGATATTCAGATGGAGCCTGACATACAATAAAGTGCTCTGTTCTTTAATATTTTGGAAAGCTATACATCATATAAGTAAATACACACATTAGAAAGAATAATATAACCCAAATTGAGAATAGCAGGTATCTAAGAGGTGCCAACAAGAGGTTAATAAGTTCTTTGATATTTTGCTTTGCATATCTTTATATTATTTTCTTTTATTTATTTATTTTTAAAATTTTTAAATGTTTTTATTTATTTTTGACACAGAGAGAGAGAGAGAGAGAGAGACAGAGTATGAGTGGATGAGGGGCAGAGAGAGAGGGAGACACAGAATCTGAAGCAGGCTCCAGGCTTTGAGCTGTCAGCACAGAGCCTGATGTGGGGCTTGAACTTGCGGACTGCGAGATCATGACTTGAGCCGAAATCGGACACTTAACAGACTGTGCCACCAGGCACCCCAGCATATCTTTATATTATTTTAGACAAGAAAGATTTTTCATGTATTATTTAAACTTTTTAAGAAAGAATAAAGTTATAGAAGCCTAAACTAATTGTAAGCATGTCCAATAGTATTATGAAATTGGGTGTATAAAACAAGAAAAGAAAGCATTAATCCTTTATTTGGTTGTAAAACGACATGAAGGAAAGTTGGGATAGAGCAGCAGGAATAAGACAGATCTAGATTTAAATCCTGACACAGACTTTACTGGCCGTGTAATCTAGGGAATGTTGCTCTAAGGCCAGGGCTTTCAAAAGCATGGTTCATGGACACCTTGCTTTATTACTAATTTTAGAGCTCATTCAAAATGCAGATCAGTAGTGTTTTAAAACCATCTCCATTGATTCTCATGAATGCTCAGGTTCAAGAACATCTGCTCTCAGTCTTGGCTTCTCTGTGTGTAAGGTGTGGTGCCAATGTCACAGCATCATTATGAAGCTTCGGTGATATAAACATTAATGCAGTGCCTGGCATGTTAAAAAAAACTGGATTTGTATTATTATCTTAACATTTTAATGAGCATATTATTACCAGTAATACCACTGTTAATACCATACTGTAATTACTGCTACTATTGTTAGATGTCAATGTCACAGCATCTTTATGAAGCTTTTGTGGTATAGAATAAATATTAATGCAATGCCTGGCACATTAAAAAAACATGATTCAACTCATATTATTATCTTATTATTTTAATGGGCACATTATTACTAGTGATACTATTAATGCCATTCTGTGATTACTGCTACTCTTATTAAATTACTGCTACAGATCTTTCTTCTCCATGATAAGCATTTAAGATGAGTTCACTTTGTAGCCCTCATAATCACTTTATGAGGCACTATTACTATCCTTCTTTATCAGCCAAGAAACTGAGACTTAAAGACCATGAAGTTCATTGGTAGAGGGACAAAATTTGGACCCAGAGGTCTGACTCTGGAGCTCTTACATGGCATGCTAAGGACTCCTTCATTTTGGCATGAAACTGTGTTCTAAGTATTCATAGGTGGCTTTTTAAAAAGTTAACAATATATCTTGGAGATTCTATCATATCAGTAGAGAAAGCTATCACATCCTTTTGATATGAGTGATTTACTCTTAAGTGAGTAAAAATGCAATACGGAGAACTTTCCAGAGGGCAGTGTAATCTATGCAAGGTACTGGAGTTTGGTTTTGTCTAAATATTAATTTAGTAAGCAAAACCTGAAATCAGAACAAATTAAGACGTTGGACCAAACCCCAATCCCAATGGCAGAGTCAGTCTTCCTGGATTCACAGATACTAAGCAGCAGGAAGCATTTCACAAATATCCAAATGTAAAAATGGCAAAGATGCAGATAAATGGGAAAAGGAGCACTACATACCAAAATGTAAACTAAGGGACACTAGAAATAGAAAGTCAAAAAAAAAAAAAAAGCAGACAGTTAACTTTCTCAAGGCATCGCTAGCAGAGGATACAAATTATAAGTCTGGCAAAGACAATAAGAGAAGAAAAGACTCAATTTCTCTCTCTCTCTCTCTCTCTCTCTCTCTCTCTCTCTCTCTTTCTCTCTCTCTCTCACACACACACACACACACACACACACACACACACTTACAATTTTGCGTATAGTAAATAAAAAATATAACACATTTTTAATTTCAGTTACAATTTTTAAAAATGTTTAAAAATAATGAGTTCACATTGTTCAAAATTCAAAACAAAACACAAAAATACTCATTGGAAAATTTCCCTTCATCTCTGTCTTCCATGTGGCTTCGTTTCCTGAAAACAATATTACTAAGTCTTTGGGTATCCTTCTAGAGAAATTCTGTGCTGCATATACAAAAAAAATTTTAAATTACACTTATATAGATAAATCTTTCTTTAACCATTTCCTTTACGTAAATGATAGTATATTATAAACTGTGTTGCACCTTGCTTTAAAAGATATAATTTGAGAATTTCTCCGTATTAATGCAGTAAATACCTCTTCATTTTTAAGAGCTTAATTGAAGCATAATTCACATTCCATATAATTCATCCACTTAAAGTGTACAATTCAATGGCTTTTAGTATATAGAGTTGTGCAATCATCACTGTAATCAATTTTAGAATGTTTTCATTACCTAGCAAAAAACCCCCATACCCCTTAGCAATCACTCCCTGATCCCTCTATCCCCCCCAGCCCCAACCAACCTCTAATTTACTTTGTCTCTTTAGATTTGCCTAATCTGGAATTTCATATAAATGAAATTATACAGTGACTTTTTACACTTTGTGTAATGTTTTCAAGGTTTACCCACATTGCAGTATGGAACCAATCTCTTTTTTTTGAGATTGGCTAAAAAGACCCCCTAGTTCAAATATATTTTTGGTTTGATATGTGCAAATATACACACACATGTTAATAACATTAATAATTTCATGTGTTTCTACAGCCTTCATCTTTATTTAATTTTCATCAGTTACTTTAAAAAGAATCCCCTTCAGATGTTGTTAAGGTAATATAATTTCTTAGGGAAGTACTAAGCCTAATGCCCCCATATATAGATTTATTTCACACGGGGTTTTGTAATTAGAGGTCATCCCTGACTGCTTGTTGGCAAGTGGAGTCTGGTGTTTATATTATATGATTTAGAGGCAAGCTGAAGGTGTGTCCTAACTTCACAATTTTTCCAGTGTATTTAATGTTTATGCTTTGTACCAACCCTCAGTTTCCTCTTGAAAAGAGGTGAATGTATATAGATTGCACGTGCTCCTATCTTCTATCCTTTCTCTATCAGAGAAAGTGCTTTACCTTCTCTCAAAGTTCAGCATCACCTGCTCTTCTCTGTGTCTGGCCTTGAAAACCCAGTCTTGCTTTTCAGGTACCTCAATTGTCTCTTTTCTTTTCCTATCTGCAGATTTCCCTCCTTCATTGTACTTTCTTGCAGCATACATTCATCTTTTTATATATCTATATGATTAAAATAATTCCCCTTGAGCCCTCATTGACTTCCACATACTGAGTATTTTCTCCTCATACTGTCTTTTCTCCCTTGGTGATTCCTGAGAACATAAATTTGATAGTCATCAACCTATAGACAACATCGGAAACCAGTTAATCTTTTTGCTTTTTCCATGCATGAGACCCGTATGTCCAACTTTCAACTTGAGATATCCACTGGGATGACTTACAGGTATCTCAAACTAGAACAACCCAGAGAGAATCCTCTGTGTATATCCTCTTCCATTCCCAAGGCTCACCTTCCCAGCTGCCAGCTTGCTCCCCCTCCAGCTTTTCCTATTTCACTATTTGTCATCTTTTCCATTATCCATTGCTCTGAGTTGTTCTTGACACTTCAACTAATCTTGTACATTCTATTCCAAGCTATTTTTCAAATCTGTCTGCTTTTCTTATCTCTCCTTTCACCACCCTAATCATTGCATTATCACATGTTGGGTAAACCATTAGGATTCCTCTTACTCCCTTCCTGTGGCTCTTGCCCTCATCTACTCTTTTTAAATCACAAATTGCTTATGTAATCTCCCTGCTTACTAGCCTTTCCTGCCTTAATGTTATTCCTAGGATAAAGTCTCCAATTTGTTACAGAGCCTCCAAAGTCCTGCTTGATCTCCTTCCTCGCCTACCTTTCTAGCCCCTCGCCTCACTGCTCTCCTCAAGATTCTACAGGCCCTGGTGCTGCTTTTCGGTCTTTGGAACATATGGGGCTGTTTCCAGTCTCTTGCTTTTCATGTATACTACTTTCTCTAGAGTGTGATATCCCCATAACATCATTCATTTTCCTTTTTACCATTTAGCTCAGTTTGTGCCATGTATTTATTTGTGTGATTATGGTTAAATGTCAATTTTCTCTAAAATATTTTAAGTTTTTGCCTGGGTAGCTCAGTCAGTTAAGCAGCTGACTCTTGATTTTGGCTCAGGTTGTGAAATCAAGTCCCATGTTGGGCTTTCTGCTGAGTATGTAGCCTCTTTGGGATTCTCTCTTTCCCTCTCTCTTTATGCCCCTCCCCAACTCACATATGCTCTCTCTCTCTCAAAATAAATAAATAAACATTTAAAAATATTTTAAGTTTCATAAGAGCAAGGATTGTGCCTCTTTGCCTCACCAAACAGCAGAGCAACAGGTATAGAGTAGATATGCAATAATATATATTCGATATATAAAACAGGTGATAGCTAATAACTTTATGCTTGTTGTATGCCAAGCACTGTTCTACTTGTATATGTGGTACTTCACCTAATCCTTACTGTCACCTCCATAACGTATTATTGATCTTATTTTGCACTTGAGGAATGGAAAGTCATAGAAGGTAAGCAATTTTTTTCAAGGAATGGCTTATTTGGAATTCCAACTTTGGTCTGTCTGAATTCTAATCTGGTGAGGATTCCATTGTACCAGACTGCTTTTTGGGCAAAGAGTCACAGATGAATTGGCCAGTATATTTTTCCTACACTAATTCTTCATTAGTCAGGTACTAGTGACTGGAGCCTGGATAAAATGAGGGCACAGTTGAGAAGAGACTGAAACTATAGAATCATTTAGACCCTGGAAGTGTGTGCAGTGTAGGTAGATGGGACATGAGTGGGATTCTGGTTATTGGAGAGCTATGAGCAGATGAGAGCAGTGAGTTCTCAGGAATGGATGGGAACTAGAAGGAAGAGAGAAACAGATAGAGTCTTCCTTACTTTGAAACATTACCTGAGTCTTGCCATGATTATTTTGGTGGGTATCAGAAGGAAATACTGAAAAAGATTCAGATCTACGTCTTACTTCCATCAAAAACTCACCTGCTCAATCTCATTAAAATATTCACTCCTCTTTGTAGAGTGAGAGCCTTGTTTTATTTGTATTTGTTTCTTAGGCACATGTCAGTATCTGACAGCACAACTTGATAATATTTGCTAAGTGAAATGAATGGATGAATGAATACATCTCTCAGTCAATAATATTGCTTTTATATATCATTCTTCTCTTAGGGATTTCTGGATACCCTGGATATGAAAAAGGATTAACTCTAAAAATAGGGATTTCAGTAACTTTGCCAGGCAGCATGGAGACACTTTAGAGCATTGGGATTTTTGGCAGAGATTGTAAAATCTGGATGTTATTGTTGAAATACTTAGAATTGTGAATAAAAGTTCTAGGAAACATCATGGTCTCTGGGACAGTATCTAAATTCAAGGGGAGATGAATTTATTTTGGAACCCCCAAGCAAGAACTCTTTGCATTAAATAAAAATAATTTGTTGTAGTTTATTTAAAAATTTGTGAATTTTCATAAAATGTAACCATGGAAAATATGGAAATATTGAGAACTTTCACTATATCTCTACAGAAGTAATTTTTGTATTTATATATAAGTACTTTATGAATTTAGGAAATAAAATATAGGCTAGTTTGTCCAAAAATGATGTTTTGATACAACATATTAAAATATAGAATAGAGTTTATTTACTCAATATTTATTAACCAGGTACTATATTCTAAGCTTGCTCTTAAACATTAATTATATATTTATGAAATAATAGATATAATTTTTTAAAACAAATACATACAAACATCTTTTTAAAAGAAATTCAATAATGTTTTAGGATTTTTTTTTTACAGTTAGAAGAAACAATTGAAAGCCTGAGGAAAAAAATAGCTTAAAAAAATTAAAATCTCACCCTTTTCTGGACATACTGCTTTCTCTCAGTTCAAGCAGAGACATAAAGAGTGGATTAATTTTCAAAGAAGAAAATACTTGATGGGGGAATTAAATTCATTGAATAGAATGTTTGCTACATGGGCCTAAGCCTGAACAGCTTCTTTCAGGAATGAATCATTTATTTTATAGATATTGTTTTTTCTTCAGGGTTAAAGTGTGAAAATATATTTGTTAACTAGAAGTCTGTCTCATTATTTTTCTTAAGGAGACAAATAAGTTCTGTGCCTCCTTTGGCTTTGACATTAAGTGTAACAAGAAAAAAATGTAATAACTCCATCACCTGAGAGCTACTAGTTCATGTCTTTCCACGTATGTAAATATCCTTCATTACAAGGATTGAAGAGGGATTTTGTCCCTAAACATGATTAGTACAGATTCATCAGTGATCTATAGAGTAATAAAATTATGTGGATAAAGCCAAACTGTATTTTAACATCTGACCTCATATTTAACAAAATGTATACTTTTCACTTTTAGATCTTCTGGGGATTACAAGGTCTAGGTTTTCTTTTTGGTACTCAAGATATCCAAGCCATCAGAGCACCATGGACCTTGTCTCCAATGGCAACACCAAGGAACATGGGAATTCAGATAGCTCCCTGAGATCCTGTTGTCATTCATTCCCTTTGGGTTATACACAGAAGTGGGATTCCTGGATCTTAGGGTAGCTCTATTTTTAATTCTTTGAGGAACCTCCTTTCTGTTTTCCACAGTGGCTGCACCGATTTCTGTTCCCACCAACAGTGTACCAGGGTACCCTTTTAATTCCTTATCAATACTTGTTATCTTTTGTTTTTGTTTTCTTCCTTCCTTCCTTCCTTCCTTCCTTCCTTCCTTCCTTCCTTCCTTCCTTCCTAATGAAAGTTCTACTAATAGATATGAGATGATATCTCTGGTGGTTCTGATTGTATTTCCCTGATGATTAGTGATATTGAGCACCCTTTTATATAAATTGTTGTTTATTTGTATGTCTTCTTTTTTTAAAAAATTTTTTTTAACGTTTATTTATTTTTGAGACAGAGAGAGACAGAGCATGAACGGGGGGGGGGTCAGAGAGAGGGAGACACAGAATCTGAAACAGGCTCCAGGCTCTGAGCTGTCAGCACAGAGCCCGACGCGGGGCTCGAACTCACGGACCCTGAGATCATGACCTGAGCCAAAGTCGGCCGCTTAACCGACTGAGCCACCCAGGTGCCCCTGTATGTCTTCTTTAAATAAACGTTTATTCAGTTCCTTTGCCCATTTAATTTTTTTAATTTTTTGATTTAAATTTTTTTTCTTTAAATTCCAGTTAGTTAATGTACAGTGTCATATTTTTTTCAGGTGTACAATTTAGTGATTCAACAATTCCATTCAACAGCTGGTGGTTATTACAACAAGTGTACTACTTCAACCCCATCACCTATTTCACACATTCACCTACCCATCTCCCCTCTGGGAACCACTAGTTTGTTCACTATAGTTAAGAGTCTGTTTCTTGGTTTTCCTTTCTCTTTTCCCCCCTATGATCATTTGTCTTGTTTCTTAAACTCCACATATGAGATCCCAGTCACTCAGCCATATTTTTTAAATTGTTTTTCAATGTTTATTTTATTTTTGAGAGAGAGAGAGAAAAAGAGAGAGAGAGAGAGAGAGAGAGAGAGAGAGAGAGAGAGACAGTGCAAGCAGGGGAGTGGCAGAGAGAGAGGGAGACACCGAATCCGAAGCAGGTTCCAGGCTCTGAGCTGTCAGCACAGAGTCTGATGTGAGGCTCAAACCCCTGAACCTTGAGACCATGACCTGAGGTGAAGTCGGAGGCTTAACCGACTGAGCCACCCAGACACCCCTCAGCCATCTTTTTAATCGACTGGTTGCTAGGGACTAGGAGGAGGAGGATATGGCGAGGTAGTAGACAAAGAATATGAAGTTCAGTTATGCAATATGAATAGATCTTAGAGATCTTCTGTACAGCAGAGTGGCCATAGGAAATAATACTGTTATATACTTAAAAATTTGCTGAAAGGCTAGATCTTAGGCTAAGTGTTATTATCACAAAATAATAGTAATAGTAATAGTACTAATATAATAAAAAGGGTGGGAGGTAACTTTTGAAAAAGATGGATAGAACTTATAATGATGGTTATAGATATATACTTATCTCCAAACTCATTAAATTGTATACATTAAATATGTACAGCTTTTTTTATGTTGATTATATATCATTATATATATCATGATATCATATATATAATTATATATATCATTATTATATATTATTTTTTAATATCCAAGTTGGTTTTTTAAAATGGCAACACAAATTGGGTCATTCTGAATTCTTTGAGGTCTAATGGAGAGAATAGCAGCACAACACCATCTCAAGATTTAACAGATAAAACAAAGCCTGGAATGAGAGAAAGCACAGATTCTTTTCTATTTTTATGAAAACAGCAGCACCTTCTGGTACTTTCCTTTCAGAATTTGGGATTCAGAGGATTGATCTGATACAGTTGGTAGTTTTGCTTAAAGACCTTCCTATTAAATAGATTCAAATATTTTTGAAGAACAGATGGTATAGACTAGAGGAAGAGATAAACATTGTATGTTAAACATTTTATTGATCAATTAAAATATCATAATTTAAAATGTTGATTCTACTATGAGAGTCATGCATGTCTGTATGTGATTGAGAAAGACACAGAGAGAGTGGGGAGTGGGATGAGTATTTATTTTCCAAAGTTAAAGCAGCTCTTCCTCCAACCTCCCTCCTTCTCCCCCACACACAGGCAGGCAGATGGTTTTTCTTCAAGGAGTTAGGGAAGTTGGCTTTCAGTCTTGAATCATGTGCCTCTGGGCACTTTGAAAACTGCCTCTTCTGCCTATTTTTAAGACCAGTTTGAAAAAAAAAAGATAGGTAAGAGTAGAATAAAGAAACCACCTGTGTGGATTTGATTTAAAAAAAAAAGGCAGGGTATAAAGTGAGCAGCTCTTTGAAAAGAATTTAGTTATAGAACGAATGCAACCTTCCCTTCTAGCATTCTTTGTTCTGCTTTTTCTAAAAGGGAATGAGTTATTGATAAATGAATACCATCATCTCTGCATATTATTCTGCTTGACACTAATTTTCAATCATGTTAACCTTTCATCTCTGTGAAATATTTATGTATGAGAATTTCCACTGTTTTTGGAGTACTTCTTTGGACGTACCAGTCATTCTCACAAATTGTATAGACAGAATATTGGATAAATCATTAGATTCACCAAAAGCTAAGCAATCAGAGGAAAAAAACCACCACCAATCACTGTTTTAAATGGCATTAGCATGTAACTTTTCCATTAGTTCATATATTTATGGGAGATATTGTGGCTAAGGCTGAATGTAAAAACGATTATGTGTACTTGTTAATTATGGAAGGTACAGGAACATAACAAGCCCACAAATAATCCTTGTATGTCCTGCTCTGCCCTTGCATGCCATCATTCTCCCTCAGAAGTCTGAGCTGTGTCCAAAGTTGGTTGTAGGCTGTGTTTTTGACAATAGCAGGGTTGTAATGGAAACTGTCTTCAGCACCTAAGTTATGGGGCCCAATACAGTGAGTACCATACAAGTAGTGGGTCTGCCTGCCCTAAATTATGCCTGTTAATGTGACCCCATCATTATTCTCAGGATCTGTGCCCTTCGCCCTTGATCTCATTTCTGCAGGATTTAGACAAGTGTCAGACCCTTGGAATGCTACACAATAGTGACCTTGATTCTCTCACTTTGCTGCAAAAAAAAAAAAATGAGTTTAAATCTAGTGTTAAAATGACATGGAATGCTTTGTAACCAGATTAGTCCTAATACAAAAAAATCCCTAGCCCTCTGTCCAGAGGCATCTGGTTTTTGATTTGGCTCAGGTTTCTGGTCATAAGGGTAGCTAGTGCATGTACAGAAGACTAAAGCATCTTTGTTGTTGTTGCATTTGATATATGGGGAATTTCAGGTGATTCTTTCATAGCGTTAAATTTCCAGATATTATTTCTAAAGCTTTGCCCTTATAATTGTCAAAATACAACTCTTTAAGGGGAGAAAACAAACAAACAAACAAAACACTGCTTGGCACAAGATGCCAAAATAAAGATGGTGGGATGTTTAGTGTTTGATAGATGAACAAGTGGAAAGGGGGTGTAATTTGGAACCAAGAGGCACCACCCCAAGGCTGGTCCCAAGCTCCTTTGGGGGGAAAAAGCAGTCTTTAATTACATCTGGTACTCGTTAATTCTTTTTGGAGTCTCTTTCCAGATCTGTTCCCCCATCAGCCTCCCATCGAGCAACAGAAATTCCAGATGGTTCCCTCCATATGCCCATGCTCATTCTCTCAAGTAGGATAGATTGGTCACTGACAGAGCAGGATGGAAAAGCCTTGGTCAAAGCAAGGCAAGATGAAAAGCATCAGGCCACAGTTAATTTAGAGGTGGTCTATCATTCATGTTTTTTAGTGGTTTGTATAAATGTTACTGAGTGATTTTTTTTATGAAATGTTTTGATTAATTTCATGGAAATGAAGCTACTTAAAGAAAGTGGCATATTGATCCTAACTTTCCACACCTGGGAAAGATAGAAATCCACTAGAAGCTGTCATTGTAGCTCAGGGTTGGTCAGTTTGGACGTGTAGCTGATCTGCTCTGGAGACTAGTTTGGAATGGATTCTTTTGCCTATGTTTCTTGTGTGGATAGCTGTAGTCTCTGTTATTATGGTACCAAATATCCTTGATACAAATATTTATAGGGCATTTGTTTCTTTCATCTTCACAGAAGTTTTTTTATTAAGCACATTGATAGAATTTCTATTTTGAAGTAGTTGGGAGTAAAGATGAGGTCAACCTCCATTTAATGAAAAAATATACAGTTGACCTTGAACAACATGGGAGTTAGGGTGCTGATCCCCCACCCTGTGCAGTCAAAAATCTGTGTATAACTTTGAACTCCCCCAAATGTAACTACTAATAGCCTACTGTTGACCAGAAGATTTACCAATAACAGAAACGATTAATACATATTTTGTAGGTTACTTATAATATCTATTGTAGTCTCACAATAGTAAGTAAGCTAGAGAAAAGACAATGTTATTAAGGAAATCAGAAGGAACATAATGGACATTTAAAGTACCATATTGTATTTATCAGATACAGTGGATCCGTGCAGTTCAAACCTATATTGCTCAAAGGTCAATTATATTATCATTTCAAGTATATCGCATTGTACTTATTTGTTTATCTGTCCTCATCTGATGATGGGAGACATGTCTTCCTCATCTTTGAATTCCTACCACTCAACAAGATTTGACACATCACGTGGGAGGAAAAGAAAGAAGAAAAGGTGACTAGACAGATCCAGGCAATTTCAAAGTAAACTAAGAGCAGTGTTTCTACTCTTGTCTTCATCCTATACTTCCTCTTGTATAGCTATTAGATTTTACATGTGGGGTATGTTTATGTTCTTTGGTGTTATTTTTGAGTATCTACTGTTCAAGGTCCTGAGCAAGTAAATGTAAGAATTGCAGCTGTGGTCTCTGTTCTCATGGAGCTTGCAATAGTTAAGCTACCTGCGATTTGTGTGAAATTTGTTGGTATATTTGGAATGGATAGGGCAATCAAAAGGAGAAATTTCTTCTAAGAGGAGTATGTGATAAAGACCAAAAGGATGGAAATTGTCCTATTTTAACTGATAAGTATGTTAAAACGAAGCCTAATATCATGCTTTTGTGCGCGTGAGTGCTCTGTAGATGAGATAAAACATTTATTGAAGCAATTTAATCATTTTTAAAATCAGGCTTGGCAGCCAAATGTTGGTAGTTTGGGCCATGGGTTGGAATAGATAGGGGTTATTGGCATAGAACTTTTTTAATTTTTAAAGGTGCTTGCTTGAAATAATTTGCATCTTAATTTTGAAGTCATATTAAACTCATGAACTTCCAAAATGTGTGTTAAACCTAGAACATTCTCTGGATATTTCACTCTTTTGTTTGAATGTTTTTAAAATTTTTTTTTAACGTTTATTTATTTTTGAGACAGAGAGAGACAGAGCATGAATAGGGGAGGAGCAGAGAGAGAGGGAGACACAGAATCTGAAACAGGCTCCAGGCTCTGAGCTGTCAGCACAGAGCCCGACGCGGGGCTTGAACTCACAGACTGTGAGATCGTGACCTGAGCCGAAGTCAGACGCTTAACTGACTGAGCCACCCAGTCGCCCGTTTGAATGTTTTTAAAGCACCAGAGATGCAACTGGAATATTTATTTATTTTCGTCTTAGCCTGATGGTTCATTTGTATCTGTTACCAATGTACTCTTGAGTTTAAGTTGTGTAGGGACCTAAACTCTGCAGATCTGGGAAATCTTTATTTAGCAACTGTATCTTTTTTTGTTATTTATTTATTTATTTATTTATTTATTTATTTATTTATTTGAGAGAGAGCACAGGCAGGGGAGGGGTAGAAGGAGAGGGAGAAAGAATCTTAAGCAGGTTCCACACTTGATGTAGAGCCCGACATGCGGCTTGATTTCATGACCATGAGATCATGACCTGAGCCAAAATCAAAAGTCTGATGCTTAACTGACTGAGCCACCCAACAACTTTATCTCTGAATTCACAATAAGCACAAGGGTTGTTAAAAATGGATTCCCATAAGAAAGTTACAGTGGGTGAGAAAGGCATAATTACACTAAGGACCAGCCCAGTGACAATCATCTCCTTACACACACTAATTATGGGTGTAATTATAATATGTTTTAGTGTTCTGATATTAGAATGTATAGGGTATCTTGGGATAGCAAACCAGAGACAGATTTCCGTGGCCAGGAGTGGTGGATCCGGTGAGGAGACTGGGAATATCTTACTAGCAGAGCTAAAACTTGGGTTGATTTTGAATGGGTGAGTAGGTGGTGGCTGTTGGACCACAGCCATACCTTGAGAACCATTGTTCTACTGTCCGACTGAGAGACAAGGGAAAGGAGAAAGTGCCTACTGGAGAGTTTATGAACCAGGCCTGGAGAGGTCACATTTCAATCCTTCCTATATTTTATTGACTATAGCTCAGTCATATGGGCTTCACCATATGCAGAGGAGGCTAGAAAAGATAGTCTAGCTGTGAACCCCGTAGGAAAAGAGAAATTGTTTGGTTTACAACCCTAGAGTCTCTGTCACAGGAAGGTGTGGCAGTCTTATAACTAGCGAAGTAGGGACTAGAAAAGACCCTATGAGAAATTACTTTGGTGGAGGGCAGGTCCTTTAGAACAGCAGGGTACATTGTTTCCTGGAATGAGACATGAAATTATGTTAACAAAATTCCTTAAAACCTTTACATGTGTCACTGATTATGGTACTTGAAATTTAAGCAGAAACATTTATTTGAGATCTTTAATTTGTGTTGAATTACTACTAAGCCTCAGAAAGTAACACTTAATACTTTGGCATACACAAAATATTTTCTGTTTTAAATAAGAATTTTTATTCATGTATTGCCTTATTGTTACTTTCAGACAAAAATCTTTGATTCTTTTTTTTGTGAAGTTGTATGGAAACTTTATGAAATAGGCGATGAAGAACAATGGTTTTGTGTTGTCAGAGGAGCTCTACAAGCATGCCAGGTTAATTGACAACAGTACCAGTAATGAAAATATCCAGCATTTCTTGAGCACACACTAGACCTTTGCTTTACATTGTAGGAATTAGGAGATTGAGAATTACTTACTAGTACTGTATAAGCACTTTAGATTTGTGAACTCATTTCACCCTCACAAGAACCCTGTGAATGAAGCAGGCATTTTTATTATTCCCATTTCACAGATTAGATAACTGAGGCACAGAAAGGTAAATGTGTTGGTTCATACAGTTAATAAGTAGCAGTTCTGGGATTCACATCCAAATCATCTGACTTCAGAAGCCAAGGTCATATCTCTGCTTCTCTGCCTCCCTGAAATTACAGTCAAAGTGAAGGGAAGGGCCAAAGGATAGGGAACTTTCCTATACATGTGCACTAAAGTAGGCCTGGGGGAGCTGTTTGAGGCACAAACACTGCCTTTTGGCCATAACACTTGTTTTTTTAGGCAATGGAAGGATTTATTAATCATGCATTTTTTTAAACTCCTGTCTCTTTATTAAGGCCTAGTCCTTTGAAAACTACTTGTTCTAGTTGCTGCACCCGGCCTGGCATTGGTAGCAACATAAGCAGCTCCTAAATTGCCTAGAGAATCTCAGGGTAAATCACTAGAGGAGAGAAGGCAATTCTTGTATTGCTTATGTGTCTGAGCAATTTCTTTTTCTTCCTCAGACAGGACTGTCCTTGTGGATATGAATCTTCCATTCCTCAAAGGCCTCTATGTGATGGGGACTTTAGAATTCCCTGTGGACAGAAGCAATGTTCTGAGTGTGGCATGCATGGTCATTGTAGGCGGGGAGCTGAAAGTTGGTGAGTAGAGGGCACATGGATTGGGAGCATAATGGGAATTAAACTCTGTGAGAAGGGCCTTGGGAAATGATGGTATCATCTAGCAGGTTGTTTAATAGAGTTTGGGGAGGGCTAAGGCAAGGGGCAAGTTTACTAGTAAAACTTTTCCTCTGCAAGCTTTAGACAACACAGACAGAAGTGACTTTGATTGGTCGGTCATTCTTGGATGTCCACCCACTGTCATCAGGCCATGTTTCTGGCCCTAGGGACCTCCAGCTGCTGCACATGGCAGGCCTCTTGTTCTTCTCCAGGCCACAGATCAATTCTTCCCTTTGGTCCTTTGTATGAGAGTTTACCTGTGGCTCATGCTTTCAGAAGGATTTATTTTTTGGTTAACTAACTCACAGTAAAATTTCAATTGCTATCTTAGTGTGGATCCTTGGGAATACAGACCTGAAAGCAAAATATGTGCTAATGCTTTACTGGGGCAAATAATCACAGTGAAGTGACAAAAGAGAAGTGAAAGAAAAAAGAGGGAAAGCAAACACAAGATGGTCACAGCTGCTTAAGGAAACAGGGCTATTTGCTTGGCTATGTGAGGTGCCTTGAGAGAAGTCTTATAGAGTCACCACATCTTGGGACAATAAGGGGAGCAGCTGGGGAGAAGGGTGGAAGTTCACTTTGTTCACCCCAAACCCATGAACTTGGTCTTTCTTTGTTATGTTTCATGGCTCTCTGGGAATCTAGTGGAGGGGCCAGAGGCTCAGTAGATGCCAGGAGATGGGGCTACCCCGGGTAAGAAATGAAGCATGTTGCTGAGGCCAAGGGACAAGCGGTTGGTGTAGATCTGGAGGTTAGTGTATTAGTCAGGTCTGGTGCATTGGCTTATGCAAATAAAAAGTTTGAGTTCGTATAGGTGAACTGTATACTTGGAACTGTTGTAAGAAGTAAGTATACAGTGATAAAAAAAACATGTACTCTGACCCCAAAGGAACTACTTTTGAACTCAGTAAGGCAATCTGCTTTGCCCCTCCCACCCCCACCCCCAAAGGAGTTAAAAGAGAATTCCCAGGAACAGTAATACCTTACCCCAAAGAAGTAAGTTACTGATGGTGAGGAATGGAAATACTTAGATATTTTTATTAGGTAGCATCCAAATGTTAGAATCTCTGGTGAAAGAGATTTCTAGGTCTAACCACCTGTCTAGAGTTTAAATCACTGTGAAGATTCCTCAAAAATTATGGTCAAGCCATTTCTCAAATACTTCCAATGACAGAAAAATCAAAACATTTTAAGATAACCTGTTCTCATTTTTAAAAATTCTATTTAAATTCCTGTCCTTCTATTAAGTCAGTCTGTCTTTCTCTAATATCTGTTGGTTCAGGTTCTTTGATCTGATCTGTACAGGATGAGTTTCAAATTCCCTTCCCTTGATAGCCCTTCATTCACATTTTCTTGAATATTCTCTTTTTCAGAGTTTGCAGTTCCTATTATTTTAACCACAGTTAAATCATAGTTATTGTAATCATTGTTATTATGATTACATAGTTATATTATTGTGATATCTTTTTAATCATAGTTATTGATACTTTAAAATAATTTTTATTTTTCCAATACAAAACTGGAAAATGGAGAAAAGCAAATAGAAGTTACATAACAGATATGAAGTAATCATTCATATTCCCAAATGTAAAGATAACCACAGTTATATTTTGTAGTCTTGTCTTTAAATCATTTTTCTCTGGCACATGCATATACACACATACACATACACACTTTAAAACATAGAGTATACAATGTGATAATCTTTTGGATTCTGTGTTAACAATGTGAGAATTTCCTCAGCACATTCTTTTTCCAGGACATGGTTTTAATAATGTTAATATTCCATATCTATGTGAGTATGTATACATGCATGTATAATAATTTAGTTAACCATTTTCCTATTGTTGAATATCAAGGTTATTCAGATTTCTTTTTGTCCAAGTACCTTACTATGCAATGAAAAATTTAGAATTCAAATCATTATTCATATCTCTGATTATTTCCTTAGGATAGACATTTGTAAGTAGAATTAATGGGTTTAAGGATAAGTGCATGTTTTTATTTGAATTGTGGTAAAATTCATATAACTTTACTCAAGTTAAACTCAGGATCATTTGCTACATGCACAGTGATGTGCAACAATTACTTTTTCTAGTTCCGAAACATTTTTAAAAATTTTAATTCCAGTATACTTAACATACAGTGTTATATTAATTTCAGGTGTATGATACAGTTATTTTTGTTATTCAACAACTCTATATACTACTCAGTGCTCATCATGATAAGTGTTAATCCCCTTCACTTATTTTCCCATCTCCCCACCCACCTGTGCTCTGGGAGCTATCAGTTTGTTCTCTATAATTAAGAATCTGTTGGTCTTTTTTGGAAGAGTGTCTATTCGTGTCTTCTGTCCATTTGCTAATTGGATTATTCATTTTGGGGGGAATTGAGTTTTATAAGTTCTTTATAGATTTTGGATACTAACTCTTTATCAGATATGTCATTGGCAAATAATTCCTCCCATTTAGTTGGCTTTTAGTTTGATTGATTGTTTCCTTTGTGGCCCAGAAGTTTTTTATTTTGGTGTAGTCCCAGTAGTTTAGTTTTGTTTCTCTTAGCTTTTGTTTCTCTTGCCACAGGAGACATATCTAGAAAAATGTTGCTGTAGCCAATGTCAGAGAAATTACTGTGCTCTATTTTAGGATTTTTATGGTTTCAGGTCTCACGTTTAGGTCCTTAATCCATGTTGAGTTTATTTTTGTGTATAGTATAAAAAAGTGGTCTAGTTTCATTCTTTTGCATGAAGTTGTCTCATTTTCCCAACACCATTTGTTGAAGAGATTGTCTTTTTCCCATTGCATAATCTTGCCTTCTTTGTCAAAGATAAATTGACCATATAATTGTGGGTTTATTTCTGGGTTCTCTATTCTCCACTGATCTGTGTGTCTCTTTTTGTGCTAGTACCATACCGGTTTGATCACTACAGTTTTATAGTGTAACTTGAAATGTGGGATTGTGATACCTCCCGTTTTGTTCTTTTTGAAGATTACTTTGGCTATTCAGGGTCTTTTGTGGTTCCATACAAAGTTTAAGATTATTTGTTCTAGTTCTATGAAAAATGCTATTGGTATTTTTGATAAGGATTGAATTAAATGTATAGATTGCTTTGGGTTAAATGGACATTTTAAGAATATTTGTTTTCCCATTCCATGAGCATGGAATATCTTTCCACTTGTTTGTGTTGTCTTCACTTTCTTTCATCAGTATTTTATAGTGTTCAGACTACAGGTCTTTCACTTCCTTAATTAAGTTTATTCTTAGATATTTTATTATTTTTGTTGCAAATGTAAAGAGGATTGTTTTCTTTCTCCTTTTCTTAAATGTTTATTTAGTTTTGAGAGAGAGAGAGAGAGAGCATGAGCAGGGGGGAGGTGCAAAGAGAGAGGGGAACGGAAGATCCAAAGCAGGCTCTGCACTGACAGCAGGGCTCTAACTCCCAAAATGCAAGATCGTGACCTGAGCAGAAGTCAACTGACTAAAGCACCCAGGCGCCCCAATGGGATTGTTTTCTTAATCTCTCTTTCTCTTACTTCATTATTAGTGTATAGACATACAATGGATTTCTGTATATTGATTTTGTATCCTTTGATGTTACTGAAATTATTCATCAGCTCTAGTAGTTTTTTTGGTAGAGTCTTTAGGGTTTTCTATATATAGTATGAAGACATATGCAAATAGAAAAAGTTTTACTTCTTCCCTACCAATTTGGCTGCCTTTTTTCTTTCTCTTTGTTGTCTCATTGCTGTGGCTAGGACTTTCAGTACTATGTTTAACAAAAGTGGTGAGAGTAGACATCCCTGTATTGTTCCTGACCATAGGGGAAAAGCTCTCAGTTTTTGCCATTGAATATGATGCTACTTGTAGTTTTTTTCATATAGGACCTGTATTATCTTGACATATGTTCCCTCTAAACCTACTTTGTTGACGGTTTTTATCATGAATGAATGTTATGCTTTGTCAGATGCTTTTTTTGCATCTATTGAAATGATCATATGGTGTTTATCCATTCCCTTGTTGATATGATGTATCATAATGATTGGTTTGTAAATATTGAGCCATTCTTGTATCCCAGGAATAAATCCCCCTTGATTATGGTTAATGATATTTTTAGTGTATTGTTGGATTTAGTTTGCTAATCTTTTGTTGAGGATTGTTACATCTGTGTTCATCAGAGATGGTGGCCTATAGTTCTCTTTTTCTGTCGTACTTGGTATCAAGGTACTGCTGTCCTCATAGAATGAATTTGGAAGCTTTTCTATTTTTTTTTTTTTTTGGAATTGTTTGAGAAGAGGTATTAACTCTTTTTTACATGTTTTCTGGAATTTACCTGTGAAACCATCTGCTTCTGAACTTTTTTTTGTTAGAATTTTTTGGGAGGTTATACATTTCTAGAAATGGATACATTTTTTCTAGTGTGTCCAATTTGTTGGCATATCATGTTTCATAATCTCTTATTATACTTTGTGTATCTGTGATATGGTTGTTATTTCTCGTCTTTCATTTCTGATTTCATTTATTTGTGTTTTCTCTCTCTCTTTTGTTTTGAAGAGTGTGGTTAAAGGTTTATCAATTTTGCTGATCTTTTAAAAAAGTCAGTTTCTATTTTCATTGATTTGTTCTTTAGTTTCATTTTAGTTTATTTCTGCTCTAATCTTTATAATTTCTTGTCTTCTACTAATATGGGGTTTTATTTGTTCTTCTTTTAAGTTCCTTTTAGATATAAGTTTAGGTTGTTTATTTGAGATTCTTGTTTCTTGAGGTAGGCCTGTATTGCTATAAACTTTCCTCTTAGAATAGCATTTGTTGCATCCCAAATATTTGGACCATTGTGTTTTCATTTTCATTTGTCTCCATATATTATTTTATTTCCTTTTTAATTTCTTGATTTGCCCACTCATTGTTTACTGGAATGTTATTTAATATTCATGTATTTGTGCTTGATTCCACATTTTTTTCCTGTGGTAGATTTCTAGTTTCATTGCATTGTGGTTGGAAAAGATGCATGGTATGACTCAATCGTTTTGAATTTGTTGACACTTGATTTGTGGCCTAACATGTGATCTGTTCTGGAGAATATTCCATGCGCACTTCAAAAGAATGTGTATATTATGTTGATTTAGGATGGAATGTTCTAAATATATCTATTAGATCCATTTGGTTTAATGTGTCATTCAAATCCACCATTTCCTTGCTGATTTTCTGTTTGGGTGATCAATCCATTGATGGAAATGGGGTGTTAAAGTCCCTTACAATTATTGTATTATTACTGGTTACTTCTTTTATATTTGTTAATGGGTGCTTTATGTATTTGGTTGCTCTCATGCTGGGTGCATAAATATTTACAATTGTTATTTATATCTTGTTGGATTATTCCCTCTATGATTATGTAGTGTCCTTTGTCTCTTGGTATAGTCTTTATTTTAAAGCTATTTTGTCTGATATAAATATTACTACTCTGGCTTTTTTTTCACCTCCATTTGCATAATAAATGTTTTTCTGTCCCTTTGAATCTGCATATATCTTTAGGTCTGAAATGAGTCTTTTGTAGGTAGCATATACATGGGTCTTGCCTTTTATCCATCTGTCACTCCATATCTTTTGACCAGACTGTATGATTGGAGTGTCCATTTGTATTCACAGTAATTATTGATAGGTATTAACTTATTGTCATTTTGTTACTTGTTTTATGGTTGTCTTTGGAGTTCTTCTCGTTCAGATTAGTCTATGTTTTAAAGTCCTCGATACATGTTGTCAAACTGCTTTTCAGAAAGATTTTACAAATTTGTACTCTGTTCACGTATCTCAGAGTTATGAGATTCCTCACTCCCTGACATTGCCTTTAAACACTACTTTGTTCAATTCCTATGAGAGTATGAAGCCAGAGGGAAAGAATTTTTCCTAGGTGGACCCTGACAGAGTCAAATGAGTATAGCAGTGACCAGCATGGGCTCTAAGTCAAATGGCTTGGGATCAAATCCATGTTGGTTATCTACTTGCTGTTTGACCTTAAGCAAATTACCCTCTGGACACATCCATTTATTCAGCAGTAAAGTACATGGCAAAATGGAAACTTCCTTGGAGGAATGTTAAAACCATTAAACATAACAGTTTCTTCTATGTGCTTGGCATGTAATAAGTATTTGATGTTTCAGTTTATCTGTCAGGGTGCTCGCAGAAGATAGATGTCATACTGAATTGGACTTATTTGAGGAAATGTTAATGAAGGAGAGAGTCACAAAAATCCAAATGGCATGGGGAATTCCCCAGGGCTAGTAACAGCAGAGCATCCTTACTACCCTTTGCCCTAAAGGAATGAGAAAAAGAAGTCATTGCTGGAATTAGAGATGGCAGAGGATGTATGGAGATAACTGGCAGAAAGTACCATGACCTTTTGTGTCTGGGACTAACTCAGTACAAGGAACAGCTAATAGATATAAAAAAAACCTTGATCTCACTTTCTTTGTTTCCTCACCTCCTGCTTGTGCTTCATTTGACTAAAGCCAACCGGAGCTCAGAGTAAAGGAGAGCTCAATGTAGTACCTGCAGGTCAACAGTATCCTGGGGGCACTGAGCAGAGGAAAGAAAAGCAGACTTTGAAAATGGACGCATCAACAGAAGCTCTCCAGCACAATTAGCTTCTAGCTACCATAATAGATACCATCTTTTTATTAATATTTCCAAACATTGAACTACTTTCTCTGTCCAGCCCTTTATGCAGTTGGTCCTGCCAACTATATTGTAAACTGTAATTCTTACTATTTATTTATTTATTTATTTATTTATTTATTTATGTATTTGAGCAAGAATGTGCACAAGCAGGGGAAGGGCAAAGAAAGATGGGGAGAGAGAATATCAAGCAGGCTCCATGTGCAGCATAGAGCCCAGCACGGTGCTTGATCCCACAACCCTGGGATCATGACCTGAGCTGAAATCAAGAGTTGGAAGCTCAACCAACTGAGCCACCCAGGCCCCCCAAATTCCTACTCTTTTTTGTGTCCTGCCTCTAATACATATCTCTACATTGTACACTTGTGTAAGGATTATTTTGTTTTCCCTTCAGTTCAGTTTTTAACTTACCTTTTTATCATTTCAATCCATTTTTCCACAATGGGGAAATCCTTTTAAATTCTGATCTTTTTCTCTCAGATTAAGCTTGTTTGCTCATTTATTTAATATTTTATAAAATCTTCATCCAGCTAACTGATAGAAATACTTAATAAAACTGAGCCTTGTTCTTCTGACTAGAAAATGTATTTCAGTTGGACAGCTATTGCTAAGATTGGTCTTTTTTTTTTTTGTAAATTATTTTTAGGTTTCTCAGTTCAATTACTACTATAATAAAAGCTTGTACCTGAAAATTTATACTTTTGAAGGGAAGTAACATGGAAACTTTCCAGTTTTGATTTATACATTTCAAATTTTATTTTAAAATTTGTCTATTCCCCACTATATTTTTACCTATTAGTAGGCAGTGGTGTATTATTTTTGTTCCTGCTTTGTCCATGTGTTGTAGGCCTAAAGGTTGATTACTAGAACCCATCTGCCCAATTTTATATGTATTATGCCTGAAGGAAGACTTTCAACCCATCTGTCTAATTCTACCACACCCTAAAGAAATCCCAACATGAAATAGATAATAAGACTGGTTACTAAACAAACTTAATAGATGTGGACATTGGCACAGAGCACTGCCAAAGTATGTCTGCTGTCTGATGCCATTTGATCCAAGTCCTAACATTGTGGAATTTATATTTCTTGGTGGTCCTTTTAAGTCAACTAGTGCTGGCAGAAGGTATCAACTGACTTTTAGTAGAGTAGAAAGATAGAATGCTATAGAATTAGAAGGAAAGTTTAATATCAAAGCCTTGCTCAGAGGGTTATAGTTGCATCACAAATGCCAAACTCAGTTTCATTCTTTGTGCAGTGATTATCTCATTAATCTGATACAACACTTGAGATAAGCTTAAAGTATTTCATTTTTCTGTCCATTCTTTAATTTGTCATGTGTTTGCTCATTGCCTATTGTTTGCCAAGTACTATGGGAGAAGCTGGATGCACAGAAATATCAGTCATGAACCCTAGCTTGCAAGAAATGTCTCCATAAAATAGTGGAGACAGACAAGTAAAAACATAATTGGAAGAGTCCCATCTTCCAACCTGGAGGGGCTTAAAGATCAAGGAAGAGATCTCAAAAGTCACATCTTTGTGGAAATGAATTATACCTTCAGGAAAGTATAGGGAATATGTATGTCTGCATTGTAGGTTTTATAGAATGGTGGTAGCCAGTGAAGCTTTTTGGCCTTATACATTATGTTAAGGAGTTCGGATTTTATCATGAAGGCTGTGAGGAGGGTAGTCCCTGAATAGTTTTAGGTAAGGAAGTGACATAATTGGATTTGGTCTTAGAAAGATCACTCCTGGCAGTGGAAGGTGGGGGGAATGAGGCAGTATATTGGAAGGGTCACAGTAAAATGTGAGAAGATAGTAAGACGTTTCAGGAGAGACCTTGTAAAGGAATCAACTAGGGCACTGGAAATAAAAAGGAATAATTAATTATAGAAATACCGAGTGTGTAAAAAAGTCACTAGAACCTAGTAACAATTTTGATGTCAGGTGAGGAGTTTTTTAGAACCCATGCCACATTTCAGGTTGGGAGATCTGGGTCAATGGTAGTATGAGGTTAGAATCACCTTTCTACCACTTGTTAGTTGAACAACTGTGGGTAAGTTATAGGATCTATCTCTGCCTCAGTTTCCTTCCCTTCAAAATGGGAATAATAACAGTTCTTATTTCATGGAGTTGTATGAGAATTAATTATTTATTAAAGTGCTTGTAATAGTGTCAGACACATAGAAAGCCCTCACAGTTTTTTGTTGAATAGGTAGACTCATACACCTCAAGATTAGATTTCAGTGTATGTAAGTGGCTACAATTTGGGGGAGTACCAATGGTGTTAAAGAAAGGGCGGATAGAAGAAACTGAGCTCAGGAAGGAGGATGGAAAAGAAACAGCAATGCAGGGAGAAGGAAAATGAAATGACAAGAAAATAATATATTGAAACAAAGAAGGGAATTTATAAGAAAAAAGGAGTAGTCATTAGTATGAAGTTAGCAGAGAGCAAAGAAAGTTGGAAAGGAAACTGGCCATCTTATTTTGGCTTTTTTTTTTATTTTTGTTTTATAATGACTGTTCAATATAGGTTTGACACAACGTTATTTTGTATGTGGAACAAAGAAAAAAACTAACACATTATTTTAGGGACAGTAACTTTTAATACATTGAATACCATTTCTTTAACAACTTCATTTTTTTGGCATTAATGTAATCTTAAGTATAAGTGAACATATTAAATGTCATGTTTAAAAATGAATAGTAATCCATATAAGAGTGATGTCATTAAACCTGTATGTGCTTTCATGAATAACTTTCTTCTGGATGATAATTTGTGGCAAATTAGTAAATATTAAGGAGAAAATAATTCCTCTGATATGATTTTCCCAAGTTTTACATATAGATTTGTCCCTGTCTCTGTCCCTTTCCTCTTGCTTCCTTCTGTTTCTTTCTGCTTCATTGATGGCCTGCTCAGTGGCAAATATTCTTTCTGAGACTTGAGTACTCAGCAGTAAGGAAGACAGATAAGGTTCCCGTTTAATGAAATGAAGCAAAGTCCCGGTTGCTTTCTAAAGTCTTAAAGATACAATTGAGGCCAAATTATGCTGAAAATGGTTACTTTTTCATAATATCATAAGTATAATATTAACAAGAGAGAAATTAGTTTAGGATCCTCATGGCAATTCTAGAGAGCTGGATTATATTTCTAGTTAAGCAACTCATTCTACAACTTTTGGAGTATTCTCTAATAGTAGATTTAGAACAGTAATATCACAGACCTAAATGATTCTGTGAATCCTCTGTTTCATTGCATGGATAAGGAAACTGAGCTTCTGCGTGATAACTGATTTGTTCTCCCATCTCCTAGCTGATAAAGACTGGGACCAGGATTAGAGGCTATTTTAGTTACCTTAAATACTCATCCTTCAACTGAAGGCAGTGCCCAAGGACTATTTTTACTGTGAGCACCTCCTGACTCCATTTAGTAGCTTTCACTGTGTCTTTTGTTCTGGTCTATTCTCTTAATTCATATTGTCATTATTGCATTCATCTTATTGTTACAAGGTGGTATGTTTCACCTTCCCTATTATGATAGACTAGACATTTTGTGACCCTAGTGTCTAGTACATAGTAGAGTTCAGATAGTGTACTGTGTGACTGATTAGTGTATATATAAATGAATGGATATATCTAAGTCTGTCTTTCAGCTCAATGCCTTTTTCTTGTAACATGTTCAGTCTCCTTAGCTTAGACTTAAATGTCTACATCTGTGAGGAAGGAATTATAGTATTAATGTGTAAATGACTACAATGCTTTTCCCCTCTGTATGAAAGGAATTAAATAATGACAAAACAATGAAAAATGGGTAATATTCTACAAATCTGAAGTATTTTCAATTTTTAGTCTGTCTAGGAGAGAAAAACTCATAAAAATGCCCAACTCAAAGCCTGTTTAATAAACATTGGTATGTTGATTGCTTGAAATGTTTGCATTTCATTGTCCATGAGTAGATGTCTGAACTCATCTTTTACACTGGTATCTTCTGAGAGAGGACATCATTCCTATGCTTTAAAATGTGTTCTTTGTCTTAGATACCAATGACATTAACATGTTATTCATCCAAATGTTCAGCTCAATAGAGTGTTTTAAGCTCATAGTTTTAAAATTGCAAATGGAGGAGCACCTGGGTAGTTCAGTCATTTAAGTGTTCAACTCTTGATTTTGGCTCAGGCCATAATCTCATGGTAATGGGATTGAGCCCCACATCTGACTCAGTGCAGAACTCAGAGCATGCTTGGGATTCTCTCTCTCCCTCTGTCTCTTCCCTACCCCTGCTCATGCGCTCCCTCTCCCTCTCTATCAAAATTAATAAACAAAAAATAAAATAAAAATGCAAATGGAAAACTCTCTTCTGATGGTGTAGGTGAATTTCAGAGAGGGATTACTAGTAATAATTAGTGTCTTTAAAAGTTAATAGAACCCTCCTTGATCCCTAGGTAAGCAAAGACATGCCCCACACATCAATTTCCCTGAGGACATGGCAGTTCATTGTTTCCATGGCCTGTCACAACAAGGTCACATGACATGCTGCCTAGTTGCTCAGTAATTATGCTCAGAACTGGGTTTTTATCTTAAAACGTGTCACATATTGTTTTGCAGAGTTAGTGATGGGTATGTGTCAGCCTTGTCTCACATTTGTAGCCAGGTGCCTAAGGTCATCATTAGCACATGACTTTGATTGTCAGGAAATGAAGTACTGGGTCTATGGAAGCTTCTTTCATTGCTTCTATGATTGGGACTTTCTCAATCCTAAAGAAGAAAAATCCATACACAGTTTATTGCCTTCCAAACTGACAGTTCTGTAAGGCTCATTGGATGATTAAGTAATAAAAAGGAGACAAACCAGAGAAAAGTGTAGATTAAAACATATCCTCTAGCCTAAAGCCACAATACCCAGTAGTTAGACTCATTCAGTAGCCAGGGAATCTTGTAGCGATGTTTAAAAATAATATATTAAATTAAAAAATGTATATATCCTCTTTCAAGTTTATGCTTAGAAAATACAAATAAACCACACATTTAATGTGTAAATATTACCATAGGTATACATAAATATCTGCAAAAGAGATCATTTATAAATTGGCTAATATGGATCATGAGTGAAGAAATCAGTTTTTGTTTACACTGACAGTTTGCTAATGAAATTACTAGTTATGCAATAAAATTAAAAAGTGACACAAATGGGATGTTACTTTTAAATATTGTATTTATTTAACTATAAGGACAAAAGCATACAAGCTTTGTTCTTTACAAGTTCAGGAAACACCAAACTTCATTTCTTTGAGTCTTGAAGAAGAGTGGCAGCCAATGGTAAATAATACATATTTCAAAATGAATTTAAACACAGAAATATCTCTTTTATCTTTAGATGGATACTAGTTCTCTGACAGATAAACATCACACTATATATAATAATAAGTATATATATATGTGTGTGTGTGTGTGTATATATATATATATAAGCAAAACATTGATACAAGAAATGATTCTTCTATTTTTTGGGGTATCAGTTTCTATGAAACACATTTACAGTAATGTCTTTAATATTTTAATATTTTCTAAATCAGTGTTTCTGAAACTATATTTTGGACTCTTGAACTTCCATCACAATAACAGTAAAATTCCTTTAGAAATTGATTATTTTCAAATAATTAGTGAATTATATAATAAATAAAATAACTATTAAGTATTATTTAATTATTTTTGCATGGAAAAACTAAATTATTTTAAGCAAATAGGTGAATAAATGACTGAATAAATAATTTGTTTTCTTGTTTAGAAAACTATTTTAAGAGTGTTTGAGTTGGAGATAAATTTAATTGTATTTCCTGCAGTTCTGTGGGCTGGACATTCAAATAAGTATTCGCCTATTATTTTTGCTATTGAAACGTCTAGTTTCTAGCACTTTAGAAAGAGAACATTACTGGTTGGGAAGGGCTCACCTTGTTTTTCTTAATTTGTAAATTTGAATGTTAATTATAAAATGTAGCATTTCTTCATTGTTACTGCTACTATTTTTCCCATTATTACTACTAAGAGCCAACATTTTTAAAAGCATTTAAAACATTTGATACGTAGACACTGTGCCATGTATTACTAACATGCAGTACATCATTTAACTCCCAATAAAGTTATGCTATTATTATGTTTATTTTAAAGCTGCAGAAACCAAGGCTTATAGAAGTGAGTTAGCTCACCCTTGTTTATAAAGTTTTAAGGATTTTTATACATTTTACAAGTATGTGAGTGAATACATTATGTATTAACTTTTATTTATTTATTTTTTAAGTTTATTTATTTGGAGAAAGAGAGAACAAGAGTGGGGCAGGGGCAGAGAAAGAGGGAGAGAGAGAATCCTAAGCAGGCTCTGTGCTTTCAGTGCAGAGCCTGATGTAGGGCTCAATCCCAAGAACCATGAGATCTTGACCTGAGCCAAAACTAAGAGTCTCATAGACTTAACCGACTGAACATCCCAGGCACCCTTAACTTTTATTTTAATATTCTATCAATTGTTGGACAAAATGACAGGCCTCATCAATGATAAAAACCTGTCAGCCAGAATACAATCACTCTCCAAGGGATTAGAGATTATCATTTGTGCCTACTTGTTACTCTTATAACCAATCATTATTTCATTGGACTAAAAGCCCCTTTTCACCTAGTTTTGATTGTAGGGGAGGAATGTTTTAGGGATAGGTGGGTCAAATGTACACTAAGAATTAAAATCTAATTCATAATAAAATCTGCTTCACAATTTGATTGGTTTAGTTTGTTTATTTGCTAGTTTGGTTCTGATCATAAAAATGTTCTGGAGGCTCTGCTCTGAAGAAAATAGACATAGCAAGGCTCTAGAAAAATAGTGGCGCTCCAGTTAGAAGCTCATATAACCGACTTCAGAGGACAGAAGAAATGTGCAAAATTAATTTTGGGGGATAATTTCCTAACCTTTCATGTGAAATCAATCATGATATCTCATGGAATTTCAAGGTTTACTTAGACAGAAATACAAATTATGTAGAAATACCGTTTGTTTCTTTGGATTCAATGAAAAGGACTTGAAAAAAGTTTTATCTAAAATTTCAGTCAATATACATCAAATATATGCATTTTCATGTATGTCAGTTATATCTCAATAGAGCTATAAAAATATTAATGTCATGGAAAAGCAGTAAAACATATAATTTTGGCCAGTTTCTGTTCTTTTGATTAATAAATACTTATTGATCAGTGTCCTTAAAACATAATAATCAGTTAATAAAATCTGAATTATTATGAAATATGCACATACAGAAAAGTTTATAAAATAAAAAATACACAGCTAAGTTAAACCTAATTCCATTCCAGCAGGTATGTAGTAAGATCTAATTATTGTTTAATTTTCATTTCTCTCATCTCTAATGTGATTAATACTTTAAAACTTTTTATTGTTTATTTGATATCGTTTTGTGAAGTAGATGTTCTCTTGCCATCTTTTAAAATAATGAATTCTCTGTTTTATATTGATTTATTGGAGACACTTATATATTCTACAATGTACCTTTTGTTGGTTATATGTATTGCAAATGTATTTGCCTACTCTGTGGCTTGCTTTTTCACTCTCTTAATGATATCTCTAGATAATTGGGAATTTTTTATTTCAATATAGTTCATTTTATAGACCTTTCCCTGTATAAATTGCACAGTTTGATTGAACTGTGGTCAGCAAGCATCTATGATTCCAATCCTTTTAAATTTGTTAAACTTGCTTTAGGGTCACCATATGATCATTATTTGTGACTCTGTTGTACATGTCGCAAAATGATACGTATTCTTTTGGGTCTAATTTTCCATCCAGGACTCTTATGTCAGAGTTGCCAATAGTATTATTCAAAACTGCTATATCCTTACTGCTTTTTGTTCATTCTCTTCATAGTTATGTTTAATTTTCCACTGTTATTATAGGTATATCTATTTTCCTTGTATTCTGTCAATTTTTGCTTTATTTATTCTTCAGCTTTGATGCCAGGCACATAGATGCTTAAGATTATTCCAACATTGGTGAAATGGGTCTTTTTTACTCTGGAGTATTCCTCTTTATTTCTCTTTACTGCAAAAAGATTGGTTAAAATTACCTAATTTTTCATTTCATTTCATTTCTGATAAAACATAAATGAACTCTACTGGCAGTACACAGTCTTTTCTTTTGATTAGCTCACTATAGAGAGTAGGAGGCCATCAGGTAGAAGGGACTTACAGCACAGTTTAGATGTAGTGACATAAGCCATAGAAGGGGCCACTTGACCAAATCTTAGCTGACAAGGAAGGATCCCAAAAGAGGTGGCATCAGAGCTGGGTTTTGGTGTGTTAAAGACTTAAATGACTCAGCTTTTGAGCATGTCAAGGAAATTGGGGAAGAGGAAGGGGATCTAAATGGACAGTGGTTTCCAATCATTTATTACTTCAAAGTGTTTTCAATTGTTTGTTATTTTAAATAGATAACACTGCAGTAAAGAACTCCGGGAAATCACCTTTGTCCATATTCCATACTATTTTGTCAGAACAAGCTCTTTGGGGGGGGGGACAGCAAGGAGTGTGGACATCTTTATTCACAGAAGAGAGCATCTAATTCGAAATCATAGAAGGCTGTTAGACATAAACTACAGTGGAGCCATGTTTTGAGGGATGTCCAGGAGTTAAGACAACAGTGTTGATATTAAAGCCTGGGGACTCTCATGTGCACAGAGGAGAGAGCGTAGAGGGAATAGCAAGTAATTCAGTGTGTGTTGGCTTAGTTACAAGGTGTGGAGAGTCATGTTGAGAGAGTGGGCTTAAGTGTAAACTAGGTTTATACTTGATTCCATCAAAGAGCTTTAGTTAATGAAATAATATAAGGTTCTTTTCCCTTTTTCTTACCTTTGAAGTTCATGGAATCCATTTGTACCATATTCCTGAAATCGTTATAACAGTTATCTTTTGTATGTCAGAACTTATTTTCTTCCATCTCCTCAGGTGATTTTAGCATCTGGAACATATTGTTTCCCCTCCATTGCCCACCATTGCACTAAGTAATGGCAACCTCCCTTTACTTCTTTCCTGTTCCTCATGTCCACATGTCCTAGGATGGTACTTATTAAGTCTAAGCCCAGGCTCACCACTTATTAGCTGTGTAATTTCTGACAAGTTACCTAACCTCTCTTTGTCTTTGTCTCAGTTTCCTCAGCAATAATCCATCAGAGGGTTGGAAGAATTCAATGAAATTGTGGATGCAAAAACACCTGGCTTCTCTGCAATGCAATGACAATGATTTCCCCTCTATTATGAGTATCTAAATTCATCCAGGTTGACAAATGCTTTTTGCTACAGTTTAGAGCAGCTTGAAGCAGCTTGAAAAAGGAAACCTGAGAGGAACTGTATTATCTCCAGAGCTTTCTTTCAGTGGTAGCTCCAGTCATTTAGGGACAAAGCCCAAGCTGGTGAGAGCCCTCACCTGTCTTTGATTGCTAGATCAGAGAATGAAAGAGGAGCCTGGCCTTTAGGGCTTCCCATTCACAGCTTTTACAAATTCAAGAGGTACTGCATTTTAATGTTAAAATGGCATAATTTTTCCCCCTCTTAGGTCATTCTTGTCTCCTTTCTACCCAGTGCCTACCCCCTATCTTCCCCTTACCCCATGTAACAACAACAACAAAAAAATTCAAACCCTGGTCATTTCAGATATATCAGAATATCACAGCAGAGACTAATCTTGCCCAGACTTTCTGCGAAAGCTCACATGTGCTGCAGTTTGGGGTTGCATAATTGATTTAATCTCCGATTTTAGAGGAACGCTGAACTCTCTTTGTGGGACTCTGCATACATTTCTCTAGGGCAAAAACTGTCCTACTTTTTTCTCTCTGGTATCTGTTTAGTGCTAGGCCATTCCCCCCCGCCCCCCCAAGAATCTAAACTACCCTCCGTGAAATAAATGAAATCACAGTTGGAAAACCGCTTACTGGACAGACTTAAAACTGCCAGATAAGAGCTACACCACACATGTTTTCTTAACATTCTCCTCCTCCCCTGCTTTCCTTCTTTCTGCTCTAGCACGTCTTTGTTTGGGCCGAGAGGATACATTAGTCACTCAGCTGAGGATTGGCATTCCTACCTGGAACAGCAGTGTACTCCAGCAATTCACTGGGAAAACAGGCTGTGGGGTCTGATCCTTGCCCACTGACCCACTGTCTGACTCCAGGCAGATTCACTTACCTCTCTGAGGCTTACTTTCAACACTGCCTCATAGACTAATGGCTGTGAAGGCTAGACCATAAAGATGTAGCAAGCTGCAAACTCACAACTCACATGGGAACCTTTTGGCTAACCAGGTATATATATGGAATGCCAATGGAGGAGAATGATTTTACACCCTCTGAAAAACTGCTTAAGCAAAATGATAACCAGGCAATTTTAAGTTCACTAGTTACTTCATAGTGTATCAGCAGCCTCATTTTGGTTGTTTTCAGGGATTTCTCAATTGGAAAGTCTCATTTGGTGACAGATATTCTTTGTCAGCCTGTTTGGTACAGTATATAGTTTGGGAACTATCTTCTCACCAGGTTCTTCTTGAAAAACGAATTCTTTGTAATACTTTCTGTATCTTAAGATGTAATTTTCTGAAGTAAATAACCTTTATTAGGTCAATACTAAGACTAGTCCAGCAAAATTCCCCAATTTGTATGCTGCAAAAGTGACCAAAGTCCTCTGTTTGCATTGATGGATTAAGGCCAAAAGTCGTGCTGACCTTCATATCCTGAATGGATTTTCTTCATATGCTGCTAGAATAATTTCGGTTTAGAGAAAGACCCAGTACATGTTTAATAATCACTTGGCAGAAACTGTTCAAATTCACCATTGTTTAAATTCAGATTATTACTTACTAGTTGGATAAATTTGGACAAGTCCTTTAACCTCTTAGCCTTGTTATGTATGAATATTTAAAATTGACCTAAGAATCATACTTAGGGCACCTGGGTGGCTTAGTTAAGCATGACTCTTCATTTCGACTCAGGTCAGGATCTCATGGTTAATGAAATCAAGCCCCATGTCGGGCTCTGCACTGGCAGCATGGAGCCTGCTTGGGCCTCTCTTTCTCCCTTTCTGACCCTCCCCTGCTCGCTCTCTCTCAAAATAAATAAACTTAAAAAAATAATAATAATACTTCTCCGGATTGCTGTGAGGATTAAATGCTAAGATGCATGTAAAGCAATTTGGGGATACAGCCATAGACAGTGTATCAGCCAGGTTTTGCTGTAATTATGTGTAACAAATACTCCCCAAATCTCATTGGCTTACAACAACAAATATTTTCGCTAGAATCAGTTGCAGCTTCTGTGTTCTTCAGCTCTGCTACCTTTGCCTTCATTCAGGCACTAGATGTCATTAAGGAATTCTCCTTTCATGACAGGGAACATAATAGCAAATGACCTGGTGAAAACTTGCAAAGTATTTTAAAGCATCAACTCAGAATTGGTATTACTATCACTTCTACCCAAATTTCATTGGCCAAAACAAGTCCCTAGGACAGGCTAATTTTAGTAGTTAGGAAAGTATACGCTTCCTGAATGGAGAAAGAAGAGTGAATATTTGCTGAAGAGCAATCCACTCTACCTCAGAGAAGTTTACTGCATCTCATTTTCCCCCCTTTTCTCATTTCATCATGTGACAATTGGCTCTTCTGTGTATAGTCTACATGATAGCATCTACTTTGCATTCTCTAAATTACATCACAATTTCCTCCTCTCTCTTTTAATTTCAAATTAATTTAAATTACTTTTCTTTGTAAACAGGTACTTTGGAAAATCCCTTAGGAAAAGAGCAAAAGCTTCTGATTCTCCTTAGAGCCTCAGAAGGAATTTTCTGTGACCGTTTCAATGGAATTCATGTTGATCCAGGAACAATTGGTAAGAGTATACTATAACTTTTTATTAAAAATGAAATGAAACGTATATTTCTGTGATGGAGAAGTGACATTCATAGAACACATACTAAATTTCAGGCACTCTTCTAGATAATTTATATTTATTATTTCACTTACCAGGTCTTCTGTACCAGTGTCCATTTTACAGATGTCAAAAATAGGACTCAGAGATGATTAACAATATGCAGAAGGCCACACAGCTCTATAGTGTCAGAGCTTAGATTTATATCCAGATAGGTCAGACACCAAAGCCTGGACTAAGAGTCTGTTATTAACTATAAATATTATGTGGTTGTTGATATATATATTTAATTGATCTAAAAAAACACGGTTGGCAGTTTCTTTATTTGGTACTGCCACAGCACCAAATCCTATTTTAAAGTTGACCTATGTAAAAGCATAGAAACTGAGACCGGGATTATATAACTAGGATGTGAAGCCTCACAATAACTCCATATTAAGGGATAGGTATAAAAAGCTGCTTATTCTAACATGGTTTTTTTTTTTGTTGTTGTTTTTTTTTTGCTTTCTTTGTATGGCAATACTAATTTTCTAAGATTTCAACAACCCAGTAAAATGGAAGCAGTCATGTTAGGCTAATAAGAAGTTTGATAACCTAGTTTCAAAAAGTATAACCACTGCAAGATAGTACTGTACTTTCAGAGGGCTTTATTGTTTCAAAAGGATTTTTCATACATGCTTTTATCTTTTTACGAATATGAGGTTCAAGAATATTTTTACTTTTTTACTAGATGGATAACAGAACATTCCATTTATTTTTGCCTGTGGTATCCACTCTGTTCGGTGCAGCACCACATTGGAAAAAACTTTGCTTTAGTATAAAAGGATGCCCATCTTAATCCTCAACTCCAGCGATATGGCCAAGCTAGTGTGTTTGAAATTTTCTCTGATATTAAATTGAATAAGGAATGAAATATTTCTCTGTATGCTTAAAATTGTATGATACCGTGGTAAATTACAGATTTTAATTTTTTTACGTAGTATAATCTTGAAACAAGGAATGGGAGTTATTTTATAGTAAATCTTTGATGATTAGAAATGATCAAGAAATCTACTTGTCTGATCAGTCTAGTTTTCTGCATAACTCAGTTAAGGAAATTAACTGGTTTTCACCAAGATCGTTGTTGGACATTTCTTTAAATTACTTCACGTTCCTCCCCTTCCTACTTAGCCAATAGTGAAAAAGGTGGAATATTTTTAAAGATGATGATGATGATATCATATGAAATGTTTAGAGATAGGCATATATATATATGACTATCATTATGAAAGATCGATTATTCCAGGACATGTCTTAAAAGTTAGAACACTTGTTGCATTTCCATTAATCCTGATTTTTAGTTTTGTGACTTTTTCTGAATTAGAGTATGGAAAAAAATATAGATAGTGACATAAACAGGTGGTTGGGTTCTAACTGAGAATTTTTTTTGCTTACATTGTATTAAAACTCAAAGCATAGTATTTGCACCTTACTGGTATTTGGGGTTTTTTTAATTCAAGTTTTCTGCTAAAAATTGTGAAATCTTTAGATTTCAGTATTAGTGATATATTATGCACCAATCCAGGCATAAACAAACAATACATTTGGGTACAGGAAGAAAATGTTAGAACTTTTATTGAATCATATGTGAAGATATTCATATATGTGTATGTTTATCTAAAAATAAATAAATACATATGCATTAGGAGTGCATGATCATAATTTTGTTACTGCTTGGGTTCTGCTCAAAACATTTTGAGACCATTGGAATATGAGGAATTGTGCTACATGTGATTTTAAACAGCAATAAAACACGTAAGAGGAAAGACCTGAAGGAATAAAACTGGACCGCATCAAGCATATCCCTGGTACGACTTAAATTTATGAGTCTGAAATAAATTATATTTTGAAACAAAGGAGCTAGAGATCTATCCTTTGATATCTGTAATACAAAAAAATATGAGGTCCAACCACTGAAAACAAAGCTAATAGCACCAAATCCCTTACCTCAGGGAATAAAATTACCCTTGCCTTTTGGAAAATGAAGCCGATAACATAAAATATCAAAACCAGTTAACTTCCAACAGAACTGCAAGTCACATAATGGTAGAATGTAACTAGTTAGCCATTGGAGTGGTCCCAACTTTTGGATTACTAGATGTTGTATAGCATGCATTTCTCTATAGCTTTTTGAGAGAATGAGAATAAGTTTGGAAGAATTTATTCTTTGTCTGATAAGATGGACATCTTCATATGTAGTTTCTATACAACATATCCTGCACAGTAACCTCTCTAATGAGCCTTACTTAGGTGGCCTTAATCCTCTAAAATTTCTTGTCCAACAGTTCCTCCTTTTACTTTCAGGGGTATATGGGAAAGTCCAACTTCATGGTGCTTGTCCTAAGAAATCCTGGACCCGTCTTGCAGCTGACATCGCCCCAGGCAACGAGAGGTAAGAAATGAGAGTATGCGAGGGAATGCACTCGTTTGTTTAGTTTGCTCCTGTTTCACATTTTGTTACAACATGAAATTAAATTTTAGATTAAGACTCAAAACTCAAGGATGAATAAACAGTAAAATAAGGGACAGATTAAAAAAAATCTCTGTAACATAATTGTGGTAGAATAAAGCAACCAAAGGCAGAAAAGACTATAGTTTATTTAAGGAGCAAAGTTTAGATAATGCATGTTTACTGCTATCAATAAATCTTTAGAAATATGAATTATATGAGATACTAGATGAAGTAAAACGTGAAATCATGATAGTCTGAGTTGAGATGATAGCTGGTTAAGAGAGAGACAAATAAAATAGGATTGAGATGAAGAATATGAAGAATCTTATGGAATTTATTTATTTATTTAAAATTTACTAGTTTTTGAGAGAGAGAGCAGGTGAGGGGCAAAGAGCGGGGGACAGAGGATCCGAGCAGGCTCTGCACTTTCAGCACAGAGCCCAATATGGGGTTCAAACTCACAAACTGTGACATCATGATCTGAGCCAAAGTCGAATGCTTAACTGAATGAGCCACTCAGGAACCCGGAATTCTGTGGAATTTAAAGTGCAACAACAGAATTTAATAATGCACTCACTGGAAGTGGTAAAGAATGAAATCACCTCTGCCCCAAAGTGCATAAGCACTATGAAGAACACACTGATGGAATCTACCTGAATGCAGAGGACAAAATCAGGAGACAAAAGTCATAAAAGAGGGGCGCCTGGATGGCTCAATTGGTTAAGCCTTTGGCTCAGGTCATCATCTCGCGTTTCATGAGTTCAAGCACCGCACCGGGCTCTGTGCTGAGGGCTCAGAGCCTGGAGCCTGCTTCGGATTCTGTGTCTCACCCTCTCTCTGCCCCTCCCCTGCTTGTGCTCTCTTTCTGTCTGTCAAAAAATGGATAAATGTTAAAAAAAATTTTAAAAATCATAAAAGAGAAGGTATCCAAAGTACACATAGTAATTTCTCTTTTTAATAAGACCCCAGAGTAAACACAACAGAGAGAATAACGAAAACTCTACCTACAATACCTTGGAGTACTTACATTTAATTTCAGTACATTTAATTACAGTGCAAGAAAAAGCAGTGAACAAAGTAAAAGAAAAACAGAAGGGAACATAAAGCTTGTTAACCTTAGAATTCTCTACACCATTGGGGCGCCTGGGTGGCGCAGTCAGTTAAGCGTCCGACTTCAGCCAGGTCACGATGTCGCGGTCCGTGAGTTCAAGCCCCGCGTCGGGCTCTGGGCTGATGGCTCAGAGCCTGGAGCCTGTTTCCGATTCTGTGTCTCCCTCTCTCTCTGCCCCTCCCCCGTTCATGCTCTGTCTCTCTCTGTCCCAAAAATAAAAAAAATAAAAATAAAAAAAAAGTTGAAGAAAAAAAAAAGAAAAAAAAAATCACATTAAAAAAAAAAAGAATTCTCTACACCATTAAATATAGGAAGATAGTGGTGTAAAATATATATATGTTTAGGGAAAAAAAAAAAGATTATGACCAAAGAATTGGACACTCTGCTTAAATGCTATTTACATGTAAAAACAAACAACCAAAGGTATTTTTTGCTTTTTAAGAACTGAAAATTTTTTTAAAAAGTATTCTATTTTTTTATTTTTTTAATTTTTAAAATTAGAGTCAATGTGTGTACCAGTGGGGGAGGGACAGAGGGACAGAGGGACAGAGGGAGAGAGAGAGAGAGAGAGAGAGAGAGAGAGAGAGAATTTTAAGCAGGCTCCATGCTCAGCACAAGAGCCTGACATGGGGTTTGATCCCACAACTCTGGGATCACTATCTGAGCCCAAATCAGGAGTCAGATGCTTGCAAGCAACTGAGCCACCCAGGTGTCCCTCAAAAAGTTTTCTAATAACGAGATTAAATTGATTTAAAGTTCACAAATAAAAATACAATTCAGGAATACTGTAAAGGTATATAAAAATATATTTTAATGGTAAGCATTGAAATAAGTTAAATATACTGTAAATATGGTTATTAAAATAAGACAAAGTCTAATTGTTCTTATAAAAGAAACTACATAAAATTTGAAAAGTTAATGTATTAGGGTTCTGTTTATATAAATACGTATAACACATAGGTTATGTGTGTGTATATGTAGAATACATATATGTATATATATGTATGTATATATATGTATGTATATATATTAGCGTATATAATAGTATATATAAAGAGATGTATTTGAACAAATTGGCTCACGTGCTTATGAGTACTGGTAAGTTCAAAATAATGTTGGCAGGTTGATAGGCTGCAACCTCTTGAGCTTTGTCTTGAGGCATAATTTCCTCTTCCTCATGGAAACTTCAGTTTTGCTTTTAAGGCCTTCCAACTGATTGATGAGGCCCATCCACATTATTGAGGGTGATCTTTACTTAAAGTCAGTTCATTGTAGATGTTAGCCATATTTACAGAACACTTTTTTTTTTTTTAAAGTTTATTTATTTTTGGGACAGAGAGAGACAGAGCATGAACGGGGGAGGGGCAGAGAGAGAGGGAGACACAGAATCGGAAACAGGCTCCAGGCTCTGAGCCATCAGCCCAGAGCCCGACGCGGGGCTCGAACTCACGGACCGCGAGATCGTGACCTGGCTGAAGTCGGACGCTTAACCGACTGCGCCACCCAGGCGCCCCTACAGAACACTTTTGAAGCAACACCTACGTTAGTGTTTGATAGAATAACTGGGTACTATAGCCTGACCACACTGACACATAAACTAATCATCACAGGTCATAATTCTCAGATAAAACTCTAGGTTCACTACCTGGGACTATTGCCATAGAAAACTGGTTGGGGCGCCTGGGTGGCTCAGTCAGTTGAGCGTCCGGCTTCGGCTCAGGTCATGATCTCGCAGTCTGTGAGTTCGAGCCCCGCGTCGGGCTCTGGGCTGACAGCTCAGAGCCTGGAGCCTGCTTCGGATTCTGTGTCCCCACCTCTCTCTGCCCCTCCCCCACTCATGCTCTGTCTCTGCCTCAGAAATAAATAAACATTAAAAAAAAAAAAAAAAAAAGAAAACTGGCAATGGGGTATGAGTGCCAGATGAATTAAATATAGTCAATTTGTTGTTTAGAATAGGATATATACCTTACAAATCACCAGATAAGAGAATGAAAGAAACCATAAAATAAATAGTAAAACACAAAAACACAATAAAATTAAATAGTAAGAGAATTAGAACAATAAAGAAGTTGTAAAAAGACAACGGAAGTAAGAAAGAATAAATCTTCCAGTTATAAAAAGAAAATATGATTCTTAAAAATGACCCTATGTAGGAAAAAATTAGATAATATGTCAACATGTAATCACAACTTTTTTTTTTACTGGAGGAAAACAAAACCACTGTAGAAAAAATATTTTAATTAAATATTTAATTAAATATCCAAAATTCACTGAATAAAATGAATCATTGAAATAAAAACAAAACGACTCAAAATTATAAGAAAAGAAAAAATAAAATGTATAAAATAAATACATTTTACATTAATAATAAGACCTCAATCTCTAGGGAGATCCCAATAGTCAAGAAAGTTTTATACCAGGGGCACCTGGGTGGTTCAGTCAGTTAAGCATCCAACTTCAGCTCAGGTCTTGATCTCACAGTTTGTGGGTTCAAGCCCCACCTCTGGCTGTGTGCTGACAGCTCAGAGCTGGAGCCTGCTTTGGATTCTGTGTCTCCCTCTCTATCTGCCCATCCTCTGCTTGTGCTCTGTCTCTGTCTGTCAGCAATAAATAAATGAATATAAAAAAAAACCTATATCTTTATACCAGATAACATAATATAGAAATCTATAAAGTAGATCTCAAAAAAAAAAAAATGAACTTGATAGAAAAATGATGGTAATGAAAGACATTTACTTACCTCTTTGAGTTTTTAACTTTTAAACTAGGTTAAAAATTATAGAGAAAGCATGAAGACATTTGAGTAATATAATAAAGGCAATTTATATATACAAGGAATATAAATATAATTTATCTCAGAATATAAATATAAACCTAATAAATTTTAGTAAACCAAAATGATGTCGAATATGATCACAATAAAATAAATATGAAGTTGAAAACATCTTAATCAACAATCTTAATCTCTTGCAAGATAAAAAAGCAGAAAAGAAAGAATAAACCTTCTAAATAACTTTTGTATGAAAGATATGAAAATTTCAGCAGCAGATTGCTAAGGAAATAACAATAATGACAGTATTGCCTGAGACATGGCCAACATGCCATCACATTAAATACTTTCATTTTGAATAGTAAAGTACAAAAAAAATTAAGCTGTCAATATGAGAAACCATAAACAAAATAACCAGTAAGTCTAGTGAAATTAATTGGTGCAAGATAAAGGCAGAAATTGGTGAATTAGAAAGTAGGAAATTAGTAGACTTGAATTTTTTTTTTAGAGATAATGATTTAATCCTTAACAACCTTAATTATACAAAGAAAACAATATGTAAAATCTGAAATGAGAGAGAGACAGGAAGATGGCGGCGTAGGAGGACGCTGGGCTCACCGCGCGTCCTGCTGATCACTTAGATTCCACCTACACCTGCCTAAATAACCCAGAAAACCGCCAGAGGATTAGCAGAACGGAGTCACCGGACCCAAGTACAGACGAGAGGCCCACGGAAGAGGGTAGGAAGGGCGGCGAGGCGGTGCGCGCTCCACGGACTGGCGGGAGGGAGCCGGGGCGGAGGGGTGGCTCGCCGGCCAAGCAGAGCCCCAGAGTCCGGCTTGCAAAAGCGGAGGGGCCTGACGGACTGTGTTCCGACAGCAAGCGCGACTTAGCGTCTGGGAGGTCATAAGTTAACAGCTCTGCTCGGAAAGCGGGAAGGCTGGAGGACAAAGGGAGGGTGAGCTGCGGAGCCCCCGGACGACAGAGCTCAGTTTGGCGGGGAACAAAGGCGCTCGCCAGCGCCATCTCCCCCGCCCATCCCCCAGCCAAAATCCCAAAGGGAACCGGTTCCGGCCAGGGAAATTGCTTGCTCCGCGCAAACACCCAACTCTGTGCTTCTGTGGAGCCAAACCTCCGGCAGCGGATCTGACTCCCTCCGGCTGCCACAGGGCCCCTCCTGAAGTGGATCACCTAAGGAGAAGCGAGCTAAGCCTGCCCCCCCCCCCCGGCGCCGTGCACCTTGCCTTCCCACCCCAGCTAATACGCCAGATCCCCAGCATCACAAGCCTGGCAGTGTGCAAGTAGCCCAGACGGGCCACGCCACCCCACAGTGAATCCCGCCCCTAGGAGAGGGGAAGAGAAGGCACACACCAGTCTGACTGCGGCCCCAGCGGTGGGCTGGGGGCAGACATCAGGACTGACTGCGGCCCCGCCCACCAACTCCAGTTATACACCACAGCACAGGGGAAGTGCCCTGCAGGTCCTCACCACACCAGGGACTATCCAAAATGACCAAGCGGAAGAATTCCCCTCAGAAGAATCTCCAGGAAATAACAACAGCTAATGAGCTGATCAAAAAGGATTTAAATAATATAACAGAAAGTGAATTTAGAATAATAGTCATAAAACTAATCGCTGGGCTGGAAAACAGTATACAGGACAGCAGAGAATCTCTTGCTACAGAGATCAAGGGACTAAGGAACAGTCACGAGGAGCTGAAAAACGCTTTAAATGAAATGCAAAACAAAATGCACACCACCACGGCTCGGATGGAAGAGGCAGAGGAGAGAATAGGTGAACTAGAAGATAAAGTTATGGAAAAAGAGGAAGCTGAGAAAAAGAGAGATAAAAAAATCCAGGAGTATGAGGGGAAAATTAGAGAACTAAGTGATACACTAAAAAGAAATAATATACGCATAATTGGTATCCCAGAGGAGGAAGAGAGAGGGAAAGGTGCTGAAGGGGTACTTGAAGAAATTATAGCTGAGAACTTCCCTGAACTGGGGAAGGAAAAAGGCATTGAAATCCAAGAGGCACAGAGAACTCCCTTCAGACGTAACTTGAATCGATCTTCTGCACGACATATCATAGTGAAACTGGCAAAATACAAGGATAAAGAGAAAATTCTGAAAGCAGCAAGGGGTAAACGTGCCCTCACATATAAAGGGAGACTTATAAGACTCGTGACTGATCTCTCTTTTGAAACTTGGCAGGCCAGAAAGAATTGGCACGAGATTTTCAGTGTGCTAGACAGCAAAAATATGCAGCCGAGAATCCTTTATCCAGCAAGTCTGTCATTTAGAATAGAAGGAGAGATAAAGGTCTTCCCAAACAAACAAAAACTGAAGGAATTTGTCACCACTAAACCAGCCCTACAAGAGATCCTAAGGGGGACCCTGTGAGACAAAGTACCAGAGACATCACTACAAGCATAAAACATACAGACATCACAATGACTCTAAACCCGTATCTTTCTATAATAACACTGAATGTAAATGGATTAAATGCGCCAACCAAAAGACATAGGGTATCAGAATGGATAAAAAAACAAGACCCATCTATTTGCTGTCTACAAGAGACTCATTTTAGACCTGAGGACACCTTTAGATTGAGAGTGAGGGGATGGAGAACTATTTATCATGCTACTGGAAGCCAAAAGAAAGCTGGAGTAGCCATACTTATATCAGACAAACTAGACTTTAAATTAAAGGCTGTAACAAGAGATGAAGAAGGACATTATATAATAGTTACAGGGTCTATCCATCAGGAAGAGCTAACAATTATAAATGTCTATGCGCCGAATACCGGAGCCCCCAAATATATAAAACAATTACTCATAAACAGAAGCAACCTTATTGATAAGAATGTGGTAATTGCTGGGGACTTCAACACCCCACTTACAGAAATGGATAGATCATCTAGACACACGGTCAATAAAGAAACAAGGGCCCTGAATGAGACATTGGATCAGATGGACTTGACAGATATATTTAGAACTCTGCATCCCAAAGCAACAGAATATACTTTCTTCTCGAGTGCACATGGAACATTCTCCAAGATAGATCATATACTGGGTCACAAAACAGCCCTTCATAAGGTTACAAGAATTGAAATTATACCATGCATACTTTCAGACCACAATGCTATGAAGCTTGAAATCAACCACAGGAAAAAGTCTGGAAAACCTCCAAAAGCATGGAGGTTAAAGAACACCCTACTAACGAATGAGTGGGTCAACCAGGCAATTAGAGAAGAAATCAAAAAATATATGGAAACAAACGAAAATGAAAATACAACAATCCAAACGCTTTGGGACGCGGCGAAGGCAGTCCTGAGAGGAAAATACATTGCAATCCAGGCCTATCTCAAGAAACAAGAAAAATCCCAAATACAAAATCTAACAGCACACCTAAAGGAAATAGAAGCAGAACAGCAAAGGCAGCCTAAACCCAGCAGCAGAAGAGAAATAATAAAGATCATAGCAGAAATAAACAATATAGAATCTAAAAAAACTGTAGAGCAGATCAACGAAACCAAGAGTTGGTTTTTTGAAAAAATAAACAAAATTGACAAACCTCTAGCCAGGCTTCTCAAAAAGAAAAGGGAGATGACCCAAATAGATAAAATCATGAATGAAAATGGAATTATTACAACCAATCCCTCAGAGATACAAACAATTATCAGGGAATACTATGAAAAATTATATGCCAACAAATTGGACAACCTGGAAGAAATGGACAAATTCCTGAACACCCACACTCTTCCAAAACTCAATCAGGAGGAAATAGAAAGCTTGAACAGACCCATAACCAGCGAAGAAATTGAATCGGTTATCAAAAATCTCCCAACAAATAAGAGCCCAGGACCAGATGGCTTCCCAGGGGAATTCTACCAGACGTTTAAAGCAGAGATAACACCTATCCTTCTCAAGCTATTCCAAGAAATAGAAAGGGAAGGAAAACTTCCAGACTCATTCTATGAAGCCAGCATTACTTTGATTCCTAAACCAGACAGAGACCCAGTAAAAAAAGAGAACTACAGGCCAATATCCCTGATGAATATGGATGCAAAAATTCTCAATAAGATACTAGCAAATAGAATTCAATGGCATATAAAAAGAATTATTCACCATGATCAAGTGGGATTCATTCCTGGGATGCAGGGCTGGTTCAACATTCGCAAATCAATCAACGTGATACATCACATTAACAAAAAAAAAGACAAGAACCATATGATCCTGTCAATCGATGCAGAAAAGGCCTTTGACAAAATCCAGCACCCTTTCTTAATAAAAACCCTTGAGAAAGTCGGGATAGAAGGAACATACTTAAAGATCATAAAAGCCATTTATGAAAAGCCCACAGCTAACATCATCCTCAACGGGGAAAAACTGAGAGCTTTTTCCCTGAGATCAGGAACACGACAGGGATGCCCACTCTCACCGCTGTTGTTTAACATAGTGCTGGAAGTTCTAGCATCAGCAATCAGACAACAAAAGGAAATCAAAGGCATCAAAATTGGCAAAGATGAAGTCAAGCTTTCGCTTTTTGCAGATGACATGATATTATACATGGAAAATCCGATAGACTCCACCAAAAGTCTGCTAGAACTGATACATGAATTCAGCAAAGTTGCAGGATACAAAATCAATGTACAGAAATCAGTTGCATTCTTATACACTAACAACGAAGCAACAGAAAGACAAATAAAGAAACTGATCCCATTCACAATTGCACCAAGAAGCATAAAATACCTAGGAATAAATCTAACCAAAGATGTAAAGGATCTGTATGCTGAAAACTATAGAAAACTTATGAAGGTAATTGAAGAAGATTTAAAGAAATGGAAAGACATTCCCTGCTCATGGATTGGAAAAATAAATATTGTCAAAATGTCAATACTACCCAAAGCTATCTACACATTCAATGCAATCCCAATCAAAATTGCACCAGCATTCTTCTCGAAATTAGAACAAGCAATCCTAAAATTCATATGGAACCACAAAAGGCCCCGAATAGCCAAAGGAATTTTGAAGAAGAAGACCAAAGCAGGAGGCATCACAATCCCAGACTTTAGCCTCTACTACAAAGCTGTCATCATCAAGACAGCATGGTATTGGCACAAAAACAGACACATAGACCAATGGAATAGAATAGAAACCCCAGAACTAGACCCACAAACGTATGGCCAACTCATCTTTGACAAAGCAGGAAAGAACATCCAATGGAAAAAAGACAGCCTCTTTAACAAATGGTGCTGGGAGAACTGGACAGCAACATGCAGAAGGTTGAAACTAGACCACTTTCTCACACCATTTACAAAAATAAACTCAAAATGGATAAAGGACCTAAATGTGAGACAGGAAACCATCAGAACCTTAGAGGAGAAAGCAGGAAAAGACCTCTCTGACCTCAGCCGTAGCAATCTCTTACTCAACACATCCACAAAGGCAAGGGAATTAAAAGCAAAAGTGAATTACTGGGACCTTATGAAGATAAAAAGCTTCTGCACACCAAAGGAAACAACCAACAAAACTAAAAGGCAACCAACGGAATGGGAAAAGATATTTGCAAATGACATATCGGACAAAGGGCTAGTATCTAAAATCTATAAAGAGCTCACCAAACTCCACACCCGAAAAACAAATAACCCAGTGAAGAAATGGGCAGAAAACATGAATAGACACTTCTCTAAAGAAGACATCCAGATGGCCAGTAGGCACATGAAAAGATGTTCAGCGTCGCTCCTTATCAGGGAAATACAAATCAAAACCACACTCAGGTATCACCTCACGCCAGTCAGAGTGGCCAAAATGAACAAATCAGGAGAGTATAGATGCTGGAGAGGATGTGGAGAAACGGGAACCCTCTTGCACTGTTGGTGGGAATGCAAATTGGTGCAGCCGCTCTGGAAAGCAGTGTGGAGGTTCCTCAGAAAATTAAAAATAGACCTACCCTATGACCCAGCAATAGCACTGCTAGGAATTTATCCAAGGGATACAGGAGTATTGATGCATAGGGGCACTTGTACCCCAATGTTCACAGCAGCACTGTCAACAATAGCCAAATTATGGAAAGAGCCTAAATGTCCATCAACTGATGAATGGATAAAGAAATTGTGGTTTATATACACAATGGAATACTACGTGGCAATGAGAAAAAATGAAATATGGCCTTTTGTAGCAACGTGGATGGAACTGGAGAGTGTGATGCTAAGTGAAATAAGCCATACAGAGAAAGACAGGTACCATATGGTTTCACTCTTATGTGGATCCTGAGAAACTTAACAGGAACCCATGGGGGAGGGGAAGGAAAAAAAAAAAAAAAAGGACGTTAGAGTGGGAGAGAGCCAAAGCATAAGAGACTGTTAAAAACTGAGAACAAACTGAGGGTTGATGGGGGGTGGGTGATGGGTATTGAGGAGGGCACCTTTTGGGATGAGCACTGGGTGTTGTATGGAAACCAATTTGTCAATAAACTTCATATATAAAAAAAAATAAAAAATAAAAAATTTTATATTATTAAAAAAAAAAGAAATTGTGGTTTATATACAAAATGGAATACTACGTGGCAATGAGAAAAATGAAATATGGCCTTTTGTAGCAACGTGCATGGAACTGGAGAGTGTAATGCTAAGTGAAATAAGCCATACAGAGAAAGACAGATACCATATGGTTTCACTCTTATGTGGATCCTGAGAAACTTAACAGGAACCCATGGGGGAGGGGAAGGAAAAAAAAAAAAAGAGGTTAGAGTGGGAGAGAGCCAAAGCATAAGAGACTGTTAAAAACTGAGAACAAACTGAGGGTTGATGGGGGGTGGGAGGGAGGGGAGGGTGGGTGATGGGTATTGAGGAGGGCACCTTTTGGGATGAGCACTGGGTGTTGTATGGAAACTAATTTGTCAATAAATTTCATATATATATATAAAAAAATCTGAAATGATAATTCAAGTATAACAGATGCCAAAGAGATTAGAATTGTAATACAAAAATGTGTATATTATAGAGTGCCATTCTGAAATTTAAAAATATAAGTTATATGTATGAATATAAATTATCATAATTGGCTACAGAAGAATATAGCTGAAACAAAAGCTAAAGACATGAAGTTACCAAAGATTTGTTCCCAAGAATACATTTGGCTGAAATAAATTTATGGCATATTCTTTGAATCATTAAAATATCAGACACTTTTTGTGTTGTATGATCTATTCCATAGAATAGGAAAATATGGAAGTTTTTCAATTAGAAAGGAAGTGTAAAATAATTTTTAAAACAGCTGTAAAGATAACTAAAAAAAAAAGGAAGAAAACTGGAGCAATATTGAAGTGTAAATAAAATGACAAAATCCTAAATAAAACAGCAACAAATGAAATCCAACAGTTTGTTAGGGAAAAAAAGAAAAATCATGATTGTAATTTATTCAAGTAAAGAAGGATGGTTTAAAATGAAATAATTCTTTGGTATAATTTATTGAAGCCATATATATATATATGGACCATATATATATGGACTAAGAACATGATCAATTTGGTACAAAACTGAAACACATTTAATAAAATTCAGCTTGCATTCTTGGAATAAACAGTAAATTAAGACTACAAGGATATTCCTTTAAATCAGTATTTCCTAATAGAGTGGTTTAACCATTAGTTGAGAATCACTGCTTTAAATACTGATATAAAACAGATAATTAAAAATCTGTTTCAAGCAACTTTCTATTTTATGGAAACACTGACACTAAAAATTACTGTGTATTATAACAATCATTAATTATTATTATTAAAGTTTTAGCCAATGTATGGAGTCAAGGAAAAAATGCGTTTGATGTCACTATTAAAAGAAATCCAAATTATCAGTTTGTAGATTATCAGATTTGTAGATTATATATATTTTGTCCTAGCACAGTAGAGAATCTGAAAAACTACCAGTTGCATTCAGTAAGTGCACAAATCAATAGCTTTTGAGTATTTTAATGTAAAACCCTATTTTAAATTTCAATTTAAATTATCTAGAAATAAACAAGAAAAATGACAGGAGCAATTGAAACAAAGCTATAAAGCACTGGTAAGAGATATAAAAGAGTAAAATAAATGGTGGTGCATAATATCAGTGGAAAGACTCAGTAGTTTAAAATCTAATGCAAGTTTTTTTTTAAACTTCATTTATTTTGAGAGTGAGAGTGTGGGAGCAGTGGAGGGGCAGAGAGAGAGAGAGAGAGAGAGAGGGAGGGAGAGAGAATCTCAAGCAAACTCCATACTGTTAGAGCAGAGCCCAACACAGGGTCAAACTCACAGACCGTGAGATCATGTCCTGAGTGGAAATCTAGAGTCAAACACTTTACCATCTGAGCCACCCAGGTGCCCCAAATCTAATGCAATTTTAACACAAGCCAAATATATTCATTTGAAATCTGATTCAATAATTCTAAGTCTTTTGGAATAATAAACACTTAAAGATAGCCAACATTACCAGTTATTTCTAGAAAAAAATATATTCCTTTAATGTGAATAATTACCTTATTGCTGTTGGCAACAAAACAGAGGAGAATGCCTACCAATAGGCTCAGATATGTGTTACCACTTAGAATTTGAACAAATTAGCATTTCAATTTAGCTGCAGACTTGTGCTGGAGTAATTGGTAAACACTTTGGAAAACTATAAAATTAAGTTCTCAAATTGTGCTTCGCTTAAAAAAATTATAGATGGATTAAAAAATTAAATGTAAAAGCTCATAAAATTATTTGAAGAATGTTTAAGTAAGCCTTATGTAATATTAAAGGAGGGGAGACCTTTCTTATAAAAAATGCAACAGTTGTAACAGCAAGAAGTCATAGATTTGACAACATGAAAATCAGTATTTTTGCATGCCAATTACAAAATGTGAAGGCAGATGATAAACCCGAAAATATTTACAATTTATAATAGTACAGATGGAGGGCTAATATTTTTTTATGTAAAGAATACTTAGGAATTAAAGGAAAGCAATATGAACGTACTAGAAGAGTAATCATTAAAGGGTTTGAATACACGAGCCCCAAAAGAAGACATACATTTGACTATGAAGCATATAGAAAAATGTTCTTCCCTAGTAGAGTTGAAATAAATGTTAATGAAAACAAAATTAAGCACTATTTGAAAATATTTCATTACCAAAGGGGAAGATTGAAATCCATGTTGACAAAGGGGAGGATATGTGGGCATTCAGGCTAATATTAGCCTACTTTTACAAGTAAACTAAAATAGCATTTATGTATGCATCTATGTGGATAGAGATGTCTGGAAGAACATACAGCATAGCAAGGATTCCTGTGGGAGAGATGATAGTTAGCTCCTGCTCTGGTATGCTTTTCTTTATATACAGAATTTCTTCATAAAGTAGTTATTACTTTTGAACATTATTATTGTTTTTATTCAACATAATTTTTGTGAATTCTTACCCTATGTCAAACATTGAGATATGGCCTAGAGATACAATAATAAGTAAAAATTGACATGTCTCTGCACCCAGACATTAATGAAATAAATATAAAGTAAATGTAAGAATACATATCTGATAAATGCTATGAAGGAGGGCTTTATAGGATTCTGAAAACATGAATACGGGATCCTGAGGCAGTAATGGAGGTTGGAGAAAGGCTTCCTGCAGAGTGATTTCAGAGGTGGGAACTAAAAAATGAATGACTTTTAATTAAGCAAAGTGGGGTCGGGTTTGTGTGGAAAGAGCACACCAGTGAGAGCAAACAGCATTGAGTCATTCAACAAATATCTGATGGGTACTTACTATGTATTAGGTGTAGTTGTAAGTACCATATATGTAAAGCCAAATTTGGAGAGATCACTATCCTCTGGGAGTTTATATCTTCATAGACAATAAAGAAGCTAATACAGAAATACAAACAACATAGCTGCAGATTATAAAGTGTGCTAGTAAGGAAAGCAACAGGGTGGTATAATAAAAAATAACTGTGGAGTGTATGGGGTACCCTTTTAGACTAACTGGATGTGGGAGACCTCTCTGGAGAAGAAAAGTTTGAGCTGAGATCTGAATGGTAGGAGGCTTCCTGCTGTTTGATGAGAATGGGATAGAGAGCTCAATGAAGGAGGGACATCCAGTATTGTCTCTGAGGTAGCCTTTGGGGAGTAGGTATAGAGAGATCACTGTAGGTGCACCAGAGTGAGGAGAGGGGAGAGTGGTATGATACGGTAGATGCCAAGTCACATGATATCTTGTTTAGGTGTGAGAGGTCAGAGGGGAAAATCACTGAGGAGTTTAGAAGGCAATTGATAGAATGTGACTTATGTGTTGAAAATCACTCTGGCTGCTATAAATATGATGAATGGTGGGGAAAAAAAGCAGAAGCTGGGCTAGGAGTTTGGAGATCAGTTGAAGCAAGCATCATGGCAGCTTGACCTTGGAGGACCATGGAGGAGCCAATGGAGATGGAGAGAAGAGATAGCACTGTCTGGACAGGCCAATGAACTGAATGTTGAGGTGAGGGAAGTGCTTCAGATTTTTTGAGCAACCTGGTGGATGGTGAAAACATGCACTGAGATGGGAAGACCAGAAGAGGAACAGATATGCCAAGGTGGAAGGTGGCAGGGACATGCCAAGTGGAAGACATGAACTGAAGATATCAAGGAGACAATTAGATATGTAATTTAGGGCTCTTACAGTAAATGATGGGAGTCTTCCAGGAAGTAGATGATATCACTGATCAAGAAGACAGGCAGAGGAGCAAATTGGAGCCTGGAAATGAGACTGGGGTTGGTCTAAATCTTTAGAAGTTGATAGAGAAAGGGACACCTGGGTGGCTCAGTTGGTTGAACATCTGACTCTTGATTTTTGCTCAAGTCTTGATGCCATGGGATCAATCCCCATGTCATGCTCCACACTGAGCACAGAGCCTTCTTGAGTTTCTCTCTCTCTCCTTCTGCCCCTCTCCCTCCTCTGTCTCAAAAAAAAATTGTTTTAACCTTAAGAAAAAGAGAAAATGATAGAGAAAGAGTCAGTACAGATGACTGAGAAGCAGAGGCCCAAGGGGTGATTCTGTATTGGGAGGAAGAATGGACCACACAAGGGACTTGGAGGAAGGTTAGGTTGACTGATTTGGAGAGCAAGGGCCGAGCACAATAGTGTTCCAAGGAGTAGACATGGGTCAGGACATATTCACTGGCAATATCAAGAATTTTAGTTTTTACCCTCTAAGAGCATTGTAAAACTGTTGTAAGTTTCTAAGAGGATAGTATGGATAGGAGGGAGTGCTCATAAACACATTTCTATATCTAAAAAAAAATTGTTTTAGGTACAATGCAGACAACAGCAGGCATCAAAAATGGATCTAGGGACACTACTTAGGAGGTGCAAGCAAGAGAGAGTGTAACCTATGGTCAGGAGCTGAAGTACCAATGGAGAGAAGTGGGCAGATTTAGACACAGGAGATAAAAAAAATATAAGATGTATGGGATGTGAGACACTCTCTTGGTTTCTGGACTGCAGAGATGGATGGTGGGGCCATTCACAAAAAGAGGATTAAATTTTGGGGAAAACATTATGAGTTTACATTTGGTCATGTTGACTTTGAAGTGCCTGATACCCAAAAGGATCTGTGAAGTAGGCATTCCAAGCAAGGATAAACAGGAAACTTTAATTATAAGGTTAGCAAGCTGGAATTTGGCACGAGCCATTATGAATGGATTTTTCTTTAAAGAATGTATTAGAAATGTAATCCACAGTCAGCTACAGGCTATTTTGAAAGAAATTCAATTTTATTAATGAAAGTGATCTATAATAACTACCATTTATTGAGTTCTTCTTATGTGGGTTTACTCCATGTCAGGCATCTACCAAACATTTTATGTACATTATCTCATTTAAACCTCTCCGTGCTATGTCAGGCATTGTTATATGCATTTACAGATACAAAAACTGAGGAGAGACAAGTTAAGTAAAATTTCCAAGTTTATAAGTTTGGAACTCCAAGCTAGGAGTTCCTGGGGCTGATTTTTATTTTTTTTAACATGGTTTGTCTGATTCCATTGCTTGTATTCTAGTGTTCTGTATGATACAAATATTAAAAACCAAACTTCTTAGTATGAGTCATGATGAGTTTTTAGTGAGTTTATATGGATGATATGTAATGATCACAGTGCAGTCATTTTATGGAGAGCCTTCCTTTTTTAAACCTTTTAAAAATGTAGAATAATTGAAGCCTCATAAGAAGTTGCAAAACTAGTACAGAGTTCTCATGTACCCTTCACTCAGAATTCTCTGTTGATATATTTCATAACCTAAACATTATAAAATCAAGCAAGGTGATGTTAGTATAGTATTAACTGGAGTACAGACCTTGTTCAAACCATTTCTTTAAACATTGACCTCTGGTCTTCCTTATTTTAAAAGTCAGCTTAGGGGCGCCTGGGTGGCGCAGTCGGTTGAGCGTCCGACTTCAGCCAGGTCACGATCTCGCGGTCCGTGGGTTCGAGCCCCGCGTCGGGCTCTGGGCTGATGGCTCAGAGCCTGGAGCCTGTTTCCGATTCTGTGTCTCCCTCTCTCTCTGCCCCTCCCCTATTCATGCTCTGTCTCTCTCTGTCCCCAAAAAAATAAATAAACGTTGAAAAAAAAAATTAAAAAAAAAAAAAAAGTCAGCTTATGGGGAGCCTGAGTGGCTCAGTTAGTTAAGCGTCTGACTCTTGGTTTCAGGTCAGGTCATGACCTCAGGGTTGGTGAATTTGAACCCCACGTTGAGCTCTGTGCTGACAGTGCAGAGCCTTCTTGGGATACTCTATCCCTTCTTTGCTACTCCTCCTCTGCTGGCTCTCTCTCTCTCTCTCTCTAAATAAGTTAATACACTTTAAAAAAATATTTTAAAAAGTTAATTTAATATGTCTTTCTAATATATTGTTATGGGGACAGATTTTACTCAGACCTCTTTATGGACTTTCGACAACAGAATTGCATATCTGAATTTATTTTTGTATAATTGGTTTATTATATGAAGAATGTTAAAGTGAAATCTCCAGAGGAAAAATTTCATGTTAACTTTATATATTTTTTTAATGTTTATTTATTTTTGAGAGAGAGATAGAGACAGAGCATGGGCAGAGGAGGGGCAGAGAGAGAGGGAGACACAGAATCCGAAGCAGTGTCCAGCTCTGAGCTGTCAGTACAGAGCCTGATGTGGGGCTTGAACCCCTGAACTGTGAGATCAAGACTAGAGCTGAAGTCGGATGCTTAATGAACTGAGCCACCCCAGTGCCCCTCATATTAACTTTATAAACTTATACTTATTTCTTATACTACCAATGGCAGTAGGCTTAGTAAGATATTTGAAACAATATTATTTTCTTTTGTTATACGATACTATACAAATTGATCTCTAAATTAAGTTACTCTTTATAGTTTCTTGCTTAAATTGACCTTGGGGGAGGCTGATGAAGAACATGTTGGATTTTGAGGATTTCAGATCAGTCAAGAGAAGTTATATTTATACTTAGATTTAAAGAAATTATTTTTTTTACCCATTAGAAGTATTAAGTAGATGTTGTACTGTGAGTCATTTAAAGGTGAACAGGTATTCTTTGAAATTCAATTGTTACTTAATCAATCCTATGATAAAGGTTTTAGATTTTATCCTGGTCATGGCAGGAGTTTGAATAGAGCGGGGACAGGGTCCAGTTTATGTTAGCATCTGATTCATGCTGTGTGGGGAACCGAGTGTTGCAGGATCAAGTGTGGAAGCAGAGAGACTGTTAGGACACTGCAGTAACATTGCTGTCTTTCAAGTGACACAAGCTGGTGGCTTAGATTAGGGTGGTCATGAAGGAGGAGGATGGGATGGTGAAATGTGCGTTGAAGATAGAGGAAACGTGATTTGCTGATGGATTGGGTAGAAGGAAAAGTAAAGTCCCAAGATTACTGTAAAAGTTTTGACCTGAGCAACTGAATGAGGATGGCTCTCGTCCACTAGGAAGAAGAAACTGGGAGAAAAGTAGGTTTATGGGGAACTTTCTTCAGAAGTTCTCATATTTTTCTTATTCCTTTTCTCATTTGCTCTGAAAAAAAATTTTTAATGTTTATTTATTTTTGAGAGAGAAAGGCAGAGCCTGAGCAGGGGAGGGGCAGAGAGAGAGGGAGACACAGAATCCAAAGCAGGCTCTTTGCTCTGAGCTGTCAGAGGCAGGGCTCGAACCCAAGAACCGTGAGACCATGACTTGAGCCAAAGTCAAACCTACTGAGCCACCCAGGCGCCCCATCTCATTTGGTTTTTAAAGAAAGTGTATAGATATTACCCAGTCCCTTCATCCTCTTGTTCCCTATGTTTCTTGAGTAATGCATCAATTTACTCTGTTATTTATAAGGAATTATCTCTGAATCAAATAACAAATCATTTGCCACCTCAACCTTTCCCCCCAGACCTTGGCCTTCTTTACTGACATCACCCCTGACTTTATCTTTTTTACTGTCTCCTGTATCAAATTCCTGATGGTTTTCTTTGGATGTATATTGTTTGGTTACTTCCTGTTCTCCTTTCTGATATATTCCCACTTCACACAGGACTCTAAAGAACAACTGTTTTTACCCAACTCCCTAAAAACTTGATAAATAAAATAAGGGGGACCACAGTGCTCTTGCACCTCCTCTCACCTTTACATTTCCTGCTTATCCTTATAATCCACCACATCTTCCGCAAGACCTTTGATCTCCCTTCCAGCACACATTGATTTTCTTACCATCTCAGCGATGGAATGTGGTGTTCTGCTTTATCATTTTAATAAAAATAGGCTTCCTTGTGACTGATACTAAGCTACTTAAGGTGTCTATGTTCTCTTCCTCCAAGTGGCTTCTACAGGAACAGAAACATAATATTTTTTATTGAGTCTCTATATTTCTCAGCCTCTAGTACGCTGCAGTACACAAAGAAAACTTCTAATAAATGTCTGCTACCTTGAATGGATGTGTCTTTTCTGTAAATCAGAATTTATTGAGCCTCTTGATTCAGTGTCATATCATCTAATAAATGAGAATCTTACATTTATTTTTAAAAACCACCATAATTTATTTCGCTTATTACTCAAACTTCATTATTATTCTATAACAATTTAGTTCAAGAAATATTAGAATACAGATTTGGTGTCCTTCTTCATTTATTGGCAGGAGTTTAGTATTATATATGTAGCCTTCAAAAGAAGATGATTCTGGGGCAACTGGGTGGTTCAGTAGGTTGAGCATCTGACTTTGCCTCAGTTCATGATCTCACAGTTTGTGGGTTCAAGCCCTGTGTCCAACTCTGTGCTGACAGCTCAGAGCCTGGAGCCTGATTTGGATTCTGTGTCTCCTTCTGTCTCTCTTCCCCTTCCACACTTGCACTCTGTCTCTCTCAAAAATAAATAATGATTAAAAATGAAATAATAATAATAATAAAAGATGATTCTGTCTGGTCCAGTGAACTGGTGGGCCCTAATCTCAAACTGGCTTTTGTCTCCATGCTGAGAAAAGTCACATGAGTTAGGAATGTAGGATGGAAATAGTACACTACAATGAAAAAAGCTTGAACTTTGGGAGAAGGCAGACTGTAACAATTCTAATTGTGTAATGAGCTAAATGTGTCATTTTTTGAGTAAACTATTCTTTCTAACCCTCAAGTTCTTATTCTATGATACAAGGAAAAACTGCCTTGCTAATAGAGTAATTATAAGGAATAAGTGAATCGATGAATGTAAAGTGCTTAGCCAGTTTCTGGCTCATAATTTGTCTCGGGACATGCTAGTTATTGTGCTAATAGTAAAAATAAGTAAAAGTAGCCTTTCTAATCCATTCGGGAGATTGTGCCAGGACCTCCCACAACTCTCTAATTTCTCTATTTCAACCTCATTTGCATCTATGGAAGAAAAGGTTTCTACATTCTGTAGGGTACAAGTGAACCCAGACCTGTCAGGCTTTTCCTAGCTTTACCACTAGAGAGAATAAGTTTTTCTCTCCCCTTAGTTTCTGTGCAAAAGTCCAGGCAACTGTAGTTGATAGCACTGTATTGTATAATTGAAGTTTGCTAAGAGAGTAGAACTTAAATATTCTCACATGAAGAAAGGTAAGTATGTGTGGTGTTGGATGTGTTCATTAACTTGATGAGGGTCATCTTTTTGCAGCATATGCATATACCGAATCATCACATTGTGCACTTTAAATATCTTATATTTTGTTGGTCAACTATACCTCAGTAAAGCTGATAAAATGAAGCCCAAGGGATGGACTTTCCCAAACAAAGGCAGGTTAGATCCCTTGCCTGCCTGTCAGCAAAGGGTTTGTGGGATTATAATCAGTAGTGCTCACTAGGACATTTAATTAGGTTGGCGGTTAAGGAGAGCAGATCTCAGAAAAGACGTGGTGGATTTCATCGAATAAAGGAGAAAGGAAGCCAGGTAGACAAATAGTTGCCATTTTTGATAGCTTTTCCTATCATTGTCAATGTCTGCATCGCTACAGAATTCCATTTCTTCAATACCTCACATAGTCTAATGCCAGCTGAGGGTCTGCAATACATTTCCTGGAACTGAAAAAAATGAAAAAAAAAAAATAAACGGAAGTGTAAAAGCAAGCCTTCAGTGTTAGAAGTCTATCTATGGCTATCCCTGTTCCTGGGAAGAAAACATGTTGGCATCTGGGACATTGAGCCTGTGGTCAAATGCAGCTGTCATCATTAAGACCTCCCTGAAGTTTAGTTAACAAATCCATTTAAGTTGTAGGTGTTTATATATGAATGCTTTATGCATGGTTGTAAAAACTTTTTAAATGAAATTTGAAACTATGCATTTTTTCTTTTTTTTTTTTGTAATTATGTTCTTTTGGCCAAAAATATGATATTTTCTCAAAACTAGATAAAATGTTAGTGCCTAAATAAAGAAAACTGTGCTGGCATCTTGTTTATAGATTTTTAAAGGTTTTCTTTTGGGGGACTTTTGCAGTGATTATTCATAGTTTCCTGTGTCTTTTCATATGGTTTTCATTTGGGTCCAGTTAAGTTGCAAACAGCTCTTTTAATATTTTTGTTTATTTATTGTTTTAGGTGTGTTTTGCTCAGAACAGAAAGGTCTATCTTGTCCCCTGTAGCTATAGGACTCTTATTAGTATTAATCAGATAGCTGGGGTAGTTGAAGGGTAACCATATAGTAGAAGACCATCAGTGGGAAGTGTAGATGTTGGAATTTAAGGAAAACTGATACTCACCAAGACCAACAGAACCATCTAAGTTATTGATAATTGGGACCACCATTTTCTTTGAAGTTACCACTGTGGCTATGTGGACGCAGAGCAGAAGGGGCCATACTCCTTTGCCATATATGTATGGTCCTTATGAGATACAGATTCCCAAGGCTTCTGGAGTATAGAGGAGAGATTAATGTCCATGAACTTAAAACGTTTCAGAAGCCTTAATGGAAAAGGTCACCATAAGTTCATTTATATGTTTAATATAAAATTTGGGCTACTAACTTCAATAGGTCTTTTTTTCTTTTTGTTGAGAACATTGCTATGTGATATAGGGTTTATATAACTAGGTAGTCATATTTTCATTAAATATTACCTTACAGTATCAGAGTTGAATAGCCACAGAAGGCAAGAGTATAAAACCAATTGCAAGGCAGCAGTATCCATTGTGTCAAGATTGTGGTGGAACAGAAGCAGGGGTTGGGTGTTCAGTGAAACGACTCCCATGGGAAGATTTCTTGAAGGGAAAGGAACTTCAGTCAATTTTTAAGAATGAGGCTGAAGGGCAGGGTAAGGACAATAGTATTTTAAGTGACAGGTGAGAAGCACATAGCTATTTCCTGAGAGAGTGAGCAAATTCATCTGGCTGGAGCAGAAGCCTTATTTAAGGAAGTTGGGGAATGAGGTTTTATTTGTTTTAGTTTACATTAGGGTTCGCTCTTTGAGTTGTACATTCTGTGGGTTTTGGCAAATGTATAAGGACATGTATCCATCGTTACCATATCATACACTGCCTTGATTGTAGTCCCTAAAAGTTACAAGCTGGTAGCGGCATCACTGTTTAAATTGTAGGATAATGCACTGGGATATGGACCCATTGCTTCTAGTCTCTCTCAGCTTCTGAGAGGTTCAGTTTTATATACAATTAAATTCCTGCACGGTGAAGTAAAAGTAGCCATCTCTGTGAGTACACAGTGTAGACACAATGTAGAATAGACAGGGTAGAACATAACTTTTTGGTTTTTATTTCTTTTTCAATCCCTAAATTACTACCTACTTAGAGTTAATATGAAGAACTAGATAATGGTGTAAATAAATGTGAGAATGTTTCATTCACTCTTGTCTTTTGTACATTAAAGAACATGCACTACTTTCTAAACAAAAATAGTCTGAAACAGGCAAGCAGGGTGGGCTCTTTCTCCTACCAACATCGCACACAACTACTCCCAGTACAGAAAGTACCAGAGCTGTAGCAAGGGCTGTCTGGGTGAAAGATGGAGTCTGTCCCAGCAGGAGCTGACTGGCTGGGGGCGGTCATCCACATACATCCTGGCCCAACCAGGTGGGGCTTGCAAGCAGGTATCCTGAGAGAGAGGCGGAGGGACACTTATACCACCCAACTCCAGGGTCAGGGGCTCTCTTTAGGCCTGGGTGGAGCTCTCTGGAAGTCCCTAGGAGTGGTGTGAGCCCTCCTGTTGCCTCATGGGCCTCTGGGAAAAAGATCTCATGTATCGCTGTGCTGTGTCCTGTGGAGAGACCACACTGTGGCTGACAGTCTCGGGGTTAGCTTAGAACTCACAGACCCTGCCCTAAAAATTCCCTGTGTCCACAAGAAATGAGTTTCAATTCTTTTCACAAGAAACTCTTCAGAACATTATGGTACCTATTGTCTGAAGAACTTTATTCAGCAGTATAGATAATAATAAAAAAGATTATCCAGGTAATACTGACTATGAAGGAAAGGATCAGTTTCAATTGTGCTGCTCATTGACTTTGGTGTGACTTTATATCCATAGCCTTATTTTCTTTTTAAAAAAGTATTTTTTTCTTACCTATTAAATTAGAAAATTTAGATTTAAGTGAAAAATCACTACTAAACTCATCATCTATAGGCGGGCTAGCATTTTACAGTGTATCTTTCCTGTCTTGTGTGTGTGTGTGTGTATGTGTGTGTGTGTGTGTTATTTTTATTTGAAAAACAAAGTGGGCATATTGTTTTATATTCCGATTTTTTTACTCCGTACATCATGAACAAAATGCCTTGTAATTCATGCTCTGCAACAATGTACCTTTTAAATGACTCCATAGTATTCCATTGTATAAGTCACAGACTTTTCATAATTTCATGGATTATCTTTATATCATTCTGAGATGTGGGGGTATTGCTTTTCATTACCATTTAGCCAGGGAAGGACTACAAGTCAGACAGGTGAGGCAATGTCATTTAGTGGAAAGAACCTGGACTTAATCAGGAGTCTTCCCTTGTCCTAATTCAAACTAGTCTTGAGTTTTGTTATTTAATCTCTCGGACTTAATTTTTTTTTTAATAATTAAAAAATATTTTTAATGTTTATTTTTGAGAGAGAGAGAGAGACAGAGACAGAGAGTGAGCAGGGGAGGGGCAGAGAGAGACACACACACACAGAATCTGAAGCAGGCTCTAGGCTCTTGGCTGTCAGCACAGAGCCTGATGTGGGGCTTCAACTCATGAGTCGTGACATCATGACCTGGGTCGAAGTTGGACGCTTACCTGATTGAGCAACCCAGGTGCCTCTTATCTCTTGGACGTTAGTTACTTTGCCTTTAAAAACCAGCAGTTGCTTTAATATTCTGTAACTTAGGTGTCACCACAAATCAGGAACAAAGATAAGACTAATTTCTTTCATTAAAACTGCAACAATTGATAGTAATCTTTTTATTTTCCTCTGTGACTCTCTCCCTGACTCTCCAACCTCAGGTGCACAGATGTGAATTCGTTACAATCTTTGGTTCCTAGCAGACTCTTACCATTGGCCCACAAACGATCCCCTGTAATTTATTTATTTATTTATTTATTTATTTATTTATTTGGTGTTCATATTATATAGAAATTGTGTACTTTTCCTCCCTTGCAGTAAACTCTTTAAAGATGTCTACTAGTCAAAATCTAGTCTATTAAAAAATACAAATGACATGTTTTATTTACCATTTTGCCTCTATCACCTACTGTAGAGTCTGGTGCATACCAATTGTTCAATCAATAGATGTTTCATGGACCCGTTGCCTGGATGAACATTGAAAGGTGGAGGAGAATCTATTGTCAATGCTGGATAAAATGTGGAGTTTTTATGTGGATAAAAAGAGTCAAGTTATTAAAATAAACTTATCCCATTGAAGATGGCAATGACTGTGAAGCAGACATATTCACTAGGAAAAGCTAGGAGGCAGTGAAAGACTGAACAAAAGTTTTACCTGATGGGAGTTAAAAAACAAACAAACAAAAATGATCAAACTATTACTGTTTATATTGTGGAGACAGCACAGCGCTTAGAACACAGCACACTCAATAAATGTATACCATTAGTCCCTACACTAGCACTGGGATGTCAGAGGGAAGCTTTCGATATTGTCATTTTTCACATGAAGATATGAAACTCAGGAAAGTTACGTGACTTCTTAAGGTCATGTAGCTAATATGTGACACCTTTAGGATAGACATTATATCTGTCTGACCATGAAGGTATGAGACTTAACGCATGATAATAAGTTGTCCAAAAATGGCATAATAGTTCTTCAGAAAATTTGAGAAAAGGTTTTTTCAGAAATATCTTTATTATTCAAACTGTTTCCCAATCAGGGAAGAAGATATCCATTCTAAGAAACCATGTGTAGTTGGCATATATTAAACTGGAACTTTTACTCTTATTCATTTGTCATGTACTTCATGGCTGGAGAATATCTTTGCTATCCTTGTACGCATAAGCCAGACCAGTGATTTCATGAGCATTAAATTTTTCACAAAAGCCCTTTTTCTCCGTCTTGGCTTATTATTTCTAACTCAATCTCCTTGGTGGGAATTGGTGGTTGTAGTGGATTTCCTTTTCTCTTTGGAACTAGTAGGTGATCTGTGTTGCACTCTCAGTATATTTGATACCATTTTTATGCTATTACAGAATTATAGTTGAGGACACAGTGGATTGGCAACCCCATGGCAAAATCATCCTTAGCTCCTCTTCTTATGAGCCTCACGAAGCAGAAGTCCTCACTGTGAAAGAAGTCAAGGCTCACCATATTAGGATCTATGAACGGCTCAAACACCGACACATTGGTAAGGCTTTGGTTTGTTGGTTAAGGGAAGTGGATGGACCAGGAAGAATGTGTACAGCAACCTGACTGGGGATCCAGTGTCCAATGGCCATTCAGAAGGATGGATAATACCTTGCTGCTTCCTAGACCTGTCCTAGAAAGTTTTACCTCTATTCCTTCATTAATTTTATTGCCTAACTTTCAAAGAACACTTAGATGTGAAGGATTTTGTTTTGTTTTGTTTTTTTATTTTTAATGGCAAATCTAGAAGTAAGCAGAAAAATTAAGCATCTTGTTCAAGGTCACTGGGTAATTTCATGACTTAGCCAGAATAAACCTCATGGGAGCTGAATTTCCAGTTCACTTCTTGGCACACTGACTCACACAACCACTTAGAATACAGTAGTTATTGTAAATAATGACTTCTTTTTTCATGCTCAGGATGTGTCCTTCCAGATACTTTATGTACTGACTACTACTAGTATTAACAAAAAGAAAGATAAACAGCCAAACACTTTTATTTCCTCAAAAAAAGTGTGAAGAGTTTTATACACTATGTACAGTTAAAATATTTGCACATAAATGATAAATAGCCATGAGTTTCCTGGTTCAGTCTAATAAATACATTTAATTTAAGAACTCTAATAAATAATAAAACATGGAAACAGAATGGTTAGGGAATATCTTTTTGTCTCTGATATGAGAGAGAGAAATGCATGCATTCAACAAGATTATGTCTAAATCTATTTCTAAATCATAGTTCTGAAGATGATTTTTTTAAGTGGAAGAGAGGGGAGAAATATTCAGTATTCTTTGCCAGTAGGATGCAAGGTGCCTTATAAATGGAGGGCAGTGGAACAAACCATAAAGGGGCTCCATTCCTGTTCCTGAGGAGGCTTCTTCAGGTAGTGCTGAACTTAAGACCCATCACAACAGGATGCTGCCCTTGCTCTTTGTCCCTTTACTCCTATATATTGCTGCTTTAGCTCTGTCACTGCCTCAGTCGGTCTGGAATTCTTCACTGTCATGAAAGAGGTCCACAGACAATGTATAACCGCACACTCAAGTCACATGCCTATGAATTTAAGGAAGGAGGTTAGGGACCCCACTAATTGGACAGGTGTGCCCTGACTTCCTTGTCCCAGTACCCACAGTTATTAAGGAGAAATGAATTCTTGCTCTGACACTCTCACTCTGATCCCAAAGAGAGACATGTGAACGAGCTTTTCATTTCTCAGCTGACATTTGTGGAGAATGCCCGAGGAAAAGCATCCTTAATGTTGGTAGGACTTCCGAGGGGAAAGGAGTGTTTTCATTTGTCAGGTTCTCTGGGTCCCCAGCTGGCAATTTCTGAAATAGGTTTTTAAAGTTTTTTTCTTGCCCAATTCCTATTGCCACAGGAAGCGTCCATGTCATGGAGGATGGCCGATACATTCATTTGGCTGCAGAGGTTGGACTTTTGACCCGAAATATACAAATCCAGCCTGATTCATCATGCAGGGCGAGACTACTTGTGGGGTCCTTTAGAATGTCCAACAGTGAAGAATTTTCAGGTAAACGGAATTTTAAGTTATTAGGCATTACCGATTAGAGCCTATTCATCTGGGACACTCAGAAATTCCAGCTGTGAGAATTTTCCTTTATAAAACAAAACGTTAAAATTAGATGGCTCCTTTGTGCTCTGAGGAACTATGAATTTTCAGTTCTAATCTGTGCTTAATTATCAGTGTGACGTTAAAATAATATACTAGCGATCGGCACATATGCACATTTTTACCTCAAAGAAAACATCTTCAGCAGATGTGAAATTTCCTCTGCTTTGAAATTATAGATGATTTAATGACCACTTGAATTTTATCTCTTTCCTGAATTTCTATTACTCTTTCCCAGTAGCATGCTGTATCTGATGGCAGGCCTCAGTTCATGCTATAAATTAATAGCGTAAATTTAAATAAAAATGATTTCCATATTCTAGACTGCTTTAAGGATCAGTTCCATCTTTCTCATTTCTTTGCAGCTTTAACTCTATTTGAATGCTGCACAATTATTTCATTAGGACCTTTTTCTTAAACTTGTGTTCCTTAGGTTTTATTCCATAATTGTTTCTTGGTCAAATACATTTGGGAAAGGCTGTCACTGTACCTCCATCTTAGAAAGTCACTGAATATGTGAATATAAAAAAAGACTCTGAAAAGGCCTGGAATAAAGGATCTAACTACTTACCAAACATATTGAGTATGAAAGAAACACCATTTGTTGGCACATCTGTTCCTCCAGTAAGGTAAAGGGCAGTGTTTGTACCTTAAATCAAAAGTTCAGGATTCCTGGCCTATGGAACAAACTCTCTCTCCATAGGATCTGTTTCCACGAGTTCTAACAGAAATGACTTCTCTCCTCGCCTCCCCTCAAAAGACATTTGGCAATATATGGAGACATTTTGCTTGTCACAACTTGGGGGAGTTTCTGGTACCTAGTAGGTAGATGTTAAACATCCCACAATGCATTCTACAACCCGACAAATGCAAGCACAGTCTTCCACCAGAAAGGATTCTCTGGTTCAAAACATCAATAGTGTTGAGATTGAGAAACCATGCTTTAGAAGACTGAAACACAGGCTGAATCCTGGTCTTCTAGAAATGAGACAGGGCCTCCTTTCACTGAAACTGCAGGCCAAGCTGGAACATGGTCACGGGAACAAGTTAGAAGACCAATTCTGACAGTTTAGCACCAAGCCAGTGCTTGAATGAGCAGCAAGACTGATGTGGTTCTGAACCTCTGGCATCGCTGATCCAGGGTTTCTTAAATCATCCCCAGGGGAAGAGGTGTTATAGACTGGGATTAAGGGTGGTTTCCATGCCTATTTTATCTTATTTAATCTTTACAAAATTTTTTTAGTGCTTATTTATTTTTTAGAGAGAGAGAGAGAGTCAGAGAGTGAGCATGGAAGGAGCAGAGGGAGAGGGAGACACAGAATCTGAAGCAGGCTCTAGGCTCTGAGCTGTCAGCACAGAGCCCGATGCAAGGCTCAAACTCAGGAGCTGTGTGATTATGACATGAGCTGAAGTCAGACGCTTAACCAAGTGAGCCACCCAGGTGCCCCTCATCTAATTTTAATATCTTTGTGAGTGAAACATTTTTATAGATGAGGAAACAGTCACTGATAAAATTTCCTGCTTATTTGTAAAACTCAGAAGCTTGCAAACAACTTGAGGATAAGGTTGGGTCTTTCATTGCTGCTTCATAAGTATAGTAACTGTTTTGTATTAAGTGCTGCATAAATGGGAATGAGGAAAGTGAAGAGTAAAAAAAAGTCATCCAGCTAGAAAGTGGCAGAGGTAACATCCAAATTGAAGCCTGAATGTCGAAGCCCTTGTTAAATAAATTTTAATTTTGTAATCATTTTTGATTTATAGAAAAGTTGCATCTGTGGTAACGAGAGTTCCTGGGTTCCTTTTGCACAGTCTCCCCTATTGTTAATATCTGCCATATCTCTGGTACGTTTGTCAAAATCAAAAAGTGAACACTGGTGTGTTACTATCAACCGAATTCAAGACGTTACTCAGATTCCACCAGTTTTTCCACTAATGTCCCTTTTCTGTTCTAGAATACAATCCAGTTTCCCACACTAAATTAAGAAGCCTTGTATTTTTCTTTAATGTAACTCAGGACCTGGATGAGGTGGAATTTGCAGGTTATCGGTCAAGGATGCCAGCTATGGGTATTGAACAATCGTAGGGTAGAAAATGAGGCCAAGAGTTGAATGAGGGAGCTTGAGTCAGAGCTCAAGCAGGGGAGGGGCAGAAACAGAGGAGACAAGGAGACATAGAATCAGAAGCAGGCTCTGAGCTGTTATCACAGAGCCTGACGCGGGGCTCAAACTCACAAACTTGTGCGAGCATGACCTGAGCCACAGTTGGACACTTAACCAACTGAACCACCTAGGTACCCCATCATTCTTTTTATGACCAATAACATCCAGCAATTTGTACTTAGAATTGTTATTTCCAAAAGGAAATATAGGAAAAAAACATTACTGAATTCTCCACTCAAATGCTCAAGACATTTTAAGTATTTACTATTGATTAGCTTTCAGCCATTGGTTAAAATGCATATAAGTAAAAAGATTTTGTGCAATTTAAAACTGTGAATTATAACCACGCAAGTATAAGATGTTAAAAAAACACTAATTAAAATAATACTGATATATTGCCTTGACTGAAATTCTAGAACCACCTTCCATTCTACAAAATAAGCTATTTATGTGTGGAATCTAGCATTTGGTGTCCTTTGGGCCACAGTCATATGGAGACAGGTTCAACAGCCCTTTCAGCTCTGTGCTACTGGTGAGGGACACTATATAAAAAATGTTACCACCAGACAAATAGTTTCTGGATGTTTTATCATTCTGTGATAATGTCTATTCCATCCACCAGTGCCTCCTTAATCATTGTCATTTGAGTAATTTAGATATGTTGGAATGCTGGTGTCTGGCTACCAAGAAAGACATACATGGTCTTTCACTTCATCTTTCCTTCAGATGATGGTGTGGTCCTTCAAGGCAGCCGATTTGCAAGGGTGTTAGTTTCTCCTCTGTGAAAAGGGAGGGCGGAAGGTAGAGGGTTTAGTCTGGACTACCTTTGAGCTTTAAATATTATTACTAAAACACTATAGTTTTCTCACTTTTAAATAAAAGAAATAACTTTATAGGTCACCTTTGGCAGTACCTTTAAAAAAAAAAAAAGAAACCAAGTAATGGATAAAGTTGTGACCTAGGTAGCTAAGGGCGCATGACTAATTACTGGCACATTAGCTATAGCCCAGTTGTGTAAATCCCATTGAATAGCTATTCCTTTTATTCTACCATGTCTCCCACTTCCCCTAGTGTGCCTGCATGCTGGTTTATAGTATATCCCCTGAATGCATTTGCCTACGTCCAAGTCTAGCATGTTACTTATTAAACCTTCTCTGCCTCAGTTTCCTTATCTGTAAAATGGGGATAATAATTGCACCTACCTCATAGAATTTGTGAAGGTAAAAGTTTATACACACACACACACATACACACACATGTATGCACACACATATGTACACAAACACACACACAATGTTGATAAATGACTTAAAACTGTCCCTGATACCAAAGAGGGCTATATGAGAGTCACCTGTTATAGTTGTTAACTCACCTCATTTTTTTCTATAATCATGTTCTTAATCTATTTTACCAAAAGTATATACATTGACATATAAATGCCCATTATATTTTTAAATCAACCTAGTGGGTGTAGTTCATAATGTGGTTTTATAATATCCACTTAAATTAGTACAAATAAATTTCCCAGTATGACCAAATAATTCACTATCCTCTCCTGACATAAACGATGCAGAGAATCTTATTATTGTCAAAATGAGACAGGGGCTATTGTGTGGCTAGGATAAAAACAGAAAAGATTTTATGGGGTCTTTAAAATGATTTAAAAGTATTTTTTTAATATAATTGTCCATGATATTCCTTCACGCAATATCTTTGTGGGGATGGTGATAGCCTTTTCACACGGTCACCGAGAGGAAACCTGGGATCCACACTCTCTTCATTGTAATTCAGGTCTTTGACCAGCCCGGAGGCAAATACCCAGAATTGCCTGGCTGGCTGGGTTCATCTCCAAAGCCTCTCTCTCTTCCCTATCTGTCCTTCCTGTCCTTCCATTCTATTGCCACACTCTTCAGATGGCACATAAAACCTTTCATGCATTACTGTGATATTTCTAATGATTCATATTTTGTTAGTGAGACTCATGATAGGAAATATAGTTCTGGTGTTGAGAACAAACTATTACATTAACAAATTTGCATCTCCTGATGCCCATGAATGGGCCAATCTTTTGCCTTCTGTAGGAAGGAGAAAGTACCTGATAATATTCATTTTGTTTTCAGGTGTTCTTCAACTTTCAAATGTGGAAATTCAGAACTTTGGGTCACCATTGTATTCATCCATTGAACTTACTAATGCATCAGAAGGATCCTGGATAATTTCTTCTACTCTGCACCAAAGCTGTGGTGGGGGCATTCGTGCTGCAGCCAGCCATGGGATCGTTCTAAATGACAATGTAGTGTTTGGCACAGTTGGCCATGGCATAGATTTGGAGGGTCAGAACTTCTCTCTCTCTAATAACCTATTGGTTCTGATGACACAGTCATCATGGTCCACTGTTTGGGTGGCAGGAATCAAAGTGAACCAGGCAAAGAACATCAACCTCTTTGGCAATGTCGTGGCAGGATCAGAAAGACTGGGCTTTCATATCCGAGGGTACGGGTGTTCCTCTCCTGAAGCTCGTTGGTGTGACAACGTGGCCCACTCAAGCCTCCATGGCCTTCATCTCTATAAGGAAAATGGACTAGACAACTGTACCGGTATTTCTGGCTTCTTAGCTTTTAAGAACTTTGACTACGGTGCCATGCTACATGTGGAAAACAGTGTGGAGATAGAGAACATCACTCTGGTAGATAATGCTATTGGTCTTTTGGCAACAGTATACATGTCTTATGCTCCTCAGAGGCACATTGAAAATTTACAGATTGTACTTAGGAATTCAGTCATTGTGGCCACTAGCTCTTCTTTTGATTGCATTCAGGACAGAGTCAAACCTCGCGCTGCCAATGTGACTTCAACAGATCGAGCTCCTTCCAATCCAAGAGGAGGTCGAGTTGGGATTTTATGGCCTGTATTCACCTCAGAACCAAATCAGTGGCCTCAGGAGCCCTGGCACAGAGTCAGGAATGACCATTCAATTTCAGGAATTATGAAAATTCAAGGTATGATGGTTGGTTTACAAGCAATGTAGTTTCATATATCTGTGCATAGACTCTTTGATAGCATTCTGAAATTATATCAACAAGAGGGTAAAATGTAGCCTAGGGCTTCTTGTCCAATTGATAATCTGCTTGCTATTGATAACCACAGTGGTGATAATGACAGTGAGTGGCTCCTTAAATCATCTCTGCTTGGGGCGCCTGGGTGGCTCAGTCTCTTAAGCGCCCAACCCTTGATTTTAGCTCACGTCATGATCTCATGGCCCTGAGTCAAGCTCTTCACTGACAACACAGAGCCTTCTTGGGATTCTCTCTCCTCCTCTCTCTACCCCTCCCCCTTTTTCTTTCTCTCAAATAAAAAAAATTAAAAAGTCACTGCTTTATTCATGAAGAACTTTATTTAATTTGATTATTTAATTTGATTATATGACAATTCTCTTAGGTAGGTATTGCTTTTTCTATTATACAAAGGATGAAACAGATGCAGAAATTGTGCCTCACTGAGGTTTAGTAAAGTTGGTAGGCAGCCTGGATTAGAATCAGTCCACAACCCATGATGTTACTCTTCCATCAGGTCTCTTTTGTACTCATTCCTCATTGGATATTGATCAAAAGTTTGACGAAAAGTATTGCTCTTGAGACTTTAATGTGTTGGAATATACTCTTATCTTTTGCATACAGTGTCTACATCTTGAAGGACTACAGACATTTTATATTATTTTATGTATTTATTTTAATGTTTATTTATATCTGAGAGAGAGAGAGAGAGAGAGAGAGAGAGAGAAGGATAGGGGAATGGAGAGAGGGAGACACAGAATCTGAAGCAGTCTCCAGGCTCTGAGCTGTCAGCACAGAGCCCAACACCAGGCTTGAACTCAATTCACAAACCATGAGATCATGACCTGAGCCAAAATCAGACACTTAACCAACTGAGCCACCCAGGTGCCCCAGAACTACAGATATTTTAAGTCAGGATTTATGTTAACTCCTGGAACTACCCTGGATAGCTTAAACTTACTCCTAGATCTGCACTGGTATAAGAATATTTAGTTGTATAGTCCATATTGTGGTAGATAGTTTATATGATCCGATATTATGATACCTTAAATTTTTTTTTCAGATGTCACCTTTTCTAGTTTTGTGAAGAGTTGCTATAATGATGACCTAGATGTCTGCATCCTGCCCAATGTAGAGAACACTGGAATCGTGCATCCTATTACAGCAGAGAGGACCAGGATGCTAAATATCAAAGATAATAACAAGTTCTACTTTCCTCCTTTGCAGACCAGGTACCAGTTTTAGTATTTCCAATAAGCCATGTTTGTGAAATATTTGTCAATTCCTCAAATCCTTAACCATATTTAGAAAAAGAGAATAAAATCATCAATGTGAATAGAAATATGTTCTTCTGGAAAGATAAGGCGGATTGATTGAATGGCCCCAATTCTTTACCCCACCTACAGTCATGCCTTTTGTTAGATTTTTCAGTCTCTCTCACAACAGAGATAGAGGCTATTTCTCTCTTCAATTTGGGTTGAGCCTTGTGACAGTTTTTAGCTAAAAGAGGGAACAAAAGTGATAGAATGCAAAGTTTTATTGATATTGTTTCATTGTTTATCCTTATTAGAGATACGTCTTTGGGATGTTTTCAAAATTACTGGAAAAAAATTTACCCCAATTCTTGACTCTTCCATGGAGTATGGTGTCACTAGTTTTCTGAAGGAGGCTTGGAAGCCCTTGAGCAGGGACTAGGAGGTAGAAGGAGACTGTGTCTGTTGCCAGGAATCCCTGAACTGTACGAAGTGGCTTAGATTTTGGCATGTAGACCTTCTGTAACTACTGTTCTTGAACATACGTTCTCTGAAAACTAGATGAGGAATTCTTTTTCTCATAAAAGAGAGTGGGAAAGTTAGGAGCAGGGAGAATGTGTTACTTTCTTTCCTCCACAATATTGGGCAAACTCCTTTAGCTGGAAGAAAAGAATCAAGAAAAATTGTCCTGATTAGAAAGTTAATGTGTTTGGCCCAACAGTAATCTCATTTTAATGCCCATCCCTGACCCATTTTTATGGTACCAAAACATTATGAGATTTTCAATTTGTGTTATTCTATCATTTTTTCTTTGCCCAATTTTCTTTATGTTCATTCATGCCTTACTTATGGGATGAAATAGTTATAAAGCTAAATGATATTAGCATCTGATTCTTTATATTATTAATACCTGACACATGGTTGGCATACAATAAATATTTAATGTTATTACCAATGGTACCTAAAATTATTAGACCAGGGGGAATCAAATAAATTCTCTATAATTCAATGCTATAATTGCCTATAACTTGTTTATATACCCTGCCTGACTCTAAATTCTGAAAGTATAGGAATATGTCTATCTTTATCACCACTGTATTCTCCAACATGTAAGTAGTAGGTATTCAATAGATATATGTTGAATGAGAATATCTATTTTTACCTTGTTTGTATATAGCACAAATAGAATTGAAAGGTATAGTAATAATCTTAAAATACTGCAAGTCCCCAAAGTTTCTTAAAGAAATTATTATTTTATATTTAGTAGATATTAGAATTAAGAACACTTCATTGTATCTTGCTTCTTAAAAAATTAGCAATTGAAGCAAAATTATATATTCAGATATGTGGAATATTTGGTTACAAGAATGTCTTTCTTTTTGCCCATATAACGGGGAAATAAAATTCTCTGTAGAGCTTTACTTTTTATCTATGTATAACACATTATTAATAATAAAATCCTCATTTATTTTTCATGGCGGCACTACAAATATGTTTTCTTTGTGTTGCTTATGGAATGAGAGAGTTGTTTTCTGTCTATCTTCACAGGAAAAGTTTAGGAATACTGGTCTGCCCTGAATCAGATTGTGAAGATCCAAGAAAATATCTCTTTAAGGATCTGGATGGGAGAGCCCTAGGTCTGCCACCACCAGTTTCTGTATTCCCTAAAACGGAGGCAGAATGGACTGGATCCTTCTTCAACACAGGTTGGTTATATCTGAACTTATGCCTCCAGTACAGGGAGCATGCATGTGGTTTGGCTGGCTTGTCTATCAGGAACAAAATATCCAGGAGAGGAACTGATTTTGAGTTGGAGTCTGCTATCACAAGAATGTTGAGTGGTTAAGCAATGTCATTACAGCATTGTTATTCCTTCCATGAGATCGCTTGTGTCTTTGTGTAAGGTACAGATTTCTAACATGCAGCTCTGTGCACAAGTGAGAACATCTCAGTAATGAGCTCACCGGGACCTGAAGCAGCACTCTTGCTGCTCAGTGTTTCACAGTCTGCCAGGGAACCAGCTCCTCTGCCATCTGAGTCAATAATTCTCTTCCATCCAGACTTGAAGGTGCTCATTCAGGGTGGTGGCGTAGATGGTGTGCAGTTGTCCTTCCTTTTTTCCATCTGTTGGTTGTCCCCGGGGGGCCTGTAATCAAAATTCCTTCTGCTCTTATACAACCAGAGCCCATTTAGTGATCAGTTTTAATAGCTGGACCCCCCAGAGAGATCATTGTCCTACTTCCACAAACAATTGGACTCTGAGTTTCCATTTGAGTTCAGGTGGAATCTGTTGCACATAAATCGAAAGAATTATCCTGGCTTTCTTTCTGTTTCAGTGGTTGATTCTTTCCATACTTCTCCTCTAGTCTCCTTTCCCCTTTTTAAGTTCTAAATGAAGGAATGTTCCAGGATTATGTTCTCAGATCTGTTTTATTCTCTCCCTAATCTTGCTAAATCCAAGGTTGACATGCCATTCACTGCTGATGACTTCCAATTTATATCTCCAGCCCTGAACTTTGGTCTGGTGTATCCAACTGACTCCATTGGGATGTACAATCAGCATTTCAGACTCAACATGCCCCAAGTGGGTTTTTGATTTCTGTCCACATCCATAATCTGCTCCTTCCCTAGATGACCCTACCTTAGTGCTCAGTACCATCGTTCATGAGATTATTTAAGTAAAAAATCTAGGAGCATTTATTCTTTTTTTTTTTTTTGATATAAACCCTCTCACTTCTAAACCATCATCCAACAAGGGAATAGAATAGCTTCCTAACAGTCTTTTTTCTTCTCTTCTTTTAGCCCATAAACTATTTTTCACAAGGTAGCAAGAGTGATATTTTCAACTTTCCAATTGCTTTCCATTCCCCTAAAATAAAATGCAAACTTCAAGCCTATAAGTCTTGTAGTATCTGGTCCCTGTGACACTCTTCTTTATTTATCGTGGTCTTATGCTTTCTTTACCATGCTAAGCTTATTCTTACCCCGGGGGTTGCCTTTGCATTGGCTGTTTCCTCTGCCTGAAATATCCTGTTCTCATTTCTTTGCAGAGCTGGCTCCTTTTGTTCAAATGATAGCTCCTCAGAGAAGCCACCCCTGACCACCCTAAAATAATTATTCTTCCATTACTCTAGCCCTACTGTGCCTGCTTCATTTTTTTTGTGAGAGTTACATTAGTTGAAATAATAATATTTTTTTATGTAAGTATGTATGTATTTATTTATCTATCTAGAGACATAGACAGCATGAATGGGGGAGGGGGAGAGAGAAAATCCCAAGCAGGCTCCACACTGTTATTATGGAAACCGATGTGGGGCTTGAACCCACCAAACTGTGATATCATGACCTGAGCTGAAACCAAGAGTTAGATGACTGAGTCACTCAGGCACCCCTACTTGAAATTATAAGTACACTTATTTACTGGCTGATTTACTGCTTGTCTTTTATTTTTATTTTATTTTATTTTTTAAAACTGCAGTTTTTTTTTACATTTATTTTTGAGAGAGAGAGCAAGTGCAAGAGGGTGCACAAGTGAGGGAGGGGCAGAGAGAGGGGGAGACACAGAATCTGAAGCAGGCTCTGAGCTGTCATCCCAGAGCCCAACACAGGGCTTGAACTCATGAACCATGAGATCATGACCTAAGCTGAAGTTGACACTTAACCAACTGAGCCACCCAGGTGCCCCTGTTTGCCTGTTGAAATGCAATCTTAATGATGGCAAGAAGTTTGTCCTGTTTGTTGTATATTTGGGGAATGCTCAACAAATATTAATTGATGGGTTGATCAAGTGAATTAATTATTGATAACCAAGGAGAATATTAATGCTGTTTGTCCCAAACCATTCAAGAGCAGACAGAAGAAACTGAGGCTTAAATGTAGGTCAGTGTCTAAAGGATTTATACATAACATGAAATCTGAAACCAAGACTTTCCTAGACCTCTTTTTTACCTGTTTCCTCCTTTCTTCTTTGAACTCCTGCTACGTTTAGCATTTGACATTTAGAGAAGTTTCTACATAAGTCTTTTAATTACCATACTATTTCATGCTTCAACACTTTTTCTAATTTCTCTTAAATATTTTCATAGGTTGAAGGCTTATCTTGCACAGAATGACAAACTGTGGGGACTACAGTATAGGTTTTTAAAAAGTCAGTGCTGAGTGCATGGAACACACTAAGTAAATATTCATTTCGATATGTTAGTTATACCTGTTGGATATAACCAGCAAGCACATTTTTTCACAGAAGAATAAAATTCAGGGAAAGTATATATTGAGAAAATATGTGCAGAGTAGGAAAAGAAAAAAAAAAGATAGGCAGTTACTGTCCCATTTACCGCTATAACTATTCAAATAGCTTTTCATAAAAGTTATTCTATTGGTTTTAAGAATCATCCCTCTGGGGGCGCCTGGGTGGCTCAGTCTGTTAGGCTTCCGACTTCGGCTCAGGTCATGATCTCGCGGTCCGTGAGTTCGAGCCCCACATCAGGCTCTGGGCTGACAGCTCAGAGCCTGGAGCCTGTTTCGGATTCTGTGTCTCCCTCTCTCTCTGACCCTCCCCTGCTCATGCTCTGTCTCTCTCTGTCTCAAAAATAAATAAATGTTAAAAAAAATTAAAAAAAAAAGAATCATCCCTCTGTTATAGGTGTTTATACCATTGAGAAAACATCTTTATGCTTTAAAAAGAAATACAGACATAATTGTGAGGTTTTTCTGTGCTTGTGGTTTTTGGTGAGGATCACATTTCTGTGGAATCCATAACAAGGGACAGGTGTCCCAGAGTATTTAATGAAAATTACATTTCAGAAATGAATGAGGACTGAAGAGTGTCTTAGTTTGTGCTGCTCCAAAGGCAGGCCTTGATACAAGGCTTAGAATCTAGTAGTTTATGTGGGAGGTGAGGTCAGGAAAGCAGAGAAGTGGGAAAGTGAGACAGGGAAAAATGTGAAGCCAGGAAGGGTATAATCAAACTGGTGACCACTGTGGATAGCTGGAGCTCGTCTGGGCGGGGGAGAACTCCTGCAGACTCTGGGCACATGATTGAAACGTATCCCTGCTAAGCTTCGAAGAAGCTAAGGTATTTATAATTCAAATCCCTGCTTGTCATTGGCTAAAGGATGCTTCTGGACATCAACTCACCAGCCTCTTGGCTTTCTCCGAACACAGGCCAGTTGTGCTCTTTCCTGTGGCTGAGAAAAAACCTTTCTCAGCATGAAGTGGTAGGTTTTTGCACTAACAGTCTTTGGTGTGTGAAGGCGAGTGCTAAAAACATGGGGGTTGGCTTTGGAAATGTCTGGTGCAAACAGGATCTCTAAAGTGTTGATCAAATACTCCATGTGGAAGTAATATGGTGGTTTGATGAACTCAGATGGTTGCTTACCATGTGGTATACATGTACTTTTTAGTCAACAAACATGCTCTTGTGGCTGATTGTATATTTCATTTTTCTTCACTCTCTGACCTGGTTGTGAAATATGATTCAATGGTAAAACTCCAGAAGGTATCACAGTATAACGTATTAGTTACTATTAGCATGTGGACAAGCATGAGTGTGTGTGTGTGTGTGTGTGTGTGTGTGTGTGTGTGTGTGTGTGGTTGAATTTATATAGAAAGGTACATATGACTGACTGCTTTAAACTCCTGATGTTTTAAAACTTTATAACATTTTAAATGAGGTTGCTGTAGGTACCAACCTCAAGGATTCCTGCAGTAGAACCTGCTGTTTACTGCTCTAGAAATACAAAGTGTGTCTTTTTGCAATGAAGGAGATAGTGCATTGTAAATGGTGCCTTCTGGGTGCTAACAGGATTGTAGTGTTTTCCTTTGGCTTCCAAAATATGAATATATCCTCCTTCCCTAATCCAAGTCCCTTTTTATTTTTTGAACCATTCCCTTCTGTGCTGCTTTCCAATTCCTGTACACAATCTGATAGATGAGAAAGGCACAAATTCAATCTTAAAAGAAGGAATGTCTATTTTGTATTTTTCCTCTCCAAGACAAGAATCTATAATCTGTAGAACAGGGAGAGGTGTGCAGCAGAGACGAAAATGGAGGCCACTACAAACCAAGTCTCATATTTATTCCAAATGGTATTGAGTGTGATGCACCCTTATGTTCTTTCTCAACTTTATTAATAAATAATTTGGAGTCCATTGCCTTAGAGGGTTATTTTTAATTTGAAAAATACAGATTTTATTTGCACATATAAGTTCACAGCAAAACTACCAAGCCAGACAGATATCCACAGGTCCCGGAATATTGTCATATAGTCTGGCATTAGAAGCAAAAATTATCCATGTGGATCAGCTATAAGGAATACTGTGCCAGTGGGTTTTGCTATCTGTGTAATGCAGGGTGTGTAGCCAGGGGAAAAGTGAGCTGTTAATTTTGATTTGTACTTATCTGTAAGTTTGCATTTGCAGCCAACTTTGAAGCATGCATGGCAATAGAGTGCAAGGCAGCTAATCCCAAGCAGGAGATGCTCTGAGAACCATTTGCATTTTATTGTGGAAAGGATTACTTTTGGTTATGGAGGCAGCTGATGATCTGACAATTCAGAATCACTGACAAAAACAAAGTCTTGAAATTGATATCCCATTTAGGTGGGACCAGACAGGTGCCAGAGCTTTCCACTCTGGCTTCTTAGTCATTTCCAGTATGTCCCAGACTCCAAATGGATGGCTTTACCTCCCAGGCCAGTTTGTATGTGTGGAGTACCCGTGTGGTTGAAAGAAGACTGGAAGAAATTAGAGCTTTACTCTCCATGGCATTTTACAATTTCTGGGCCTTGATTTGAAAGTAGAAGGGAGGTAAAATGGAAGGTAGCATTCCTTGAATAGCTTTTGCATGCTTGCTGGGTGCTGAAGTTGGCATTTTTATTCATTGTGCAAATGCATTGTGGCCACCTACAGTCTACCAAAGCTCTAAGGATGGGAGCTCTATTTGTGAACAATGTTCCTACTTGCATCAAGCTTATGTTTTGGTTGAGAGATATATATAAACAAGTAAGTGAAAATATTCCAATAGTGATGGGAGGTAGGAAGAAAACAGTATAGAGTTTTGGGTTAGAGAGGTAGATTGAGAGGTGTGTGTGTGTGTGCGCGCGTGCGCACGCATGTGTATAGGGAGTTGCTATTTGAAACAGTTACATTTCTAGTGAGACCTGAGTGAAAAGCAAAGAGTCACTGCTCTGAGCAGAGGTAGGAGCCTCCTGGGGACAGAGACCAGCCACAACAGAGGCTCTGAGACAAAATGGCCTCAAAGTGTCTGAGAGGTGGTGGAAAAGGAAATCAGTGGTACTGGTGTGTAATTAATGGGAGAGGAAGGAGTTGGAGGTCGCCAGGAATCAGCTCCTTCATAGGCCAGGGTGATTTGATAAGATGGTGTTTGTTGGAGGGTTTTAAGAAAGGCGGTGACAAGATTTTATTCACTCTCTGATAGATCATGCAGCCATGGAATAAATGGAAAAGGGTGGGAGTCAGACTGGAAACAGGCAGTGTAGTTAGGAAGCTGAAGCTAGTGGGGGCTTAGGGATGCACTACCCCACAAGTGGTCTTCCGACCTGTGCTGGCCCACAGTCTTGTACCAGTCTGCAGTGAGATAATTTCGTACATGTATCACTTAGAAACACAGCAACTGGCAGAGTAGTTTTATATCTACTGACTCTAATAAATAAGGCGTGGGGCTTTTATATTGTATGTCTAATTTGTCAGATAATTTATGTTATATTTTTTAAAGTATTGTCTTCAATAGACTGGAAATTTTATAACAAACAAAACAAAAATCCTGTTCTCCTGCCAATTTTTTTTTCAGATGAGGTAAATTTGATGTGTTTAGGATAGTGGCTGCTGTAACTGACTTATCGGAATTATCTAGTACATTAGACATTCATTTGCATGTTGGAAGGACTTTGAGTCAACAGATATGTGTGAGTCCCAGACCTTTGTGTTTAAACACACACACATACACACACACTCACATACTTTCTCTCACTTACACACACACACACACACACACACACACACACACACCCCTCCCCAAGTGATTTTGCTGTGCTAAGGTTTGAGAATCACTACCTCTAGAGTAATATGCTTCCTTTGAAGTAAAGAGACAAGATGTTAAAAAGACAACATTTTTAACTTAAAAAGTGAACAGTTTCAATTTCTCACAGAAAATCAAGAATTTGTTCTCTGTGCCAAATACCAAAGGCACAAATATTCTTGCTTACATACACACTGGCTATATTTCTGAAGGGGAAAAGAATATGAACTACAAAGATATAGGAGTATTTACAATCTAAATTAAGTCTTTGAATAATAAGAACATATTAAACTTACTTCATTGTAGATTATTTTTCCTAGTATTGAAGTGAGTTGAATGACCTCAAAATGTCACTTTAATAATACAACACTGGATAAAAATGAGTTCAATGCTAAGTTTATTTTTTAAATTCTACATTGAATCATTATATTAAAAACCTAAACTCATGATAAGCTTTTCCCACACTTTCCTTGACATCATTCCCAGCAAAGTACTGTGATCCGGCCAGGACTTCTGGTCAAATCCACCTCCAGGGCAGGTGAGAGTTTCCCATTCTGTGCCACGCGAGGGTAAGAAACATTTTTCAAATGGTGTTACTTCTTGGTCGCTTGAGAAAGAAAGTTATAAACCATTATGGAGACCTTAAAAGTGACTGGCCCCAAATCAAAAATAAAAGATGAGGTTGATAAAAAAGAAAATAAAGCTGGCATTTGACTGTCAGCCCATGGAGTGATGAAGTGGTTTCCAACTGAATAATGGGAAAGCTCCAGCAATGGGGACACATACGCTTAGCGGCTCACAGACAGAGTGGCCAGCGTGTTCTCAACTCTTTGTTGCTAGATCTTGAAATGTGTCCTTTTTTAAAGCTTTCTAGGCTTCTCTTTCTTCCCATTTGTCCTGGGAATGACAGCAAGATGGTATTATAAAATGGGAGAAGGGAGAGGGAGGGAGGGAGTGAGGGAACAGAATGGAGAGAATAAACGGTTTGTCTGCCAATATCTGTGCTTGCGGAGGCCTTTTTCTTCTAGCTAGAGGGGGAAATACCATTCTCTTTTCCCAAGCAATTATAGGCCCCAAAGATTGAAACTTGGTAGATAGCTCTTTAATCTCAGCCGATATTTATGGTTAAACATTAGACTTTTAGGATTCCAGATGTCAGGGTATTAAAATATAAAGGCACAGTGGAGTCTCAGAAAATATTAGAATCTTTGGGATACGTGGTTGCAGGGAGTTTTATCCCTAGCAGAAGAGGATAAAGCTTTCAGTGATCCTTTGTGAGACCCAAAGAGTACCTTTCCTTCACCTGATTCCCTCACTCCTGCTTGGCTTGCCCAGTCTCCAGGCCATGAGTGGCGTAATAGTGTTTGATTGCATTTTGAAATCATCCATACTCTGAGTTGGAATGTTTTTCATATGTGATTTGTAAAGGATGATGTGGAAAGGCATATGGGCCATGGCAATAATTTCCTTTGCCTCTCCTCAATCTGGACACTTTATTCCTGAGATTGTCTTGATCCTCAAATCTTCCATGAGCAGCTAATACTTGTGAAGTATCCACCATGTTTCTGACTCTGTACTAAGACCTGCAGATGAATTATCTCATGTAATGCCATCAACAGAATATAGCCTATGAAATAGGCATTCTTTTTTTTTTTTTTTAATTTTTTTTTCAACGTTTATTTATTTTTGGGACAGAGAGAGACAGAGCATGAACGGGCGAGGGGCAGAGAGAGAGGGGGACACAGAATCGGAAACAGGCTCCAGGCTCTGAGCCATCAGCCCAGAGCCCGACGCGGGGCTCGAACTCACGGACCGCGAGATCGTGACCTGGCTGAAGTCGGACGCTTAACCGACTGCGCCACCCAGGCGCCCCGAAATAGGCATTCTTATTCCCTACCTGTTATAGATATGGAAACTAATGTAGAGATATTCGGTAATGTACCTAAGCCATAAACTAATTAATAGAAGTTTCAGGACTGAACCTGTGTTTTTACCACTCTGCAATACTGTACACGGTACCCTCCACCTTCTTTCTCCACATTCTCCAATGTAAGCTCTCTTAGACCTATTGGCTTTTCTCACACACAGAGTCCTGTCTACACAGAACAAAGCAAACTGAGACTGTGTCATTATTCCAGCAATTATCCATCCAAACTAGCAATAATAATAGTTACCATTTATCTAGCATATTCCATGTGTCAAACATTATGCTAAGTGGTTTATAAACATTCCCATTTATCCTTTCAACAACCTTAACATGTAAGGATTGTTATCCCTTTTCAGCATTTCAAGAAATAAGGGTTTAGAGAAGCTAACTAATTTTTCATGGTTCTGCAGCTAGAATGTGCAGAACCATGATTTAAATCTGTATTTGTCTGATTCCAAAATCTGGGCTTGGAACCACTTCTAGATAATTATCATTGTGTGGTCTGAATCATCTGGTGGGGTGCTGCACAGAGAGATATTTAACTAAATAATTCACATATTTCCATTTTACATGGTAGCAAATAGATTTTTAGGCTTAGAAAAGTAACTGTCAATTACTGTAACATTAAAAAAAAACTTTTAATGTTTATTTTTGAGAGACAGAGACAGAGACAGACATTGGTAGGAGGAGAGGGACACAGAGAGAGGGAGACACAGAATCCAAAGCAGGCTCCAGGCTCCAGGCTCTGAGCTGTCAGCACAGAGCCTGACACAGGGCTTGAACTCACGAACTGTGAAATCATGACCTGAACTGAAGTCAGATACTTAACCAACTGAACCACCCGGGTCTCCCTATTGTACATTTTTTGAAAGGCAATCTAATAATGACCACAAAAAAGCCTCACTTAATTCCTTTTCTTCATATAGTCATGTTCCATGTATAAAATATGCTGACTCTGTCACATCCAAGAAAAGCATTTTGCCACTGTTAACTCCCGGAGACTGTGTGATAACAATAGAGTAACATGAAGTAAAAGCTTTGGTCATGAGATCAAAAACTTATTATGGTAATTTTCTGTAGCTTCCTCTCTTCCCCCAATAAATTGAGCAAGTTTTTTTTTTTTTCCAACTTAGATGTTTATTGAGAGTCCATTGAGAGCAAAGCACCATGTACTGTTGGGGTGTCCTAGTCAGGCAGAGAAAGACAGATACCATATGTTTTCATTCATATGTGGATCCTGAGAAACTTAACAGAAGACCATGGGAGAGGGGAAGGAAAAAAAAGTTAGAGAGGGAGGGAGCCAAACCATAAGAGACTCTTAAAAACTGAGAATAAACTGAGGGTTGATGGGGGGTGGGGGAGAGGGGAAAGTGGGTGATGGGCATTGAGGAGGGCACCTGTTGGGATGAGCACTGGGTGTTGTATGGAAACCGATTTGACAATAAATTTCATATAAATAAATAAATAAATAAATAAATAAATAAATAAATAAAATATTTTTGGTGAAAGTTAAAAAAGACACATTGAGGTAAATAAGAAACCATCCCTGCCCTCGTGCATCGGTGCAGGGGGGGGCAGGTTATGAGATGGAGAAAATTAGTTAATATGAAATTGGCATAATGCACTGGAGAGACCATGTATACCTGGCGATATAGACAAAGGCTCTAGGAAGGAAATGGAGTTTTCCGTGAGCCTAGAGTGTTGGGTAAAGCTTTACAAGGCATACATGAAAAAGGCAAGTAAAAGAGGGTGTTTAGCAGCAGACATGGTGTGTTGCAATGTAGCAGCTCCCCTGTGGAGTGTTCCCTGTTTTCCAGAGCAACTGGGGCTCTGGATCTTTATGTCCTTGCTGTACCCATCACCGAATTCTATTTTAGCACATCTCGTGCTCAATTGCCACCATTGTTTAAGTCTGCTATGTCACCAGACTGTGAATACCTTGAAGGCAAACATCCTTGAATGTTTATTTAGTATGAATCCCTGTAATGTAATATATGCTGAGCAAACGTTTGTTGAATGTGGGAATAAATGAATAGATGGGTGGATAAATGAGTGAAACAGTCAAGAATTCAAGTTTAGGTTGCCAGTCAGCTGTTCCACAAAGTTAATTGTATAGATCTACTCAATATATAATTTTTTTAAGCATTCTCAAAGAATGTTCTTATTCACTAATCTCAGGAAATTGTGCAAAATGTGGTCCATGGCTAAATAAACTTTGAAAACTCTGGCTATTCCCATTTTGGAGATTTGTCATGTACCTTAAGATATTAAAGGTTCTGGGGCGACTGGGTGGCTCAGTCGGTTGAGCGTCTGACTTCAGCTCAGGTCATGATCTCGCAGTTTGTGAGTTCAAGCCCCGCATCGGTTTCTGTACTGACAGCTTGGAGCCTGGAGCCTGCTTCGGATTCTGTGTGTCCTTCTCTCTCTGCCCCTCCCCTGCTCATACTCTGTCTCTCTCTGTTTCTCAATAATAAATAAACGTTAAAAAAAATTAAAAAAAAAGATTTAAAGGTTCTGATAAGTTCTGCAGTGAAATTTAAGAATACTATTTAAATTTGTTTTACCCAGTATTTCTCAAACTTTTAAACTAGTGAATACTTGCTTATACATATTAGTGTCCATTGGAATTACTGTACTTCAGAATATATTTTGGGAAATATTGGCTCATATGTATTAATTCATTAGTTTGTAGGAATACATGCCGATTGGAAAGAAAAAAGACTACAGGATGTTTAATTTGAATCGTTCCTTAAAGGTTAATATGTTCCACTTCCCATTCAATGCATAGATGGTCTCTACCTTTAACTTTCCCAAGTGGGAATTCACTCCCTTACAGGCCTACCTAATATATTTGGAATAATTTTAATTGTTAGGATTCTTTCTGTGATTTCCACTACCAGTGACCTAGTTTACCTTTTGGTTTGATAGAGTATAGATCTAATTATTTCTATATTAAAGCCTTTTACATATTCAAAGCAGTGAAACAGTGATCATATAATAATCCAATATGTTTCTTTCAAGCAAAGAAATTCCAAATTCCTTCTGTTAGTCAACATATGTTGGACTGTTTTTTAGGTCTTCACTTTCTAAACTGGCTATTTTTGATATTCTTCAATCTGTCAATGATTTTTTTTTTATTTAAAAAAAAAATTTTTTTTTCAACGTTTTATTTATTTTTGGGACAGAGAGAGACAGAGCATGAACGGGGGAGGGGCAGAGAGAGAGGGAGACACAGAATCGGAAACAGGCTCCAGGCTCTGAGCCATCAGCCCAGAGCCTGACGCGGGGCTCGAACCCACGGACCGCGAGATCGTGACCTGGCTGAAGTCGGACGCTTAACCGACTGCGCCACCCAGGCGCCCCTGTCAATGATTTTTTATTGTCCAGTAGAGATAATAATGCAAACCACAAATGTAATTTAAATATTTTAGTGGGCAGGTTAAAAAAAATAAAAAGAAATAGATGGAATTAAATTTAATAATACCTTTTATTTAATCTGATGTATTAAAAATATCATTTTAATATCACTATAAAACTATTTTGATATTTTGCATTTTTTTCATATTATATATTTGAAATTTTGTTTGTATTTCACAATTACAGCCTATCTTAATTCAGAAACTACATTTTCATCAGAAATATTTTATGTGTATCTAGATTTCATAAACTTTACAATTGAAAAAGTAGATTCACATGTACATGTTGTCCCAAATATACCTGAATAGTTTCTTATAACTAATTGCATATGCACTTTAAATTATAATTAACTAAAATCATATACAACTGTAAATTTAATTATCAGCTGTACTAGTCATATTTTGAGGGCTGAATGACTACATGTGGCTATGATTGCCATGTGAGTATCTTTTCTTCCCTAGTTCTGGAAGGTCAAATAAAGAGAACTGATTTTTTTTTTAACCTTTATAGTAGACTCTGTTCATCTCTATTAAATTTCAGTCTTATGAGTCATTTTTTATAGGTCATTAGATACAGCTTGAGTTTCTTGGGATTAGATCCTAAGCTCAGAATTAGAAACCATTCTAGATACCACCTACTTGTTTCTGGGAATATAATTCAGTCAGTAAAATAAAGAAGCTTATCTCAATTATTTGCCATTAGTAGGAGCTACCATTCAAATATCCAGTCCTCCACATAAAGCATCAAGGTTTTCTGAGACTGGGAATTTTGCTACTCAAGTTAAGGAAGGACACTCTACTGAGATGTCTATTCACATTTCTGTGCTTTGTTGTATAAGAAGCAATAAATATCAATATTCCACAAAAGTGACTATTTTTGAATATCTGTAAGTAAATGAAATTACATGACTTTTTGCCATGATAATATACTGCCTCTCTTTGTCTTCATTTTCTTTACTTTTCTCTCTTTCTTTTTTTGCTACTCCCTCCCCTCACTCCTCCCTGGATGATTTCTTGGACTTCATTCAATAGTCAACTGTGTCCCTAATCTTTAAATTTTAATAATAGAAGAATCCTGCATTGCTGGGTTCGATCTTTGATTACGGTGTTATTGAAAGATTTAGAAGACAAAAGGTCAAACTTAAGCTTAGTTTATATCTAAGACAGATGGATGTTGTTTGTTATTTTTCTTTTCTTTTTTTTTAAAGCTTTTAAGAATTTGTATTTAATTATTATTATTATATTTTTTTTTTTTTGAGAAAGAGAGTGCACTGATGTGTGTGTGGGAGGGGTGGGGAAGGACAGAGAGAGGTAGAGAGAGAATCCCAGAATCCCAATCAGAATCTGTGCTGTTAGTGCAGAGCCTAACATGGGGTCAATCTCACCAACCATGAGATCATGACCTGAGCTGAAATCAAAAGTCGGATGGCTAATCGACTGAGCCACCCAGGTGCCCCCTGGATGTTGTTTGTTCTATTTGTTTGATTACTTTATATATTCTTATGTGTCTCTGTGTGTGTATGTGTTTGTATGTGTGTGTGTGTGCACACATGTGTGTTTTTTTATTTAAAAAATTTTTTTTAATGTTTACATTTATTTTTGAGACAGACAGAGCATGAGTGGGGGAGGGGCAGATTGAGAAGGAGACAGAAAGTGAAGCAGGCTCCAGGCTCTGAGCTATCAGCACAGAGCCCCACGTGGGGCTCGAACTTGTCAACCGTGAGATCATGACCTGAGCCAAAGTTGGACACTCAACCAACTGAGCCACCCAGGCACCCCCGCACATGCGTGTTTTAATGGAAGGAGATACTTGACCAGTCCCATAAGTCTGGGACTTTGTTGAATGAATAAACAAAACAGTAAAACATGCAATTAAAAAGGAAACACTCCCTGCCTCTTAGCCCTCTGCTATCCTGATCTTCTGTACTACTGCTCTGAGGGAACAACTGGGAAGTTGCCATTTTTAAAATCATGTATATGTATTACTTATTTTAATAAGAATAATGATAGTAAAACTCATTTATATAACAAATGGAATCCTGAAAAATGAGTTGGTTATTATGTAAAGCATGTCAAGAAAAGGGACACAGAAGAAAAATTTTCCTAGACCTAGAAGCCAATCTTTTTACTATGGATTTAGGGGCTCCCTGTAGGACCCAATTCCAATTTGCTTAACTCCCTCACAGGAGAAATATTAATAAAAATTGAATGTAAGTTTCTGAAAGTAATTGCCATGGAGAAAGGGAGTTGAAGCTGATTTTTTTTTTATGTGGCTGTGGATAATAATCTCTTCCCTTTTGGGTGATGTTGGTGGGATACAACTCTACTTGAGTATTGCCCATGTGGAAACCAGACTATCCATACATCTAGGCCATATTCTCTCTGTTTGAATGCTGTACAGGCAAAAGAGCAGATCTAGAGCCATAAAAGACACAATGTATATGAAGTACTTAGCCACAAGGCTGGCTTGGGATAAGCACCAAGTCAATACTAGTGACCACTATTCTGTTGCCACCATTTATCATGGCTCTGGCTGGGGTGATTACGTGAACATTTCAGGCATCATATCTCAAAGATTCAGTAGTTCTAGTTTTCTATTGCTGCCGTAACAAATTACTACAAGTTTAGTGGCTTAAAACGACACCCATGTATTGTCTTACAGTTCTGCAAGTAAGAAGTCTGTTAGCCTTGGCTGATTTCTCTGCTTTTAGTCTTTCAAGGACCAAATTAAGGTATTGGTAGGACTGTATTCCTTTCTGGAGTATCTAGGGATGAATCCTCTTCCAATGTCACTCAGGTTTTTGGTAAATTCAGTTCTATAGTATTGTAGGACTGAGGTCCCCATTTCCTTGCCTGTAGTCTTGGAGGTCATGTTTAGCTTCTAAGGCTGCCCACGTTCCCTGACTTGTCGCCTCCTTCACCTTTAATGCCAGCACTGATGGAATATGTTCCTCTCATGCTTTGAATCTCTCCTGTCTTCTCTTCTGCTGCATTTCTTTGATTCTAGACAGAGAAATTTCTTTGCTTTTGAATGGTTTATAGGATCAGATCTGGCACACCCAGATAATTTCCCCACTTTAAGATCCATAACCTTAATCATTTTGGCAAAGTCCCTTTGCTATATTCACATGTTTAGATTTAGGGGAAGAACATGTTTTAGAGGATGTTATTCAGCCTACCCTAGTTCTTTGTAAGGTCTTAGCTTTAGTTGTAAATGGTGGAAGAATAAGAAATATTAACTTGGAATACTGTCGCTATCTCTGAAAGATTTCTTCTCTTTCAGGGAAAAAGTAAGACATAGTTTATCTTGCTTCAGAGGCATTGTACAAATATGGATGACCGGTGTCTGTTCTGTAGGTTGAACATCAAGTTTTGATGGAAAAATTATCAGTATAACCTGATTTATTTGATGTGATTATGTACCATTATGACTCATAACCTGATTTTTGTCTCATTTTTTGTTGTAAGTTGAAGCAAGAAATATTATTTTGGTAAGCATTTAAATATATCTTTTGTTACATTTATTTTAACTACAACTGTTTGTTGTACCCTACCTTTGATGTATTTATTTCTTATGCTAGCATTTGCCTCCTCTGCCAATTGCCCCTGAGTTAAGGGAAACAGAATTTAGGCATTAGAAACTCCTTGATGTCCGATGCCTGATGATGCTTGGTGACACCATTGTGAACTTCTGTAATAAAGGAAAGCAGCTCATTTTCCCTGGCTCTCTCAGACACATCTATGGCCCACCTAAATAGCTGAGTATGAGCTTGCAAAAGCTTAGATGAGGGAGCACTGCATTTTGCAGCAATTAATTTTGCAGAGAAAGCAGTCTGTTTAAAAAGATGCCTGCAGCACTCACTAAAATGGGGGTTGTTTTTCAAGGCCACCAGAGCTGCAGTGGGCGCAGGCTGGCTCATCAACAAAACAACAATGCTAAAATATGTCCTCCTGGGTTTTGCAAAAGAAGGGACTAGAGGGGCGATGAATTATGCTCACCTGCTAGAGCTGGGTGAAGACTATAATTGTTTAGCCCCCTAGCACTTCCCCGTAAGGGTTAAAATGACAGAGATATTAGTTGGCAATGGCTAAAATTGTTGGTTTGAAGCTCTCGGCAATACGCACACTGTTATTTACCGGACTTGGTCGATTTACTTCTTAATGCAATAATGACCTGTGAAATGAAACGTGAGCTAGACAATTGTTCCTCATTGTTTCCAGTAAAACATTCCTTCATACCCCATTAAACCACCATTAATTCCATATGAAAGAGAGTCACGCACAAGCACCCGAATGTCTCTCTCTCTTTCCTGGACTTTTTCGCCCCCATGTTCCCGTTTTATTTTTCTTCTTTTTCTTTGTATTTCCCTTTTTCCTCCCATATCTCCAAATGGAATAGGGACATAATGGAGTACGTGGTGGGAAATTCCTTTGAAGTCCATGCTGAGTTACATTTCTTCTGAAATGCACAAGGTTTTAATTGCAAACCTCAACCTGGTTCTCCAGGAACATGAAAATAGCTGCAGAAACAGAAAAAGTTTTAAAACAAGGAGCAATGGTTTAGCCTTGCTTAGAAAAGATCAAAATGCCTATTTGAGATGGGTAGGCACTCTCTCTCCCACATTGGTGGCTGAATAATCACTGTGGAGAAGCCAACCACATGAACCCGTGAGGCACCTTCACTGGTCTGGGGAGGGGTCCTTCCCTCAGCAGAAACACACAGCAGTCACAGAAAGGCCGTGTCTGTTCCAGCAGCCTAATTTTGGACCACTTCTCCTGCTCCAGGGTCCTACTCTAACTTCATAGCTAAGAGCCCCAACCAAGAAGTGCTGAGCCACATGGCATAAGAGGTACTTCTATAGCATTTCATTTCTCCAACCATTTTCTTCCTATAGCCTCATAGTTGGGTCTTGTCTTAATTTCCTCCATTGTGTGACTGGAATGTTCTGCTATCCATTTTGCCTCTTGCAAAATGCATGGTCACTGCATCGCTCTAATTTTTCCTCTGTGGTCATATTGCTTTCTCCTCTTCTGCAGTTAAATCTTCCTTGGCTTCCTAACAAATATGAAGACATTTATGGTTATATTTGGAGTCCACCTGGATAAGGCAAGATACTCTCCCACCTCAAGATCCTTAGTCACATCTGCAAAGTTCCTTTTGCCATATAAGGCAATTTTCTCAGGGTCTGATGATGAAGACATGGGTGTCTTGGGGCCATTGTTCAGACAACATGCTCAGTGATTCCAAAATTAAATATATACATATTTCAATTTGTATTGAAATACAAAAAATCCAAAATAACATCTCACCATTGATTTTTAAATATTCCTTTAATATTTTTCATATCATTTTAAAATATTTTTAAGTATTCTTTTTAAATATTCTTTTAACATTTTTCACGTCTAGTTTTGGAGGTAGGTTTATTGTCCCTATTGGAAATTCTCAACCATTGGTTTACCCACTTCCCTCAAAATTGTTCCACCTGAATCTAAATTGTTCTTGAGCAGCCAATCAGTTTGTAGGCATAAACTATGGCACTGGTCTACCTGATAGTACTCAGCCATGAGAAAGGCTACTAAATTCCCCATATTCCCTCTCTAAGGAAGGAAATACTAGCTGGGTTCATCTCCTCTTTCTAGTTTCCTGTTGAAAGCATATCTGGTATTTTTCTTATTTTTAGTTGATACCACAGAGATCCCAGGAATAAAACGACTCCTTTGCAATCATATAGCTTTACAGACCAGTCTTATAGTCTCTTTTCAAGCCAGTATTCCCCCCACCCATATTAGAATGTCTTTTAATAAAAAGTTAATTAAAAAATAAATTAGTAAAGTAATTAGTAAAGTAAATAAGTGATTAATGGTTCATTTAAAACAAACTTCTCCTTTTTTTTTCCTTAAAAAAATGAAAATCAATTGAGAGTAACCCTTTACTGTTCAGAGTGTACCTGTTACTATGGCTATTTCATCTTTCAAGAGTTTAAGGAGGGCCTACCTGTCCTTCAAGGGGATGCCCTTTCCACTCCAGGAACAAATGAAGTCTTTCTCCTCAGAAAACCTTGGAACTTACTGGGGATGTCATCATGATAACTGACTGGAAGAATTCTTAGGACCTGAGGGAGATCTCAACCACCAGCCCATTCCAGGTTTTTGACTTTGTTGTGAGAAAGAATTCAAGCATTAGTCAGAGTAAAGTATAGCAGAAGAAGCTTTATTGCAAAGTGAAAGTATATTCTCAAGATGTGAGAGAGGGTAAGCTCAAAGGAGAGCCCAGGAGGGGTTTGGATTTCTGTCTTTTACTGACAGTTGTTAACAAGGGCTATAATATTTATTACTTGAGGTGGGAATTTCTTGGAAGCAGGGCTATGTGCTTTTTCTTCTGTATTTGGTCAGCGGTTCCTATCATGGCATCATTAAGGAGGAGATTTTAGCATGTTCATGTACTGTAAAGAAGAAATAATGTGACCTTTGGCTTATCTTGTCAGCCATCTTGGGCATGTCTGGTTTGATCCAGTTTCTTGTGGTTTTGTTTTGGAGTGCTACCAGGACAGGCCTCTGACTTCTTCATAGTGGAGCTTGACTTCCTCTTTGCTGGCCTCCAGGCATCCTATTAAAACCTAACCATGTACTCTGACAATCATTCATATTACATTTTTTTAGAATGGTTAATTATGTTGGCATATGGTGGTGACTTCTTTCCCCAGTTTGATTATAACCTCATGGAGGACAGGATAGATATATTATGCTAATTTTAGTTATTTAACCAATATGTGTTTATTCTCTATTACAAAGTAATAATAGGGGTGCTTGGCTAGCTCAGTTGGTAGGACATGGGACTCTTGATCTCAGGGTTGAAAGTTCAAACCCCACGTTGGGTGTAGAGATTACTTAAAAATAAAAAAAAAATTAAAACAAAGTAATAATATATACTACTATTATGGTAGCTTTCATTTACTGGGTATCTCTCACATGCCAGCCCTTGTGTTAGGTATTTTATATATCATATCTTTATAATAGCTTGCAAAGTAAGCCTAATTTTCATTATTCTATGAGTTAAACTGAGGCTCTCAGAATTTAGGGACTTTGTTTACGATGATATGAAGTAGTAAAGTCAAAATTTATATCCAAATCTGTCTGAATTCAATGCCTAAGTTTTTTTTCTAAATGCCCATGACCCTTCCTGTACATAGGCTGTCTGGAGAATTATATGTAAGTGAGATTCATCTTTGACCCTCAAGGAGATCATTTAATACAGTAATCCAAACATCTGACTAAAATGAAGCAATATAAGGTAAGCACCTGCAAATACAGGAAGAGTCCTTTGAGCAGACTGGATGGGTGGGATTTTGACAGAGGAATAAAGAACTTCCTACACTGGGGCATGAATAAAGGACACAGATAACACAGGGTGTGGATATTTTCATAGATTAAAGTATAAGAGACATTGAAAAGAAAGGGAGAGCAGAGCCATATTTTTGGATCCCCTTGAGTGCTGGACTCAAGTATTTCTATTTACTTCAGTAGCTGTGGGGGTGTGGGTGACTTTGAAGATTTTTGAATGGAGGAGGAGCCTATAGAAAGCTGTAGTTTACAAAGATTACTCAGGCTGTAGGAAGTAGGGTGAAGATTGAGTGGGAGCAGGGACCAAATGTTAGCCTTGTTAGGACACTGTTTCAGTTGTTTAGATTTAGAGGAAATGCATTGAGTATCTAGAGGAGATTGATGGCAATCAGAATGGAGAGGATGGTACAGATTAAAGAAATGCAAAAGAGAGGAAGTAGAAAGGGCTTCCCTACTCCTGACTTGAGGAGGTCAACATAGCATATTTTGGGGGAATGGAGGTTCTAATAGCAGATATGGGGAAGTAAGATACAGAGGATGATTGCTTAAGCTGTGCCTTTAGTCAGCTTGGGGTGCCCACTGTAGGGGGCAGGAGTTATTCACATATGCATCTGGTGGCTGGAATCTCTAGGATTAGAGACTAGAAGGTAAATTGCAGCTAGAGATAAAAATTGAAATTTATCTGGAATTAGGTGGTAGGTGAAACATTAGGGGGAAAAAAAGATGCCAAGGAAGGAGAAAGCAAATAAACTGAAGTCACAGTGCTGATGAATGCATGGCATTGAGGAAAACTTTTGTTTGAAAGTGGGTGAGCAGATGAGTGATGCATGGCATTGTGTGGTTTATTATAGAGACAAGGAGGCACAAAGGTAGGACTACCCACCATGGGAGCTAAATTTCTCACTATATGCTTAGTTGCTGGGTTCTGGAGTACTCAAGGAAAAATAATAACTATGACAAAGATGGGATGGGGTGTCATCCAATGGGAGGAGAAGCTGGGCCAGTCTTGTGCACTGATGGTAGAAATAGGTGCAGATACAGTGTGAGATAGGAGATTGGTTCATCCTGGGTCTTGCCAGCCCCTAAATACTTCCCCTAGCCATACTACCTTCTCCTTTTTAGCCTAGAACTGCTATCTTTGCTGCCAGAGAAAGTCCTTAGAAAGTCAGTGTTAAGGTGTACACATTCATTCATTCATTTATTTTTTCAGCAGATATTTATTGGCAGCTACTATATACCAGGTATTGTGATAGAGCTGGGTGTACAGAACGTCAAAATTCCCACCCCTCATATCTTATTAGGGAAAGTAAACAGTAAGAGACAAATGTATACATAAAAATAAGTGAATATTTGATTATATATATGATAAATGCTATAATAGGAGTGTCATAAGTGCACCATAATTTAGAATGGTAGAGATGGGTGGCAGGGAATCAATGAAACATGCTCTTAGAAGTGATATTTAAATTGAAACCGAAATTGAGTAGGCATTGACCAGGTTATGTGTGGAGGAGAAAGCCTTCTAGGCAGAAACACACCCCAAGACAGGAGGGGAGGAACACTGGAGGAAGGAAAGCCAGAGGGACTGCATAATGGTGGGGACACAAATGAGTAGCCTGTGATGGGGTTGGAAAAGTGGATGAGAGCCAGGTCCTGAGGAGCCTTGTGAGATATTTTGAGAACATAAGATTGTATTCTATCTGCAATGGAGACTGATGTAATTGACTTAGCCTTTTTAAAACTTTGGGAGAGGGGCGCCTGGGTGGCGCAGTCGGTTAAGCGTCCAACTTCAGCCAGGTCACGATCTCGCGGTCCGTGAGTTCGAGCCCCGCGTCAGGCTCTGGGCTGATGGCTCGGAGCCTGGAGCCTGTTTCAGATTCTGTGTCTCCCTCTCTCTCTGCCCCTCCCCTGTTCATGCTCTGTCTCTCTCTGTCCCAAAAATAAATAAACGTTGAAAAAAAAAATTAAAAAAAAAAAAACTTTGGGAGAATAGGGGTGCGTGGGTGGCTCAGTTGGTTAAGCATCTGACTTCAGTTCAGTTCATGTCATGATCTCATGGTGTGTGAGTCTGAGTCCCATAGAGGGTTCTGGGTTGACAGCTTGGAGCCTGGAGTCTGGAGCCTGCTTCAGATTCTGTATCTCCCTCTCTTTCTGCCCCTCCCCCACTCATACTCTGTCTCTCTCTCGAAAATAAATAAACATTAAAAATAACTTAAAACTATGGAAGAAGAAATAGAAGTTTGCACCAATAGATAAGAGAGAGATGAATTAGTAGTTCTACTACAGTGATCCAGGTGATAAAATATGGTGACATGGATTGTTCTTGTAGCAGTGGAGATCCAATTTTCTAATAATTTGGAATATATTTAGTAGAAGATATCAAAATATGATTGGTGATAGAACTGATTAAAAATGTTTTGTTCTTCAGCAATGCCCCCTTGCCCTGACTCCATGCACGTACATCTGAAAGCTTTCCTAATTGGAATGCCACATACATGTCATATGTTGAGATTCACTAAAGTTAAAGCATTCTTTAAAACACACATAGTAATATCTCCTTTAAGACTTTCTTTTATTTCACAAAAATTTATGGTGATAAGACATGTGTCAGAAGCTGTATTAGATACTGTAGATACAACTATGAATAAAGAATGATCCTGCTCTTGAAGAGATGCTAGACCTTGCTTGGTTTATGAATTTTGCCAAGAACATGATAAAGTTTTTGCTACAAGAGAGCGATGCCATTTATTGTACAGTGTAATTAGTCTGATTAAAATATTGGAAAATTAGTTCTGCTATTATAAGAGATATAATATCTGGAAGGTAATTTACACATTATAAAGATAGTAACAGATATTGTCTCTTTGGTTCTCACAAAAGTCCTCCAAGTCTGTGGTTCTCAATGGGCTGATTGAGTTTGCTCTGAGGGGACATTTGGAAATACATATCTTCCTCAATTTATGATGGGGTTACCCTTCATAAGTTGAAAATATCTTGAGTCAAAATTCCATTTAATACACCTAACCTACCCAACATCATAGCTTAGCCTAGACTACCTTAAATTTTCTCAAAACACATACATCAGCTTACAGTTGGACAAAATCACCTAACACAGAGTCTATTTTATAATACAGTGTTGAATATCTTATGTAATTTATTGAATACTGTATGGAAAGTGAAAAACAGTGTGGTTGTACGGGTACAAGTGACTGTACCTGTACAGTTGTTTATCACCATGATCATGTGGCCGACGTGGGAGCTGTGCTCATGGCTGCTCCCTGGCATCACAGAAAAGGATAGTACTACATATCACTAGTCCAGGAAAAGACTAAATTTCAACATTCCCAGTATGATTTCTACTGAATGCATATTGCTTTCACACCATCGTAAAGTCAAAAAATCATTAAGTCAAACCCTTGTAAGTCAGGAACCATCTGTATTTGAAGGCATTTCATTTGTTGTTATAACTGGAGGTGTGCTACTGGCAGCTCGTTGGTAGAGACCAGACAGGCTGCTATGCATCCTACAATGCACAATCTAGGCCCGCCGCCCCCGCTTGATAAATAATTATCCAGCCCCAAATGTTAGTTGTGCTGAGGAGGATGAGAAACTTTGCTTTAAGTTATTTCCTTTCTTACTGTAAGAAAAATAATTGCCTAAAATGTAAGCTGACTCCTAATTTGACACATTCTCTATTTTGCATTACCTGTCTCAGAAGTTTTAGTATCTGACATTCAAGTTAAATATGTATTCATAGATGTAGTTAAAATTGGCTATTTCTTATGTGTTTCTATGAAACAGCAGTGTCAATATATTAAGACCTGGTCATTCTAGCCAGGTAGGCTGTAGAGTGAATTAAATAAAACAATGAAATATCTTAACGGCATAAACCCAAAAATAGTATAACCTTCATGCTGTTATATTATATAAATACTTAAATGATAATTTACCACAACATAAATAAGAAATAAACTCCAAACACATGAGCATTGCATTTATATTTCTCTTCGTCTTGATGCATGCATCATCACATTGAACTGCATTATCAACTTTAGATGCTGTTTACAGGCTTTTTTATTTGATTATATCTCCATTTGTACTTGTTCCATTTTATGTGAAAGAAGCTGGAAATATCATAAATCACTTTCATTGATACTATCTCTATTTATCTATAAATCATATGACAGATAATAAATGGGGGAATGTTCAACTTCAAATCCCGCCAGTAATACCCTTATTGCTTAAACTTCAACTAAATAATCTGCAAAGAAGTTTTTAATATATTCATGTATCCTTTAGAGATTTTACCTCCTAAGCAACAGTGACTACACCCACATTTCTAGGCTGTGAACATTAATGACAATATTTCATGATTCAGTTCCATTAAGACAACTTTTCCCCCATTTTGTTTTCCCAGAGTAAGCAACAGAGTTAAGCATTCCAATGGTTACTAGAATACCAAAGAATGGCCCACATCATTGGGCAGATGCAGTTGAGGTATACACAGTGGAAGAGAACAGTTTCTGAGAGAGTATGGTTTGTGTGTAGGCCAAGCAAACAGTGGTCTATATGGCATGATTTGAAGGATGCTGCAAAGTGGTTCCTATCCCTCCCACAACTTCAACTCAGCCCTGCATTCTAATAGAAAAGATTGATCACTAAGCATAGTGAAGAATTTGTTGTCTAACACAGGCCACTATTAAAATGTTAATGCTCTGAGATGCAGCAGAATTTTTTCTTTCAGCAGAGATTTTTAACCAGTAGCAAGAAAAACTAATTAGCAAGGTTTCATCCAACAAAGGTTTGTACCCTGGAATACCTTGCTGAGGTCTTTTAACCTTTGGAAATGAGATACATGTGGTAGGTACTTATAGTGAGGGTCAAAGCAAATAACTGTCTTCTTGGCTTGAATTTTGCCTACAGTATTGGCTTTATTTCTTAAGACCCAGTCCCCTTGAACCTAGGCTACCCTCTTTTATGCTCTTTCATGGGTTCATGCCTGTGTCCTTTCCAGTCTGTTCTCAAAATCCCCTTCCCTGCCTATCAGCTGATTGCTCACTCAAAAATATCAATCAGATCAAGGCAGTGAATTACTATTCTAAGAACCTTAAGCAATATGTAGGCTTATGCCTCTGACAAGGATATTCCAGTTCCTGACAGAATAGAAGAAAGAGTTAGAAGGACCTGACCCTTGCAGCCTACCAGGAACTGGAACCAAGGATTCATTGCTGTCAGCCCCTCTCTCTGCTCTTGCTGTCTGTCTCTGCTCCTCTTGACTCTTGGCCTCATTCCCTTCTGCTGCCAAAGGACCTTTTCTATCTAGTTGAGTTTAGTAATCCCTGCTGAGAAAGAATTTTTGTCTCCCAATATTTGTGTATCAAGCCTAGGGAAATACTGATAATTCCTATTTGTCTTTTATGCCTCTTTGGACCAATCTGGGTCCAAAGAGATGGCGGGCATATGATTGGACAGTGCTTGGTGATGGATCCGCTCCTATGGCCAGAGCTTAGGATCCATAGCCTGGAGAATGGGAAAGAGTAAAGACAAATGAGAAGCTAAACAGGAGCTGTACAGTATACTATAGTCAGCTCTTGAGACTCATCTCAAGAGGTACTTTGTGAAGCTTCTCCTGACCCTGCATTGTGAATGAGTGTCCTTCCCTGTGTCTCTGGCCTATCAATAAATCTGAACCACTCATTGTATTATATTTTGTATATACATATATTTACACTCCAAGCTTGCCAAAGTTGATAGTGCTTTTGGAATGTTTTCAGATCAACGCTCCTTCTCCTAGATTCAGGAGTGTATTAGTGACTGGTAGGAAGCATGTGGTCAAACTGAATGACAAGAAAGTCATCTCAATTCCATGCCACACTTTATCAGCCCACTTGGGCAAAGCCAGCCCTATTCAGAGAACATTCTTGGTTTACACCTTCTATTGGCCTTGTTCTGTGAAAACACTTCAAACAACGTGAGTAAACTTGTTTCAACAAACAATTTAAGACAAAAGGGCCTTTAAAAATAATCTGCGTTCTAGCAAATGGGCCTTTGCTAACTTTCCTTTTTTATTACTAAAAGTTGCTTTTGAAGGATTTTATTGTTCAATGGTATTAAAAAAAAAAAAAAAACCACGACATAATGAAGACCCAGGTACCTACCATCCATCTTTAGAAGTAAAACATTACAAAGTTACAAGGATAGTTGAAGCCCCTTTAGGCTCCTCCTTGATTTCAGTTGACTCCCCTTCACTGCCCCTCCCAGAGATAACTATATTGAGTTTGGTATTTCTTATTCATACTTTTTCTTCTTTATTAAGTCTGTTTAGAAAAGAATGGGTAAACAAGCTTCTACCCTGCACAGGAATGTACCAGTATCAGTGACATTTCTCAATCTGTTCTCATCTGTATTCAAATGCCTTTCCAGATTAGGTCATACATTTCTCCACATGTCCTCCCAAGGTACTGGCATCAACTCTATTAGTATTGTTGTGTAAATGACAAGAAGCTGCAGAGAGGCAAAGTAGGAATATACTCAAGGAGAAAACACAGCTCCCAATTTTGTTGACGGAAATGGAATACGTATTCTTGATCAGACCAGGTGTTTCTCAATATCCTGCTAATAGAAGAGCATTTAATTTTAATTCTAAGCATACTAAGTATCTGGAAGAACATACATGATGGATAAATCAAAATTGGGGAGGTCTTTGAAAGTAATTCAACTCTGAATTTCTGCTTTCTCTATATGTTAGTAAGAATTGGTTTTTAGAATTTTCTGGCCTTCCAGGAAGGTGCATAGTGAAATGGAAGAACCTTGGGTACAGTGGCTCTCCCAATTACTGGCTCTGTAACCTTGGGAAGGTCACTTATGCTCCATTAGTCTGTTACAGTGATACCTGTCTATCTACTTTTCATAGTTGCCTTTTGAAAAAAAATGAGATTAATTCATGTGGCTCATAAACTATAAAACACCATAAATATAAAGGATAATAGCTTTGGTGGATGCTGTTCTGTGTCCTGTCATAGGGACAGAAATGATGGACGTGCTAATTCTGCCTGAGTAAATATTTTTTAGACTTGAGGCTTAATCATGAGAACTCTAATTATTTCCATTTTATCTAAGATTTTAGCATTGTGAAAAATGGTCTTGTATTCATTTGCTTTGACATAGCCCTTGTCCAGAATCCAAATGTCAAAATCTATCTACTTACTGATTACATAAAAAAGTGATAAATGTGAATTTTCACTTGTATTATAGCTTCAGGAGAGGCTCCAAGGTCTGAGAACCATAGCAAAAACAACAAAAGTAATGACAAAAAGTTCACCTTCTAAAGTGAGATGCCAGAATTCTACCTCTGTCTATGGAACTTTCTGCATCAATGAAAATTTTCATTATCTGTGTTGTCGAATATGCTAGCCAGTAGCCACATGTGAGAATTGAGCACCTGAAATGTGACTCATTAGACTGAGGTACTAAATTTTATTTTATTTTATTGTGATTAATTAAAATGTAAACTTACATAGGCACATATGATGAGTGGCTACTGTGTTGGACAGTGCAGACTAAGACAGTTGATGCTGATCTTACAAAGGAAGTGGCTAAAACTTGGTGCAGCCTCTGCCTACCCAGCCCTTATGTACTTCCAGGGTATATAAGAGAAGATGGACATTCAGTGGGAGGTGAAAGAAGACTGTTCTGAGAGTCACATTGTAGATAATTTCAGTGTGCTATGAATTCTCCATCTCTTCTCACAGAGGGGCAGAGCGTAGTACTTGCCCTCATATTTCTATCCAAACGAGTTGGTGTTTAAAGTACCACCAGGAGAGGTTTTCAGACAGAGACTGTTTGACATGCTGAAAAAGAGTCTACTTGTGAGATACTGGCTAAAGTGGCTGATGCTGAAGAGGGCCCTTCTTCCCATCTTGCTGAACAAAGATGGCCAACGGTAGTCGAGGTATGGGCCTATTAGGGGAGAGGATTGTGCATCACTTTAACAGAGACCCACCCAAGAGGTGTAGGGTGACCACATGTGAGAGGTAGACACCAGAGAGCGGGCCCTACTAAAGAAGTCTTAAACAGCTAGCAGGAATAGGGGTCACCATGTCAAGCAGGCAATTGTAGATCCTTAGTATAAATCTCTGTGGAACCCGTAGGAGGTGCTTACTCAAAAAAGACTGTTATAGAAATCTGCAATACTCAGATGATATCAATGCTAGATTGTACAAATGGTTTTGGTAAAGGAAGACCTCTTCTATCCTATATTGCTCTTTCTTCTCTTAATCCCGGGCCCCAGGCTAAACCCTGGAGAACCAGTGGCTTCATAGTGAGTAGAGGAAGAGGAATCAAGGGAGGGAAATGGTGCAAAGCCAACAATACTTTTTTCCATCACAAATTTGCTCAGCCTGAAGCAGACCCAAACTGAGGGAAGGAAGACATTTTCAGAAGAATTTGAGATTGTATTGGTCTAGAATTTCTCATGTGAAATTAATCAAAAAAGCAACGTCATCTACCTAGGGTTTCATTCTGGATCTGAGAAAAATCATTTGATAGCATGAATTTAAATGAGAATTGGTTAGAAAAACTAAATTTCCTCTCTTGCACCCACTGGGTCCAGCTCATTCAATAAACTGATTATAATACTAAGGATAATTGTACATTATTAATGATAAATTAATAGTGATGGTGATGAATAACTAACATTTATTATCAAGCATTTACAACCTGCTAGGCACTCTTCTAAGCAATTTATTTGTTTTAGCCCCTCAGCAGGAGATACATATAGAACTGATTTCTCTCTATCTAAGGTAGTTCAGAAAACTGAACTGTTAGATTTTTGGAGTCTCACTGGAAGATAAAAATCACACCTACTGGACAATCATTATCATCTAATATTTATTAAGCCCACTTATCAAGTATTTCACATGCATTATTTCATTTACTACTTTAGCAGTGCTATGAAATACTCATTTCATACATTTTTTTTTTGATAAGTAATTGAGATTTAGGGGAGTGAAGTCAATTTACCTAATGGCAGGTCTAGGCTGAAAATCTAGGGCTTTTGGGTCTCAGTGTCTTGCTCTTTATCCATACTCTACTTAGGAGGAAAGGACCAATGCTCATCTCTTTTCTCGTGTTGAAAACAAGCACTATCTATTAGTTATCAAGAAGAAGTGTCTTGCTCAAGCAAAAATTTAAATTTGTAAATTTGGTAAAATAAAAAGTGCAAAACCCTTGGTGTACTAATTAATAATAAAATTTGTTTCTTCTTTTGCCCCAAACTTTTAACTTTCATGTAGAGAAAAGTGAATACAGAAAATGTCTCACATTGAAGGTCAATCTGTATTACTACAAAATAGGAAAAACAAAAGCAAGCGGCAACTCTTCATTTCTGACTGTCTTGAGTACTCCTGATCCTTCCAAATCTTCCTCCTCTCCAGTTTATTTCATTGTTGTTCTTAAAACGAATTCCACAATCCAAGAGAGGGCTAAGAATCTTACCAAGAAGAAAAGGAAGAAGCTATGCTGTTATGGTTCAGTGTATTCTGAACTCTTGAAACTTGGGGCCTATTTATACTTCAAGACAAACAGAGATCATGTTAACAATAGCAGATGTTGCAAGGGAAGGATAGAGTTTATTATAGGCAGATCTATGTGGGGTCAGAAGCAATAGGCTCTTCCTGTGGAGGAAGTCAGATGGGCAGCTGCAGCTTGGCTAGAAAAGACTGGTTATTATATTACATCCAGGCTGAGAGCACAGTGCAGTGCCCATCTCTGTTGGCTGGTTGCTCGTGCAAATTTGCGACTCCTCACACAATTTTCTGGTTGTTCTGGGCAATACTTCCAAAGCTGAGTAGGTGGCTCAAATGCAAGGAAAACATCCAACCATTTTGAAGGAGCTAGGAGATACTTCATATTTGCAAATGTGATTGGAAGCATTTATCTTTCCTTTCTCCCCCCCACCCTCACATCTTCTAAATATTAGCATTTAATAAAATACACATTTCTTTCATTTATTTTGAACTCCCTCCAAAGCCAGCAAATACCAGAACCTCAAATGTTATGATAGGATAGGTTCTTTATTGGTTTGTTTTCTTTTCATTCTTTCTGTTTTTACTGTGTGATTCTTTTTCATTATAAATCCTTATGTTTCCAACTCAAGGAGCCTGACTAATCAGAAGGGCTTCCAGCAGAGGTAGACAAATATTCTGAATGCTGTCCTGAGACTCTACAGATGCAGATAGCTCTGCTATTCACAGGAAATGAAGAAGTCAGGTCCATCAGAGACAGGGGATTTCCTCTTCAGATAAAGTATGTTAGCTGTTGCATATTAGTGATATAAAGCTCAGGAGTAGAGACAGGATGGTTTCAGATGGTGGGGGAAATAGCCCCTTCTTATCCTGGATGCCTCTGAAAACATAGCCTGAGACAAAGGCTTGCACATAGGTTATTTATTTGGGAGGTGATTCCAGGGAACAAGTGTCGGGGACAGCAGTAGTGAAATAAAGGAGGGAAAACAACTCAAGATGCCTGCAGGAGATACTTGATCTTGTGAGACCTTCTGAAAACCCTTATGAAATGTATCTCAATACTAACCATGCACAAAGAGAGAAGACACAAGACACAGATTCATGTCTCTGATTGGTCAAAGGTAACCCCAACTCAAACATTTCCTGGTTGCACATGTATGAATGAAAGGTGGTTCATCATGCAGTAGCATCAGAGAGACCTGGAGGCAGAAGGCAAGTAGATCTCTCCTGCATGGAACTGGGAACCACAGTGGTAGCTGGAGAAAAAGTTCTCACCATGGGGATTTGAAGTGGCATAGAGAGGTATCCAACATAAGCCTCCTCAAGAGATGGTAATTATAGGGTTGTGATTCAGAGTCAACTCAGATATGAGTTGAGGCCCCATCTGGATTGCTTCCCAGCTCTGTATCTGGGGCAAGTCATTTGCTCCTAACTCCAGTTTTCTCATTTTTAATTAGTGGCATTTATCTGGTTGTTCTGATGAGTAAGTGAATCACATAAGCTTAGTGCCTAATACATTGTGCATATTCAATAAATACTATCATTGATATTTAATAGTATTAATATTAAATATATATTTGATGAGTTTGGTCTGCAGCTCTTCTCAGTGGTGGCAAAACACTATTTAGAGAAGGGAAAATGAAATTTTGAAGAGATGTAAAATTCATACCCTTCATTGGATAGGTATGTTTCCCGTGCACATGAAGTGTGATGTTCTTTAAGATGAATCTCAGTTGTGAAAATCTCAAAGTAATTCAAAATCCTTAAAAAGGAGTACGATATAAATATGATATTTTGTTGTTATATATGTTTAATTTTATTCAAATTTACAGGAAAAAATTTAAATAGGGCTGTCACTGATTCCAAAGGAGCCTTACATACTGTAGGAACATTTGCTTCCCCTGTCCTCAATATGCATACTCATAAAATAAGGGTGTTGAACTAGATGATTCTTGAAGTTAATTTCAATTCTTAATTTTTGTACTCCAAAATAACTTATTTTACCACTCCTGAATATCGGTTAGCTAGAATGTATGATTTCCCAGCCATGCACCCACCCCCCCAAAAAAGTGTCTCACCTGTATACGGCATAGACAATAAAAGAACTTGTTATAAATATATTCCTTAAATGTAGTTATACTGACTGTTCCAAATTCAAGATGGATTGATTTCTAAATATTTGTTACTTATAATATGGGATGTGTTTTCACACAAGGATTATGTTGGAAAATAGGCAAATTTCCAGGTCAGTGAACAAAAACCTTTTTTTTTAATTAAAAAAAAGTTTATTTCTTTTGAGAGAGAGAGAGAAGGGGAGAGGTAGAAGGATGGAGAGAGAGAGAATCCTGATGCAGAGCTTGAACCTGCGAACGATGATACCATGAGATCATGACCTGAGCTGATATCAAGAGTCGGATGCTTAACCACCTGAGCCACCTAGGCGCCCCACAAAAATCTTTTTTAATTATGATGTTCCATAAGCTCAGTATTTTATAAATATTTTTCTGGATCTTGAACACTGTGTTAGAATGATTCTTTTCCCCATAGGAAGAGTTCTGCCTTTTGATACAAAGGTCACTGTGGTTTCTGTTCCAGTGATCTTAGGAAGCCTCTCTTTCCCAGGGAGTAAGACCTATGACATTTTCCCAAATATCCTAACTTCCTCCAAAGTGGGACACTTTTGAGAGGGAAAGGGGGGACTACTAACCATTTTGCTGGGATGACAAGCATAAATCATCATTGTCCTATGAGGACAGGGATGTATGATTGTCCTCGTCATATGCCCCTCAAAGTGCTTCCATGGCCTATTTGTAGACACAGCGATATGGAAGCTGTCATTTATTTTCATTTTCATTGTGGTTATTTTCAAATGTTTACTGGGGATATATAGTAAATACGTACAGCATCTGGGGATATAGTGTGATAAAGAACATGGTACCTGTCTACAAAGCTTGGAGTCTAGTGTGATGGAGACATTATATAGCTAATTGTACTGAAGCATGACTGTGATAACTGAAGAAATGCAGGGTGTTAAGGGAGCACACAGTAGGGAGCCCTCAGCTGGTGATCTAAGGCAGAAGTTAGCAAACTTTTCTATAAAGTGCCAGGTAGTTAACTATGCAAGGTTTTCACTATTTTAGGCTTTAAGGGCCATGTATGGTCTTTCTCTTCTTCCTCCTTGTCTTCCTCTCCCTCCTCTTTTTCTTCTTTTAAAATCCTTTAAAAGTTTTAAAGCAACTCTTACCATGAGGCCTATAACCAAACAAGCCATGGGCAAATTTGGCCCATGGGCCATAGTTCATCAATCTTTTATCTAAGCAGTCAGGAGAGCTTTTTGGAACAAGTGCCAGGCAAGCTGAGATTTGAAAGGTGAATGAGTTAGTCAGGTAAATCATTATAGGAATAAAAATATGAGATAGAGGGATAATATGTACCAAAGCATAGAGCCCAGACACTGTACTGCAATACTTTAAAGAATCCAGAGAAATCCAACATTTCTTGGGCCAAGATGACACTGGTCATCAGGATGGCCCAAGATGACACTGATATGTGAGAGATCTGTTCCTAGAATGTTTTATGATCCATGTTAAGGCCTTTGAGCTAGATCCTGATGGTCGAGACAGATTCACAAAGGATTTCAAGTGAAGGGGTATCGTGATCAGACCTGCATGGGGCAAAGCAGTCCAGTATGGTGGTCAAACACCAAAAGAGAGACAATGAGGCAGCATAGACTGGGATGATGACCTGACGAATATATGGGTTCAGTGGTATTTGTGAGGGGAAATTGGATGGATTTGTTGGTTGATTGAATGTAAGGGATGGAGAAGAGAAAGGAGGCAATGATGACTTCCAGGTTCTTCCTTAAACAACTAGTTTTCCTCCTAAAACAACTAGGTGGCTGGTGGTGACACTGACTGAAAACCAACCTTGGAGGAGCAGGTTTAGAGAATAAGAATGCAGTTTTGGACATGGTAAATAAGAGATATGCTAGATACCCAAATGGTGCTATATAATAAGGAGTTAGATGTTCAGCTCTGTAGTTCACATGGGAGGCCACAGATTTGAAGATCATCATATAGATGGGAACCAAGACCACGGGACTAAATGAAATTGTGTGTATAGAGTAAGAAGAGCCTCCCAGTGTTGAAGGAATGGCAAAGCAAGGAAGATCTCACAAAGCACCCAAGCAGGAATAGACAGTCATGTTAGGAGGAAAATTCGGATATTGTAGAGAAGTAAATTCAAGGAATGAATGTATTTCAAGATGGGCGGGGTAGTGCCAATATAAAATCCTGCAACTAAGGAAAACAAAATAAGGTTTGAGAAGAAATTATTGGATCTGGTAACATAGACTTCACTGGTGATCTTGATACAAGAAATTTCAGAGAAATGGTAGGGCTGGAAGTCAGTCAACAGTGGGATGAGGAGTGAGTGAGAGTACATAGAGATGGTGCAAGTAAAACCTTTTATCAAGAAGCCTAGCAAGTTGAAAGGTTGGAGGAAAAAGGGAAATTGGGAGGTAGCTAGAGGTGGATGTGGGAATGGGGACGGGGTTCGCTAAAATAGGGGTGGTCTTGTACATGTTTTAACATGCAGGAGAAAAAGTCAATAGACATAAAGTAAAGGTACAGGAGCAAGGTTATTTGAGAAACCAGGAGGATGTAGGGTTCAGAGCACAGGTGGAAGCATGCAAAGTTGCCAGTGGAGCCACAAGGCAGCTTCCCAGCTCATCCTCTGCTCACTAAGACATCCTTCCTAGCATGGGGCTGCATCATACCGGAGTTCCTTGTTCTTATTTTTAGAAAAAGGAGGCTTTGAGCTAGAGGTGGCCTCATGCAAGAATAGGAACATCTCAAATGAGGCAATAGAAAGTAGAAAGGATGCTTGAAGATGCTGGTCAGTTTTTTTTTTCAGACAGAATTTACAGTTCAGTGTTCTTCCTTAGTGTGTCTCCCAGTCATGTGACTGTCCCACTTTCAACCGCGAAAAACTTATAAGAATATCACTGTAATAATAATTTCTTAACTATCTATTAATATTGGAAAAATACATGTTGACATAAAGCTACTCTATATTCAGCAAGTCTTTTAAATGAACATATTTCAGTAATCACCATGCAGCCATGTAAATTTGAAAAAAGGTAGGAGTCTACATGTCAAATACTACTTTTCCAGTTGACACAATGCTTGATTAGCATATGAATCCTTAGATCCTTTGCAATAATTTTGATAACAATGACTCAACTTTTAGCAACCCAACCACAGCTCAGAGCACAAGACAGGGTCATGGGCTCAACTATTGCTTTTGGGAAATGCAATATCACATATAGAAGGTAATAGTACTTCCTTGACTTTCAATGAATTGAAGTCAAATTCATTTTTATTCCAGAGGAGAATCAGATTCACATTTTCCTAGGCTTTTCATGTAAGAGTTTGGCCAGGGATGGGACTAGAGAGAAAATGGGACAGAGGTTAGGGACTGAGGGTGAGTGTTAGGATTGAATAGCTAGAAAGTGGTTTCCAGTGTTCACCGAGTCTTCTTCCACCTATTCCAGTTGCTCCTCTTCTTCTACATGTTCCTTCTCTTCTTCCTCCTTCTCCCTTTTGTTACCAGTCATGCTGCACGTTTTCTGCCAATATAGACAAATCCTAGAGTGAAATGGGAATTATAGATGGTGTATAAAGTTGTCCTTGATAGAGATGGGGAAGGACACTCAATTGCAAGTAGAGAGTACGATCCTTCTTGGGGTTGCAGTACCTCTTATATAGGTTAGAAGTTTTGTGTTTTTTTTTTCCAGTTGCTCATGTGTACCTAGGGACATGCATAGGTTTGATGAGGGAGCAGGGGGCAAGCTGAGGGCAAAGTACAGGCTAACAGCACTCCTCCTGCTGCCCTGTGGGATATGTGTGACATTCCTCAGGCACTCCTGGCTGCCCAAGGACAAAGGAAAGGACAGAAAACAAATGGTTGAACTGATAGAGTTTCTATCCGTTTACAAAAATCCTAGTAAATTACAAGAAAAAAGGCAATCTTATCAATAGCCTAATCTCTAGAAGCCTATGCCTCAGTTTTCTGGAGCCCCAACATCGCCCTCCCCTCCATAGTGATGTGGGGAACAAAGGCAAGAAGGAAATGGCAGATAAAATTGAATTTCCTTATAACCTGCAGACCATTGACAAATACTTGAGTCAAGCAGAGCAAAACATTTCTCCAGAAACTCCCTACTGTCTTAGTGTTAATGCTTTAACAGAGGGGAAAACAACCTTAGCTTGACAATAGCTAGGCCTTCAGTAATTCGTGAGTCTTTAGCATATGAAAAATCCCTTTATGAAACTTCCTCTTGACTTTACCTCTCCCAGCCCCATAGTATATAAGCAGCCACTCTTCCCAACCCCAGTGCAGCTCTTCCTGCCCACAGGTCCTATCCCCATGCTTTAATAAAATCACCTTTTTGCACAAAAGACATCTTCAAGAATTCTTTCTTGGTTGTCAGCTCTGAACCCCACGAACCCACCATTACCCCACAACCTCATCAGGTTGGGCATACATAAACTGTGAATGACTTTTCTTCAATATATGAGTAAACAATGCTTTTCCTAAGGATCGATGATCCAAAGGAGAACTCAGGATGGAGATAGCAGACACAACAGACACAAATGTAAGTGAGTTGTTTCAATTGTTGAAGAAATATCAAGAGAGGAATGTGCAGAGGAGGAAGAAATTCTACCCATCTTAAGTTCATTGGCTGGGGTCCAGCAAATTAGACCAACATAAACAGATTAATGAGATAAAAACAAACTCAAGTTTACTAACATGTACATCACACATATGCATGGAGGACTCAGTGATAAGTAACACAAAAGGGTGGTTAGAACTTGAACTTCTAGGGGTCCCTGAGTGGCTCAGCTGGTTAAGTGTCCAACTTTGACTCAGGTCACGAACTCACACTTCATGAGTTCGAGTTCCACATCAGGCTCTGTGCTGACAGCTCAGAGCCTAGAGCCTTGTTTGGATTCTGGGTCTGCCTCTTTCTCTGCCTCTCCCCCACTCACACTCTGTTTCTCTCTCTCTCAAAAATAAATAAACATTAAAAAAAATAAAAAAGTAAAAAAAGAACTTGAACTTCTAAAACATGTTAGCAAAGAACACTAATTGTGTAGAAAAGTAGCAAGACAAAATAAAGGGACTTCACATCTAGGGATGGCAAATTGTAGGAAGGTAAATACATGAAGAAATTAATGATAGACAAGGGTGACAATGCTAAGTTTGTTATGTAGATTCCTCTGTATCATGTCTGGGATGATAGGGGTCTAGAGTCTCAGATGATTAACTTCAGTCCTTCCTGATAGGGAGAGGAGGGGAGATACCTTTACAAATTTATCTCCTACCTTTAGGTAAAGAGAGGGAAATGCAGAGAGCTTTTCTTGTTTCTGCTACTTCTCAGTTGTCTTCAGCTCAAAATAATCAATATGCCAAGGTGGCATATTTTGGGGAGGTATGTTCTGGTACCTTTCAAAAGTCACCTAGTAACCACTGTCAGACTTAGATTTCCCCACATTCTTACTTCATTTCTGTGATTGTAATGAGGGAAGATTACAATTGATTCCTATAAGTTTGACCCTGGGGCATTTAACATTTTTAAGTGCCATCTGTATCCCCTAAGTGATTTAATTTTGATCCAAACTAGTATTACATTTATTAAGTTGAATTTTTATTCTTAGAGATTGATAATCTATGTATGATGCCTCTCTGTATGTAGGATGTGGAGGATAATTTCAGCTAAACAGCATCTGTGATTTATCAGTGTACTCTATCCATTACAGAACAGGTAATTTTCTGTCATTACTAGTGACTGAATTTGGGGCCAACTCAGGCAAAAGTGTGAGGTAGGCAAAGGTTTTCTCTGACATTTGCCTTCTCACTTTCCCTTTCTGCTTTAAGCATCCATCCTGGCCTCATTTCCAGTTGTTACTCAGGTATTTGTACTCTAATAGAAAACTGCTACCTGTAAAAAGCTTTCAAGGCCCAACTAAATGATTCTTTCCTAGTGGACTTTGAGAGGGAAATGGGCCCTGTGGGAGAGACATTTTCTGGAGAAGGGCAGCCATCAGTTTGTACTACAGGCATTGCAGGTCTAGCACTTGGGGTTCGGAGGTGTAGCTCTGAGACAGAGTCTCTACTTAGGTCTTCAAACTATTCTCGAGGCTCTTTGACTCTGCATCTCCCTGTGACTATTGCCATATTTTTCTTCATCTCTTCATAGTCAAATGTCTTTGAAGAAAAATCTGCCCTCACTGACTCTTTCTTCTCACTCTATCTTTCCCCACTCATTTTCGCTTCTTCCCCCATCACTTCAATGAACTTGCCCTGGCAAACGTTTGCAATTGTAAATTCACTGGATATTTTTTTCTTACATATGGAATCTCTGCTGAATTTCACTTTGAGTCTGCTCTCTGATTCTTACAATCTCATCCTTCTTTGGTTTCTTTCCATGGGAATGTGCTCCCCTGGTTCTCCAACCTCTCAGTTCTAGAGGAACCAGTGGGCCCAGGGTTGGGTGAGTACATAATATCCAGCAGCATTCATTCCCCTTTCTTGATATGGACAATTGCATTTCCTTAATTCTTAGTTCAAGTACTATGCAAATGAATGTTCAAGCCCCCTTCTGACTTGTTTGCTGGTCTAGATCCTTTCAGAATGGAAATTTTGGACCCACCACTTCCCCAGGCATTGCCTCCCCCTCATATTTTCCCTCTGAGTCTCCTTCTACCCTTACTTCCAAGGTTAGTGATCACTAAAGTTGCCTCATGAACCACCTCCTTTTCCTCTTTTTTCCCCTCCTGACCTTGTCACTACCCTGGCTTTTGACTTCAGGGTCCCAAATCTCTACCTCTGTTCCAGGCTCACCTCTCTTCCAGATCTGCACATCCAATCACCTATCAGATACCTCCATTCTACCTTATCTTCTGCCCTCCACCCTGTATACAGGGTGTATACTAATTTTGTATCCCAAATTAGTAATTCTTTGCCATCTTGCCCTTTCAGTGGCTTCCTTCATACAGTCCCAAAGTCTTGCTAAATCTATCTCCTTAATAGCTGTTAAATTCATACGTTTTCATTTTCTCACTACTGCCTTGGTGTGAGCCTTTACTGAGTTAAAGCAGTAAACAAGTATTATCTTGTTTGCTACTTTAAACCTCTATAATTCTAGAGTTTGCACAAGGACGAAGTTTTCTAAAATGCAAATCTTATCTGTAAACATTGGCACAAAACTATGTACCTGCTTCCCTTTATTTTACAGAATAAACTCTTGGTTCATTAGCATAATATCTGATGCTTTGTGATCTAACCACCTTCACAAGGCTCTGGCATCCTCTTCAGGCACCACATCCCTTGACAGTACAACCTTTGGACAGTATGTTCTTCTGGATCATTCTTTTAGTTTCATGACTGTCTATGTCTCGTCTACCTATCTAGAAAATAGGCTCCATGATAGAAGGGATTGTAGAGTGAACTCCCTTTGTGCAGGTATGGATTAACTGAAGTGGATGTCAGTGGAAGGATAAGGAAAGGCAAAGAACGTATCATTTCTCATCTGGTGACTACTGCCTTTCATCAGGATTGGCCTGACTAGCCTGACTCTGATGTACAAATAACTTTGGAGATGTCCCAAGCACCCTCCACAGTAGGATAATCATAGCAGAGATGTGAATAGCCTACATTCCTTAGGAAATTCACATCTTACCTTCTAGACCCTTGTCTTTACGTCTTTTGCCAGATAAGCTTTCCAGCATTTAAAACCAAAAGTGGGCCTTTTGGTCTAGTACAAGGAGATGCTGAAGTCATCATCTGATTGATATCTGAAGAGTAAAATGTTATGAGAGTCTTGAATACTTCATCGATCAGGCATATGTCACATGTCAGGTAATAGTCCACCACAGGCCTCCCCAGGAGAGAGAAGACAGTAGACTTTGGTTTCCTTCTGAATTTATAAGTGTGTGACCTTGGAGGTATATTGCTTGTTGTATGCTATATTAGTTTGAAAGATAAAAACTAATACTAATACTATTAAAGGTTTCTCCCTGTTTCTTCTGATTTGGATTTATATTGAATAACCTGGATTTCTGTTTCTTTCTTCTTATAAATCCTCATTTTCTTTTTTGAGACTTCTAGGGGAAAATTCTCCATGAATTAGAGTCCTCACATAATCAGAATCTTAATTGTCAGGAGAAAATAAAACGTACTATGATAGATGTAGGATATAGATAAAATACTTCTTGACCATGTCCTCATTGTTTCTTCCAATTTAGGGAAATTACCTAGATTGTTCACCTCTATAAAGCTATACAATGAAAATGGATCAGAATGATTATTCAGAAGCAACACAGTAATTCTTAATCAAGTAAATATTCTGGAGGTTCGATGTCCTTATTACTAAGACTGCCAGGGGTGAAATACACATTTTTAGAAAAAATTTCAACAATATTTTCTTAAGCCCTCCATCTGTGTTTACATAGCACTTTATACAAATGTTTATGTAGCACTATATACATACTTTTGTTGCAGCACACATTATATGCCATTATTGTACTTTGTTCTATTTGTCTGTCTCCCCTTGAATTTGAGTGCTTTGAAGTTAGGGGGCCATTACTCTTCATGTCCTCATCAACTAGCACAAATTCCAAGAGAATTGTAGTAAATATTTAATTGAAACCTATTTAATCAAAGGCAATTCTGGGGGCACCTGGCTGGCTCAGTAGGTAGAGCTTGCAACTCTCAATCTTGGGGTTGTGAGTTCAAGGCTCACATTGCATGTAGAGATTACTTAAAAAACTAGTTAATTAAAAACAAATGCCCCAAAGTGGTTTTTAAAATTGGCAGTTCCAAGATAAAAAATGAATTTCTGGTAATTCTGAGTCCCAGAGAAAATTTTCTATATTTGAATTCCCTATTCTTTGTTGAGGTTTTAGAAGGAAAATATATAGCCATTACTTTGCTAATTATATTATCTGAGACACAGTAAGTCTGAACATTTTGAATCTTATCAATTAAAAATTGTAGAAATTTGTTTTCTTATTATATAAGTATGCATATAATATTCTCAATTTTGCCTCTATCTGAAAAAAACTAAAATACTTACAGGAAAAGTTTTCTGATCCCTATCCTATAAAATACTTTATAGGTTTAAGAAACAATTGGTCTGTAAAAATTTCCCTAATGCAACATTGTAACACTGGCCTGGACACTGAAATCCTGAATATTGCTTCTCATCTACATCTATGTCTGACTCTTCTTTTGTGTGCTATTTGACTTGACACAGGGCTGAATGCTTAACAGGTACTGAGTAAAAAGTGGTTATCTGATTTAATTCTCTAGCTGCTCAGTTTTAGGAAAAGACTTGGACTTACCTTATTAGAATCTTAATTAACGGTTGGGGCGCCTGGGTGGCTCAGTCGGTTAAGCGGCCGACTTCGGCTCAGGCCATGATCTCGCGGTCCTTGAGTTCGAGCCCCGCGTCAGGCTCTGTGCTGACAGCTCAGAGCCTGGAGCCTGTTTCAGATTCTGTATCTCCCTCTCTCTCTGACCCTCCCCCGTTCATGCTCTGTCTCTCTCTGTCTCAAAAATAAATAAAGGTTAAAAAAATTTTTTTTTAAAAAAATCTTAATGGAATCCTAAAAATGCAATGTAAACACAAATATTTATAATGATTATTTTAAATTTTTTAATTTTTTTTCAACGTTTATTTATTTTTGGGACAGAGAGAGACAGAGGATGAACGGGGGAGAGGCAGAGAGAGAGGGAGACACAGAATCGGAAACAGGCTCCAGGCTCTGAGCCATCAGCCCAGAGCCTGACGCGGGGCTCGAACTCACAGACCGCGAGATCGTGACCTGGCTGAAGTCGGACGCTTAACCGACTGCGCCACCCAGGCGCCCCTTATAATGATGATTTTAAATGGCTGGGCTGGACTATGAGGGATATGCTCAGAAATAAATGCAAGAATCATCAGACAGACTTATCTCTCTGCCAAACATTACAAGTTGGTAAAATCTGTGAAGGACTAGAGGTGATAACTCAGACAGCTAAGAGATTAGTCTGAATTAACACATCAGGCCAATGAGATGGGGTTTTGCTTAATTCTAATTTAATACTTTCAAATGCAGCATTACCAGTGACATCAGCCATACGAATAGTTTTAAAGATCTCAAAATCCGGTAACTACACAGCAAAGGAATGGTACCAGGTAAAATGAAACTTAGAGTTAATGGTTTGGTCAGTTAAGGTTAGCATTTTAGTGAAACTTTTCTTCTTCCCTTTCGGTTCTAGGGAAGTTCTTGCTAATTTCACTTGTTAAAAGATTGCATTTTCCACTGCCTGGATTAGGTGGGTTGTATTGTATATCCTGCCTAAATGTAGTTTGAATAAACCAGTCAAGAATTTAACCTCTGTTTGACAAACTAATTGGCTGGGGGTTTAAAACCATCAGTTATGTAATAAACTGTATGCAATCAATTAGGGTGAACTGATTATGTTCAGGCCGCTTCATTTCTGAAGAATCTTGTTAGCAGTAGAGCCCTCTGAGTTACTTGCCTAACCCTTAGGAAGCGACTCAGCCTTCTGTATAAGCATGAGGTTTTCAATTCCCCGCCAATTTCACAGGGCTTTCAGGTAATGCACTGCATTTTACTGAAGGGAGCAGTGTTAAGTGCGTGCGAAGAATGGTTCTGGCAGATTATCCCTTCCTTAGTGAATCACAAATGAGCTATTAATGTCTGGCTCCCTCTCTGGATGACCCAGTGGAGGGGCCAGGTGCAGGGAATTAGGAGTCTGAAATGGGGGCAGGTGCAGTCCCTCGTGGGCAGTTCCCCAACACGAGGAAGTTGCAGACCTGATCCAGGGGAGTTAGAGAATAAGAGCCGAGGTGTGATCCTTAATAATGAGATGGAAACAGGGACTCTGGACAAGATAGAGAACATTCACAGAAAGAATGGTGGGGGGAAGGAGATGGGGTCTGGTGACACTTTTCAGCAGAGATGAGAATTAAGTTTTAAAATGTCTCCCTCCATTTATCAAAAGAGGTTTGATATTTTAAACTGCCATTTGTTGTTTTCTTTCTGTTTGCATTTTTGATCTGCTTTCTCCAGAAGCTTGGAATTGAAGGGCTTTGTTCAGTTATCACAATTTGTGTTATATTTTAGTTTCTAATATGTACTAATTTCTCAGCAACACTTGGTCATTTCATTAATTGCTATGAAATTAGAATTAAAGCTCAGCTTCCTGTGAGTACCCAACACTGATCGAACTGAGACCAGGTTCTTCTAAAATATCTTTAGCTAATATTTCCTATGCACATCTTTATGTTGATTACTCATGCAGTTAATTATTATTATAACAGCTCTTATCAAATATATGTTGAACTAATGAATGTGACTCTGGACCTTGTGGCTGCCCAAAAGCATAGAGTCCATTTCATAGTTACCATAGACACAAAAAAAGAATTAAATAAGTAGTTCAGGGGCATTAGAGCTCACCTGACAAATTAGATAATACAATATTAGAAGATCTTATAGTTTAAATACAACATTTTATTATGTTTTTAAAAAAAAATATTTTTGAGAGAGCAACAGAGTGCAAGCAGGGGAGGGGCAGAGAGAGGGAGACACAGAATCTGAACTGTCAGCACAATTGGGGGCCTGAACCCACAAACTGTGAGATCATGACCTGAGCTGAAGTGGATGCTTAGCTGACTGAGTCACCCAGGTAGGTGCCCCTTATGTGGTTTCAAATGTGTGATATCAAAGTACTTTCTACAAAACACTTTATTGGAAAATAATGCTATTTTTTAATTGGAGAGATAGTTGCTTTATACTAAGCATGTAGTATCTTACAACAGTTGATAAAGATATTTTTTAATAAAAGCATTCTGGCATTGTTAGATTGAAACTGCCAGCCTAGAGTACCAAGTGCTGGTGAAGATGTGGAACAAATGGAATTCTCATACACTGTTGGTAGGAGTGCAAAATAACTGATACTCTGGAAAACCGTTTGGCAGGGCTTTTTTTGTATAGTTTATTTATTTTTGGGGGGAGGAGAGACAGCATGCATGTTCAGGAGGGGCAGAGAGTGAGGGAGAGAGAGAGGGTCCCGAGCAGGCTCTGCACTGTTAGCACAGAGCCTTATGCAGGGCTCGGACCCATGAACCGTGAGATTATGACTTGAGCTGAAATGAAGAGTCGGAGGCTTAAGTGACTGAGCCACGCAGGTGCCCCAATTTGGCAGGTTTTTTTTTTTTTCTTATAGAGTTACGCATTTACTTAACATACTGCCCAGTAATCCTACTTCTGGTTACTTACCGTAGAGAAATGAAAATTTATGTTCACACTAAATCCTATAGGCAAATGTTCAGAGCAGCTTTATTTGTGGAAGTCAAAAACTGGAAACAACCCAGTGCCCTTCAACAGTGGTATGGATAAACAAGCTATGGTAAGTGCATACCATGTGATACTACTCAGTAAAAAGGAACAAACTATCAATATGTATTGATATCGATAGTGTAGAATAGGTAATTCTCAAAGACATGTGGGAGTGACACACCATATGAAAAGGATACATATTGTATGATTTCAGCCACGTGACATTTTCAAAAAGACAAAACCATAAAACCAGTGAAGAGGTTAGTGATTGCCAAAGGTATGGGCATGGTGATAATATTGCTATAAAGTTGTAGCACAGGGAGTTTTGTGGCATAAAGGAATTGTCTTGTATCTTCATTGCGGATACATTATTGAACCCCACATAAATGAGCACCAAAAGAAAAAAAAAAACACCGTATGATATTTAAAAAATACAATAAAGAAAGTCTCTCAGCCTGTAAGATTTAGATAATTATTTAAGCAACTGAGACTTACTTACAATCAGGTGGTAACTTCTTAGGCACATAGCAACTGGAAGACCATGGGTTTTGAAAGCCATGGGATAGTTTTCGGAGCAGTGAAAAGGTATAAATTCACCTATAGAATTTTTATTTTATTTTATTATTATTTTTTAAATTAAATTCTATGCCCAGTGTGGGGCTTGAACTCACAACCCTGAGATCAACAGTCACATGTTATATCGACTGAGCCATCCAGGAGCCCCTAGTATAATTTTTTCAAAAAGACATAAAATACTATTTTTGAGAAGGGAACTCCTATAATTATTCAAAATTTGAAGCAGAAAGGCACCTGGGTGGCTCAGTTGGTTAAGCAAGCATCTGACTCTTGATTTTGACCCAGGTCATGATCTCACACTTCATAGGTTCGATCCCCATGTCAGGCTCTGTGTTGACAGTGTGGAAACTGTTTGGGGTTCTCTCTCTCTCCCTCTCTGTCCCTCCCCCACTTGGGCACTCACTCTCTCACTGTCTCAAAACAAATATATAAAATTAAAAATTTTTAAATAAAAATACAAATTTTGAAGCAGAGTCTTGGAATCTTGTTTGAACCCATCATTTTGTTGTTCATTTATGTAGATTTCCCCCTCTGGTGTTTATTCTGGCATTAATGAACATAACAGAATTTGAAAGAAAGATTAGAAATATGTTGTTAGAAATAGCCTTGCTTTAGGGGGCGCCTGGGTGGCGCAGTCGGTTAAGCGTCCGACTTCAGCCAGGTCACGATCTCGCGGTCCGTGAGTTCGAGCCCCGCGTCAGGCTCTGGGCTGATGGCTCGGAGCCTGGAGCCTGTTTCTGATTCTGTGTCTCCCTCTCTCTCTGCCCCTCCCTCGTTCATGCTCTGTCTCTCTCTGTCCCAAAAATAAATAAACGTTGAAAAAAAAAATTAAAAAAAAAAAAAAGAAAAAAAAAGAAAAAAGAAATAGCCTTGCTTTAAGGGACATGCATATTGATATGCCAGGAAAACTTAGGCAGTTTTCTCACTGCTGAGATTTTCTTTTCTTTTTCTTTTTCCCCACCCAGTCTGGAGACCAATGGAAACCATGTATTTACTAAATGATTGATGTTTGTGCTCCTTAAGAACCATGGGAATTACCATCCTAGATCACATCATTAGTCTGCCTAGTGTAACATCTTGCTTCTGGCTGAGGTAATTATCTGATGCTTTTGAGGGACATTTAAATCTTCCTTATAAACCATTGACCATTGTTTCACATAGTGTTGATTCTCATTGCTGAGATATAGGTGAGAAACCTGGGCTAAAGAGAAACAAAGTAATACAACTAAGTTCTTTTATATTCTTAAAAGCTAAGTTTATTCTGACCATTTGATGCTACTGGTTAGATCACAAATGATAGGAATGTTGTGATACACTTGATCTAATTCTCAAGGATTTGATTTTCTGTTCTGCTATGAGGCTGTGAGAATTGGTAGATAAAAAATCCATCTCACCTAATGGGTTTAATATATGTTAGAAGTCCCATATTGTATAAGAGAAAAAGGAAATGAGCCTCTCTACATTTGTAAGATGACTGTTCAGTGCTTTTTGTGTTATGGTCTCAGAACAAATTATTCCCAAAATCTTCCCCAGAGTTCTCAAACTGGTAACTCTTCATTTACTTTTTGCCATTTTCTTTCTAATATAATGCTTTGATTCCTTAAGAATGGGACATTTTAATTGGCCAATATAATTTGATCCTTTTCTAACTGCCTGTCTCCTAGGTAGATGTTAAGTGTGTTGGCATTGCTTTAGAGCCGGCAAATTTATTTAGCATGTACAGCTTCTTAATGAAGATTTTTTTTAAATGAATGCCAGGTGAGAGACAAACTTCTGCAAACATTCAGGGGTTGGAATTTAGGCATTCTACTCAGTGAGAATATTTGTTGTTGTTATTTATAAGCAGAGTTCTAGCTGAAGTTTTGTTTTTGTTTGTTTGTTTGTTTTAAGTTTGTTTACTTAGAGAGAGAGAAAGAGAGCACAAGCAGGGGGGGGACAGAAAGAGAGGAAGGTAGAGAGAATCTCACCCAAAAAGGCTCTGCGCTGTCAGTGGGGACCCTGATGCAGGGCTCAAACCCATGAACCTTGAGATCATGACCTGAGCCAAAATCAGGAGTAGAAATTAAGAGTAGGAGGCCACCCAGGTGCCTCCTAGCTGAGGTTTTTAATTGGTAAGAAGGCAGCTGTGTTACAAGACAGTAAATAACCTGAGGACCAGGTATGTAGAGAATACTTCTACAGTAGTGTGTTCTCAACTGACATAACTTTGTCCCCCCCGCCCCCCCCCCCACTCTGCTGGGGACATTTGGAAAATCTGGAGACATCTTTGTGTGACAACTGGAGGCTGGGGGGAGTGTACTTACTGGCATTTAGTAGGTAGAGACCGGGGATGCTGCTAAATATCCTGCAGTGTACAGGTCAGATTCTACAACAAATAATTTATTCAGTCCAATATGTCATTAGTGCCAAGGTTGAGAAACCCCACTCTATAAAACGAAGAAAATGTGTGCTTTTAGCATGGAGCACAGTGCCTGAGACGTGGTAGGTACAGAATATGGATTGAAGAGATTTTCATTAGGGACTTCTCAGATCAGACTCAGAGCATAGAGGGAGAGTATTTATTATTGTAATCAAGCAAATTGCAAAGCAATGTTAATCTAATACGAAATCACAAATTTCATGATATGCATTACAACTATTTTGCAGCATGTTTGATTAGCCACACATGGAGCACAGTTCCTTAAGAGGACTGTTAACAGTATCAGGTTTTTTTTTTTTCAACGTTTATTTATTTTTGGGACAGAGAGACAGAGCATGAATGGGGGAGGGGCAGAGAGAGAGGGAGACACAGAATCGGAAACAGGCTCCAGGCTCTGAGCCATCAGCCCAGAGCCTGACGCGGGGCTCGAACTCACGGACCGCGAGATCGTGACCTGGCTGAAGTCGGACGCTTAACCGACTGCGCCACCCAGGCGCCCCAACAGTATCAGGTTTTAACCTGGGCGAGTATGTATTGTTTTCCTCTCCTCTCCGTTAGAGTTAGTTTTCAAGGATCAGTCATCAGTTTTTCCCCCTCTCTTACTATCAATGGCACACAGTTTCTGGGACTCATGTCCTACCAGCTGGGATTCTCTTGCTCCCATGACAGTTCTCCAGAGCTGTGGGCTGCAGTTCTTGGTTTCACCTATAATCGTCTAGTTTGCTAATCCTCTCTTCAGCTGTTTGATCTTTAAACTTGAAGCATTTTGGAGCAGAAAATTCTGTTGATTTGCCTGTCTCTCTCTCTCTGAATTCTGGATCTGGAAAATAAACTCTTTATAATAAGATAGTAAATAGTAGGTTCTCTGGACCAGAACATGATTTTACATAAATAATCAGCTGGGGGCAGAGTGCATAGGGGGCAGGATTGAGTATCTCAGTCCTTGGTTTGGGACTAAAGAAATCACTTTTTATCACATTTGGGCAGATTTTTGCTTAGTGAAGGTGTGCTCATGATGGCTTTCATGAATCTTGCTGTGCTGCTCGTGAGAGCTAGCCTTCTAAAATTTTTAGCCCCATTACCCCTTTTCTTGGGGATCAATAATGCATCTGTGGGCCACAGACAAGAAACCATTCTTGGCTAACTTAGTGTGTCCATCACTGTCAAATTCTTAAAGCAGGCTTCAGTTCAGCCTTCAGGATGCTAAGGGTCTGCAGACTAGGGAAGAAACCCTTTCTAAAAGTCACACTGCTTGAAACTTGGTGCTTATAATTCCTTTACTCATAGACTTCTAAATCCACTGGAGAGTTTAAAAGTTCAAACTTGTAAATAGAAACTGGGAATGCTAGCTTATCTTATGAAACAAGTTTTCATCAAAATTCAAATAAGGATAACAGATTCTTTCTTCTTCTGTAGGAATAGAGGATATTTGGGGGAACCCAAAAGTGGGAGAGGTTGTTTTTCCAAGAACCAAAAGCCATCAAAGGCAAACTTTTCCAATTTCACAATTTCACTTTGGGATTGTGCCATTTTCCTTCTACTCTTCACATCCAGATGTACAGCAGATACAAGATAGTAAGGCAGGAAGGAGAAGGAATTAAGATTTCCATTCTAGAGTTCACTGTTACATAATAGAATCTTATACACATTACAGTGTCCACAAAACCGAGGAATTTATAATTAACGTACTTCTCAGAGATCTCCACATATATCCATAGTGTTATTATTTTAAACCAATGATGTTAAATGGCCACCAGTTATCAACATCGCAGCCTAGGGAAAAAATGTTCTTGAGTATTGATTTCTGAGACTCCAGTAAATGCAGCATTGGCTCAAGCTGAAGATCTATAGAAATGAACGGTAAAACTAGGTGGAATAGGTAAAAGTTATTCCTTGATCACCACAAATCTAATGGATTATAAATTTCAAGATTTCGTATTATATCCTTTTTTTTTGGCAAGTTGGTCTTTCTTTATGTTTCAGAAATAACAGTATTAAATGCTGTAGAGAAAGGTTAGAGGGTTGAGATTGAGGTTGCATTAAAAAGACGAGTTAAAAGCTTTAATTTATACTTGAGAATAACAAGATATGAAAGGATTTTGTGAAAATCCTTTGTTCATTAGATAATGTTTATTTAACAAGAAATGAGTGTTTTCACTGAGATTAAACCGAGGATTTTATTGGAAAGACTTTAAGAAGTAAGGTCTCTGTTCTTTAAACCCTGCTGATTTAAAGAAATATCACTAAATACTTTTAAGTCCATTTTTATTCAGTTCTGTCTACTTGCCATTGGTTATATAGACTTAGAACCTTAAATCATATTCTTTTATTCTTCATTTTCTGTTTTAAAATTTTGGCAAGCTTGTTTTCTTTGTGCTTGTTATTTGAAGGCCTCTGCAGAATTTTCTTATGTAGTCGGTGCTGTTGGAAGAAACCATGAGGTCATTGCCAGTGGGGAAGCTGTTAGCTAAATCTCCTGAGGCAACAGTGTGGTGGTGCAGCTGAATTGCATCTTCCGTGGGTCTAAAGTGATGTGACCATACTGCCTGTTTGCCCAGGACAACCCACGTCCATGCTTGCAGCCCCAGCATACTTGTAAATATAACCTCTCTCAAAAGTGTCTTGGTGTAAACAATAAATTACATGGCCATTCCAAACTTAGAAGGCTATATGGAGAGAGTGGTCATGGTTCAAGTGGTTCTTATTTTCGATGGTAGAGGTAGTATGTAGCTTGTAAAAAGATCAGCAAAATTAGATGATCCAGGATGAAACAGAATATGGTAGGTTTCTGGGGGGACTGAGAAGGAAAACATTTGCAGAAGCCAAAACAGGGAGAAGGAGAAAGAAAAAAGTAAGCATCATAATAGCAGGGCTATTAATTATTGGGGCAAAGCCAGGTGGTTTGGTGCTGCTAGTGAGGGAAGGGATGGTGGAAACTAGTACTCCATGCAACTTGAAGAAACACAACAAAGTGCTTTCATAGCAAGAGAGTATAGCATAGAGGTCACGGACATGGGCTTTGGAACAGACTGCCTAGTGTTCGCTTTCCTCAAGCTACTTAAAAACGGAAAAGATGCTTAAACCATATATGCCTCATTTTCCTCATCTGTAAAATGGGAATAAGAATAATACCTATGCCACAGAGTTACTATGAAGATTAAATGAGTTAACGCTTATAAAGCAGTGTTTATCACATTGTAAGCACTTCATCCACATAGTCTACTATTGTTATTATTGTTGTTATTGTTTTCAGTGAGCAAAGGAGGTAATGGCTATACCACTGTTGCTTAGTACCTTAAATGAAACTGCCCATATGCATCCTGGATGCAGTATCGTGCACTGAACAGCTCTGCAACCCATGGGCTAGGTGGGATTCCTCTCTCTATCATTTATTTGTTAGAAAATTGTTGAACTTCTCTTTAGTTTGTCTCTGCATTTTTAGATGGAGGGAAAAAATAGCATAGACTTTTAGGTTAGACTTGTTACAGTCCTTGTAAAACCACTCCATGCAGTCTTAGGCACATGCTCAGTGCTTAAATGTTAGAAGCTGTTCTGTTGGAAGCTCTTCCAATAAGTTCCTATAAATGATAAGGGACAAGTAAGCTAGTGACTTTCTAGGTCCCCTAAATCTAATCATTTCTTAAGTAAGTAGGTAGGTATGAACACATAGTCCCTATTGAAGCATGGAGTGGCTGCAGGATAGTGTGTTTGAGGTGTGTGTGAAATTCCTTGAAAGAGAGGGTAGGTGACACTACAATTTTATCATTCAGGAGAGATAATGAGTTTAGGGTCCATTAGCACAAGAATCCATCTGTCTCTTTCTCTCTCATGCTGTCTGTCTATTATCTTTCTCTGTCTCTATTGTCTGTCTCTCTCTCCCTCTTTCTTGTGTGTATGAGCTTGTCCAAAGGGAATATGTGTTAGGAAAAGAAGGCAAAGAACTGAATCCTGAAGAACACCTTCCCTTAAAGGTTGGATGAAAGAGGGCTCCCCAACAAAACAATAACAGTTAAGGAATAACAGGGTTTAGAGAGAAACAGGAGATAATGATGTCCTAGAAATTAAGGCGAGAGCACCTTAAGAACCCTAATAACAAATGCTATAATTATGGGAAATATAATTAAATCAGCAAAAAAAGCAATTGGGCCTTGGAACTAGACCTGAAGCTTAGGCTACTAATAGCTCTACTGGGAATAGTATTGGTAGAGTGACTGGGGCAACATGTAGACTACAGTAGATTGAGACCTGTATAAAAGATGAGAAAAACTAAATTATAAGTAATATAAATCAAAAGAAAAAAGAAAACCTATCTTTTCAAGGAATTTGAGAGTAAAGGGAAAAGAGGAAAGGCAGTGTTTATCATATTTACACAGGCTTTTAGTTTATGGGAAGAAGTTTGAAGATCTAAGAAACAGAGAATGATTGATGAGGCTAATTTGTGGTGTTTGAGCAGGAGGAGACAGGGATGAGATCACCTTTGTAGAGGTTAGCTTGGGAAATAGGAAAGATATCCATTTCTGTGAGTCAGATGAGGAGGAGATAAAAAAGAATGAATATTTGAAAAGTTTAGAAATAAAAGTGTGATCATGAATTCTCTGTGTCCCCAAATCTATTTATGAAGTTGATGACTTGGTCATACAGGTAGAAAGATAGGGAACACTAAAGACTTAAACAGAAGAAAACTTCTATTAGAGGTGAATGGAAGAGGGGTTCATTAACATTGAAGGCCTGATTGAGGTTGGAGGTCAAGTATTTGTGATAGCACCAAATGACACAGTTTTCAGGTATAGGTGGTTTTACTCTTTTCAGCTATGTGATTTTCTATAGAGTTCTTGAACTTCTTGGGAGCAAAAGTGATGGAAGTGAATGCATAGCTTTGTCAGAGTCAGGGATTTTATTTATTTATTAACATTTATTTATTTTTGAGACAGAGAGAGACAGAGCATGAACGGGGGAGGGTCAGAGAGAGAGGGAGACACAGAATCTGAAACAGGCTCCAGGCTCTGAGCGGTCAGCACAGAGCCCGACGCGGGGTTTGAACTCACGGAGTGTGAGATCGTGACCTGAGCCGAAGTCGGCCGCCCAACCGACTGAGCCACCCAGGCGCCCCAGAGTCAGGGATTTTATATGTGGACATGAGTGAAGAATGAGAGATGAGAGATGGGGAGGTCAGAGAATGCTAATGAAAGAGAGGGTCAAGGCAGGATGGAAGGAAGTAGCCTTTAGGTGAGTAATGGAAGGAAGTCAGGAGAGGGAATAGATGCAGCAGAATCATAAACAAAAGGAGACTTTTTTTTAATTGAAAAGCAGGTTTGGCTGGAGGATGAGTTTTCTATTTTAAGATGTCAGAGATGGAGGGGTCCTTAGAAATGAAAGGGCTGGGGTCCAGTCATTAGAGTGGAGACTAGTGGGATGGTCTCTGAGTGATCAAATCCTTTTTGTGCTGAATGTTTAAAGGGACCTCAATGATGACTTATTTAGTCCCAGATAATTTTTAAGTTTATCATTTAAACTCCAAGTAAGTTGGGAGTTCTGAGAGCCAAGGCAACTTGTTTAAGAACAGTGGATTTTGGCAAAAGTGCTAGTAGAACCCAAGTGCCCTTGTTTCCATACGGGGCTGTGTTTAATAAACCACCTGGTGATATACTCAACACACTGTAAAGGAGGACACATAAGGCAAAATGATTCTAGATAGCATAGAAATTAATGAATCAATAGGCACACTTTCTGCACACTTCATCAAATAAATCCATGGTGTCAAATCCTGGCAGCCTATTGTGACCGATGACTTGTATATCAGAGAGAAAATGTAATCCTGGTGACATGTGACATAAAAAGGTCACATTGCCTAGCACCAGCCCTTGCTTAAGTCTAGCTAATTAGTGGTGCTTTTTGGTTAATTCAAGTGGATGGACCTCAAGGCAATACTATTTATAGAATTCAGCCTGATATTTTAATTACCCTCTATGTTATAATTAAAAAATGTTTTGAGTATTAATCCACATAGTTTTAAAATATAAAATAATTTCAGGGTCACAGAGATTATAGAATCAAGCCCTGGCTGAATTTTTCACTCATTAAGTCCATCCACTATTTGGGTGACTATTGGGTAAATCATTAATTTTATAGCTAACATAAAGACCATCATGTTGTGGCAAGAATATTGGGCTAAGATGTCAGGAGAAATATTATTTTTGATTAATTCACTCTATCTTTAGGCAAGTACTAAACTATATCTAAAACTGTTTTCTCATCAAGCAAATGTAAATACCACTTCTCATACCTGCCTTGTTGCTGTGAAGGGCAAATGGTGGCAGGTAAAATGGTAGCAAAATTCATGGATTGGTGACTAAAATAGGGCTTCAGATGCTGACTCTGCCATTGAATAGATAGGTGTCTATGGTTATTTAACCTCTCTGTGCATCAGTTTCTTCATCTGTAAAATATAAGTAAAGATAATATCCTTCATGTTGTTGTTAAAGTGCAATGCATACAATATATCTGTTACATAAAGGATCTATATTCACATATAATAGCAAGAGTTAAAATTGTCTGGATATTAAAAGGTACCATACAAATGTAAAGTTTACTTCTCAGGCGCCTGGGTGGCTTAGTCAGTTAGGAGTCCGACTTCCACTCACGTCAGGATCTCATGGTTTGTGGGTTTGAGTCCCGCATCGGGCTCTGTGCTGACAGCTCAGAGCCTGGAGCCTGCTTCAGATTCTGTGTTTCCCTCTTCTCTGCTCCTCCCCTGCTTGCACTCTATCTCTCTCCCTCAAAAATTAATAAACATTAAAAAAATTTAAAAAAATTTTTTTCTTCTTTTACCTTCTAATTCTTGTTGAAATCTTGTTGCAGTTCAGGCAATCTGATGAAATCGTATACCTAACTTAGTGACCTTCTTGCCTCGTGTATAATTCATTCCTCTCTGTGGAGGAAGCACTGGAAATACTCTCATCTGCTTCTTCCTTGTTTCTGTTTGTCCCTCTCCTTCTCATTCACTTTTTACAATGAGATATCTTATGTCTTCAGTTGTGGTATTAGAATTTCAGGAAGCTAAGAACATCTTCTTTTCTGAAAACCAAAGGAAAATGAAGTATTTGAGAAAATACTGACACCGGAAAGATATGGTAGCCTTGACACTCAGTCATTCTTAGAAAATATTTTTAGCAAGATTTACTTATAGAGTTTAAATATATATCTTCTATGTGAAAAGGAAATTCAGCTACAAATGAACAGATCATGAACATTCAGTATTTATTGAGTGTGGACTGTGTTTCTGGCACTCTTCTAGTTACTTGGGTTATATAAGTGTAAAACTAGACAAAGATCCCTGTCCTTATGGAGCTTACATTTTAGAGGAGAGAGATACTAAGCGACACCTATAACAAATCAGTAGATTATCTACCAGGTTGGAAAGTGATAAATGCTATGGACAAAATTTTAAAATGTAGAGTGTTGTAAGAGACAATGAGAACATGCATGTGGATAGGCTGATTGAGGTGAACGTCACTGAGGAGGAAACATGAGCTAAGTGGAAAGAATTGTGGAAATGAGCCACATGATTATCTGGAAGAAGAGTGGAGAGATATGCACTGGTAGCGGCCCCAGATGGGGTGAATGGTCTGAGAAGAGTGACCAAAAGAAGTAGCAGAAAATTCTGTGTTGTAAGGCACTCTGATTCTTTGCAAAGAAGTCCAGCTTTTATGTGTTTCTAAAGATTACCAAGTCTAATTCCCTGAACATACAAAGTAAAAGGGCAATTATCCTTTCTTACAAGGAGAGCATAAATCAGTGGTTCAAAAGACATTTTACCTTGAATCTCTAATGCCTTCCTAAATTCAGATGAGGTAAGATTTAGGTGTTGTCAGCCAAAGCTGCCATCTATCTGGAACAACACTTTGAATTTTAGAGTAAATTGTATAATGGGTCTTGTCAGCCAGTGATCATGACTTTCAACATTACAGCAAATTATGGAATAAATTTAGGGAGCCAGAGATCAGCACAGGAGGAATGTTAGAAAAATCTTTTTAGAATATTAAAAAGTATCAGATGTGGATTGGTGGATAGCATTTGGATAGAATTCTGGATATTGGACTCTGGCTAGAAATTTGGGTATGTGAACAAGGAGAGCTCACGTAACACATAAGAGGTGTTTGCATAGTGGATATAGTGACATTTGTCCTGACAGCAAGTTTGTTGAGACTCCGCTATATATACCACCCCTCACCCCAGTAGACTAATTCATCATTGCACATTTCTACTGAGTCCTTACATGACTTCATAATCCTTTCTAGGACAGTACTTTGGCAGCCACTGCCACCAGCCCTTGAAATAAAACCTTTCTGCCATTGATTTTAGCTAGAAGAAAGAAGTTACTTTGGAGAATAGTCAGGGGAGAATAGTTGCACAAAGTACAGGGGAGCCATTGGCAAAGGATCTTGGGTCATAATGTGAACCATGTACCACAGGTTGATAGAAATGTGGAACAGGATCTGTGTGGTGAGGTAATAAAAGTAAAGACTCTTAGAAGCACTGAGATACAGCAGTGAAAATTTTCACATTTTATAGGAGCAGTAAAAATTCTTTTATTTTTTCTTTACCTTGTTTCATAATATGAGAGCAAGTATGCCCTCAATGAAATTAACAATGGGAAAATTTTAAACAAATAAAAGGAAATACTTCTATTCTTCCCATATAATCAGTCCATAGACTTTTCTGTGGAGGGAGGTCATGGAGTCAAATGTTGAAGAGGAAAAGAAAAGAGAGGAAAATCTGGTTAACTTTTTGACCAGTAATAACATTGTAATTATGCTCTAAGATAAGAATAATGAGGTTGAAGCTTTGGGGCATAAAATGATCGTCTCAGAGGATATGGAAGGAATTCTCCCACTCTTACCCCTAACAATTTGAATGGCACCAAAGAATTGGCCAGATGCATGATGGGGTATAGTTTTTCTCAGGAGGCAGCCTCTATTAACCTGTAAAGCCATTCTTGAAAGACTGGTGGCTAGTTTTATCTGGAAAATCCTACATTTCAGGAGAAATCAGCCTTAATTCCAAGCAAAAATAATTTTGTAGTTGCTGGAATGATAAAGTCCCCAATGATGGATGTGGTCTAATTTTGCTTTTGACTCAGTGTGTGAATTTCTCTTAAAATAATATTCATATAACTAACTTAGTGTATTGTGCTGGATGGAAATTGGCCTTTGACACAGAGCAGGTCCAATAGAAAGCACATGAGCTATCCCTAAGGAATTATAAATAGGCTCTTGACCTTTTGCCACACTTTCTTCAAAGTTTAAACCAGGTGCTTATAGCTTCTGACTTTCTTTCCTGGCATGCGGTATGCTGTTTGTGTTCCTGTCTTCCAGAACTTAGGGTAACTTTGAATTTTCACTGTCTTTAAGGGCTACCCAAATTAGTTTTGAGCTGGCCATCTAGTGATCACCTAGAGAGCAAACTCATCTGTAGCCAGTTCTCAGTGAACTTCGAAGAGAGGGCAACAATACTCTCCCTAAATGGAGTTTCCTTAAATGATAAGTATAGTCTAGGTCAGAAAGTCAGGATATCCAGCCTTTCCTGTTAATACCTCTTCTAAACCAACTGGGACCTTAGCCTTGTTTGTTCTTTATATCTGTGTACTTATTCATTTCTTTATTCATATAAAACATGGATATTGTGTGACACAGAGTAATTAACTCCAATTAGCAGATAATGCCCAAATCTCTGTCGTTCAACAAAAGGAAAAAACAAATTTTTTTTCACTCACATCTCAGCCTAAAGAAGGCTAGGTGGCTCCCCTGGCAGTTGTGCTCCTGGTGGTGATTCTGAGATCTAGGCTGCTTCTACTCTGGCTCTGACATTTGAGGGTCCTTTATGTCCAGCTTCAAGTGCAGTTTCCTTATTTGGAAAATAGAAGCGATAAAAACACACCACAGCTGGGTGTGATGACTAAGTAAAATAAGACACGTTGAATGGCTCTCACAGTACCTGGTGCATAGGACCCACTCATAAAATGTTGATGTTTCTTCCCTTTGACTGTACCAGGCACTGAGACAGGAGCAAGACCTACTAAGATGAATAAGGCAGATATCTGTACTCAGATTTCTCTTGAGTTCACTATCTGAAAACAAGGCATTTTTTTTAAAACTAGAAACTTGACTCTAAGTACGTTCCATGAAGACAAGCATTGTGGCTTTCCTTTTATTTTTAACTACACATTCCCTGGGTCTAGGTCACAATCAGGATAATGGTAAATGCTCAAAATATAGTGTTAAATCAGTGCTTAATATGTCAGAACTATACAATGAAGAAACTAGAAAATGATACTCATTTCCTGTTTTTTCTCATCACCACCACCCCCTGAATTTACAAAGATTAAAAATGATAACTCATTGGATCACTGTTGCCTTCCTGATTCTATACCAGACTTCATCCAATTGATACTCATTGTGAAGTATCCCTGCATATAAACCATAGTATATAGCTGTTAAAAACTTTTAAATCTTAAATATGGTTGAGCATAACTAAATTTTTGCTTAATCAGTTATTCTTTTTTTTTTTAAATCATTCTTTTTTATTTTTTAATTTGTATTCATTTTTGAAATACAGAGAGAGAGAGAGAGAGAGAGAGCACAAGTAGGGATGGGGCAGAGAGAAGGGAGGACACAGAATCTGAAGCAGGCTTCAGGCTCTGAGCTGTCAGTACAGAGCCTGATGCGGGGCTTGTACCCATGAACCGTGAGATCATGACCTGAGCCGAAGTCAGACGCTTAACCGACTTAGCCACCCAGGTGCCCCAATCAGTTATTCTTTCCCAAGTTGAATCTGTATATAGTGTTTGTTGGCATCTGTAGATATGTTTTGCAGTATCTGTTTTTACATCTCCAGCCACTACTTTGCCTCCCAGTTTGTATACAACCTTTGCTATAAATAAGCCATTTTGTCTGAATGTTGGTACCAATTGTGCATCTCAGTAATACAGCTATGTTTTGTGCCTAAAAGTTGAGTTCCAAATGTCCTTAAAACCCTTTCACCTTGCTGAATTTCATTGTACCAGTTTTAAGGGAAGCCACTGAACTTGAGAGATGACTTGGAAGTGGCTTACCTGGGAGCCCCTGGCCCAGCATCTTAATTGAAAGTCTCCTTACAAATTATTTATTCAAATGACTGAACAGTAGCAGGTTAATCCAATCATGTTTGCCATCCGCTCTCCCTCCTGGCTCATATCTATTGCCTTCAGCGAGCAGATTGCTTGAGTGGCTGCCTCCTCTTTCAATTCACTTTTCCCTGTAGTATTTCCTAAATATTAGTGCAGTTAACTTTTATGCAATCTCTCTGTAGGTAAATATCCATGTATAGGCTTTCTATTGTATGATGAGGAAACTGAAGTGCATGGTAGTCTGTTTGTTGTCAGAGGTCACCAGGAGTAAGAAGAAAATAAATTGGAATTGCCATCTTCAAACTAATGTCCCTATCCATCAGATCACAGCACTTATCTTGACAAGATTTCCCTTGGCTCTCCCTTTGATGGCTGACACTGGGAACATGATGCTGTCATTATGGCCTCCATCACTTCCTGCTTCCAAAAAGCAGTATCAGTGTCAGGCTCTCCAGTTAGCTTGCTCTTCTGTGAGGTTGAAAGAGATCACATTGTTTTCTGCCAAAAAATGGACCTGTTTCTTTTTCCTCCAAAGGAGAAGATCTGAACATAGCAAAATAAGCAAGTATAGCCAGCTCTATGCATTTTCCACCCATATTAGAACTGCCAAAGCCCAAATGCAGGAGCTCATTCTGAAAGACTTCAGCATGCCAATTCTGGGCTTATGGAAATCTTTTCCCCTAATTACTTCAACAACCTTCTGTGTGCAATATATTTATGAAATTTCATCTTTATATTGCCATGGCAAAGAAAGCAGGTTTGTAGAGATTTGTGGGACAAATTTTCAAAGAGCTTTAACAGAGAAGATGGATTCTCAGGTATTAAATGAGACATATATTGGGATAAGCTTTAGGAAGGGAAAAATTCCAGTCCAAATGTTGACTGAGAACTCAAACATTTCATGTCCTCATCCTGTCTCCTGAGGACAAGAAAAAAAAAAAAAAGAAAAACAAAGTCCTCTTATGCTTTTTGTTCCCTTCCCTAAAGCAGGATATATTATGTATGTGCAGAGAAAAAGATACACATAAGAATTGTAAGGATGCTATATCCATCAGAGTAAGGTAGGTTAGGATGCCATAATGCACAACTTGCAAATCTCAATAGCTTAAAACAACAAAGGTCTATTTGTTGCTTACTCTTGTCTATCTCTGGTTGGCAGGGACCTAGGCTGAGATAAGCTTTCATCTTGTACTTTGCTGCTCACTGCCTCAGAGACAGACTTAGAACTCTTAGAGTAGGGATTGACATACATTTTCTGTAAAGGGCTAGACAGTAAGCATTTCCAATTTCACCTTCAAGTCCATAGAGTTTCTTTCACAATTACTCAACTCTGCTATTGCAGTGCAAAAGCAGAGTTTACAATAGTTTATAATATGGGCTGTGTTCCAATAAAACTTTATTTACAGTAGCCAGTGGGCTGGACTTCACCTATGGCCTATAGTTTGCAAACTCTTTCAGTTAAATTTTATGGCCCCAAAGAGACACTTGTTACCTCTGCTCAATGATAGATGACTAAATGATGATTCTACTCAACCACAAGAGGATGGGAAAATACAAGCCTGTCAATTCCTGAGATAAGCTTAGCCTGTATAGGTGTTCATACCTATATCCAGAAAATGATGAAGAAATAGATGAGAGGTTATTTTCACAGTTGCATAATGCTTGATTAAGCCTACTGGTCTTTTAGAATTTCTCCACCTTCTCAGTTTTCTCTTTAACTCAGCAAAACAGACTTTACAAGGTGGCAGTATTCTTTTGCTAATTGAGAGTCAGTAGAAGTGGCCAAAGGGGACATGGCTCTGCTTTGTATTTATTCATCCTTGGTGGCCATGTGGAGTGTGAATAGCTGGCTGGAGTTATCCATTTCATGTGCTCTTCACCTTTGTGATTCCTAAGGTGAATCAGAATATGCATCCTAGGAGCTGATCTTGGAAAAGGATTTAGATGTAGCAAGGGAAACATTTTGTCAGATGACTTTCCTCAACAGTAAAGCTCCTAGAGCACAAAGTTATTCTCTCATAGACCAGTTTCAGAGGTGTTTCCTAGATGTAGTATTATGGCCTGTACACAGGAATCAATGGTAAGATGAGATTTTCAATTTATTTTACTGTAAAAGGAGTCTCAATTAAAGCTGTTTTACCATAGGATGATGTCACTTTATGTATTTGGTTTTCTAGCAAAACCCACCCTGGCAAATCAAAACCAAAACCTACTTTGCCTGCTCCTGGCTCATCATTGTTTTATAAAGTCACATGGTTCCTTACCTTCAGCTGACACACTTCTTTCCATTTTTAGGCACTGCTCTAAAAGCAAAGCTTAAAGAGTCTGTTTATTTTTAAACAGTTCCATTTAATAATGTTTCTGACTTTCTCCATAGAAATAGTTGACTAGATATGGAAAAATGAATATTTAAATGGATTTGTCAGTCAGTTAAGACAGAGACATTAGGAATTTATTGTGTAGGTAGTAGGCTCTCTCTCTATTGAAATATTTCTATTATATTGATTATAATCTATATCTTCTAAAATATTAAGGTGCTTTCTTGCATATAATCTCATAAGCAAAACACTTTATTGAGCCATTTTAATACGTAAATGTAAAAAAGATAGAAACAGAGAGAAGAATGTAGATTCTGCCTAAGATCTGTTAGTTGGGAACAACTCTCAACTTTTATTCCCCTAATCAGTGATACTTTTGTTGAGTATAAGAAGATTCTAGAGGTAACAGTTACTTGACCATGACAAAGAGTACTACTTTAAAAAAGAATGAAAATAACCTACATGTAAAAAATATTTTCAAGGTCCAGATGATATTTTTATTTAAATAGTGATATACTATATCGTGCAACTAATTGTAATTGACTTCAGTGAAGGTGCTCTAATGGTTTTCTCACCAACATTTTTAATTTTATTTACCAGATCAGCTGCCAACATCAAGCTATCCTAGGGAAGAACTCTAGTGTTTTTAAACAGACCATTATCCAAGTTTCTTTGTTTGGAATAATAATAACAATGACAACACTTATTATGTCTCAGCCACTGTTCTGAGCCTTTTTTCTCTAGCCTCTGGCAACCACCATTCTATTCTCTGCTTCTATGAGTTTGACTATTACAAATATAAGTATTATCATGCAGTATTTATTTTTTTAAACCAGCTTGTTTCACTTAGCATAATGTCCTCATTTATCCTTTATGTCCTGAGCCCTTTAAAATACACTTGACACAGCCACCTTATGAGCTTGATACTATACCATTTTTCATCCTACTTTGCAAAAGAGAAAACTGAAGCACAGGGGGAATGTAAGTTACTTGCCTGAAATCACACAGAGTCAGTAGCAGACCTGGGATTTGAACCTAAGCAGTTGGGACTAGAGTCCATAGCAATAATCACTAAGCTATAACATCTTTCTTTTCACAGCTGGAACAATGGAGCAGTTATTGAAATTCCCATAGAGGAGTAGAAAAATTTAAGGACTTATAGACAACCAATCCATATGACTGAGAAAAATCTATGCTTTTTTGTGCTTATCTAAATTGACCACAAATTCCCCCAGTATAGGCAACTTCATTTTCCTGGGACTGTGGAGATACAGGGAAAATGAAGTTGCTTTCTTTTAGCAACTTTCTGGTGTAGAGATTTTTGTTTCTTGAATGTAGGAAATGTGAAGGAAAAGGAAACCCTCATAACCTCCAATTTGCTTTCAACAGGTAATCAGTGGGGTGGGTCATTACTGTCACCTCCCCTCCTACCTACCTGAACTATCTTCCTTGGTCTGTCTGCCACAAGTTCCTTTGGAAACTCTTTGCTGTACCTGAGTTCCCCTAAATGACAGTCTTGCCTTGCAAAGGAGATTAATATAAAATATCAGGCAAAGGTTTTGTATTCCCAGCCCAGATCTTTATCTCAGAATAAAAGAGGGAAATTTATCTCTTGTGAGTCATGGGCACAGAGGAGCTGGGAACATTTCACTGGCAGGGAGAATTGGCAGAAACAGTCCTAGTGGATTTCAAGTTTATTTGACTAATTCTTTCAGCACTTGTCAAACGAAACTACTTTTGTTTAGGTAACAAAACAAGCTGTTTCCTCTGCCATTTCTCCAGTGAGTAGTATAGGCACTTGTGGCAAACACACATTACTGCTAACTGTTATGATGTTTGCTGTCAAATTCATTTATTTATACAACTGCTGTAAAAAGCCCGAGGCCCATAAGCAGCCATGAAAGATTTCAGAGTCATGGTGTGGGGTCATGAGAGGGGAAAAAAGTCTCCACTGGTTATGAGAAAGGAACTGACACAGGAAATGGTCACATATGGCGCAGATTTATTGTGTCCGGGGCTTCCCATTCAAATCTCATTACAGCCACAGCTCAGAGCTGGGCATGGCACAGGCACATTGATTTTAGTTTTGGCATCCAACAGAATTACTGCTGCCGCTTCAAACTGAGGGCGGGAGAGGTGATAGGTTTATCATTCCGGGGAAAGAGTGTGTTCAGCCTGTATTTGTAAAGAATGCTGTTGGCTGCCCCTGCCTGTAATCTAACCATGAACATCACTTTGTTCAAAGATGGCAGGCAAGGTTTGCTAGCAAAAAAGAAATCCGAGGGTGGAGAGAAAGGGGGAGAGAGGTGGAGAGTATTTCCAAAAGAATAAGGGGAAAGTTAAGATTCGATTAAAGGGTTGAAACCACCTTCAATTTTGCAGGTTTTTATTGATGTCTTTATTGGTGGAAAAAAATAGATATCTTAGAGACATGTATGTGTGTGTGTGCGTGTATTTCTTTCTGCACATATTTTCTAAAATTTTAGATAGTATGTCTACATTTTAGCATTTTATTCACCTGTAACTTCTATCTTTTCAACACTGTTCATCATGAATGCTTGCAACACCTCTAGATGTGGTTTCAGACTACAAGGCAAATGTTAATAGTTTGAGATAAGGATAGTGCCATAAAAGAAGGGTGCAAACTATCTTTAAAAATACTCCTTGTTTGATTATGGTTAATGTAGCAGCTTATATTTATTAACATGTGTTTTTTATCGACTCTGCACGTATATCATCTCATTTATTCCTGTCCATCTGCCAATGGATTGGGTGTTATTTTCAATCCCTTTTATAAATGAGTTAACTGAGTCAATGGATAAGTAACTTGACTGTGGTTTTGCAGCTAGGAAGTCCAATGACAATCTCTCTGGCTAGAAAACCTGATCTCTTAACCCTTGCATTTGCTTTGGCTGTTTTCAATGTAGTATTCAAAGAATAAAAGTCATAATTGAGACCATACATGCCCACTGGTGTTTGCAGGGCAAATCATAATACAACACATAACAAAGATACAAAAACATTTCTAAGCCACTTATTTTAACCAAAATATACATGACATTTCAATATGGTAAAGTAATACAAAATAGTCTTCTGAAATTTGTATGGACTTTATCGATACAACTTTTTTTTTTAATTTAAAAATGATTGATTCAGAAGAAGGGTCTATTTGATATGAATCTGATGCTCTTCCCTCATCTTCATTGTCATTTTATCACTTAATCTCCTGATCATTTTTCCCCTCAAAGTCACACCTGTATAAAAAGAAAACAAGTATTTGGAAATATTCATCAAAAGAACTTAATAAAGACAGAAAGACCTTTCACAGAAAGCCTTACAGGCATCCTTCCTTCATGTAATGGTTGGTTTTATATAGTTTTCTATTTTTCTCAGATTAGATTGGAAATGTATTCCTATTGAAAATAGACACAGGTTCAAGAATTCTGGTGAGATTGTTCATGAAGTTGTGGCAAATCCTAGTATAATCTGTAGCCCCTGAAGTCCATCTGCCCATTATGCCTGCAGACATATGTATTTGTCCTCTAACAACTTCCAGCTTGCTGTTCCTGTGCAGTATTTTTTTTTAACATTTACTTATTTTTGAGGGAGAGAGACAAAGAGCAAGCAGAGGAAGGGCAGAGAGGAGGAGACACAGAATCTGAAGCAGGCTCCAGGCTCTGAGCTATCAGCACAGAGCCTGACATGGGGCTCAAACTCAGGGACTGCGAGATCATGACCTGAGCTGAAGTCAGACCCTTAAACTGACTGAGCCACCAAGGCACCCCTCCTGTGCAGTATCTGTAGTCCTATAGTCCTATACTGCTATCTCCGCACTTGGATTTCTCTTTTCCACCCCCTCATAACTCCCATGGATTGGAAGCCACTTCACTATACCAATCACCATTCTAACAAGAATGCTTTTTCAGTTAGAATGATGTCAGGGGAGACTATGTTCCTAAGCACCACTGTTCAACAAATTATGAAAGACAACGTGGAAATACCTTAATTTTGAAGCTCCTAGATCTGAATTCTAAATACACTAATTTTTTAATTTAATGAACTTTAAGTTTCTCAAATTACATTTTCTTGTAATACTATCTGTGTCAATGAGTGTATGTGCAAGCATATCTACCTTATCTCTTTTATACTCACTAGTACACCATATTGTGGTCACTCAATAGACTTTACATACCTCTAATTCTAGACTCCAAATTAGCAAGCTTATGTTTCTGTCATCTACATTGAATCTATGATGCATAAAGACACCATTCTAAGTTCACCATGTAAATATAACACACAGCCATTATTTTTTGAAGTTTTTTTTAAACATTTAACTAGAATTCCCCATTCTAAAAAAGTGGACAATTTTTGTCTATTATTTCTAGTATGAACAAAATACTTTTTTAAATACTTCTTTCCAAGATTTCAGTTACTCTCCGTGTATTTAGTTAGGAACACAGCTTTGAGATTTTGGAGTTTTACTCTTCATAGCCTGAGGGTCTACAATAACATATATAAATGGGGATAAATTCAACCTGTCTACACTTTATTTGATCTGTGGCCATATATATTTGTTAAATTAGAAATAATGAGGTGTAAATGTTGTTTGACAGAAAAGAATTGTAAATGATTTCTTTTCGTTTCTTGAAAATAAGAGAATGATTATATATTTTGTTTTTGTCAAAATCTCCTATACTTTACTGTACTACAAATTGGGAAATCTATCACAAAATGGCTAAAAAAATTATTGAGGGAAATGGTGATGTTAACCTCGAGGAAAAAAATCATTAATGTTGATGTATTTCATTCAATTTTAAACATATAAATTTTTCCCTTTTGTTGAAAGGGGAAGATGGAAGGATTTTATGTGCCTTTGAGTCAAAACATTTATTTTAAAAATACTTTTTTTCTTTCCTTCTGACCCATTTTTCTAAATAAAAGATAGAAGTTGTTTCTTTTTTTCCTTTTCTTTTAATTTTTTTTCCTAGCAAAGACGACCCCTTTGGCATATTTTCTTTTCAAATGTGAAATGAGGTGGAAAATCCTCATTTCACGACAGGAAGGACAAATATTGACACAAAGTTAATATTTGTTAGAACCCTGGAAGCAACCTGAGCGCGCGCGCGCACGCGCGCGCACACACACACACACACACACACACACACACCCCTTCCTCTTTCCCCTCCATCACCGGACATAACTAACTCGCTTCCTTTCCTGGTGTTTAGGTCTATGGTTTAGGTCTGTGGTTTCCAATCTAGAGAAAGGTGGATGGAGCATAGTGTATGTCTAGGATATTTTAGAATGTTAAAGTATACACAAAGCAAGGGCTCATGTGCACACATGCACACACAAATACAACCTGCTTAATCTAATTTCCCTCACTTACAGAAGAGCTTCTGGACTTTATCACTGTGCTTGTCCACCTTGAATGCAATAGCATATGCCAAACCAATACTCACTGGTCACTCAGCATTTATTAAGTCCTGTCCACTCTTGCCTTTTTGAGAAGAATGCCCTGGGGTGACTGGGTGGCCGCCCCTGACAGGCTGTGCCACTTATCTATTCCCATTGATTATGAAAGTCAGCTGTGGCCAGACCTTGCTTTTTTCCCCTTCTCCTCTCAGCCCCTCTTACAAGCACCCCTGCCTGGATTTTCATGAGGAAATAATCAGATTAGGCCTTTCACGGTGAGTTCATATGGAGTTCTCTTTCTCCAGTGTGCTACTAACTGAATAAACGTGTTTAGTGGTAAATTGTAAATGACATTATGATTACCAAAGCCAGCATGGGTTTCATTTAAAAGTGATCAGAATTGCAGACCACAAAAATTGTGACTGGCAGATAAGGCCATTTGGAGAGGTGGGAAAAGAAAAGACAGAAACAAGTGAGAAGGATGATCATTACTTAAAACTAAACCTTCCCCAACTGAGGGAACCAAGAGGGAAAGAAATCTAGAGGAAGAAATGATGAAATGCTATTTAGAAGGGAAGGTAGACTGCCACCATGGGCTTTTGTCAGCTGTGGCCGGGGCAGTGCATGATGATATCTACTGGCTTTGTGCACACCTCTCTTAAGTGGTTAGTGTGTATTCTCTTCTACAATTAAGAACTACACTCGCTTAGCAGCTCTGGGACCCCAAGGCATTGCTTACCTGTGCTTTATTTTTGCCTCACATCAAAATTAAAATACTAGAATTGATTAACTCTGAAGATGACATAGGAATGTGGATGGAAAGATACTGATAAACCACCCAGTCTCTTAATCATTGCTAATGGCTGGAGAAATAAAAATAAAATTTCTTATTTATGAACACCAGGTTTCCAAGTTTGGCTATAAAACTGCATAATCAATGTTACAGTCTTTAGACGTGATTTGTTAAATTTGTGGCTATATGATTTTATTTTATTTTAAATATTTATATTTGAGAGAGAGTGTGTGAGTGGGGGGAGGGGCAGAGAGAGAGAGAGGGAGACAGAGAATCTGAAGCAGACTCCATACTGTCAGTGCTGAGCCTTATGTGGGTCTTGAACTCCCAAGCCATGAGATCACAACCTGAACTGAAGTCAGATGCTTAACCAACTGAGCCACCTAGGTGCCCCTGTAGCTATATGTTTAGACTTCAGGAATCGTATGCTAAAATGTTAAAAAGCCCAAGTGGCAGTATACAAAAGCAAATGGACTCTCACCAAGTATGTGATATGACAAATAACTGAAACCTCTCGGTGAGTTGCTTTCACAAGACTGTGTAGAGAGAATTCCTGATGATTACAGAACTTATCTACTAGTATTACTCATCACAGCTGACCCTGCATCTAAATACAAGCCAAAATGAAGTCATTTGGATTATGTTTAATTTTTCCAGAAGCATAGGTAGAAGTCTACAAGTGTGCTTTTCTCTTCCCCCTTTTCCTCATTACTATTACTAAGTAATTATGTGAGGCAAAATTGTGAGTCATTTTTTCTGTCTATGAACTAGAGGTAATAAAATGTGCTGTGAGGAAATTTTAGTAAAGGAGGAAGGAAGGGAAAGAGAAAGGAAGGAAGGAAGGAAAGTAATAGAGAAGAAGGGCCACCAACCTTAGGGCTTGAGGGCATCTTTGTAGTGAAATAATAAGTCTTCTCTGCCATTCTAATCCCTATTCCATCCTGTCCCCCTTCCAGGTACCATTTCCATTAGTCTGTGGACTTCCTGTCAGATATTTCTGTACCTGAAGCTCTCCTGAGCAACCATTTTATATTAGCTGAAACAACCCTGGGTCTTCACCATCTAGGTACCTGAGACTTATTTAAGTAGTAACCAGAGTCCCCCACTGACACGCTGTGAAATCTATAAGACCCATCTGATACTTACCAACTTCCACACCACCTTAGAGAGTATCAGGGTACAAAATATTTTGCATAGCATCCCTTCTTTCTTCAGTCAACACCACAATCTACATCTCCAGAATACACATCTCTTTCCTGATTCTTTCATAGGCTTACCCAACCTTTGACTCTCTTTCTCCAAATCTTGCTCCTGGTACTGTGTGGAACTCTGGAACTGGAGTCAACAAACTTTTCCATTTTCATGGAGTGCTCTTTAACACTAAGTAAAAATCCCCTGCTTCTCTGAGGCTGATGTCATTAGACTGATTACCTGCTCTCCCTACTTGATATGTGTGTTATTTCACATAGTAGGCACTGTTTTTCATCCTGAAAGCCATGGAAACTAGTTCACAGTTTCCTTCTCCATTTTAACTCTGCAACCACTCTTATCAAGGTGAATAACTCATCCAAAACCTTGACTTTTGTGGAAATATAGACTACCCAAATGAGAATAAGCAAAGGCTATTTATTCTTAGTTTTCTATTGCAAGGGAATTAGCTATCATCACTTGCATTTGGCAGAGACTTAAAGGCAGAGACTGAGAAAGCTTTATGGTCGAAAAAAAAGGAAGACTTCAGGTATATGGTGATTGGATGCTGTTGTTGGCACAGTGAAGTTGGAGGCAGGCTAATTAGAAATGGGGCATCCTATGTGATTAATTAGAGACACGTATTTGGCTTTTTTCATTTGGTGCTAAGTTGGAAATGGGGAAGATAATTAGGGAAGTCAGTAGTTATTAATCAAATGCTAACTGTTTGGGGCTGATTGTTTCAAAGGTTATTGTTTGATAATCCTAGGCTAGTTGATACAGATGGAAATTTGACTTCCTGGGGGTGCCTGGGAGGCTCAGTTGGTTGAGAGTCCAACTCTTGATTTTGGCTCAGGTCATGATCCCAGGGTTGTGGAATCGAGCTCTGTGTAGGTCTCTGAGCTGAGTGTGGAGCCTAGTTAGGATTCTCTCTCCCTCTGCCCCTCTCTGCAGCTATTGCTCTCTAGCCAAAACCAAGAGTTGGACACTCAACTGAGTGAGCCACCCAGGCATCCCCAATTCACTTCCATATAAAGTTCTTACTAGCCACTTATGTCAGCTCACCCATGCTGTGACACATGGGAGCCAGCCCCTAGGTCTCATGTGTTATGACTGTATTCTAAGGCATGAGAAGAAAGTGAGAAGTAGAGAAGTATGTTTTTGAATGACAATGCCACAAAAGTTACTCTATAAAAATTTATCCAGGTATTACAGCTCTCCTACATGACAAAAACTTTGTAAGGAATTTCCCACATTTGACAATAACTCTAAACATTGATGCATTACCAGTCATTAGTTGTGAAGCTAAAAGTAACTTTTCTGAACTACTAGTGATAGAAAATAAATGTCAATCTTCCAGGTTAAAGGCAAGACTGAATTACCTTTCTATCCTCCTGTAGAAGATATTACAACATTGTTGTCATTTTAAAAAGCAACACAAAAGTGTGCAACCAAAAAATAGGAAAAAGTAATACTGTGATATGCTGGGTAATTAGTTAATAATATTAATTTTCCCTAGATTTTTATCATGTTTATAGTACTTCTGAGGTTTACATTTATTTGTCATTTTAATTTTTTTAATGTTTATTATTGAGAGACAGAGCATGAGCATGGGAGGGGCAGAGAGAGAAGGAGACACAGAATCTGAACTGTCTGCACAGAGCCCGATGTGGGGCTCGAATCCACAAACCGCGAGATCATGACCTGAACTGAAGTCGGATGCTTAACCGACTGAGCCACCCAGGCGCCCTATTTCTCATTTTCAATAGCATTCACTTATTGTACAAGCACTAAAATACAGAAAGACTGAGTTCACCCCTCTTGCAATGACCATTTCAAATTTTCTCAATCTGCAAGTATTCTACCCATCCTCTCTTCACACATCCCCAGCCCCCAATATACATCCTCACACTTCCAGTTGATGACCTTGTCTTGCCTCACATGTCCCAGCCAATGAGTGCTTTCAGTCTTCCATCTCTATCTGCACAAACACTTTCTGTCTGTCTTTCTGCTCCAGAAGACATGGAGTCTTTTGACCTACCATATCCCACGTGTTTTTAAAAGGCTTGGGACACTGTTCTCCCTTAGCTTCTCAAGTTTACTCTGTCATTCTTCCACTTTCCCCAATACCAGTCTCTCCCTTTTTATGGGTTCTCTATTAATCTGCAGAATTTCAGCTAAGGTCTAAATACAAGTCTAAACACAAGTTCATAGTACATGTTATGAAGCTCTGAATTATCATAGTTATGCACTAGCTGCTTTTCACAATCTTATCTTGAATGCTAGATTGATGTACTTCAATAAAATTAAGTATCATTTTAAAAGAACCTACCTTAAAGCTTGCATAAGGCTTTTCCTTTTTATAGAATCCTAACTGTCACAACTCTAAGGCAGAAATTCCTACTAGAAGTGAGCCTTTACTACCAGAGATGACTATATAATGGTTTAGTGGAATTGTTTTGGTTTTGGTTTTGTCTGTTTTAACTTCCTTAAGAAAGAAAAATTTTCTACTTAACTATAATAATTTATCCACCATGTAAATAATTTATTTTCTCAGTGGGTAATTGTTATTTGTGTGTAGCTTTATTTGCTTTACAAAGAGTTGGGGCAATCACATCCCAATCATCTTTCTCCTGCTACTGTCAAACAAACTCAGCTCTGATTTCTGAGACATGTGGGCTAGAAATCACTCTTTCCTAAGCTGGAAAGCCTTGAAATATAATTAATGCGTTGTTATTATTATTATTATTATTTTAGAGAAAGGGAGATAGCGAGCATGAGCGGGGAAGAGGGGCAGTGGGGGTGAGAGGGGGGGAGGGGAGGGAGAGAGAGAGAGAGAGAATGAGAACAAACATGAAACCCAACCAGGTTCAATGCTCAGCATAGAGCCCAATGCAGTATTCAATCCCATGTCCCTAGCCATGACCTGAGCTGAAATCAAGTCAGACATACAACTGACTGAGCCATGAAGTCTCCCCATTAATACATTATTTATTATAGGTTTCTATAGTGTTATTCATAGGATAGCAAAAATTGTAGGGTATTTGATTTTGGAGAAAAAAGTGTCCTGTTTGTTTTATATTTTGTCAAGAAGAACTGAAACAAATAATTTAAATGTTTATACTGAAATTGGATCAAACAGGTATGTGTTCCATTTTATGGGGGTATTGGAAGGAAAGCATAGAGATAATATTTTATAATAACCAATGCTTCATGATTTTTTTTTTTACTTAGGAAATAGTAATTTGACTTCATGGAGGTCATAGTGGTAAGTCTCCAACCAAATGTCTCAGACATCAGAAAGCATGTGTTCCTTTTAAAGTAAAATATTCACACACAGTTTCAAAATATAAAAAAGGAAGACATTAGGATTAGACACAATGCATATAATTGGCATTGCACTAGTTAATCTGAATAAGAAAGATAACTAAGTTTAAATAAACAAGTAATTCCTGCATATCTGAGTAGCCATATGTGCCTGGCATTTAATCTTTAATCACATCACAGTGCTTAATAATGAGAAGGTAACTCACTCCTAACAGTGAAGAGAGAAGTGACATAGTGACAAAATCTTCTTCCTGGTAACAGATTAAGTATGCAAAAGGAATTCAGCAAATGTTTATTAAACTTCTTGCCTGGGTTTCTGGGGTTCATAATCTAACTCATACAAAATTCCAACAGATTATGAAAATTTGACAGTGACTTCTCTCATCTTATTCCTGAGCTTGTTCATGGGCCTGAGTCCTAGATCCTCCAGTGTGTACATGTGCTTTGCAACACAGACATTAAGCACAGATTGTGCTTTCTGGAACTTGTGCATTCAAACCTTCTCTTACCCTTCCTATTCAAACCCTTCTTTTCTCCTTCCTATTCTTCCTCTTAAGGTATCACCTGCAACATAGGTTGTTTATCATATTCTTCTCCCTTCAATGTCATTGCTGAAAAAGGGAATAGGGAGCTTTGGATGCTGAGGGTAGAGATGGCTTGGGAGTCCAGCCGTCTAGTGGACTAGCTTCTCGGAGTCATAAATAAAAATAAATGAATGAAAAGAACTCTATCACAGGACTACTTTGAAGGTGTGCATTCTACTAGTGTAGCTCCTATACCTTATTATATAAAAGAATATTTGAATTACATTATAAATCATCCCATTTTTTTTAAATTTTAGCTTTGGAAGGCACCTGACATCAGGAATAGAAATAAATAAAACCTCAAGTTTCTCCATATGTATTTATTTAATGAATTAGTCAAGGAAAAAATGCTTTGTCACAACAGAATTCTTTTAGGGTCAAATCAATGTAATTTAGGAACATAAGAAAATTAATATAAATGTAATCAGTCATAATTTCAATCTTAAGGTTTCATGTGAAAATAGATGGATTTCTCAAAGTATTCAGCTATCTCATGTATTAGCACCAACTCAGGGGGCAATTCTCACAATATTTTTTTGTAGTATATTTAGTTATTATTGTTATATGTTGGTTTAAAATGTATTCAAGCTATAGACTAATAATCTTATAACTAGATACCTGGCAAGAATAGATAAAACATATTTGAAAAATAAGAGTTCTTACACACCAATCAACTAATACATAGTAAGAAGCATCTACTGTGTTTGAGTTAGGGTGTTAAGCCCTGTGGTAATTTAAATAGGAGATATAGTCCCTGGTCTTGAGAAATAACACCTTAAGGACACTGATGCCTACTAAGTCTATATAATTTATCAAACTACATATAGCTAATAGCAGAGAATGATTGAGAATCATTTCAACTAAGAGAGTGATTATTTTATTTAGGGACACTTCCAAAAATTTAGCGATCTGTAGAGATGACTTTAAAAGACAATATATCTCCTGAATCAAAAGAAGGGAGAACAAAATCAGAGATCTATAAAACTGAATGGAAAGGTGAATGATTAATCAACAGGAATCAACATGACTGGAAAAAAATGTGTTAAAACAAGGAAAAAAATTTGTAAAGTCTAGAAAAGGGGAACTAGTGTGATTGAAGGGTTTTTCATGAGGGAAGTCTACCTAACTATCTTATTTGAAAATGATGTATCTATAGTAGAGACCGTTGTATCAGAATCTCAGGGCACAATTTCCATGTCTGTTAAGATCAAGCAATTAATTCCCTTCAGACTGGTGTGATGCATTTGAAAACAATTCGTGATTTAACATTAGTGTTTCCATATTATATGACCACAGGGAGAAAACATATTATGTAAAAGTGGCCATTCTTTTATATTTGATAATTAAATCTCTAAATTAATAACTTAGTAGTCAATTTAGTAAACTCAATTTACTTAAGAAAATTAGAGCAATATGAATTTTCTGTTTTATCATGTGTCTGTTTTCTATTTGTCTGTTTCCTCTTAATTGCTGAATTTGTTGGCATGAAGTCTGTAATAGTCTAAACCTTTGTCTGTAGGGTCTGTAGTAATAATCCTTTCCTCCCTGAAATTGATTTATGATTTCTTTTATCTTTTTTTTAAGTTTATTTGTTTATTTTCAGAGAGAGAGAGAGAGAGACAAAGCAAGTGTGAGCAGGGGAGCGGCAGAGAGAGAATTCTAAGCAGACTCCTTGCTGTCAATGCAGAGTCAACACAGGGCTTGATCTCATGAACTGTGTGATCATGGCCTGAGCCAAAATCAAGAGTTGGACTCTTGACTGACTGAGCTACCCAGGCACCCTTCTTTCTTTTTATCTTGATCAGTCTAGCGGGGGGTTGGGGGGGGTGGTGGTGGTTAACTAATTTGTTGATGTTTTCCAAGAACCAAATTTTAGCTTTACTTTCTATGTTTTTGTTTCTTTGTTTCTCTCTTTTCTATTTCACTGACTTCTGTTGTTATACTTATTATTTCCTTTCTCCTCATTACTCTGGATTTGCTTTACTTGTTTGCTAAATTTGTATTTGTAAGGCAGAACATTAATATATTGCTTTTACACAATTCTTTTGTAATATAAGCACTTAATCAAACAAATTTGGTATGCTAGAATTTCATTATTATTCAGTTTGAAATATTGACTCGTATTTTGTACTACTGTTGCTATTATTGTTGAGGCACAAGTATGCAATGTGGCCTACTCCTAAAGCAACACTTAGGTAATTAAATTTATTAATATCATAGGCAGCTTTGGCACATATCATATGGAAGGTATGATACAGAGGAGGTATCATGCCCAAATGTAGTACACCCTCCATTAATAATAATTAGATTTTTTTTGTTCCAATCCTTAGGCTAAATTGATGACATTGCACTTGAAGGAAAATTAAAATATCTTGAAAATAACACAACATAATTTTGTGAATATTGCTTTTAAATTGAAGGAATTCTGTTTGTTAGAAGTTAAACTATCCCTGTAGATTCAGAATAAGAATTACTCATGGTTCAGAGACAAGTGGATTAGGAATGGTGGGAATATGGGGTGACTGGCTGGCTCAGTCAGTAGAGCATACAACTCTTAATCTTGGGGTTGTGAATTCGAGTCCCATGTTAGGCATGGAGTCTACTTTTAAAAAAAATGAAAGGAATTATGGGAATAATGGACAACGCTGTTTGTCTAAATGTCTTGATTAGCCCCAATAATCCTCAACTTGGGCTCTATTTAATGTCAGGACTCCCCAAATTGCTACTTTCTTCTTTTCCTTTTGTATTGTTTTTACTCTTCATGCTTGGAAAAAAAGAGAATGAGTAAATTATATAGTCTGAAATCCAAACTCTTTCACAATCTGGACTCAGTATATCTCTTCAATTTTAATATATCTCTATAAAATCTCTTTTCCAGCCCCCTCAATCTACCTCTTTTTTCATTGACTCAAATATTACTATGCCCATCTCCCCTATCCTTTTCCCACTATGGAGGCCTTAGTGATTATTCCTTTTCCTTAATAATTTTACTTATTCAATTCTTTTTTCACCTAGCTATTATGTCCATTATTACCTTTAAATAATACAGGTGATGTAACATATTTTATCCTTTCATATTTTACCCAGACTGCTTTGCATAGTCAGTATCTAACACACTTAAAAGTTTAATAAATGTTTCATGAGGTTACAGATGATAATAAGAGTAATGGATTACAAATTATCTTTGAGAGATTGTAGTTTATACATCACTTATTTTCCTTTATTTTATAGGTACATTTAGAGAAGAACAGAAATGCACATACCAACCCTTCATACAAGGCTACATCTGCAAACAAACTGACCAGGTGATCTTAATTCTTGACAATGCTGATGCCACTTGGACAATGCAGAAGTTATATCCAGTTGTATCTGTTACTAATGGTTTTGTTGACACCTTTAGTAGTGTAAATGCCAATACCCCTTGTTCTACTTTAGGGTCTGTATCTAGTTTCTATTCCATTTTACCCATCAAGGAAATCACCAAGGTGTGCTTTGTGGATCAGACTCCCCAAGTTTTGCGTTTTCTTCTGTCGGGGAACAAAAATACCTCCAAGCTTCTCTTAGCTATATTCTACCATGAACTCCAGAGCCCCCGTGTTTTCATAGGGAAAAGTTTCATTCCACCTGTTCTGGTTCAATCAACTTCCTCATTGCTGGATGAGTCTTCTGGTTCCAACTATTTCAGCATCTTGGATAACCTCTTGTATGTTGTCCTACAAGGACAAGAGCCTATTGAAATACGCTCAGGTGTTTCCATTCATTTGGCCTTCACTGTGATATTTCCAGTCCTAGAAAAAGGCTGGGAAATCCTCATCCTTGAAAGACTAACTGACTTCTTGCAAGTTAGCCAAAACCAAATCAGATTTATTCATGAGATGCCTGGCAGTGAAGCAACCTTAAAGGCCATTGCTGACAATAAAGCAAAGAGAAAGCTCAATTGCCCAACTGTGACTTGTGCCAGTCATTACAGAGTTGGTCAACGTAGGCCTCTCATGATGGAAACGAGCTCATATAGGATCCCGCCACCAACTACTATGGAAACCATCTCAAAAGTAGTAGTCATTGAAATTGGTGACCTGGCAACAATAAGGAGCACTGGACTGATTTCATCTTTATCAAGTAAGAAATTACAGAATTTGGCTCACCAGATTATCACTGCTCAACAAACTGGAGTACTAGAGAATGTTCTGAATACAACTATTGGCGCCTTACTGGTAACTCAGTCAAAGGGAATCACTGGCTATGGGTAAGTACTAATTATAAAAACATCTAAACAAGGGCTGATCTCTAGCGCGTGTATTGCAAATGTTAATCTACTTCCACTGAGTCACATAATCTGTTTGCTTCTGAAGATAAGAATAAAAACTCAGAGAGTCATTTATAGACATAAATTCTCAAGACTTTTTTAAATTAAGTCTGTATTCTTATGAGTATTCTATATTTTGGATTGTTGAAGATGTTATATTTCAGTACCTTAAAGTGAAAAGCCTGAAGGAAGAAATTTTTCTAAAACAACTGTTTTCAGTTCATTTGTTCATTCATTTATTGAAAGAATGTACATGTAATGAATTTAAGTAGTAGGCTGGATTCCTGGATTGCTAAGGTGAAACAGATACGATCTTTGCCTTGAGGGACAAAAGCACTACCTATCATAATTCCAAAGAGCTATAAGCTAAAACTTGAATCCTGAGGAGGGTGATGATAATTCTTATAGGGACTGGGGAAAAGACTTCTATTTAGGAAAGTTTTGAAGGATGACTAGGAGTTTACTAGGCTAATTCAGTGACCCTGATTGGGTCTTATTTAACCTAGGATTATAAAGCCATGAAAAGGATGCCTTTGTTAAATTGTATGAGGCAGGAATATCACTGTTGTCAACTATGTTTATGACACAGAGCTGTGTAAGATCTGCAACATCCTTTGTGCTATGTTATACTTACTCTAAATGCTTTTATTTTGGAGTCCTCCACCAGATTTCTATTCAACAGACATTTCAGACATAAATATACCTGAATGTTTTTCTGAGCTTAGTAAATGAAGAAGCATGGGAAGTGCACAATAAGGGAAAACAAGTGTAAATTACTCTCAATGTTATAGTTTCTGTTAGTTAAAGGATAAAGTGACCAGCCCAAGTGCATCTAAGATATCTGTCACAGGGTCAAGGCTTTTAGAGTCCCAAGCTCCAGTTTTTAGCAGATGCAAAAGAACCAAAAATGATACCCTAGACTGAGAGACATGATGAACTTGTTGTAATGCTTAAGAAATATAGATAATACTAACCATCTCACAAATGACTGCTGCTGGTTATAGAGGGTTAGAGGTGAGCAACACGGATATTCCCTATAAGCTTGTCACCATCACTGGAAAAATAAGCTCAAACCCATGCACAAATTCAGTTGATATTAGGTCCCTGAAATAGATAAAATTATTTAGATTCTGATTTTTATTATTCAATGAGATTTTAGAACATTCGTATTCTTTTAGATTACTCTGTTATTACTGCTTTTTCGTCTTATTTGTGGTAGTGCTAATAAATAAACAATTGATATTTAAGGGATGTTACTTACTTCCACATATCATCTTCAGTGGATGTGGGATTTGCTATAAAATAAGAACAAAAACAAAAAAGAGACACTATCACATCATTAGGCATATCTAACTAATACATTGATTGCCTTTTTATATACAGAGCAACATATCCAAATGAAAGCTTAGCTAGTGTTTTTGTATCATATTTCAACTGACTTACAGTATAAATGGTTGTTCCTCTTCTGGACAGCACATTAATATATATGGGAGATATGAAAAGAAAACTTGAAGGGCTTTATGAATTGTTATAGAATTAAAAGATACTCTTAGTTAAGTGATTGTTCAGAATCTATTAAATCTTGGATATTTTTACCAACCACCAAACCTTCACCATGTTATCAATGTCATTATAACATAATGCATGGTAATGTGAAAAAAATTGCCAATGCATCTTAGCTTATGTTTAATCATTTTTCCTTTAGCCCAATTTCATTTAGATCCCACCAAGTTCTAACAAATATATTATATGTAGGTAACTAGAGAGGAGAAAGTCCAGTCCACTGCTTAATTCTATTTAGATTTTACAATTCTTAGCTTTTCTAACAGGTCATCATCCCCAAACAACTGATTTTTGTATTATGTATAAAAAAAGACTCAGTGAATATTGAGCCTTTAACTAGAAGGAGAAGAAAAAGTCAGAGTAGAAGCAATGAAGGTATAGCAGAGGAAGCCCAGCCAAGAAAGTGGAACCAGCACAAGTTCAGGTACACACACATCTATGTGGGGGATATCATTCTGTTATGCAGAAGCGAGACAGCTTCAGAGATCAACTTTATGGCCCACCATCCATCATAGCCATTATGTTTTCACTTTTGACTCCGATATTTCTAATTTAATAAGATACTGCTGAACATGTATATTATAGCATCGATTTTCTGTTGGGATGTGTTCCATTTCTCCATCTCTCTCTGTCCCTCTGGTATTTTAAGAGAGAGTTTCCAAACATAAGGTAAAAAGCAAATCTTCTGAAGATAAGGAAAAGCTGCTTCTTGAGTATATCTGAATAAATCTCTGCAGAATGAGAAATGCCTTGTCCTAAGGGACTGAATGAAAATTAACAAGATTTCCCCTGGTCCTAAGAATTGCACAATATGCTAAACAACCCTGAAGCCTTGTGGAAGCCTCAGGCCAGCCCTGTTTCTTTCAACTTTGATCAGTGTCAGTTGGGACTTCCATTGAACTCACTGGAGAGCCATTGACAAGCTAATGAACTGACCTTGAGACAGAAGAATCAGTATAGGGACACTTGCCTTTCAGTGAAAAGCACCAAGAATGTTGAGAGGTTCACTCTTGTTAACTTAATGGGTTTGTATGCATTTCAACAAATTGAGACCATGCTGGGCATTTAGTTTTCAAGGGGAGTACTACCAGCTTTCAAAAAGCAATCAAAGGGGCGCCTGGGTGGCACAGTCGGTTAAGCGTCCGACTTCAGCCAGGTCACGATCTCGCGGTCCGTGAGTTCGAGCCCCACGTCAGGCTCTGGGCTGATGGCTCAGAGCCTGGAGCCTGTTTCTGATTCTGTGTCTCCCTCTCTCTCTGCCCCTCCCCCGTTCATGCTCTGTCTCTCTCTGTCCCAAAAATAAATAAACGTTGAAAAAAAAATTCAAAAAGCAATCAACTTCTTATGGTGGGAGAGAAATGGAGTGCTCTCTACTTTTTAATTAAATAATATACAGTGAATTGGCCTCTCCTGGTCTTTATCCTCTTCTAGTGGCATCTGGATTTAAATTTTGTCTGCTTGGCTAAGTCAATTTCATGAACCTGTTTTCCATCTTCCAAAACTTCATTGACCTCTGTTGTCAATACTTCTCCCTTGCCTTCTTTGTATTTGTTAGTTTACACCGTTTATGCCCATGTTTTGCACCATTTTTATTTATTTTTGTTAAAGTCAGGTGTAGGGCAGGGTAAAGATAAGAGTCAGAAGCTAAAAAATTTTAGCAGTCAAAGGCTTTATTGGGAACTAAGGTCTCTGGCGAGGTTCTGTGACTCAGGGAGAGAGAGAGAGAGAGGAGTCAGGGAAGTCGCGCCCAGGTGTGGTGGAGTGGGGTTTTTAAGCTGCAGCATTTGGGGGGGGGGCTTTTTTCGCACCAGGTCGCGAGTACCGCTTGGGGCTTTCCGTTGGGTAGCGCTGGCAAGATGGCCGTCCCCTCCACTGTGGTTCCAGGGACATCCTAAAATTTTTTTTTCTTTTAAGTAATTTCAGTGGAGTGTAGAGGGAGAGGGCACAGAGATAAACATAAGTTCAGTCTAGCTTTTTAAACTGACAGTTCTCTACAGGAGTCTTACTTATATATTTTATCCTTTATCTGGAATCCCAGAAAGACATATTTTATGTTCTTTACCTTTATTTCAGAAGAAACTTGATTTTTACTCTCTTAATTTTCTCTCCTTTCTCTTCTGTCTCCATTTCCTCTGCTTCATTACAAAAAAAAAAAAAAACAATTAAAAACACCTTTAAATATTATTCTTTGTCATACAGTAAAATTAAACATATCTGTATCTTTTATGGAAGTTTAATACTGAAATGCCAAAGCATTGGTGAAATTTCTAAAATGGACTTCCAAAGATGCATACTGCCCTTAGCCCAGGAAACTATGTGTATGGTCAGATTGCACTTTATTGAATATACTATGTTATGTGGCATGGTTGACCCTAAGATAGACTATCCAAGATTTTCAAGGTGGGCCCAAATCATAACATGAGCCCTTAAAACAAGAGAGCTTTCTCCCGCATGGCAGAATAGGAAGACAGAGAGATTCAAAGTGTGAGAAGGACCTAAAGTATCACTGTTTTTAAGTTGGAAGGGATCACATGGGAAAAAAAGCAGGTGGAATGAGTAGAGAATGGACTTTGGCTGGCAGCCAGTGAGGAAACAGGGACCTTCATTCTATAGCCACAGGGAAATAACTTCCAGCAACAATCTGAATGAGTTTGGAAGTGGATTCTTCCTGAGAGGCTCCAGCAGTAAACCCAGCCAAGCCTGTCTGGAGTCTTGACCCACAACCCAAAGATAATACATTTGTATTATTTTAAGCCACTAAGTTTGTGTTAATTTGTTATGCAGCAGTAGAAACCCAATATGTTATCTCCAGTTACGCTCTCTGTTTATGACATTGCCATGATCCTTGGCTCCTGAAAACAGTTCTAGTGAAGGTGAGCAAGACATTAGAGGAGTGTATGTATGTGTGTTTTTGAGCCTATCAACTTAGTACCTTTTTAAGTTCCCTTACTATGTGTAAGTAGCACTTTCCAGGCAGTCATAGAATAGAGAACTAGCTGAGACCATTGGTAAGACTAACAAGTCTATTGTCACTCAGTCTCATTTAGCATCTTCTCTTGTGCAACCACTCCATACCCCCTGGTCACCTGCTGTCTAGAAAACAGCTAGAACAGTATACAGTATAGTTCTTGTATACTGTTTCCTAGAAAAGCTACAAGAACTGTTTCCTAGCTGTTCTAGGAAACAGTATAAAGAACAGAATCCTTCTTTCAACACGGAAGGACGTTCTTCCCAAGACTGGCAGAATGTTCTTCCTGGAAGAGATTTCTGTACTGCCAGCTGCCTGTTTCCTCCTTCGTGACAAAATCACAGATCTGCCATGAAAGAATGTTTCTACGCTATTTCTTCTTTTCACTAGAATACAAATTCTCTGCTTTGTTAGGTGAATGGCAAAATTGTCACAATGGTATTTCATATATGTGGTTTTGTGGGAAAATGAGATGCTCTACATAGGCAAACCTTCCATTTAATTAAAAATTGTTCCTTTTGTCACTACATTCTTAAAAAACCTTCATCTCTTAAAGTAAAAACAAACAAAACAACAACAACAACATATTATCCAGCCTTATTAAATGGGAAATAATGTGGACCATTCACAGTTTTTTGTTTTTTTTTTTTTTATGAAGTTTATTGACAAATTGGTTTCCATACAACACCCAGTGCTCATCCCAAAAGGTGCCCTCCTCAATACCCATCACCCACCCGCCCCTCCCTCCCACCCCCCATCAACCCTCAGTTTGTTCTCAGTTTTTAACAGTCTCTTATGATTTGGCTCTCTCCCACTCTAACGTCTTTTTTTTTTTCTCCCTTCCCCTCCCCCATGGGTTCCTGTTGAGTTTCTCAGGATCCACATAAGAGTGAAACCATATGGTATCTGTCTTTCTCTGTATGGCTTATTTCACTTAGCATCACACTCTCCAGTTCCATCCACGTTGCTACAAAAGGCCATATTTCATTTTTTCTCATTGCCACGTAGTATTCCATTGTGTATATAAACCACAATTTCTTTATCCATTCATCAGTTGATGGACATTTAGGCTCTTTCCATAATTTGGCTATTGTTGAGAGTGCTGCTATGAACATTGGGGTACAAGTGCCCCTATGCATCAGTACTCCTGTATCCCTTGGGTAGATTCCTAGCAGTGCTATTGCTGGGTCATAGGGTAGGTCTATTTTTAATTTTCTGAGGAACCTCCACACTGTTTTCCAGAGCGGCTGCACCAATTTGCATTCCCACCAACAGTGCAAGAGGGTTCCCGTTTCTCCACATCCTCTCCAGCATCTATAGTCTCCTGATTTGTTCATTTTGGCCACTCTGACTGGCGTGAGGTGATACCTGAGTGTGGTTTTGATTTGTATTTCCCTGATAAGGAGCGACGCTGAACATCTTTTCATGTGCCTGTTGGCCATCTGGATGTCTTCTTTAGAGAAGTGTCTATTCATGTTTTCTGCCCATTTCTTCACTGGGTTATTTGTTTTTCGGGTGTGGAGTTTGGTGAGCTCTTTATAGATTTTAGATACTAGCCCTTTGTCCAATATGTCATTTGCAAATATCTTTTCCCATTCCGTTGGTTGTCTTTTAGTTTTGTTGGTTGTTTCCTTTGCTGTGCAGAAGCTTTTTATCTTCATAAGGTCCCAGTAATTCACTTTTGCTTTTAATTCCCTTGCCTTTGGGGATGTGTCGAGTAAGAGATTGCTACGGCTGAGGTCAGAGAGGTCTTTTCCTGCTTTCTCCTCTAAGGTTCTGATGGTTTCCTGTCTCACATTTAGGTCCTTTATCCATTTTGAGTTTATTTTTGTAAATGGTGTGAGAAAGTGGTCTAGTTTCAACCTTCTGCATGTTGCTGTCCAGTTCTCCCAGCACCATTTGTTAAAGAGGCTGTCTTTTTTCCATTGGATGTTCTTTCCTGCTTTGTCAAAGATGAGTTGGCCATATGTTTGTGGGTCTAGTTCTGGGGTTTCTATTCTATTCCATTGGTCTGTGTGTCTGTTTTTGTGCCAATACCATGCTGTCTTGATGATGACAGCTTTGTAGTAGAGGCTGAAGTCTGGGATTGTGATGCCTCCTGCTTTGGTCTTCTTCTTCAAAATTCCTTTGGCTATTCGGGGCCTTTTGTGGTTCCATATGAATTTTAGGATTGCTTGTTCTAGTTTCGAGAAGAATGCTGGTGCAATTTTGATTGGGATTGCATTGAATGTGTAGATAGCTTTGGGTAGTATTGACATTTTGACAATATTTATTTTTCCAATCCATGAGCAGGGAATGTCTTTCCATTTCTTTAAATCTTCTTCAATTACCTTCATAAGCTTTCTATAGTTTTCAGCATACAGATCCTTTACATCTTTGGTTAGATTTATTCCTAGGTATTTTATGCTTTTTGGTGCAATTGTGAATGGGATCAGTTTCTTTATTTGTCTTTCTGTTGCTTCATTGTTAGTGTATAAGAATGCAACTGATTTCTGTACATTGATTTTGTATCCTGCAACTTTGCTGAATTCATGTATCAGTTCTAGCAGACTTTTGGTGGAGTCTATCGGATTTTCCATGTATAATATCATGTCATCTGCAAAAAGCGAAAGCTTGACTTCATCTTTGCCAATTTTGATGCCTTTGATTTCCTTTTGTTGTCTGATTGCTGATGCTAGAACTTCCAGCACTATGTTAAATAACAACGGTGAGAGTGGGCATCCCTGTCGTGTTCCTGATCTCAGGGAAAAAGCTCTCAGTTTTTCCCCGTTGAGGATGATGTTAGCTGTGGGCTTTTCATAAATGGCTTTTATGATCTTTAAGTATGTTCCTTCTATCCCGACTTTCTCAAGGGTTTTTATTAAGAAAGGGTGCTGGATTTTGTCAAAGGCCTTTTCTGCATCGATTGACAGGATCATATGGTTCTTGTCTTTTTTTTTGTTAATGTGATGTATCACGTTGATTGATTTGCGAATGTTGAACCAGCCCTGCATCCCAGGAATGAATCCCACTTGATCATGGTGAATAATTCTTTTTATATGCTGTTGAATTCGATTTGCTAGTATCTTATTGAGAATTTTGGCATCCATATTCATCAGGGATATTGGCCTGTAGTTCTCTTTTTTTACTGGGTCTCTGTCTGGTTTAGGAATCAAAGTAATACTGGCTTCATAGAATGAGTCTGGAAGTTTTCCTTCCCTTTCTATTTCTTGGAATAGCTTGAGAAGGATAGGTATTATCTCTGCTTTAAACGTCTGGTAGAACTCCCCTGGGAAGCCATCTGGTCCTGGACTCTTATTTGTTGGGAGATTTTTGATAACCGATTCAATTTCTTCGCTGGTTATGGGTCTGTTCAAGCTTTCTATTTCCTCCTGATTGAGTTTTGGAAGAGTGTGGGTGTTCAGGAATTTGTCCATTTCTTCCAGGTTGTCCAATTTGTTGGCATATAATTTTTCATAGTATTCCCTGATAATTGTTTGTATCTCTGAGGGATTGGTTGTAATAATTCCATTTTCATTCATGATTTTATCTATTTGGGTCATCTCCCTTTTCTTTTTGAGAAGCCTGGCTAGAGGTTTGTCAATTTTGTTTATTTTTTCAAAAAACCAACTCTTGGTTTCGTTGATCCGCTCTACAGTTTTTTTAGATTCTATATTGTTTATTTCTGCTCTGATCTTTATTATTTCTCTTCTTCTGCTGGGTTTAGGCTGCCTTTGCTGTTCTGCTTCTATTTCCTTTAGGTGTGCTGTTAGATTTTGTATTTGGGATTTTTCTTGTTTCTTGAGATAGGCCTGGATTGCGATGTATTTTCCTCTCAGGACTGCCTTCGCTGCGTCCCAAAGCGTTTGGATTGTTGTATTTTCATTTACGTTTGTTTCCATATATTTTTTGATTTCTTCTCTAATTGCCTGGTTGACCCACTCATTCGTGAGTAGGGTGTTCTTTAACCTCCATGCTTTTGGAGGTTTTCCAGACTTTTTCCTGTGGTTGACTTCAAGCTTCATAGCATTGTGGTCTGAAAGTATGCATGGTATAATTTCAATTCTTGTAAACTTATGAAGGGCTGATTTGTGACCCAGTATATGATCTATCTTGGAGAATGTTCCATGTGCACTCGAGAAGAAAGTATATTCTGTTGCTTTGGGATGCAGAGTTCTAAATATATCTGTCAAGTCCATCTGGTCCAGTGTCTCATTCAGGGCTCTTGTTTCTTTATTGACCGTGTGTCTAGATGATCTATCCATTTCTGTAAGTGGGGTGTTAAAGTCCCCAGCAATTACCACATTCTTATCAATAAGGTTGCTTATGTTTATGAGTAATTGTTTTATATATTTGGGGGCTCCGGTATTCGGCGCATAGACATTTATAATTGTTAGCTCTTCCTGATGGATAGACCCTGTAACTATTATATAATGTCCTTCTTCATCTCTTGTTACAGCCTTTAATTTAAAGTCTAGTTTGTCTGATATAAGTATGGCTACTCCAGCTTTCTTCTGGCTTCCAGTAGCATGATAAATAGTTCTCCATCCCCTCACTCTCAATCTAAAGGTGTCCTCAGGTCTAAAATGAGTCTCTTGTAGACAGCAAATAGATGGGTCTTGTTTTTTTATCCATTCTGATACCCTATGTCTTTTGGTTGGCGCATTTAATCCATTTACATTCAGTGTTATTATAGAAAGATACGGGTTTAGAGTCATTGTGATGTCTGTATGTTTTATGCTTGTAGTGATGTCTCTGGTACTTTGTCTCACAGGGTCCCCCTTAGGATCTCTTGTAGGGCTGGTTTAGTGGTGACAAATTCCTTCAGTTTTTGTTTGTTTGGGAAGACCTTTATCTCTCCTTCTATTCTAAATGACAGACTTGCTGGATAAAGGATTCTTGGCTGCATATTTTTGCTGTCTAGCACCCTGAAAATCTCGTGCCAATTCTTTCTGGCCTGCCAAGTTTCAAAAGAGAGATCAGTCACGAGTCTTATAGGTCTCCCTTTATATGTGAGGGCACGTTTACCCCTTGCTGCTTTCAGAATTTTCTCTTTATCCTTGTATTTTGCCAGTTTCACTATGATATGTCGTGCAGAAGATCGATTCAAGTTACGTCTGAAGGGAGTTCTCTGTGCCTCTTGGATTTCAATGCCTTTTTCCTTCCCCAGTTCAGGGAAGTTCTCAGCTATGATTTCTTCAAGTACCCCTTCAGCACCTTTCCCTCTCTCTTCCTCCTCTGGGATACCAATTATGCGTAAATTATTTCTTTTTAGTGTATCACTTAGTTCTCTAATTTTCCCCTCATATTCCTGGATTTTTTTATCTCTCTTTTTCTCAGCTTCCTCTTTTTCCATAACTTTATCTTCTAGTTCACCTATTCTCTCCTCTGCCTCTTCCATCCGAGCTGTGGTGGTTTGCATTTTGTTTTCCATTTCCTTTAAAGCGTTTTTCAGCTCCTCGTGCCTGTTCATTAGTCCCCTGATGTCTGTAGCAAGAGATTCTCTGCTGTCCTGTATGCTGTTTTCCAGCCCAGCGATTAATTTTATGACTATTATTCTAAATTCACTTTCTGTTATATTATTTAAATCCTTTTTGATCAGCTCATTAGCTGTTGTTATTTCCTGGAGATTCTTCTGGGGGGAATTCTTCCGCTTGGTCATTTTGGATAGTCCCTGGTGTGGTGAGGGCCTGCAGGGCACTTCCCCTGTGCTGTGGTGTATAACTGGAGTTGGTGGGCGGGGCCGCAGTCCGACCTGATGTCTGCCCCCAGCCCACCGCTGGGGCCACAGTCAGACTGGTGTGTGCCTTCTCTTCCCCTCTCCTAGGGGCGGGATTCACTGTGGGGTGGCGTGGCCCGTCTGGGCTACTTGCACACTGCCAGGCTTGTGATGCTGGGGATCTGGCGTATTAGCTGGGGTGGGACGGCAAGGTGCACGGCGGCAGGGGGGGCAGGCTTAGCTCGCTTCTCCTTAGGTGATCCACTTCAGGAGGGGCCCTGTGCAGCCGGAGGGAGTCAGATCGCTGCCGGAGGTTTGGCTCCGCAGAAGCACAGAGTTGGGTGTTCGCGCGGAGCGAGCAATTTCCCTGGCCGGAGCCGGTTCCCTTTGGGATTTTGGCTGGGGGATGGGCGGGGGAGATGGCGCTGGAGAGCGCCTTTGTTCCCCGCCAAACTGAACTCTGTCGTCCGGGGGCTCCGCAGCTCACCCTCCCTTTGTCCTCCAGCCTTCCCGGTTTCTGAGCAGAGCTGTTAACTTATGACCTCCCAGACGCTAAGTCGCGCTTGCTGTCGGAACACAGTCCGTCAGGCCCCTCCGCTTTTGCAAGCCGGACTCGGGGGCTCTGCTTGGCCGGCGAGCCGCCCCTCCGCCCCGGCTCCCTCCCGCCAGTCCGTGGAGCGCGCACCGCCTCGCCGCCCTTCCTACCCTCTTCCGTGGGCCTCTCGTCTGCACTTGGGTCCGGTGACTCTGTTCTGCTAATCCTCTGGCGGTTTTCTGGGTTATTTAGGCAGGTGTAGGTGGAATCTAAGTGATCAGCAGGACGCGCGGTGAGCCCAGCGTCCTCCTACGCCGCCATCTTCCTCAGCATTATTATTTTTAATCGACCATTCACAGTTTTTATTGATGTTTCATGGTCATCGTTAAAACTATCATTTATTTCATAGCCCTGTTTCTTCAGTGATACCCTTCAGTACCATTGTTCTTATATTAAATGGCCCCAGACTGCTAAATCCTTGACTCCACTTCTGCAGGTTATATTTTTGTACAATTTTTCTTATAAATAGGATGTTAATTGTAATCCAGTGCTGCTGGATTACAATTAACCCATCACATCCACATGTAGTTTGAATCCCAAAACTAAACCATGCTACCTTAAAATCAAGTAACTAAGATTTCTGTGTACAGATGGCAAAGTTGGAGGTAAATATAATAAGGACTCATAAAAGCCTGCATTTCAATGTGTTTTATTTTCCAGACATTCATTGAACAGCTATTATGTCCAAAAAGTTATATGGCTCAAGTGAAAATGTAGAGATTTAAAATCCATGGGTAGGCAAAACAAACATTTGCAGAACTATTTAATAAGAATAAGTTATCTGAAATCTCATTCTATATATAATTACAAAGAAATTGATTCAATATGAACCTGCTTCACCATTAATCTAGTTTTCCATAAAATTAACTTCAGTTATATTAATTTTAGTATATTTTTATCTGTATAACAGTTATTAGATGGTCAACACTTGAACTTACTAGTATGTTCCCAAGAGTGCCTATGAATAGTAAGTGATCATCAAATATTTGCTTCAAATAGTGAAATGTAACCTGTTTGGCTTTTCTGCTATCCTAATACTCCTGTGTAACCAATATCCCATATTAAATCTCATCCATTATATAGATCTTGGATCTTGCTTTCCTGATCAGACTAAGGCTACAGTACCCTAAGGCAAACAGGACATTTTGAATAGTTTGTGTGTGATCTTGATAAGTGCATTCAGAGTTTTCATTATCCCAGATAAGATAGTCATGATAAATTTATTATAAAATAGTATTTAAAATTTTTCATCTAAGATACTTAGGTTTTAACCATTCAATTGACCATGTTGGAAGATGTGCCATGTTTATTCTGTGTCTTTATTTACTCCTGGCACATTGCCACCTGTACCTAGGGTTGTTCAAATCTCAATTTGAAATGAGTAATTTCAAAGAACAACAAGTATAAGAGCATAGCAGTAGCACACCAATTGAGGGATGTACCAGAACTTGAAATTAGCCAGGCCAAGATAGGTAGTAGCTTTTCAGAGGCACGTAATGACCTAAGAGCAGAGGAAGTACATAGTGGGTACTGATTTGTCACAGTGTTAGTACAGTAACATGTATTGGGTGTTTACAATATATAAGGTTTGGAACCACCATGTTACAATGCCAGAAGGAAACTGTCAGATCATAAGACATTTCTTCCCTCTTCTCTCCCTAGTACTTGACAGCAGCTAAAGGCATGTGGCTAATCTTAATAGGGAGCATAAGGACTATGAAATATAAGGAAAATGGTATGTGTGTCCTCTGAGAGATGGCCAGGAAAGTCTTTCTTGCCTTACAAACTATATGGTGGAGGAGGGGGTGACTATGTTTCTCAGGGGCAGAGGCCATGGTGTTTTATTTATCTTTGCACATCTCACGGTGCCTAGAACAATGTTTGTACATAATAGAAGGGTTAAAATGTTTGTTAAACTGAGTCGATTAGAGAGCTTACTTTCTTCTGCCCCAGTGTGGAATCTTGAAAACTTTGGAATTCAAGCCCCCTCAGGATACATAGAGATTCTTCCCTGTCTAGCCTATTTAAAACAGGAATGAATGAAAATGCAGGACATCTGAAACATTTGATCAAAACATGGGGCACTATTATAGCAACCTGACTTAGTAACTTTGAGGAGGTGAAGTCTGAAGAAAGAATGAGGTACTATCTCTAAGGCCCCTACCCTCAGCCCATCCCCACAGGTCTTGCCCAGAGCCAGCTTTCAGTAGGATTTGTTTGTTTGCTTGCTAGGTTTGCCATGCAAATAGAAACAATCCCCTCCTCTACAGAGGAAGCATTTCGGGTCTGGCAGATTGAAAAGCAAGAGTTAGAGTGAATAGTGGTGATCTCAGAACTGGGAAACGTCTGTATTCTCTTGATCTTTACTTATTTTTTAGCTGGTACTTAAGCACTGAAGGGAAAAAAAATTCTTTCACATACCTGACTTGGTATTGGAAGCTGTTAAATAGCAGTTACAACTGGGAGGGTTGGAGGGAACTCTCCTCCCCCATTTTTTAAAGTTTGGCTGTAGGTCCTTCTGCCTGCAGGCTACAGTCACATTAGCAGTTGGAAATTGGATAACGACAGCACCATGACAAATCCAGGTTGCTTGCAATAAGTTGCTAATCCCTTTGCTTTAATATCGGAGCAGCGTATAATGATGTTTGGACATCACTCCAGTTTACTGACGACCCCACTGGGGCCAGCAATAGAACCTTACAACTGTCTAACAAGGCGTCAGGTGACTCCCGTCGTCACAGCAACGGACACTGGAATCTAATCTTCCCTCCATCCCTTCTAGCACCCAATAACGCCTAGATTATATAAGTGGCCCATCATTGCTTGGTAACTTGAATCAATTAACGTTAATTCGCACAATGCTATGATGTATTGTGATCACTTTCATTTCAGGGAAGGGGGAGAAATTGCTATAAGTCACCTAAAATGAGGTTGTCTGTGGTGCTGAGGTATTAATTGGGTGTCCATATTAAATGCAAAAGGAGCCCCATCGTGAAAGGAAAGTGGATGAGTGACTCTCTTGGCTGCTATTGACCTATCAGAAGAAGACAGTGCCCTTTTCCTTTGCTTTTATCTATTACAGTTTTCCCTATTGCGTGTCAAGTTGATGTATTATAAAAAATTCATTTGGTGACCTTTCACCCCCTTAGCAGATTAAACAATTTCACTTCGATGGCATCATTAACAGGACCCTGCATTTAATGATGATTTCTCTAAAAGGCCACGGAGATTCGATTTTAAGCTAACAGATTTATTGCACTATTATAACATATCGTAAAAAACTGTACCACCTACGGTCAGGTTTTAGGATAGAAACTGCTTAAGAGTTTATGTGGAGCTTAAAGTGGTATTACCTTGGGATATGCTGTAGCAGCAAGTCTCTGACCTCCAGTAAGATGCTGTTTACATTTAATAAGAGATGTTTGCTCACAATAAACTTTAAAGTGTGTCAGGGATAGGCCTTTCAGCGGGTGCTGAGACCGGTGGCTCCCATCTCTTCGTTTCCAGACATCACTGTACATGTGTCAGGATCTTTGGTGGGGTCTTCCAGCTTCTTTAACTGCATTGCTAGCCTGCACCCTATCCCACATGAGAAAGCATTTAAGAAATGGGTTAGGGGAGAGATAGGATCTTGTAACAATGTTAGAATTTTCCAATAACCTGGGCCCCATGGAAGGTTAGAATTAATAGCATGGATTTTAAAAATCCAATTTAAATTGTTCCCCTTAAAAAAAAAAAAAAGGATCCTTACCCACTCAGGCTAAGCAAAGTAATAAATGAGATTAGGCTGGTGTATGTTGAATTCCCAGTGAGTGATTCTAGCACAGAGGTCAGGGCCTTAACTGGTAGATGACCAAAGGGGACTCTTAGAACCACATGTTCCCACTCTGTCCCCATTTCCCAGGAATCTTGGGGAAAGAGAAAGTGCTTCCTACAGAACCTTCATGGTTCCTGATCCACTCTATTTGCTCTTTCACTCTTTCCTCTTTTTGGGACTAATTGTCCCAAAAAGGGGCATACACCTGACATACACCTTCCATGTTAAATAAATATTTTATTTTTTTCTCTTTAGATAAGAGGGAAAAAAGGGTTAGGGAATAAAGTAGTTGACTTACAAGCATTCGGGGCAGGGTAGGCTACTCTTTTTTTTTTTTTTTTCTTTTCTTTTTTTTAATCAAAGCCTTATTATACCTGACCTAGGCTATTTTGAGAACAAGTCAACAATGGATGCTCTATACTAGGGTGATATATGTGCTATATGATGTCTATATATCTCCATTCAGTTGCTAGAAATCTATTGCATGACTGTGATACATAATATACAATAGACAATAAGATAATAGATATATAATGTATAATGTTCTTTTAATGAAGCTATCTTGGTCATCAGAAACACCAAAGCTTTGGTAAAAAGCTGTTTTGAGGTATCATGAATTACATAAGCATTTTGTTATATATATATATATATATATATATATATATATATATATATTGCATTTTATTGCTAAGTCACATCAGTTATTAATGTACTTGAAAGGTAAAAAATGATACAGCTCATTGGTTAACTGCTCTAGACCCTGATCATACACTTAACCATTTGTGAGACCTCTGGCAAGGCATTTAAGCCTTTGTGGGCCTCAGTCTCTTCATGTTTAAGTAGAAATACCTACATCACAGTGTTATTTTGAAGATGCAACGCGTTTATATGTGGAAAGCTTAGAATAGCACCTGGTACACCATACGTGCTTGGCATATATTAATTTTCAGTTATTATTCTCCCTGAGGGCTTCATTCAATTAAAATACATTAATCAATTAATTCCACAGTTATTGAGCCTATTTAGTGCAAGCACACTGTGGAGAATGTAAATACGAAAGGGTTGTTGTTAGGATTAAATGAACTATTCCAAGTAACACAGCGCCGTTGCTGGAGCTTGCTGTCAGGCACCTCTGCCAACTTGTTACAATGACGTCATCTGGTGTCATAGAATCAGCCATGGTAGAAGTATTTATACCATCAAAATTGGAAAACACTACAAATCAGAGCCTTTGTGGGGAGAGCTGGTTTTTGAGCAGAGTAGTGAATATATCTGCACCTTCTAAATATTTTAGTCTGATAAGGCATTCTTGGGACTGATATTAATGAGTGGTGACAAAATCTAAGTTCATAATTTGTGCTTCTCCCCACACCTCCCACACGCCCAGTCCATCCATTGCCCATGCTAAAAGCAAGCATAAACAATAAATATATAATTATTTTTTGGTTGTAAGATCATGTTTCCTATAGAGTGCATTACAAAGTTTCTAGAAGCAAAAGCAACTGCAAATATTTTCACTGGCAATAATGTATTATAGAAATAGTTATTGCCATGATATCTGTAACCTTATGGATTATTCTATTTTTGTCTATGCATGCCAGAAATACAAGCAGTTTTAAAACTAGGAATTTGATATACATTCGGCCCCATGCTCTCTCGGTTCTGGTCCAGCCTTCGGATGGAGAAGTGGGAAAGGAACTTAGGGTACAACCACAGCTTGTTTTTCTGGATAAGCAGGTAACTGGTTCATGGGTAACAACCTCTCTTTAGGGCTGGGAGCATGTCATATCTGGCACATGTTTTAGATTTCACCACCATGTCACACATTGACAGAGTGCCCCATGTGGTGTTTGCTGCACTGAGAACCTCTAATAATACTTTTGCCCTTTTGCCATCTTCCTTCCATCTCACACTTGGTTTCCTTCTACTTTCTCTGAGTGCCCAGAATGTGATCAAGAGTAAAAATCAAATCCTGATACTTTTCCTCCCCAGCCAAATTCTTGAAGCAGGTCTCTCATATCTTTTGGAGATCTAGCCTTCTCAAAGAAGTCATTTCATATGCTAATGAAGGAATTTATGCTACCACATCTGCATTATAGCTTTTTGCTATTTTAAATGATTTCTTTTATATGTGGTTAAGTAAATCATCAACAAAGGCGTCTGTGCTTAATTCTAATTTTAGTGTCCATGCCCTCTGATTCTAGTTTTTTTAATATTTATTTAAGTCATGGGAGTGGGGGAGAAGTAAAATGAGATAGTTGAATCAGCTTTCTACTCTTTATTGTAAAAATGTACCCCTGCCCTGTTGGCACAGGGAGGAAGACTGTGAGATTTAGGTCTACACTTGGAAACCTGTCCTTTTTGAAGTAATATGACACTCGGCCAGTGTGGTCCTGCTCTCTTCTCTCAATCAAACCTTCCTTGTGAACCTTCAACACATAATACCACTCTCTTCTGTAAACTTAGCTTTCCTTTCTCCTCTTCACTAATCTGCCCAAACTTCTCCTTTGATAATCTCCATTCTCTTTTCTTGATAAGCAAATTTTGATACGTTCTTAACATAAGACAGAAAATATTTATCATTTTCCTTCCTTTGCATGTCTCTGCTGAATATGTGTTTCATAAAAGATTCTGTCTGATTTTTTTTTTTTTTTATGTTTTAGATAACTTCCCCAAGTTCTCTTCTCAATCTACTTCTCCCCACCTTATTTTTTTCTATTTCCAGAATCAGAGAATAGAGTCCTTGGGGCCTCCCTCAGAGCCTTGGGCCATTTCTGTTTCCCTGGAAGGGACATCAGATTCAGTGCTGAAAGGTAGGTACCTGTGACATTCAGAGACGTTAGTACTGCATCTGGAAGAAAATGTTTGCAACCACTAGAATTCATAGCAAGGTGAGTAATGGTCAATATCTTGGGTAATTTGGAAGAGATCTCCTTTTCCTCAGTCTAGAGTGCCATATCTGTAAAAAGGAAGAATTGGCTGGCATTAAATACTTAAGGAACTACTTCCTCTTCTGATGAAGGAACATTTTCGTAATATCTGTATCCTCAAAATGCTGTAAGAAAAAGGGTATGTCCCTCAGGACAAATGGTTCTGGTACTACAGTACCATGGACTGGCCCAGGGAGCAAGTCATAGGTATGATGTGGTTTCTGTGGAGAAACAGAAACACTCTCAATGTTATGAAGCATAAATGCAATGGCAAATGCAAACACCTGGCCCAGAGCAGGCCCTTAGAGTTTATTTTCCCCTCTCTACCATTCTTTGTCCTCTGTTGCCTTCCTGTTCACTCCTAGTACTGGTAGGTACTGGTAGCTTCATTTACTTTTCCTGGGGCTCGTGCATATAAAAATAAAAAATAAAATAAAATAAATAAAAGTAAAAATAACACCATTCTATTCTTTGTTTCTCTGAGTTTGATTATTTTAAATACTTCATATAAATGGAATCCTTCATATAAATGGAATTGTCCTTCTGTGACTAGCTTATTTCATTTAGCATCGTGTCCTCAAGGATAATCATATTGTCACATATTTCCAGATTTCTTTTTTTAAGGCTGAATGGTTTGCTATTGTATGCATATATTGCATTTTTAAAATCCATTCATCTGTTGATGAATATTTAGATCGTTTTCTTATCTTGGCTAGTATGAATAGCAGTGTGATGACCATGGAGGTTTGGATATCTCTTTGAGATACTGATTTCAATCCTTCTGGATAAATACCCAGAAGGACTTGCTGGATCATGTGGTAATTCTATTTTTATTTTTGTGAGGAACCTCCATACTGTTTTCCACATTGGCTGCACCATTTTGCATTCCCATAAACAATGTACAAGACTTATCGTTTCTCTACATCCTCACCGACACTTGCTGTCTTTCTTTCTTTCTTTTTTTTTTTTTTTAATAATAGCCATCCTAATAGGTGTGAGATTATATCTCATTGTAGTTTTGGTCTGCATTTCCCTGATGATTACGGATGTTGAGCATCTTTTCATATACTGTACCTGTTGGCCATTTGTAGGTCTTCTTTGGAGAAATGTGTGTTTGAGTCTTTAGCCTATTTTTAAAAATCAGGTTATGAGTTTTTGTGCTATTGAGATGCAAGAGTTTCTTATATATTTTAAAAATTAACACCTTATGAGGCATATATCTTATGAATATTTCCTCCCATTCTGTAGGTTGCCTTTTTACTCTGTTGATTGCTGTGCAGAAGCTGTTTAGTTTGACAAGTAATCCTACTTCTCTAACTTTACTTAACATGTCCATACTACCCAAAGTGATCTACAGATCCAGTGCAATCTTTACCAAAATACCAGTAGCATTTCTTGCAGAAATATCAAAAGCAATTCTAAAATTTATATGGAACCACAAAAGATCCTGAATAGCCAAAGCAGCCTTGAAAAAGAAGAATAAAACTGAAAGTGTTACACTTTGTGGTTTCAGAGTAGATCACAAAACCATGGTAATTACAACAGTTGAGTACTGGCCTAAAGATAGACGTATAGATCAATGGAACAGAATGAAGACCCTAGAAATAAATTCACACCAAAAACATATGGCCAACTGATATTCAACAAGGGTGGCAAGAATACTTAATGAGGAAAGGACATACTTTTCAATAAATAGTGCTGGGGAACTGATATCCACATGGAAAAGAGTGAATTTGGAGCTTTATTTTATACCATACAGAAAAAGCAACTCAAAAATGGAGCAAGCCCTAAACATAAGACCTGACAACTCCTAGAAGAAAATACATAGAGAAATCTTCTTGACATTGGTCTTGGCAATGATTTCATAGATATGACATTAAAAGCACAGGCAACAACTAGAAGCAAAATTAGAGGGTTGATAACTCTTTTAAAAAATCAGCTTATCAGATTCCTTATATACTTCATGAATTGGTTAGGACATTTCTATTGTTTTTGGGTTGCCTTTAATGCTTTTTACAAACTTGTAAATGACTTATTCACCAGTTCAAAATATCAGCTTATCTATAAAATTGCTGCCTTCCAAGAATAAGCCATGACTTTATGATTATTTCTTGCTCTAACCTGGCTAATGAGCCTAAGCTCTTTCACATGGATTCTGTAAAAAAAAAAATTAATAAAATACTAAAATGTATGGGGAAAAGTCCATCATAGAAATACTAAATCTTGCCTCTCCTGCTAATTACATTTATTTTTTGGCCTAAACTGTTACTATCATCTGGTATGGAACACCTGCTTCCCCTTTCATTCTTCTTGTCCTTAAAAAAGGAAACGTATGGGGCGCCTGGGTGGCTCAGTTGGTGAAGTGTCCGACTTCAGCTCAGGTCATGATCTCACAATCTGTTGAGTTCGAGCCCCGTGTCAGGCTCTGTGTTGACAGCTCAGAGCCTGGAGCCTGCTTCAGATTCTGTGTCTCCCTCTCTCTCTGCCCCTCCCCTGCTCATGCTCTGTCTCTCTCTGTGTCAAAAATAATAAAAAAAAATTTTTTTAAAAAAGGAAACCTATAAAATAATAAAGTTTCCAACTTAATGATCTATCATTCAACATAATTTTTCATGAATTAATCCCAGATATTTTTTACATCACTGTTTTTTTAGCTTATACATTTTGTTTTCCTGCAAAGTTACACAGTAATTCCAGAAAATAGAACTAGTCCCTTCTGAAAATTTTCTTGAGGTAATTGACAGTTCATGAGTAGATATTCCATAGCTACAAAACTCTTACTGTTTCAGGCTTGTCTCATTCCGTTCTTCTCTTATTAGAGCTCTAAATTTGCCTGCTATATCTTTTCAAGTTGGCTTTCAACTATTCTGGCCTAAGAATTCCCTACTTTATCTACTTATTAAGAAACTAAATCTTTTCAGCCTGTGCTGTGTAATTTTCTCAAATTTCCATAGTCTTGTTACTCTCCTGAGCACACTATCCACTTTTTCTTTGTACAGTCTAATTTTATTTTATTTAAAAAACCTATTTTTTATTATTTTTTAAATGTTTATTTATTTTTGAGAGATAGAGCATGCACAAGCAGGGAAGGAGCAGAGAGAGACACACACAGAATCTGTCTAGCAGGCTCCAGGCTCCAAGCTCCAAGCTATCAGCCCAGAGCCAATGCAGGGCTCGAACACACAAACCATAAGATCATTACTTGAGCCAAAGTCAGATGCTTAACCAACTAAGCCACCCAGGCACCCCTGAACAATGCAATTTTATTTTATTTGGAAAAAAATATTTTAATGTTTTTATTTATCTTTGAAACGGAGAGAGACAGAGCATGAGCAGAGGAGGGGCAGAGAGAGAGGGAGACACAGAATCTGAAGCAGGCTCCAGGCCCTGAGCTGGCAGCACAGAGCCTGACGCGGGGCTCCAACTCACGGACCGTGAGATCATGACCTGAGCTGAAGTCAGACGATTAACCGACTGAGCCACCCAGGCGCCCCATGAACAATGCAGTTTAAAGGCCCAGGCAATGCTGCTTATTTTGTGAGACTCATCTCATAGACTCTATATTTTCTATTCTTCCACTTACAGCAATGCATATTTTACTCACTTTTGGTGAAAGTAACACCCATATTGTTGACTCATATTTTTGCTCTTCTTGGTTATTTCTTTACTAACACAGTTAACTCTGAAACTCCTTAGGTTTAAAATCACAGGAAAAAGGACATCTCAAAATGTTCTCTGCACAAATTTGCAAAGTCAAGCCATATCATTAAGAAAGTAAGATAATTAAGCAAAGCTATCCAAGGTTGGCCAATGTGAAAATTAAACATTCAAAATTGCATTATGAGGTAGTTTTATTTCTTTTTAATTTTTATTTATTATTTTATGTTTATTTTTGAGAGAGAGAGAGAGAGAGACAGGGTGTCAGTGTGGGAGGAGCAGAGAGAGTGGGAGACACAGAATCTGAAGCAGTCTTCAGGCTCTGAGCTGTCAGCACAGAGCCTGATGCTTGAACTCATGAATGTTGAGATCATGACCTGAGCTGAAGTTGGACGCTTAACTGACTGAACCACCCAGGCACCCCATTAGGTAGTTTTAAACTACCTGTTTTGGTGATGTCATTCGGTCCATTCTTCAATGCCTTTTAGCTGTTGCTGGCATTTTGGTGTGAAATTCATAAGATATAACAGTAATTCACTTACCTTCTGATCTTAAGACAACAGTGTCAAAAAAATCAATTTTTAGCTTTTTTCATGTTCTAATGTGTACATCAATTACCCTCACCTGGATACTGAAGCTCATCTACCCCTATTCTCTACTCCATATATTGCCCATATTCCATATCTTATCCACACTCCAAACCTTACACACACTCCATACCTGTCTTTGTCCTTTCAGGCTGCTATAACAGAACACCATGGACAAGGTGACTTATAAACAAAGAAATTTATTTCTCATAGTTCTGAAGCTGGGAAGCCCAAGATCAAGGTGCTGGCAAATTTGGTGTCTGGTGAAGGCCTGCTTCCTGATTCATAGATGGCCATCTTCTCACTGTGTCCTCACATAGCAATAGGGGCAAAAGAACTTTCTGGATTTTTTTTTTTATGAAGGCTCTAATAATAATCACTCCCCAAAGGCCCCACCTCTTAATACCAACACACTGGAGATTAAGTTTCTACATTTGAATTTTGGAGGCACAAAAATTTTCAGTCCATAGCAATACCATATATATACTCTATAACTTACCCATATCCAGTACCTTATTTATATTCCATGCCTTACCCATACTACATATCCTTAATCATAGTTTGTATCTTGCCCATATTCCTTTTTAATATTGTGGTAAAATATATATAACATAAACTTGTTGTCATAACCATTTTTATACGTACAGCTCAGTTACCTATATTCCTTACCTTACTCATATTTCATACCTTTACTCATCCTTTGTAGTTTACTCATATTCTGTACTTTACTCATACTCCATAACTCACCATTCTTCATATATTACCTATACCCACCACCTTACTCATATTCCCTTTTACCCATCCTCCATACCTTATTCTATACCATACCTTACTCATACCCCATGCTTTATTTTGCCCCACTCCTGACACCCTCCCCTAATCCTTCATTAGTTTTCTTTCACTTATCCCAAAGATATCCTCAGTGAATAACTTAGAATCGTATTATGACCACGCAAAATGAATGAAATTGCTATTTTATTCAGTTAACAATGTCATGCTCAAGGTAGCTGAGTCACCTGGATTAGTATTGTCATCATTGTCCTCCTTGGAAGATCCACTGAAGAAGTATGAGGAATGAGCTGAAGTTGTTTCTATGCACACGTTTTTGTGTATGTCATGATGTACGGAAAAAATCTTTTGAAGTTTTGTGGTTTTAGAATGCCCACATCACCAAAACACCCTTTTTCATATGAGTGAAAGTATTTCTTGAAGCCATCATGAAATACTTCTCTTTAACTTCAGAAAGAGTGGAACCAAAATCATTTGGGATGGATTACCTGACTTATTCTAAGTATTTCCTGGAGAAACACAAAATAATAACAACAGAACCAGACCTATATGTCCAGTCTAAATCTTTTATTCTATAATTTAACTTTATGTTCTTTTGTCTCAGTGGGTCCTCCTCTATAAAAAGAAGGTTGTAATCTATTAACAAAAAAAGGGAATTTATATACTTGAGATAATTATTTATGGGTCCTATAAACCTTTCATATTTAATTATAGATCCTAGTTGTAGAAAAAATATGTTCTTAATATTTTTACAAAAAATAAAGTCTCAACATTAATGATGTAACAGTTTGCTAGTGTTATCAGGGTGAGAGGGATAGACATGGGGGAGAATTGGGGCTGAAAGGGATTTTGGAAACCATGTGCCCTGCAGAAACATATTCAGGTAACACTCCCTGGTAAGTCATGTAGTGAATTTCAATCTTGCTTCAAGCCTAGCACCCCATCTCATCCCAAGTTCCCTCAGCCAGTACATTGCTTATACCAGCTTGATCAGGGAGCCTGTCGATGGCATTTGTATATTTCACAATTACCATTCCAGTGATATGATGAACCCTGGAGTAATGTACTGTACTTGGCAGCAACTGCCTCAGCTTTTGGGCACATATGCTTCAAATCTGAGAATATCATAGATATATATGGGAATCTTTGTAGAGATCTCTGAGGCAAGCTGGTATTTAACACAAAAGCAAACCCATTTGGAGCTAAAACACTTACCATTAGGCAGTTTGGCGGCTGTTCTACGAGGCAGACTCACTGTGCTCGACGGACACATTTCGATTAAATGCTGCTTTGTATTCCTCCAAAGATGGGAACAATAAGGACGTTTGTCAAAGGAAAAACTGCAGCAAACGATTTCATGTTGAACATCTGTACTCTGCAGTTCATTGTTTGCAAGAGTTTATTGACCATAATTTTGATGCATATAGGTTTTAAAGAGTATAAACTGCATTTATCTTGGGCGCCTATCATTTATTTGAGGCTTGGCTTATTTATTTCCATTTTTTCTGGGCATTTTATTTATTTTGGGATGCTGAAGAGATGAAGGAAAAGATGTTTTTGAAAAAAGAAGTTTTAGTTAGCTCTGCAAAATTGATGAGGAAAGACAATGTTTCCACAAAAAGAATTAAGCAATTGAATTGAAAAATGTAACACTAAGCATATTATATCTTTATGATACCTTTCAGCCTTAAAGATCTCAAACCAATTTATAAACTTTAAGACCACTCTGCTAACTCATTGTCCGTCATATCAATCATAGTGACATTTCCAGAGTGAACTGTAGCAGCTGTTAATTAGCAAAGTAATTTGAGGGTGGTGGAGTCAGAAGACTAATTAATGGCACTGTGAATGTGATCCTGAGTTAAGTTGCCTTCTTTCACTTTATAAATGGATGGCCTATTGTCAGAAGATGTAAACTTTCTTTTTTTGCATTTTATTCATGGAAACCATAGCCCAGACGATCCAAGTTGTTAAATCAGGACAGCCTTTATTAGTCATGATTTGATGCATTTCTGTGGTTCTACTCTATTGACCTAACTCTGCCATCACATAAACTACAGATCCCTTGAATAGAAGAGAGGCAGAGCCTACAAACTGACCACCTGGATGATAATAGACTTTCTTTCTTGACAGACATTCATTGGTATAATAGTTAATGTATAGTAGTGGTTAAGAATGCAAACCCTAAAATCAGGCAGATTTGGGACTATAACCTCAGTTCCAAGTAATGTCACCTTTTATAAGATTATCTATTTCCTAGATAATAATAGCATATTTTATAGGGTTGTTAGCAGTTTATTTAAAATGATGTATATAAAGCACAGTCTGGCATAGTAAACTTTAAATTACTGTTATTACTCTATCTTGAATTATTAGGTTCTTTTTTTTTTTAATGTTTATTTTTGAGAGAGAGAGAGACAGAGAGCATGAATAGGGGACGGGCAGAGAGAGAAGGAGACCCAGAATCAGAAGCAGGCTCCAGGCTCTGAGCTGTCAGCACAGAGCCCGACGTGGGGCTCAAACTCACAGACTGTGAAATGACCTGAGCCTAAGTCAGACATTCAACCGACTGAGCCACCCAGGTGCCCCATGGATTATTTTGTTCGAAGACTTATCTAAGAAAAGCCTGATGGATTTATCTCTTTAATTAAATCTTTTTTTCTCCATTATTGTCCAATTGCCTCTTTATAGAGAAGACTTGAAGAAACTGCTCTTGATAAGTAACTAACATTTACTTTTTGTTCCTGTGTTTGTAGGGTGTACTCAGGCAGAAAGTCAAGATGGTTATGTGAGCTTCTCCAACTTGGCAGTTTTGATCTCTGGGTCAAATTGGCACTTTATTTTTACTGTCACTTCCCCTCCAGGTAATATCAGCACAGTGTGTTTTTACTATCTGTTTCTTTTTTAAAAAATAGCCCCTTCTCCTTTATAATGGGAATAGCTCCTATCATGAATAAGAAGACATCACAGTTTAGAGGAAAAAAAAATCACTTGGTTATATCATTAAGGTGTGAGAAGCAAGAACACATGTAGAAATTAAGCCTCAGGAGAATTCTGTTGAAGAAGAATCCAAATATACATTTTCTTCTAGTTGTGAAAATTCACTTTGAATGGGTGGGCTTTTTTTATTATTATTTCTATGACGTGTGATGGCATGTAGCTGGGTATTAATTAGAAAATTTTAATTGATAAGAAAGAGAGTCATGGGATATTAAGTATTATGAAATCTTATCTTTTAGTTCTGCCCTCCTCATCCACTGCATCCCCCCAATTCCATTAATGACAACCATACCTATTTAAAATCCTGGTACTTTTGTAAAACCTTTTTTAAGTTTATTTATTTTTTGAGAGAGAGAGAGAGAGAGAGAGAGAGAGAGCGAGCAGGGGAGGGCCAGAGAGAGAAGGAGAGAGAGAGTCGCAAGCAGGCTTTGCACTGTCGTCACAGAGCCTAATGCGGGGTTCAAACTCACGAACGCTTTGAGATTGTAACCTGAGCCAAAATCAAGAGTAAGATGCTTAATGGACTGAGCCACCCAGGCCCTCCAAAATACTGGTACTTTAGAAGTACAGGTATCAGGTGTGTGTAAATTGCTTATATGCTTCTTCTTGACAAAACCTTAAAAAGAAATCTTCTCCCTTCTGAAGTGTTCTTGACAATTTTTGCTTTATTAGAGGATAATACTACTTAGTAAGTTTGAAGTAGGTAACATATTAATTAAACTTCAAATGAGTCTATGCAAAACACTCCTTCACATTTCCATGAAGGGTAGAGCCAAGTTTCCTCCTACAGAGAATGAGTAGTGAGAATGGATTTCTTTCTTTCTTTCTTTCTTTCTTTCTTTCTTTCTTTCTTTCTTTCTTTCTTTCTTTTTTGAGAGTGTAGATTTTGACATCCTCTTTTTAAAATATGGAGCTCTAACAGAGACAGAATAATCCACTGAAAAGAAGATTTAACTCTTCTATTTATTATTGCATGTTTACCAGAAAAAATTTCATACCTAAGAGAGCATCAAAATTCTAAAAATGCTAACACCATATTTGAACTAAACAAATACATATTTATAATCATTTATTAATTTGGGTCAGGAAAATTAGTCTGATACTAAAGCCATGCAACTGGGGGAAGGCTGGGTGGCTCAGTCATAATCTCACAGTTCTTGGGTTCAAGCCCCACATTGGTCGGACTCTGTGCTGACAGCTTAGAGCCTGGAGCCTGCTTCAGATTCTGTGTCTCCCTCTCTCTCTGCCCCTCCCTTGCTCATGCTCACTCGCTTTCTCTCTCTCTCTCTGTCTCTCAAAAATAAAAAAAAAACTAATTAAAAAATAAAGCTATGCAACTGTGGAAAACAGTTAATGTACAGTGCGATAATACATTTGAACAACATTGCTGGATTTAAACCAGTTAGTTAGTGGAGATGGTCAGGAAATCCCATATTTTGATGTGAGATATCCTGAAGACCAACCATGAATGCTTAATTAAGGCCACATATTAGTTTTCCCTCATGAAACTTCGATTCAAACTGTCACAGTATATTTTTCAAAAAGTGAAAATGTGGCTTTTGTGAATCAGCATTTGTCAAGAAGTTTCTTAACTCACTAGTGAGAGTACCAGGAAGATGGCAACCTGGTTTCAAGAGCATTTGAGAATACCATAATAAAAAGCATTAAAAAAAGAACATTTGAGGGATATCGATCACATAGCCAGCCAGCTGAGATAAGTATACCACACTGGATACAGAACAATAAAGCTGTAACCTCTGTGGTTACGTGTCTACAGATATCATTTGCATCTTTACTGGGACAAAAATCATTTACAGCTTACCAATCTTCTACAAGTTAACAAGACTGGGCCTAATTAATATTAAATATTTTTTTTAAAAAACCCTATGTTCTATAGAATTTGATAAACCTTGAATGGGCCTGTTTGAAAATGCTCTGGTATGACATTGATAAGATCTGTAATCACTTTTTTACCTGAATTCTAAGTCTTAGATAGTTTTTCTGCACAAAGGGAATACCTTCTAAGGTCAAGTATATTATTCTTAATATTAATTTTGCAGGGAAGATATCCTTTTAAGTACCTATGAAAGTGTCCTTATAGAAGTACAGTTTTGTGGCAATACATGTTCAGTGTTCTTGACCATGGAATCCCCAAGTATGTCTTTTAAAGAGTAACATGTGCAGAGCTGGATAATTTATCCCAGATTTGTCCGATTATTTGAAGGTCCTTTGTCCTTACGTTTCCTCTGTCCTTAAATTTCCAAGACTAACTAAATATTTCATCAAGATTATTTTAAGGAGTAAGTTAGAAAGCCAAATGTAAAACATTGTGGATCTCAGTAACACTTATGATTTTGAGCCGTCTGTAGTGTTCCCATTTACTAGACGGCTACTTTATTTTAGGTTTCACTGTAACTTGTAAAAGAGGCTGAGGAATTATCTTGAGAAGTTTTTCTTTAGTATTTCTCCTTAAATTATTCTTCATAATTCTCAAAACCAAGACTGAGGTGAGGGTCTGTCAGAATGAGCTTTACAAAGTTTACATTAGAAGAGAACAGATGGAAGATAGAAAACAAGTATTTTAGAAGGGTAAATCATTACTCCTATTGTAGAACTATAGAAATGGAGGAACTGAGAAACTAACTAGGTCTGACCAAATGTTTATAGGATCCTCACAAGTCTGTCTAATATGTTGACTCGTCCAGCTCATTTGTTCATATCTGAACGTCCTGAGACACTGCCAAGAGTGAAGGGTTTACGTGTTTATCCCACTGACTTCCCACCCTGCCTTTCCCCATTCATTAATACTACCGTGGTCTAGCTGTGCTTTCTCTGAGCATTCCTTGGAGCCAGGGAGTTCTTTTTTTTTTTTTAATTTTTTTTTCAACGTTTATTTATTTTTGGGACAGAGAGAGACAGAGCATGAACGGGGGAGGGCCACAGAGAGAGGGAGACACAGAATCGGAAACAGGCTCCAGGCTCCGAGCCATCAGCCCAGAGCCCGACGCGGGGCTCGAACTCACGGACCGCGAGATCGTGACCTGGCTGAAGTCGGACGCTTAACCGACTGCGCCACCCAGGCGCCCCGGAGCCAGGGAGTTCTTAGGGGGTCCTCGGGGACTACTGGGACCTAGGGACCTAAGGATGCTCCTTGCCACCAAATCCAGAGAATCTCGGCTTGTAGTTGCTATTTCCATGCCTGGAATACTCTTTCTCCTGAAATGCACAGGGCTCATGCATCATTCCACTCAGGTTTCTTCCAAAGGTCACTTCCTCCGAGAGGCTTTTTCTGCATCGCTCAGTCTATGCCACCACCATTCCCAACCCTGTCCATCTCCGGTCTTTCTCTGTCTGCCAGCCTCTCTCTGGTCTCCTTTACAGCACTTACTGCCACCTGGCATCAGGGTATCAGTGCATTTGCTTGTTCATCCACTGCTCATGTGCTCTGTCCCCTATGAGAAATGACATTCCAGAAAGGACAGGAATTCTGCTTAGTTCAGTACTGTATGTTCAGAGAGTAGAAAAACTTGGCACATCATAGGCACAACTATTTGTTTATGAGTAAGTGAAGACATTGAGATTACATCTAAGATTACACTTTTGCAATGTTCAGCTACTGGTGGGCTCTACCCTTAGACCCAGGTATTTCTCTGGGCTTATAAGCTAGCATCACTGACTTCAGCCCCTCTTCCATTCTTTGTTTTCTAAACACTACCATGTCCTGATCTTCTATATCCCACTTGGTTCATGTCACTTCTCAGCTCAGAGTTTTTCCTTCTGTGACACCTCACTGCCTTCAGAATATAGTCAAGGGCCTTACAGCTGACATTTACTGCCTACCAAAATTTATCTCAAATGCTTCCCAGCATTAATTCCCAGTGTTTTTCAACACTAATTTCCTAAACAATTTTCTTTTTTCTCCTTTATGCATTTATTTGTTCAGCCTTCAAAGATCCACTTAGATACTCTCTCTGTTGAGATGCTTTCCATGACCACATTGATGGAAAATATCCCCCTCCAGAGTAATTGATTGGCCTTATTCTGTTGGCATGTGTCACATTCTGACTTGTATAACAAGTGTTTGTACATACATCTCATTTTATTTACTAGCTTGTAAATATCTTCAGAATGAGAACACTTATCCACTTAGCAAAGTAAACAATTACTGAGCAATCATTGGAAAATGGATAAAAGAATGAGGAATTTTGTTTTACTTGTGCAAATCCCCAGTAAAATCTATTCCCCCGTCTCTGGCCTAGATTTATCTTATTCAGATGCTCATAAAAAGCAACTAATTAATAACAAACAAGACAAGTATGTCTCAAGTATAAGATGTACACACAGGAGAACCATTTCTAGCTAATTTGGTTATGGTAGCTTTGGGACTGAGTCAGCCAGGAGTCAAGAGACTGAAAACCTGACTGTGACTTTCAATCAAATCATCAGATTCAGCCCAAGGAAAGCACAACAAAGAAAACACAATGTTTCCTAGAGTAGGAAAATAAAAACTCTGTTTTTTTCCTGTGCTATTTAGATAAAAGCAGAAGTTTGGTATTGGTTGGTTTGTTTTAAATGTGCTACTTAAAAATCGTTGGTTAGCACTAACTCATGTCCATAGGCAAGCTTTTTTTTTTAACTTTTCATTTTTATATTGAGGTATAATTGGCATATGAGAAACCATACATATTTGAAACATACAGTTTCATAAATTTTGATGACTATAATATTCCCACAAAAACATCGCCACAATTAAGATAATGAACATATCTATCACCCTCAAAATTATAGGCAAAATTAAAAATTATTCTATTTAAATAACATACAGTATTTCTATATGTTTTTATCAATTCAAATGCATTAATAGATTCATGTAATCACCACCACAATCAGGATATAGAACATTTCCAAAAAATGGGGCACCTGGCTGGCTCAGTTAAGTGATCAACTCTTGATCTAGACTCAGGTTGTGATCTCATGTTGGTGAGATTGAGTCCTGCATCAGACTCTGTGCTGACAGCACTGAGCCTGCTTGGGATTCTCTCTCTCCCTCTCTCTCTGCCTCTCCCAACTGGTGCAAGCTCACTCATTCTCTCTCTCTCTCAAAAATAAATAAATAAATAAATAAATAAATAAATAAATAAATAAAGAACATTTCCAAATAACCTCCCTTATTTTATTCCTCAGTCCTCACATTCTCCTTTCCACTACCACTAATCTCTAACAACTACTTATCTGTTAGTTATCTCTATCATTTGGTCTTTTCTACAACGTCCTATAAATGGAATCAAAGTATGTACCCTCTGAAGATACACTTCTCTCACTCAGTATAATGCCTTTGATGTTCAAACCTGTTGTTACTTTTTTATTAATAGTCTTTCTCTTTGTTTCCTTCCTTCTTCCTTCCTTCCTTCCTTCCTTCCTTCCTCCTTTCCTTTCCTTTCCTTTCCTTTCCTTTCCTTTCCTTTCCTCTCCTTTCCTTTCCTTCCTTCTTTCCTTCCTTCCTTCCTTCTTTCCTTCCTTCCTTCCTTCCTTCCTTCCTTCCTTCCTTCCTTCCTCTCTCCCTCCCTCCCTCCCTCCCTCCCTCCCTCTCTTTCTCCCTCCCACTCTATCTTCCTTCCTTCCTCCCTTTCCTTTCCTTTCCTTTCCTTTCCTCTCTTCCCTCTTTCTTTCTTTCTTTCTTTTTCTTTTATTTCTTTCCCTCCCTCCTTTTTTCTTTTCTTTTTCTTTTTCTTTCTTTCCTTTGCCTGCCGGCCTGACTTTATTACTTCCTCTCTCACTCCCTCCTTTCCTATTTTTGTTCCTTATTATTTTTCCCCTTTTATGGCTAAGTAGTATTTCAATATCTGGATAAACCATAGTTGGTTTATTCATTTCTGTGTTGAAAACACTGGGGTTGTTTCCTGGTTTGGGTGATTATGAATAGAGATACTATAAACATTTATGTACAAATTTTTATGTGTATAAGCAAGCTTTTATTTATTTTTTAATTTATTTATTTATTTTGAGAGAAAGCACACACATGCACTTGTAGGGGAGAGACTGGGAGAGAATCCCAAGCAGGCCATGCACTGTCAATGTAGAGCTCAATGTGGGGCTCAAACCCATGAACCATGCGATCATGACCTGAGCTGAAACCAAGAGTCAGACGCTTAACTGATTGAGCCACTCAGGCACCCCAGCTTTTAATTTTTTAGAATTTTTAAAGCTTTATTTCAAAATTATTTCAAAAATAATAATGGAGTGAGAACCAAATTTTTTCAGTCTATTAAAGGATTTGAGATGAATTCTTAGAAAAATGCTGTCTCTAAAGGAAGTTGCCCATTTTCCCCCAGCTTCATAACTAAAGTGGCTCTATCTATTTGCCACTGCCCTCCTCCCACTTTTCCAGATAACAAAATTCTCATGGACATTAGAAATTCTCTTGGCTCCATGGTAGGAATCCCCATTGCTCTGTTTTGATGTGTTACATGCCATTTTTTAAATAGGATACATATGTCAGAGCAAGTGATTTCACACATTCTAGAGCTGAGAGCATTTCTGTTCTAATTAGTGGAACATAAGAGTGAAATTGAAATTTTACATTGGGGGAAAAGGTAAGTCTGAGAATAAAAGGGGAGAATTGGAAGAATGTCCCCTCAGCAATGGAGAGAATTGGAAAGAACAATTGTATGTTATTGTTGGAATTGGATTCTTGTAGTTCTTCAGATATGCGGATCTTGGATTTATTATTGGTTCATTTAATTATTTAATTCAATAAATATTTACTGGACCTACTAAGTGGCAGGTATTATAAACATATCTCTTCCACAATATTTTTATCCTATGAGCATCTTACATCTTATTAATATGTTATCATTGGGATTTTTTTTTAACAGGGGCCAATTTTACAGCTCGATCAAAGTCATTCGTTGTCTCACCTGCAACCATGTCAGAGAGGTCAACCATCATCTTGGCTGTTTCCCTGTGCTCAGTGGCCTCATGGCTGGCTCTATGCTGTCTGGTGTGCTGTTGGTTTAAGAAAAGCAAAAGCAGAAGTATGTAGATTGTTTTTCAGTATGAAAATATCAGGGGAGATGGAAATATCATCATGTATACTCTATTAACATTTCTTTTACTTTCCCCAAAGAGAAATTTTTATGAAACTGCAACACAGTATACCACATGGAACCAAATTATTCAGTTCATACAGTAGAGTCAAAGATTGCCTAATCTTAAATAATAATAGCAATAATAATGGAAGCTCATGCTTATTGAATATTCACCATGGGCCAGGTTCTAAGTACTTTATACACATGAATTTATTTAATCTTTACAACATCCTTATGAAGTAGGTATTAAATACTATATCCGTGTTATGGAGATGGACCATGAGGTACAAAACAGCTAACTAACTTGTCCAAGGTCACACAATCAGGAAACAGCCAGCCAGTGTGGCTCCATACCCCACTCTCTCTCAAACACTATGTTCCCCTGCCCAGGTAATCTTCCAAAAAGTAAGTTCAAGACTCAGCTGGGAATGCTCTCTTCTCATTCAAAAGAGGGAAGAGAATGCTTGGTGGGTTTGTTTTTTCCTCTCTAGTAGTGTGGAAATCATGTTCTTGGACATTTTTCCAGAAGCAGATCTTTTTTGTGTAGGCTGGATACATGGAGAATCACTGAAGGAAACAAGTTCTGTAAAAGAGGCTTCTTTCTTTCTTCTTTTTTTTTTTTTAACATTTATTTATTTTTGAGAGAGAGAGAGACAGAGCATGAACGGGGGAGGGTCAGAGAGAGAGGGAGACACAGAATCGGAAACAGGCTCCAGGCTCTGAGCTGTCAGCACAGAGCCCGACGCAGGGCTCGAACTCACAGACCGTGAGATCATGACCTGAGCCGAAGTCGGCCGCTTAACCGACCGAGCCACCCAGGCGCCCCGAGGCTTCTTTCTTTCTACTCTGCTGTTAGAGGATGAGAGATACAGGTGCAGACCGGGTACTGGATCCCTTTCTCCACCCCATCAGATGAGTGGACAAAACATTTGTGATATTAGGAGATGCTAGGAAACCAAAGTGATAGGCAAGAGTGAGTACAAAAGAGGTGAAGCAAACAGAGAAAGTCAAAATAAAGCAAGGAAAGAGAACGAAGTCTGGTGCCACTACTAGAAGGTTCACAATGCTTGGATTTCCTGAGAGATGCCGGGGAGGGAGGTTCCAGGAGATGCCCTCTTTATTTTGAACCAAGCATCAGCCTGATATCTCTCCCTGTCGTGGTAGGGCTGGGCAAACTGCAAGGAAACTCAAGGACACCTTGTTTTTCTCAAGAAGAATGGGATTTCATCCTGTCCACTATGATTTGTTGAATGCAAGTTGTGGTCTTTGCTTTAAAATCTAACGGAGTGTGTGTGTGTGTGTGTGTGTGTGTGTGTGTGTGTGTGTGTAGAGAGAGAGAGAGGGAGAGAGAGAGAGAGAGAGAGAGCGAGCGAGCTAAGCCCACCAGCTATGCTGGGACCTCCCACTAAGCTCTGCTCTGCTCACCCCATCTCTTCCCTTTTGTTCCTCAGCTATCGAGGAAGATTTTCCTACCATTACTAACATGTCATTACCTCAGTATCCTCTTTTTTGCTTTTTCAACTATCTGTGGACACTTTTTGCTATATTAAATTCCCACATTTTCCTGACTGGATGCAGACTCCTAACTTTCTTTACAAAAATGTAAAGAGATCATGAGGAACTTTATGAAAAAAATGTATAGTAATTAGCAATGGGTGTGGGGGGTGAAATGCACGTATTCAGTTCCCTGAGTAATTTGCATTTTCTGCTTTTTATTTTCTTTATATCTTCCTTATAACATCCATTACTTTAGCATAAAAAGTATCATTCCCCATCTTCACCATGGGACACTATTCTCTGATTCAGCTGCACAGTCTGTGTCAACAGATTACAAAATTTTGATCTCAGGACCTTGTTACACTTTCAGTAATTATTGAAAACTCCAAAGAGATTTGTCAATGTGTGTTCATCTACTAATATTTCCAAATTAGAAATTAAAGGAGAAAATGTAAAATTTACTTATTTAGTTTAAAATACCAATAATTGGGGCACCTGGGTGGCTCAGTCAGTTGAGTGTCCGACTTTGGCTCAGGTCACGATCTCGCGGTTCGTGGGTTCAAGCCCCACGTCTGGCTCTTTGCTGACAGCTCAGAACCTGGAGCCTGCTTTGGTTCTGTCTCCCTCTCTCTCTGCCCCTCCCCTGCTTGCTTGCTCTCTTTCTTTCTTTCTCTCTCTCTCAAAAAAAGTGAATAAACATTAATTTAAAAAAATATATATAATAATACATGCATTATATGTTAACATAATTAACAGTTTTTTTTTTAATTCAAAAATGATGTTTGGGGGCACCTGGGTGGCTCAGTCAGTTAAGCATCTGACTCTCGATTTCAGTTCAGGTCATGATCGCACAATTCGTGAGTTCGAGCCCCATATCAGGCTCTGTGCTGACAGCGCAGAGCCTGCTTGGAATTCTATGTCTTTCTCCCTCTCTTCCTCTCTCTCTCTCTCTTAAATAAATAAAAAACAAACAAACAAACAAAAAACATTTCTTAAATGATGTTTTCAAATATAGATAATGACAAAAATGGCACTTTTATAGAACTCTTTAATGTCTGCTTAAGAAAAGTCAGCATTGGGTGCCTGTGCGGTTCCGTGGGTTAAGCATCCAACTTCTGCTCAGGTCATGATCTCGTGGTTTGTGGGTTAGAGATCCATGTCAGGCTTTCAGCTGACAGCTCAGAGCCTGGAGCCTGCTTGTAATTCTGTGTCTCCCTCTCCCTCTCTGCCCCTCACCCTCCTCATGCTCTTGTCTCTCTCTCTTTCTCTCTCTCTCTCTCTCTCTGAAAAATATATAACCATTAAAAAAATTTTTTTTAAAAAGTCAGCTGGATTCTCTTAACAGCTTCTGTATTATATTTGCTGCAATGTATTGTTTTGACTGAAGTATATGAAGAAAATCCAGCCTCACAAAGATACATAGTAGAAGGGGAAGAGTATTTTAATAGCCTTCATAGATAATTGCAGATAATCCTATTTGATAGTACACCCAAACTGGCCAAGAGATGGTTCCTTAAAGGTACATCACAATGTACTCTTATAGTCCATTACATGAAAATTAATCTGTCATATACTTTGAGTGGAGACTTATCCATGAATGATTTTGAAATATGTGTTAGCTATTTGGAAAATATTGTTTCACTGAGTTACAAAGATGTTCCAAATGCTAATATATTGCATTCTGCAATTTTTTAATAACTGCATTTGTTAATATCAATATTAAACTTTAAGAATTAGAAATATGCAAAATTTGTAGTTGATAGAAGTCAAAATTTCTAAATCTCTCATGAAAGCTTGAATTTTATCACTGGCAACAAATATTATCAATTGTTTCATACAAGTTACAGACTCGCTTCATTCACTTAAAAATCTGCCAGATACCCCAGAATGAATAGCTAGAATCTGTCTTTCGTTCTTCCAAGTTATTTTAGTCTAAAAATGGTGTTACATGAAAAAAAAATCAGCTATTTGAGCTACACTCAATCACAAAAGTGCTTTTCCTTGAGAAAAATGATCATATGCCGTGGCCTGGCAGCATCTGACATTACATTACAAATTTATGTGTTTATCCTCTGCTATCCAAAGTAGAATAAAAGCTCTATAAGATCAGGTACCAGATCTTTATTACTCATTGTCTTTCTATTGCTTAGAATAGTTCCTGGCATGAACAATGTAAATATATTTTTGATTAATGTAGTTAATAAATAAGTGAATAGAATATAAACATCTCATCAGTCAAAAGTAGATTCTTCAAGGTACCTGGGTGGCTCAGTCAGTTGAGCGTGTGACTTTGCCTCAGATCATGATCTCATGGTTCCTGTGTTCAAGCCCCGCTCAGGGCTATGTGCTGACAGCTGAGAGCCTGGGGCCTGCTTTGGATTCTGTGTCTCCCTCTCTCTCTGCCCCTCCACTTCTTATGCTCATATGCACTGTCGCTCTCTGTCTCTCTCTGTCTGTCTGTCTCTCTCCAAAAATAAATAAAACATTAAAAGAAATAGAAGTCTTCAGTCAAAAGCACACACAATTTCATGAGCTCTGTGGATTGTACCCATGTCAATTTCCTGGTTTCGATACCATATTATAGTTATTTGGGTTGTTAACAGTGGAGAAGGCTGGTTTAGGATGCATGAACCATCCCTTATATTTCCTGTGAATCTATCATTATTTCCGAATAAAAGGTAAAAAGAGTATTGTAACATTCCATACCAGCTCTGTCCAGTAAAAATATAACATGAACCACAAATATGAGGCACATGATGTAATTTTCTAGTATCCTCTTAATCTATCAAAAGTTATTTCAACATGTAATAACTATAAGAATATTAGGTATTTTACAGTTTTTCAAAATCAGGTGTATATTTTGCACTTACAGCACATCTTAATTTAAGCTAGTCATATTTCAAATGTTCAGTAGTCCTATTTGGTGGCTAGTTTTACTGTATATGGCTACTGAACCAACCTTAAAGTTGCTGGTCAGTATATGGGATTGTATTTCATTATTCCTTAAGCTCTCAATATATCATGTGAATTCTATTGCATGTGTATATCACAATCATTTTTTGAGGGCATACAAGAGGAACACCTTAACCCTTAGGGCACGTTTGCAAATAAAAAATGTCATTTTATCTAAAAAACAAGAAACATTCACATTTGTTTTCATTATTCTAGAAATAAAAAGTGGAGATATTGCTGAATTCCAGACTAATGGTCAAAAGAATCATATCCACATCTCATCCAAACGCCAAGGATCACATGTAGAGACTGAAAAGGAAGAAGCCATGATGGGAGAAGGTAAGCTTGGACAATGGGGATGATTTCCACAACAGACACCCATCGTGGATGAGCTGTGGCCTCCCTCTCCACATGGTTGTTAGTTTCTGGATCAATTTAGTTGTTAGGCCCTTCTTTATTCTTTGTTACTTCTTCTCAAGGAAATTACACCCCAATATAGGAATATACAAGTCCATCTGATTCACTCAGCTATTAACCAATTATTCAAGTTGACATTTATAATTTTTTCTTAGTAGATGATAATTGGTTTAACATTTGAATTTGTTACATAGAGAAAGGGAAAACTAAAGCATAGGCATATAATCTTTCCCTTAGCTATTGCAAAGCTGCCAGTCTGGCAACATTATTGAATTTGGGAAATAAGACAGTGGTGTTGCCAAATACCAACTATGCAAATTAGGCTGAATACGGAACCCTTAAAAATGAGTCAGCTCTGTGAAGCTCTGCTTTGTTGTTTTGTTACTTTTAGCAAAATGCATTATTTGCTTACATTGCACATTATGCTAGATGATTTTGCTTGTTATATTTCTATATTACCATTGGAATTGGTGCCAAGCAAAGAAAAGGTAAGCATTTATTCAGACCAATGATTTTCCTTTGCCCTTCTAAGACACAGAAAACAGGAGGACAGTGGGTAGAGCACAAGAGGGATTTGCCAAATATGGATATGGTGGATGAAAAATATTCATATAATTTTTATGAATCTGAAACATTTTGAAGCATACACTCTAGAAAGAGTAATATTTGTATTTATTCTAAGGAATAGTCAATTATCATATTTTCTGCTTGAAAAAAGAATATGAATTTTAATGATTATGAGTACCATGTTTAACTAAAATGTAGCAGTTCAATGTTGTTCTACCTCTAGTTCAGCGAACTCTGGCAAGTGTGTGTGTGTGTGTGTGTGTGTGTGTGTGTGTGTGTGTGTAGATATCAGTTTGTTTGCCTGTTTGTATTTTTTCTCATGGAGGAAATGAAGTTAGTTTTTTAGAAATGTCCCAACAAATTAGCCAGCCATACTTCAGCCTGGACCTATGCCAGAAGGCGGAAGTAGGCTTGGAGTGGGTAGGTGTGAGAAGAAAGAAGATAGAGAGAAAAGGACGGGAATTTTTTCCAGATTCCATCTAAGACCACTTTGTTTGGTTTCTAGAAACCTCTTGTCTATATTATTGCATGTAAATTCAGCATAAGTGTTTGAAAAGGCTCATGTGAATTCAGCACTGTGAAAAACAGCATATTTAGCCGCATTCTTAAGCAAACAGCAAGAGTGATGCTAATCTCCCCCTAATCTAATATGGCTATCTACATGAATCTCGGTTACCCTACTTAAATTAACTACATTAAGCAGTCCACAATGCCTGGGTGTTTTATTAAGGAACATTTTTTATCTGGTGGCTTATTAATAAATTATCAGGAATGAGATAAGGGACAGGGTTCCTGCAGAAAAGTTTAGATTGAAGAGACGGGAGTATTAGGGGCCATTTTATTAGGACATCCAGGTTAAAAATAGAAAGATGTGTTCTCCAAATCCTCCCTTAGGGACCATAGCAGATTTGTTTCCTTATTTCCTAAGCTATGTCCAAATCTGAAGAGCATCAATTCCAAGGCAAGTAATGAGGCATCTCCTATTTTCTTCAGAAATTATTGCCAGCTACAAAACAACTAATTGTTGCAAGCTTTAAATAAATTTGGTTTATTTCAGTATTTCCGTGACACTTTAGTTTCCCTTTTCTCTCTTTTTCTAAACTTTTGGCCTTTGCAAAAAAGGAATTGGCTCTGTCTCTCATAAGCACACTGCATTTACTAAGCAATACCATAGCACTAAAATTATTCAGCTGGTGGAACTGTTTCCACCATCCAGTATATTGAGACTGTAAACTCATCATGTTATGGCTTTTACCAAAAATTGTGTGGATATGACAGGGGTGGTGGAGAGTTACACTGGGGGAGGAAGGGAGTGGTGCATATATCGCTCATATTTTACCATTACCAGCCAGACATATAGAGCCATCTGAGTCAGCTTATAAAATTCATATTTGTGCTAGTCACTCTGCTAGTTAGATCCAATGAATTCTCAAGTTAGTTGGAGAGGCAGAAGAATGGGACAGTTCAGAGCATGAAAGCCAGGAGTCAGGCAGACTGAATTTAATCCTGACTCTCCTGTTGACTTGCTTTGTGGCCTCAAGGAAGTCAACTATCCTCTCTATGTCCATCAGCTCCCTCATTGGGAAAGTTGCTATAATAACACTGCTCACACTTATGGTTGTTGTGCTGATTAAGTGAGTTAATATTACTAACGTGTGCAGAGCAATTCCTGGCATATTGTATGTAAGATATATATGTGTTATTTATTGTTGGTTCTTGTTATTTAAGACTCAAAGACTTCAAAGGCATGACTCCTTCCTATCTTTGTAACCTTACTTTGCAATTCACCTTTATGCCCACTGCCCACACTCACTAGCTCACTCCTCAGGTGTGTCTAATACCTTCCCACCCATTTCCCTGCACACTTTCTCCCAGTTGGATTGCTTATCTTCACCTGTTAAAACCTCCTGAAGCTTTTAAGCACCAGCTGAAAAATGTTTTTGTTTTGTTTTTTTCTCATAAAGTCTTTCCCAGTCCCTCCTACTTCAATGAAAATGAGTACTTCCTCTTTGGGTTCCAAAATATTAAATGTGTGCCTCGATGGCAGTATTTTTTCTTTTTTTGTTTGTTTGTTTGTTTTTAAGAATTCATTATACATAGATGGCTCTCTGTTCCCATAGGCCAGTGGTTCTTGAGAGGCTAGTTTTGGCCCCCCAAATAGAGTGGCCACCTTATCCTGGTTTTCCCAGAACTTTGCCAGTTTTAAAAATCAAAGGCTTGTGTCTCAACAACTCCCTGTATCCCAGACAAATGGGGACAGTTAGTCATCCAACCTCCAGAGGACATTTGCATTGTTGTCAGAGTTGTCACAGGGAGGGGGGACACTACTGACATCTAGTGAGAAGAAATTAGGGATACCATAAACATCTTACAATGCACAGGACCACCCCACAGTAAAGATTATTTGGCTCAAGATGTCAATAATGCCAAGGCTGAGAAACCCTGGAAGAAGCTATTGTCTTTGTAATATGTTGATGAGAGATGCTGGAATGGCTTACTAAATGTAGTTAGATTATGTTTCCCGATAAATATTGGATAAGTATTTATTTGCCTCCTGATATTTGTTTAGTACTTTATTAGATCTTCTCTGTATAGTTAGTTGCAGAGAGGTGATATCTGGTCCCCTGTCTTTTATGAGTGTGCAATTTGGTTGGGACACAAGAATAATATTTTGGGTAAAATGAAAGAACAATTCTAGGCAACAATTAAGTGTAAAGCAATCACAACAAACAATATGTATTTGATAAACGTAAGGATTGGAGATAATTCCCCAAGAGTGAAAAGAATATCACTATCTTAAGTTACATGTTTAGTCCTTCAAGCTCCTAAATCATATCACACTGTTTCAAATCCCATTTGCTAAGGGCCTGGTTGTCCAGTTTGCACACACTCAGGTTTACAGAAATGCCAGGGAGGGAGTCTAGTTTTGCTCTGTCGAAGCTCCATTTTGTATTATTCCTTCTCAACTGTTCCCTTCCTCCCCTAATTTGGTTAACAGGGAGCAGATCTCCCAGGTGAGACACCTCAGAGTTCTCTTTACCTCCTGGTGCTCCCCATACCACCCTGTGCCCTTGCTCACCAAGTTTGAATAACAACACCACTGTAACCTCTTTGGGAGATGCAGAAAGTTTATTCAGGTTCACAAACAACAGGATCATGACTGTACGTCTTTGGGGTCCTACCAATTGGCAAAATGTGACTGACTTGCAGGCAGAATGCTATCTAGTGCCACCTTAGTTTCCTTGCTATTGCCTTTGTCTTTGTGTGACTGCTACTGCTGCAGACCCCAGTGCTCCCTTCTATGGACATCGCAAGTCTTGGGCCACTTTTTTTTTTGTGTGTGTGTGTGAAACCTCTGTTCCCAGTGCTGGGAACTGAAAATTCATGAAAAAATGGCAAGATATTATGGATTTGTGACTATAATCATTAACTTCAGGGTTTTATGTCTACCACTTTAGGGTCCTATTGACTGTATATGGTGTATTTTATGAATATTAAATAAAAAGGACTGTGAATTTACCTTTGTAAGTACAGACCTATAAGAATGACAGGGAGAGGGAAGAAGAGAGCTGGCCAAAAGATGTCCAAAAGCAGGGAAGACCAAAACAGCTCTGGACTAAAAATTGTCCCACGTTCCCAGGAAAGTAGAACTATATTTGGAAATTATTAATAAATAGCCTGTCCATGTCATATAATTAAAAATATATGAACATCTCCTAATTTAAAAATGTAAATAAAATCTAGCACTTAATTCCTTAAGAAAATTTTTAAAATGGGAATATTTTTTAAAATACCAAGGGTAAGAGACTTTCAGCTAAATAAGATGGAGAGTTCCAATGTTCTCTGTAAGCAAGATGCAATATCATGTTTAGCAAGGGAATATCAGAAGAGGTACTACTCACATTAAGATAAAACAAATAACTCATTACCACAACTTTATAACATATTTTAGAATGCTAGGAAATACAATATAAAAAAAACTAAGAGAATGTTAGAGAAAATACATGATTGTAGATGATATAACTGTTTAATACTAACTTAAAAGATGCAACCCATAAATGCTATAATTTATAAATAATTTGAATTGCTTACACAAAAATTATGTTGGTCTATGCAAAAATAATATTGTATAAGCCAGTGGCATACAGTTAGAAGGCATATTGAAATGCATAATAGTGACTAAAGATGATGCTGTCTTGGAAAACAATGTTAACAAGAGGTATATTAGACTTTTATATAAAAAACAAACTATATTGCATAGTTTAAAGAGCAGACTTGATTACATAGGGAATTGCACCATGTTTCTAATTGGATTGAGTAATATTGCAAAGAAATCAGTAACTCCTAAATTAATTTTGGTTTAATGCAGCTGCCATTATTTTATACTGTGTAGAACATCATAAGATGATTCTAAAGTTCTTCAGATAATACAGAACAATGATACAAAGCCAATTTTTTTATTTTTTTATTTTTATTTTTTTTTACATTTATTTATTTTGAGACAGACACAGTGTGAGTCGGGCAGGGCAGAGAGAAAGAGAATCCCAAGCAGGCTCCACAGAATCCAATGTGGAGCTCGAACCCACAAAGCTGTAAGATCATGACCTGAGCCAAAACCAAGAGTCAGACACTTAACTGACTGAGCCACCCAGGCCTCCCAAAGCCAAAATTTTAATAAGAAATTGAGTTTAGGCAGTAGGGATGGGTAGCTCAACCAGAGAAATAATATTTATGTTACTATTTTCAGACAATATAATACTGACATAAGCATATATGCAGATGTTAGTTCAAATAAATGAGATATAGATATTAGATATATAATGTAACATGATAAAAGAGATAATAAAAATAAAACAACTGTTAGTCTTTAAATGGGGTTAGTAAATTTGACTGTTTACAACATTTATCAATCTAGACTCACACTTCAAAAATTATACCAAAGTAAACTCCATATGGATTCATGAGTGAATTCAGGTTCACTAAAACATATCCACTGCTAGAATATTATAAAACAATAAATAAACACTCATGATATAATTTGGAATTAAAGGCATTTTTCTCTCATATTTTTAAAATTTCCGTAGCTTATTTGCAATGCGTTACTTATTCAAAACATATGATAATTTTTCTCTTCAAGGAAAAAATCTACATTAATGAATCTTAATTATTGCATATACCTTCTTAAACATGTAGGCAGGACTGCTGCCCTGATTGACAAATGAGAAACCAAAGTGGAGTACATTCTTTTTTTTTTCCCACTGTTAATGTGTCTTCTTTTTTTATGTTTTTTTTCTTTCTATAATTTATTTATTTTTTATAATTTACATCCAAATTACCACCTAGTGTAACAATGATTTCAGGAGTAGATTCCTTAAGCCCCTTACCCATTTACCCCATCCTCCCTGCCACAACCCCTCCAGCAACCCTCTATTTTTTTCTCCATATTTAAGAGTCTTTTATGTTTTGTCCCCTTCCTGTTTTTATATTATTTTTGCTTCCCTTCCCTTATGTTCATCTGTTTTGTCTCTTAAAGTCCCCATGTGAATAAAGTCATATGATATTTGTCTTTCTCTAACTAATTTCGCTTAGTATAATACCCTCTAGTTCCATCCACGTAGTTGCAAAGAGCTAAATTTAATTCTTTTTGGTTGCAGAGTAATAATCCATTATATATACATATATATAATATATGTATATATATTGTATATATATGTATATATACATACCACATTTTCTTTATCCATTCATCCATAGATGGACATTTGGGCTCTTTCCATACTTTGCCTATTGTGGATAGTGCTGATATAAACATTGGGCTGCATGTGTCCCTTTGAAACAGAATACCTGTATCCCTTGGATAAACAGTAGTGCAATTGCTGAGTCATAGGGTAGTTCTATTTTTAATTTTTTGAGGAATCTCCATACTGTTTTCCAGAATGGCTGTACCAGTTTACATTCCCACCAGCAATGCAAAAGAGATCCTCTTCCTCCGCATCCTCGCCAACATCTGTTGTTGCTTGAGTTGTTAACGTTGGCCACTCTGACAGGTGTGAGGTGGTATCTCATTGTGGTTTTGATTTATATTTCCCTGATGATGAGTGATGTTGAGCATTTTTTTAATGTGTCTGTTAGCCATCTGTATGTCTTCTTCGGAGAAGTGTCTATTCATGTCTTTTGCCCATTTCGTCACTGGATTATATGTTTTTTGGGTGTTGAGTTTGATAAGTTCCCTATAGATTTTGGATACTAAAACTTTATCTGATATGTCGTTTGCAAATATCTTCTCCCATTCTGTCAGTTGCCTTTTAGTTTTGCTGATTGTTTCATTGAGCAGAAGCTGTTTATTTGGATGCGGTCCAAATAGTTCATTTTTGCTTTTGTTTCTCTTGCCTGTGGAGACGTGTTGAGTAAGAAGTTGCTGTGGCCAAGGTCAAAGAGGTTTTTGCCTGCTTTCTCCTTGAGGATTTTGATGGCTTCCTGTGTTACATTTAGGTCTTTTATCCATTTTGAGTTTATTTTTGTGTGTGGTGTAAGAAAGTGGTCCACGTTCATACTTCTGCATGTCGCTGTCTAGTTTCCCAGCATCACTTGCTGAAGAGACTGTCTTTATTCCATTGGATATTCTTTCCTGCTTTTCAAAGATTAGTTGGCAATATGTTTATGGGCCCATTTCTGGGTTCTCAATCCTGTTCCATTGATCTGAGTGTCTGTTTTTGTTCCATACCTGTCTTGATGATTACAGCTTTGAAATATAACTTGAAGTCCGGGATTGTGATGCCTCCTGCTTTGGTTTTCTTCTTCAAGATTGCTTTGGCTATTTGGGGTCTTTTCTGGTTCCATAAAAATTTTAGGATTGTTTATTCTAGCTCTGTGAAGAATGCTTGTGTTATTTTGATAGGGATTGCATTGAATACTTACATTCCTTTCGGTAGTATTGACATTTTAACAATATTTGTTCTTCCTATCCAGGTACATGGAATATTTTTCTTTCTTTTTTTTAGGAGCGTTCTTCAGTTTCTTTCATAAGCTTTCCATAATTTTCCATGTATAGATTTTTCACTCTGTTTAGATTTATTCCTAGGTATTTTATGGTTTTTGGTGCAATTGTAATGGGATCAATTCCTTGATTTTTCTTTCTGTTGCTTTATTATTGGTGTATAAGAATGTGACCAATTTCTGTGCATTGATTTTATATCCTGCAACTGCTGAATTCATGAATTAGTTCTAGCAGTTTTTTGGTGGACTCTTTTGGGTTTTCCATATACAGTATCATGTCATCTGTGAAGAGTGAAAGTTTAGCCTCCTCATGGCCGATTTGGATGCATCTTATTTTCTTTATGTTGTCTGACTGCTGTGGCTAAGACTTCCAATACTATGTTGAATAACAGTGGCGAGAGTGGACATCCCTATCTTGTTCCTGACTGCAGAGGAAAAGCTCTCAGTTTTTCCCCATTGAGGATGATATTAGTGTTGTGTCTTTCATATATTCCTTGTATGATCTTGAGGTAAGATCCTTCTATCAAGGTTTTTATCAAGAAAGGACTTTGTATTTTGTCAAATGTTTTCTCTGCATCTATTGAGAGGATCATGTGGTTCTTGTGCTTTCTGTTACTGATCTGATCACATTGATTGTTTTGTAAATATTGAACCAGCGCTGCATGCCAGGTATAAATACCACTTGGTTGGGGTGAATAATTCTTTTAATGTATTGTTGGATTTGGTTGGCTAATACCTTGTTGAGGATTTTTGCATCCATGTTCAGCAGGGAAATTGGTCTATAGTTCTCCTTTTTAGTGGGGTCTATGTCTGGTTTTGGAATCAAGGTAATTCTGGCTTCACAGAAAGAGTTTGGAAGTTTTCCTTCAATTTCTATTTTTTGGAACAGCTTCAAGAGAATAGGTGTTAACTCTTCCTTGGCTGTTTGGTAGAAATCCCCTGGAAAGCCATCTGGCCCTGAACTCCTGTTTTTGGGGAGATTTTTGATTACTAATTTGATTTCTTTACTGGTTAAGGGTCTGTTCAAATTTTCTATTTCTTCCTGTTTCAGTTTGGTACTTTATATGTTTCTAGGAATTTGTCCATTTCTTCCAGATTTCCCATTTCATTGGTGCATATTTGCTCATAATATCCTCTTATTATTGTGTTTATTTCTGCTGTGTTGGTTGTGATCTCTCCTCTTTCATTCTTGATTTTATTTATTTGGGTCCTTTCCTTTTTCTTTTTGATCAAACTGGCTACGGGTTTATTTTGTTAATTCTTTCAAAGAGCCAGCTTCTGGTTTTATTGATATGTTTTCCTGTTTGTTTGTTTGTTTGTTTTGGTTTTTATGGCATTGATTTCTGCTCTAATCTTTATTATTTCCTGGTTCTGCTGATTTTGAATTTTATTTGCTGTTCTTTTTCCAGCTCTTTAAGGTTTAAGGTTAGGTTGTGTATCTGAGACCTTTCTTCCTTCTTTAGGAAGGCCTGGATTGCTATATACTTCCCTTTTATGACCGCCTTTGCTGTGTCCCAGAGGTTTTGGGCTGTTGTGTTATCATTTTCATTGGCTTCCATGTACTTTTTAATTTCCTCTTTAACTTCTTGGTTAGTCCATTAATTCTTTAGTAGGATGGTCTTTAGTCTCTAAGTATTTATCATCTTTCCACATTTTTTCTTGTGGTTGATTTTGAGTTTCATGGTGTTATGGTCTAAAAATATGCACGGTATGATCTTCATCTTTTTGTACTGGTTGAGGGCTCATTTGTGTCCCAGTATGTGATCTATTCTGGAGAAGGTTCCAGGTACACTGGAGAAGAATGTGTATTCTGCTGCTTTAGGATGAAATGTTTTCAATATCTCTGTTAAGTGCATCTGGTCCAGTGTGTCTTTCAAAGCCTTTGTTTCCTTGTTGATTTTCTGTTTAGATAATCTGTGCATTGTTGTAAGTGGGGTATTGAAGTCACCTACTATTATGGCACTATTATCAATGAGTTTCTTTATGTTTGTGAATAATTGATTTATATATTTGTGTGCTCTCACATTTGGAGCATAAATGTTTACAATTGTTAGGTCTTCATGGTGGATAGACCCCTTATTTTATATATATATATATAATGCCCTTCTCCATCTCATCATACAGTATTTTAAAGTCTAGAATGTCTGATATAGGTAGGGCTACTCTGCTTTCTTTTGTTGACCAATAGCATAATAGATGGTTCTCCATCCCTTACTTTCAATCTGAAGGTGTCTTTAGGTCTAAAGTGGGTCTTTTGTAAACAGCATATAGATGGATCTTGTTTTCTTATGCATTCTGTTACCCTATGTCTTTAGACTGGAGCACTGAGTCCATTGATGTTTGGAGTACTGAAAGATATGAATGTATTGCCATTATGTTGCCTGTAGAGTTGGAGTTTCTGGTGGTGTTCTCTGGTCCTTTCTAGTCTTTGTTGCTTCTGGTGTATTTTTTTCCCTGTCTTTTCTCCCCTAACAGAGTCCCCCTTAAAATTTCTTGCAGGGCTGGTTCAGTGGTCATTAATGACTTTAATTTTTGTCTGGGAAACGTTTTATCTCTCCTTCTATTTTGAATGATAGCCTTGCTTGATAAAGAATTCTTCGCTGCATATTTTTCAGATTCAGCTCATTGAGTATATCCTGCCACCCCTTTTTGGCCTGCCAAGTTTCTGTAGATAGGTCTGCTGCAAACCTGATCTGTCTTCCTTTGTAGGTTAAGGACTTATTTCCCTTGCTGCTCTCATGATTTTCTCCTTGCCTGAGTATTTTGTGAATTTGACTATGATATGCCTCGTTGATGGTCGGTTTTTGTTGAATCTAATGGCAGTCCTCTGTGCTTCCTGGATTTTGATGTCTGTGTCTTTCCACAGGTTAAGAAAGTTTTCTGCTAAGATTTGCTCACATAACCCTTCTACCCCCTTTTCTCCCTCTTTACCTTCTGGGACCCCTATGATTCTGATGTTGTTCCTTTTTGATGAGTCACTGATTTCTCTAATTCTTAAATCATGCTTTTTTTCCTTAGTCTCCCTCTTTTTTTCTGTTTCATTGTTCTCCATTAATTTGTCCTCTATCGCTGATTCACTGCTCTGTCCTATCCATCCTTGCTGCTGTGGCATCCATTTGAGATGACAGCTCAGTAACAGAATTTTTTCATCCTGATTAGCTTTTATCTCTGCAGAAAGGGATTCTAATCTGTTTTCAACCCCAGCTAGTGTTTTTATTATCGTGATTCTAAATTCTGGTTCAGACATCTTGCTCGTATCTGTGTTAAGTCTCTGGCTGTCATTGTTTTCCTCTTCTTTCTTTTGGGCGAATTAATATAAAAACAGTCACATAAAGGATGCTAGGGGTTTTCTGGTCTGGTTGTTGAGCTTGATAGATGAGAGAAAAAAGGGAATGGTAACAAAAGGAAAAAAAAGGAAATGTTTGAAAATTTGAAAAAAATGAATACAATGAAATAGAATAAAATGAAACATGGAAGTAAAAAATTAGAATTTGAAAAATTTACATAAAGGTAAAATATATAGTAGAAAAAAATTAAAAACATGTTTAATAGAAATGGAAAATAAAAATATTTTACTTCTCTTTCTGTATTCAAGAATAAGAAAAGGGAAATTGAATAGATGGACCAGCAAACAGATTGATGTACAATTGAAATACATCGGTTTCCCCTAGAAGTTGAACTATGAAGCACTTTATAGTCCATAAACTAATCAGGCAGAGAGACTTGTGTTCCTGAAGAGTAAGGTTGACCCAGTTAGGTGAGACTTAGTGTAATGGCTCTGTTTTCCACTAGATGGCACTGACTAGCTTACTTGGTGGATTGTTGTGGTGCCTATAGGTGTGTATATGCATGCGCGGGAGGGGTGAGAATGGCATCACCCAGCTACCTAGTGTTTAGTATCAGAATTCTGTGCTCTCCTCAACCAGCAATTGTGCATCCCTCCTTGGTATCTAGCTTCCATCCACTCCGTGCTTTTACACTGTCTGTGACCAAGCCGTCAGGTTGCCATGCAGCACCTCCCTCCTGAGTTTTATCTCAGATGCAGCTGTGTTTCCCAACCCCTCAATTTTGAGGGACTGCACATTTGACCTGCTCAGACCTTCTGGGGGAGAGTCTCACTGAGCAATGGCCAGCTGCTCTGCCCACATCCAGGAACGTTTGTGGGACCATGCTGGTGCCAATGCCTAGAGACTGTGGCTGGGTGCCAGCCCACCCCAGAAAAAGTTTGCATGATCGTGTAGCAGCATCATTTCACAAATTATGGAAAATCACAACACACGTCTGGAGCCAGGCTTTACACTTAATGTCCTTATTTGATCACCAACGAATGTGTTTGTTATCCCAGGTCCACTTTGTCCTTTGCCTGTGGGGAGGCCGCACAGCCTCTACCAAATATCCTCCCAGCAGGGGAACCGCCTCTCCCTGTGTGGCCCAAAGACCTTGCTCTCCACTCCTGGGGATTCACCCTTCCCACCAGAGCACCACCAGGTATCGAGCTGTGGAGTTTGACTCTGCACGCCCCCTGCCTATAGAGTCTTAATGGAATTTAAACACTCTCCTTTCTTTTTTTTTTTTCAGTCCCTTGTATACTCTTTCTTTTCTCTCCAGCTGCTTTTGGGCAGGAGGGATATTTTCCATACTCTCCCGCCATCCCCATCCTCTCTCTGCAAGCAAAAACAGCTCCCTGCCCTCAGTGGCTTACTCCCCTCTCCACGCCATGTACTTGCTGAGATCTCTGGTTCAGGTTGTGAAGATTTGAGGATTAATACAACAATCAGTTTTCTAGGTGTGCAGGATGGTTTAGTGTTATCTGGCTGTATTTCAGGGATGAGAGAAGCAACAAAGCTTCCATGCTGTTCCCCCAAATTGGTCCCTCCCAGTTCAAGGGTGGAGTACATTCTTTATGTTGCTTGTTCAGTTGTCCATCTGCCTCAGACCCTATTTAGGCTCCAAGATCCATGTGGTTATATTAAACCTTCTATGCTGAATCCAATTCATCCAACACGAACTGCAAGACATGAAGACTGGGCTGGGAAAATATGAGCAGTGAGGGTAGTGGGAGAGTGAGGAGAGATTCACTCTTAACGTTCCCCTTGCAAAAGAAGCCAGTGAGTAGTACCCACACAAATTTAAAACAATCATAAGCACACCGTATATTTTTTGCCCAAGAAAATTTTGGAAGACAAAGGAGGTTAAGAGTAGCTGGAAAAGTTATAGCTGACTATGGTGAACCTGAAAGGGTCCGAAACCATGTAGTCTACCTTTTCATAGATAAGTGATATATGTTCCTGTATTTTATTCCTTTTTTCCAGAAGCTTGGTAAAATCCACCAATGGGACTCTATGTGGCATGGAGGGGCAATTTGCAATCTTATCTTTCCATTTTAATGGGGACTCAGCAATAAGGTGGAGGTAGAGGGGAGACATGCCATTCATATGTTTTGATATTCACTAGTCTTCCTTCCCTAAAACCCAAACTTTCAGCTGAATGCCTTAGGACACATATCTGTTATAAATTCATTTTTTATCTAATTTGTCTGAGATCTAAGCTTCCTGTGGCGTTCTGAGATCAAAGAATCTGATTCCTTCTGATGTCAGCACTGACATATAATGTGTGCTGACTTAGTTCTGTCTATAACCTCACAGTGGGAGGTGGCCAGCCTCCCTGGGCACCTTTACACAGTGCACTTTCTTTTTGGCTAGGGAGCCTGTCAGGTATATTGCTGATTGGAGCTTCCATGTAAATAATTCATGGGAGATTTTTAAATGTTTTGGGCCTGTAAAGGAAAGATACACTTATGTTAGTCTTTTATGAATAGATGCTGACTTGAAGAACAAGGGGGAACAGATTTCCAATGACGATCTTTCAAAAACATGATACCAATATCTTTAATGGGTTGAAAATAGGTGACGTGTTGTGTTTGATTCCTCTTCTATGAAGTGGTATTGGTTTTACCAAAGAATAAAAATTCAAAGCCCTGTTTTTCCTTTAATAAATTGTCAGGTAGGAGCAAACTTAATATTCTTGTTCTTTGGTTAGTTGCTCATCCCAATAAACTACGTCTTTTCCTCCTAGTGGGAGCAGTAATTATGGAGATGACACCAAGCTCAGTACTTGGCATAGGACTGAGCATAATAGGGAGATAAGTTGATGGCACAAAAAGTTCCCTCCTGGTAGGAACTCAACATCCCAATAGGAAGACGAGGCTGTCATACAAAGAAAGGTGATCAATGATAGAAAGAGTTGCCCAAGTCAAATGAGAAACTCCAGTCAGCAAGTATTGAGGCATACATCAATATAGTATGAGTTAAACTGACTGAGCCACCCAGGTCCCCTAAAATTGTTTTTTAAATCGAGCCATAATACCTTAATATTTATAAGAAATAGATTGATACACCTCTCTACACACAATGTGTTGTGACAATAAGGAGTGCATGAGTTAGGAAGTATTTTCTGAAGGAAGTGAGGCATTTGGGGAGAAGAATAAAAGGCAGAAAATGCTGAAGGATAAGATGAAATGTTATTTCAGGCTTCGGGTGTTTTTTAAGGTAATTCTTACAGGTGGGAGCTGTGGTGATTAGGGGAATGAGTTCAGACTTTTGGGCTCAGAGGAGGATGCAGTCAGAGACTAAGCACTATGTGTACATAAAGTACTTAAAAGAATTGGACTTGAACACTCAGCTATATGGACTGTAAGATGTCAGAGTTATAAATATACTTTTTGAAAACAATGCTTGTAATGTTTAAACTAGTATGTACAGGACCAACATGGTGGAGGAGTAGGGGGATCCATACGTCCCACATCTCTCAAACAAAGAAGTGTAGAAGCCAAAGGAATTTGAACACCAGAGCCTGGGAGGAAAAGAGACTGAATCTAATAGGAAGAAAACGGGAAAGCTGGAAAAAAGATAGGGGGTTAACTGTGAACTGCGAACTGGGGGTGATAAAAAAAATAAAGGCTGCACTGGCACAGAGGGGAGGGACCCCCCCTTCTGCAGAGAGGCAAAGGGAAGAGAAAGAACGGCTAGGGAGGTGCGGGACCATAGCTGGACAGGAGAAAGACCTCAGACTGAGACTGAGAGGGATCGAATCTCTAGCTGCAGGGCTTACTTCAGACTGGGGCCAGCTCCCTGTTTGCACACCTGGGGAGGAGGGGAGCCAGCCCTTAGTGTGGTAGTAGGTCAGAGGCTCAATACACAACTGGAGAAAGTGGTTCCCTCCCTAGAGGGCTGCACGACAGCACCAAACCTGCCTGCATCCAGGGCTCAGTCTGCAGGAGGAAAAGGCAGCCATCTCCCTGGAGTGCTGTGGGAAAAGACAAAGCCTGCCTGCCTGCGTCCACCACCCCATGGACTCACGGTGAGGGCAGAGGCTCTCAGTCAACAGTAAGAGAAGGCGGTTCTCCCTGAAGTGCTGTGGCACAAAGCCACGGAGACCACACATCCCCACACTGAGAGGTGCTTCCCCAGGGCCAGAGTGCATGGAGTGGGACTTTGAATCCTAGCCAAGTGCAGGGTCAGGGGAGTTGGTGGAGTGAGAAGGACTGCCCTGTCTGCACCCACAGCACAGTGAGGACGACTCAAACAGAGTCCACCGGGTCTGGTTCCGTGGAGAAGAGACTAGGAGATCACCATTCCCTGCCCCCCATGGCCAAGGCCAGGCCTCAGGGATCACTCCCAGGGCCCATAGTGGAGGTGGGTTCAGAAAACGCCAAACCATGCCCCTTGAGCTGGGTAACTGCATATCCACTGGAGCAGCACACCCTGTGGACAGCTACTACCTACAAGTGCTGCAGCATTGGCTGGATTAACTATTCTCCTTCCTCCCTTTTCTCCTCCTTATCTCTTCCTTAGCTGAGGCTGGTTACTCTTGTTATTGGTATGTCTAAACAGACATATTTAATTCAGTCTCTTGATAGATGCTCTACACCTCGGTATTTACACTCCTTTCTCTCTCTCTCTCTCTGGAATAATCAAGCCATATAATTTCTCTGGGTAACTTTATCGTTGTTTCGTTTTCCCTGCCTCCTTCTTTATTTTCCTTTCTCTCTCTCTGGATTAAGCCTCTTAGTCCCTCTGCCTAGTCAATGTTTATTTTTCTATTTCCCCACTCCTGTCATTTCTCTCATTGTATGTGCTCTTCCATTAGCACCGCCTCCACCCTGTTCTTTACTTGTAGTCAGTGTTCTTGTTTTTTTTGTTTTGTTTTTAGTCTTTAGGTTTTTGTTTTTATTTGTTTGTGTGTTTGCATGTTTTTGTCTCCTGTTTCTCTATCAGTTTTTCCTTTACAAGGCTTCTCCAACGAACAAATCAAAGCACACCTGGAGGGCCCAAAACATCACTACAAGTAGGCTAATAAAATAACCAAAGTCACAAGAACAGAGAGCAAGTAACAATCCCTGAAAAAACACCTCCTGAAGGGACAGGCCCTGGACAGTGTATGACCCTCCTTTAATATAACAGTGCTCGCAAGTGCAGAGCACACAAGCTTTAAAAATGCAAAAAGGACAGAAAACTAGCCAAAATGATGAAACGGACTAATTCTCCTCAAAAGAAACTCCAGGAAGTAGCAACAGCTAACGAATGATCAAAACCAATTTAAGCAAGTGCTTGCTTCGGCAGCACATATACTAAAACCAATTTAAGCAATATAACTGAACAAGAACTTAGAATAATAGTCATGAAATTAATTGCTGGTCTTGAAAAAAGCAGAGGACAGCAGAGAATCTATTGCTACAGAGATCAAGGGACTAAAAAATAGTCACGATGAATTAACAAAGGCTATAAATGAGGTGCGAAATAAAATGGAGGCAACCACAGTGGGGATTGAAGAGGCAGAGGGGAGAATAGGTGAATTAGAAGACAAATTTAGGAAAAAGAGGAATCTGAGAAAAATATAAAAAAATCCAGGAGTGTGAGGAGAGAATTAGAGAACTAAGTGATGCCATCAAATGGAACAATATCCATATCAGAGGAATTCCAGAAGAAAAGGAGAAAGAAAGGGGCTGAAGGTGTACTTGAATAAATCATAGCTGAGAACTTCCCCAATCTGGTCAAGGAAACAGGCATTGAAATACAAGAGGCACAGAGAATTCCCTTCAGATGGAATTTGAATCGATTTTCTGCAAAACATATCATAGTGAAACTGCCAAAATACAAGGATGAAGAGAATTCTGAAAGCAACTAGGGATAAAAGGACCCTAACATACAAAGGTAGACACATAAGGGTAGTAGAAGACCTATCTACTGAAACTTGGCAGGCCAGAAAGGAATGGCAGGAAATCTTGAACGTGATGAACAGAAAAAAATTTGCAGCCAAGAATCCTTTATCCAGCAAGTCTGTCATTCAGAATAGAAGGCGAGATAAAGGTTTTCCCAAACAAACAAAAACTGAAGGACTTCGTCACCACTAAACTAGCCCTACAAGAGATCCTAAGGGTGACTCTGTGAGGGAAATGTTGCAAGGACCACAAAGTACCAGAGACACCACTACAAGCATGAAACCTACAGACATCACAATGATTCTAGCCCTGTATCTTTCTATAATAACACTGAAGGTAAATGGACTAAATGCTCCAACCAAAAGACACAGGGTATCAGAATGGATAAAAAAAATAAGACCCAACTATTTGCTGTCTACAAGACACTCATTTTAGACCTGAGGACAGCTTCAGATTGAAGGGGGGTGGGGGGTGTGCACCTGGGTGGCTAGGTCGGTTAATGATCCGACTTTAGCTCAGGTCATGATCTCATTTTCCGTGGGTTCGAGCCCCACATCGGGCTCTGTGCTGACTGCTCAGAGCCTGGAGCCTGTTTCAGATTCTGTGTCTCCCTCTATCTGTGACCCTCCCCCATTCATGCTCTGTCTCCCTCTGTCTCAAAAATAAATAAACATTAAAAAAAAATTTTAAAAAAAAGAAAGGGAGGGGTGGAGAACTATCTATCATGCTACTGGAAGTCAGAAGAAAGCTAGAGTAGCCATACTAATATCAGACAAACTAGACTTTAAAGGCTATAGGAAGAGATGAAGAAGGGCATTATATATTAACTACAGGGCCTATCCATCAGGAGGAACTAACAATTATAAACGCCTATTCACTGAATTTGAAAGCACCCAAATGTATAAAGCAATCACAAATATAAGGAACCTTATTGATAACAATGTGGTAATTGCAGGAGACATAATAGTCTATTTACAACAATGGATAGAAGCTCTAGACAGAGAATAAAGAAACAAGGGCTCTGAAGTATATATTAGAATAGATGGACTTGACAGACATATTTAGAACTGTGCATCCCAAAGCAACAGAATATACTTTCTTCTTGAGTGCACATGGAACATTCTCCAAGACAGATTACATACTGGGTCACAAAACAGCCCTTCATAAGCCTTCATAAGTGTAAAAGAATTGAGATCATACCATGCACACTTTCACAACACAATGCTATGACGTGAAATCAACCACAGGAAAAAGTCTGGAAAACCTCCAAAATCATGGAGGTTAAATAACACCCTATTAAAGAATGAATGGGTCAACCAGGCAATTTGAGAAAAAATTTAAAAATATATGGTAACAAATGAAATGAAAATACAACAATCCACTTTGGGATGTAGCAAAGGCATTCCTGAGAGGAACATATATTGCAATGAAGGTCTATGTCAAGAAACAAGAAAAATCCCATAAAAAATCTAACAGCACACCTAAGGAACTAGAAGCAAAACAGCAAAGACACCCAAAACCCAGCTGAAGAAGAGAAATGATAAAGATCAGAGCAGAAATAAACAATATAGAATCTAAAATGAAACCCAGAGTTGTTTTGAAAAAAAATAAAATTGATAAACCTCTAGCCAGGCTTCTCAAAAAGAAAAGGGAGAGGACCCAAAAAAATAAAAACATGATTGAAAATGGAATTACGACAACCAATCCCTCAGGAATACAAGCAATTATCAGGGAATACTATGAAAATTATATGCCAACAAACTGGACAACCTGGAAGAAATGGACAAATTCCTAAGCATCCAAACACTACCAACACTCAAATGGAAAGAAATAGAAAACTTGAACAGACCCATAACCAGCAAAGAAATTGAATCAGTTATCAAAAGTCTCCCAACAAATAAGAGTCCTGGACCAGATAACTTCCCTGGGGAATTCTACCAGACATTTAAAGCAGAGATAATACCTATCCTTCTCAAGCTGTTCCAAAAAATAGCAAGGGAAGGAAAACTTCCAGACTCATTCTATGAAGCCAGCATTACTTTGATTCCCAAACCAGACAGAGACCCAGCAAAAAAGAGAACTACAGCCAATATCCCTGATGAATATGGATGCAAAAATTCTCAACAAGATGCTAGCAAATTGACCTCAACAGCATATGAAAAGAATTATTCACCATGATCAAGTGGGATTCATTCCTGGGCTGCAGGGCTGGTTCAACATTTGCAAATCAATCAACGTGATACATCACATTAATAAAAGAAAAGATAAGAACCATATGATCCTGTCAATCTGCAGAAAAAGCATTTGACAAAATTCAGCCTCCTTTCTTAATAAAAACCCTCGAGAAAGTCGGGATAGAAGGAACATACTTAAACATCATAAAAGCCATTTATGAAAGGCCAACAGCTAATATCATGCTCAGTGGGGAAAAACAGAGCTTTCCCCCTGAGATCAGGAACATGACAGGGATGTCCACTCTCACCGCTGTTGTTTCACATAGTGTTGGAAGTCCTAGCCTCAGCACTCAGACAACAAAAGGAAACCAAAGGCATCAAAGTTGGCAAAGATGAAGTCAAACGGTCACTTTTCACAGACGACATGATATTCTACATGGAAAACCTGACATACTCCACCAAAAGCCTGCTAGAACTGATACGTGACTTCAGCAAAGTCACAGGGTACAAAATTAATGTAGAGAAGTCGGTTGCATTTTTATACACCAATAATGAAGCAACAGAAAGAGAAATAAAGAAACTGATCCCATTCACAATTGCACCAAGAAGCATAAAATACCTAGGAATAAACCGAACCAAAGATGTAAAAGATCTGTATGCTGAAAAGTATAGAAAGCTTATGAGGGAAAGTGAAGAAGATACAAAGAAATGGAAAACATTCCATGCTCATGGATTGGAAGAATAAATATTGTTAAAATGTCAATACTATCCAAAGCAATCTGCACACTTAATGCAATCCCAATCAAAATTGCACCAGCTTTCTTCTCAAAGCTAGAACAAGCAATCCTAAAATGTGTATGGAACCACAAAAGACCCCAAAGAGCCAAAGCAATATTGAAGAAGAAAACCAAAGTGGGAGGCATCACATTCCCAGACTTTAGCCTCTACTACAAAGCTGTAATCATCAAGACAGTATGGTATTGGCACAAAAACAGACACATAGGCCAATGGAATAGAATAGAGACCCCAGAACTGGACCCACAAATGTATGGCCAACTAATCTTTGACAAAGCAGGAAAGAGTATCCAATGGGAAAAAAAAGACAGTCTCTATAACAAATGGTGCTGGGAGAAGTGGACAGCAACATGCAGAAGAATGAAACTAGACCACTTTCTTACACCAGTCACACAAATAAACTCAAAATGGATGAAGGACCTGAATGTAAGGACACCATCAAAACCCTAGAGGAGAAAGCAGGAAAAAACCTCTTTTGACCTCAGCCACAGCAATTTCTTACTTGACACATCTCCAAAGGCAAGGGAATTAAAAGCAAAAATGAACTACTGGGACCTCATCAAGACAAAAAGCTTATGCACTGCAAAGGAAACAATCAACAAAACTAAAAGGCAACCAATGAAATGGGAGGAGATAGTTGCCAATGACATATCAGACAAAGGGTAGTATCCAAAATCTATAAAGAACTCACCAAACTCCACACCCAAGAAACAAACAATCCAGTGAAGAAATGGGCAGAAGACATGAATAGACACATCTCTAAAGAAGAGATCCAGGTGGCCAACAGACACATGAAAAGATGCTCCATGTCACTCTTCATCAGGGAAATACAAATCAAAACCACACTCAGATATCACCTCACGCCAGTCAGAGTGGATTAAATGAACAAATCAGAAAACTACAGATGCTGGAGAGGATGTGGAGAAACGGGAACCCTCTTGTACTTTTGGTGGGAATGCAAATTGGTACAGCTGCTCTGGAAAACAGTGTGGAGGGTCCTCAAAAAGTTAAAAATAGATCTACCCTATGACCCAGCAATAGCACTGCTAGGAATTTACCCAAGGGATACAGGAGTGTTGATGTATAGGGGCACTTGTACCCCAATGTTTATAGCAGCACTTTCAACAATAGCCAAATTATGGAAAGAGTCGAAATGTCCATCAAGTGATGATTGGATAAAGAAGTTGTGATTTATATATACAATGGAATACTATGTGGCAATGAGAAAGAATTAAATACGGCCTTTTGTAGCAACGTGGATGGAACTGAAAAGTGTTATGCTAAGTGAAATAAGTCAGGCAGAGAAAGACAGATACCATATGTTTTCACTCATATGTGGATTCTGAGAAACTTGACAGAAGACCATGGAGGAGGGTAAGGGAAAAAAAATTTTACAGGGAGTGAAGGAGGCAAACCATAGGAGACTCTTAATAACCAAGAATAACCTGAGGGTTGATGTGGGTGGGAGGGAGGGGAAAGTGGGTGATGGGCATTGAGGAGGGCACCTGTTGGGATGAGCACTGGGTGTTGTATGGAAACCAATATGACAATAAATTTCATATTAAAAAAAATAAATAGTATCAAATATATAAATGCTTAGAGCTAAATTTAGCAGTAGATGTGTAAAACCTCTACACTGAAAACTACATAACATGGCTGAGAGAAGATCTAAATAAATAGAGAAATATACCATCTTCATGGATTTGAAATCTTGATATGGTTAAGATGTCAATATCCCCCAAACTGATCTACCAATCTCAAAAAAGATCACAGAAGTTTAAAATAATGAATAAACTAGTATGTACATTAAATTTCCATGAAATACTCCTATGAATGATTCTGTTGTTCCTTCCTCAAGTCATCCTCATTGTCATCATCATTATCATCACTTTCATTATCATCATCACAATAACAGAACTGCAACACAAGAGTTTAGCTTTATAGGGCCCCTCTTAGGTTACAATATGCTAAAACATGCTGTAACTCATATGCTTTCATGACAGCATTATGAGATAGTAGACCAAATTATCCCATATTGCTAACAAGAAAACTGCAATTCAAAGGTTCAATTACTTTTTTCTACTAAACCCAGAACCCAGAACTATTGAACCATAGGTTCAATAGTTTGTCCTATTCCAAAACTTGAACTCTTATCACATGTCCTGAGCATGTGAGCGCATACACGTGTACACACACACGCGTGTATGCACACACTGTGAACACTAGCCAGAATGTGAACTTAAGGACTTTGTTACTGTGACATGACTTTACAGATACCTAGTCCAAAAAAGCTTCCCACTTTCCTTAACATTCCTTTAGCAGAAAAGGAAACTAATATCAGTGTTTAGTTAACAATGAAATAATTTCTATAAAAGATGAAAACAAAGTAAGAGCAAGCCCATGTTTTCAAAAAAGCTATAATTTCTTGGGGGAAATATAAAATATATTCACATCCTTATATTTATAGTATTCATTCAAGAAAAATTCATTAGCCCCTATAACTACCAGGAAGTTGGATAACCACCAGTGGTAATACAACCTGACAGGAATATTTTTATTTTCAATTGGTTTGTATCTTTATGTGCACCTTCAAATGTTTTGTGTTTTCTTCTGATGCAATAGAGATACACTGTTTTGCTTTCCCTAGATTACAAGATGTCTTCTTAGAATCTGAGAATAGTTCTAAAGTCCTTGATGCATACCTAGACGTTCAATAAATACTAACCTTCCCTTCCACTACCACTGTTATAACTTGTACTCAGAACCTGTCTATTCTTCTCTTCAACATATTTGACTCTGGCCTATTGTTCTTTATTATATCTTGCTCAGACTATTTCACTAGCCTTTCAAATGACCTTCTTTCCCTGATAGTTCATTTTCTTCTCATAGAAAGCCTGTTCTTCCCATGATGAAAATAAGATGTCACTTCCCTACTCTAAAATCACCTCCCCATCTTCTATGAAATAAATCCATACTCCTTAGTAGAGTTTTCAAGAGCCTTTATTTATTTATTGCCTCTATCAAGTATTATTACTTTTTTTTCTTTTAACACTCCCCACACCACAGGCACATCTATATACACAACCTCAGTTCTCAGTGTCTTGACCTATTTTTTTTTTTTTTTTGCTTCCTGTCTTTGCATATGCCAAAGCGTATACTGGAATATCTTCCCACAATATTATCCCTCAAAACCAAGTCATCTCCATTGTGAAGTCTTCCTAATCTTTCAGGCAGTAAGTATAAAGTAATTCTTCTTTTGTCTTCCCTAGTATTTTACCTAGACACTTGCTATCACACTTATTACCAGGCTCTCACCTTAATCAGCTTAGAGATCTGTTTCCTGGAGCTCCTGGAGAGCAGGGGAGAAGTTCCCAGGAGCTTCTAGTAGGACCTAGTACAGGCTCCATCCATGCATATTCTAGTTTCTGTCTGCCCCCACTACTGGAGCATAAACTGAAGGCTATCAGGACTGTTTCTTGTTCACTGCTGTATTTCTAGGCTTATCA